>NC_135818.1:8988929-9588929 GCF_964213995.1 Mustelus asterias | reverse complement strand
TGTTTGGGTACACTGAGGGAGAATTTAGCATGGCCTATGCACCTAACCAGCACGTCTTTCAGACTGAGAGAGGAAACCGGAGCACCCGGAGGAAACCCACGCAAACACGGGGAGAACGTGCAGACTCCGCACTGACAGTGACCCAAGCTGGGAATTGAAGCCAGGTCCCTGGCGCTGTGAGGCAACAGTGCTAACCACTGTGCCACCGTGCTGCTTCAAATGTCGAGAATGTTTTGACGAATGTCTCTACAAATTTGCACACTGCAACATCCCCGATCAGTAAATGCGGGACCCAACTCATTTGAAAATGATTGGATTTAGAGTTTATACAAATCAGCAAATAGTAAAAGCACAGAATGGAAAAAGGACTGCTCACGCAGTATTGGTGACAAAGCAAAAAGGATTTGAATGTTCGACAACATGTTATTTACACAGCAGAAGAAGGGGCGATCACACAGCTGAACTGCTGGGGAATTAACCTGGTTGGGCTGCCTTGATACCAATGGCACGCACAGTATGTTGAATACAGATAAAAATGACATTTCATCATATTCGAGGTATCTTCCTCGACACTCACAGCTGAAACCACTTGATAAACCACAGCATCAACTGACGCTACACAGTGTCGCTTTTAATTCAACTTACAGTTACTGCCACCTTTGGTTAAATGTCTCTGCGTGGCTCGAAAAGGAACATTTGAAATTTAACAGACCCTACTTCTGAATTTGCAATGCTGTTCATCGACTTTACCTTTATTCGTCTGCCACTGTTTGGTCAAGGAAATACTCCTATTAAATCAGTTAGAGGACTAAAACATCACAGCACAGTGGCTAGCACTGCTGTCCCACAGCGCCATGGGCCCGGGTTCAATTCCAGCCTCAGGTGACCATCTGTGTGGCGTTTGCACGTTCTCCTTGTGTCTGCACGGGTTTCCTCTGGGTGCTCCGGTTTCCTCCCACAGACCATGGATGTGCAGGTTAGGTTGAATGGCCCTGGTAAATTGCTCTTTAGTATCAGGGGGTTTAACAGGTAAATTCGTGAGGTTACGGGGATAGGGCCTGGGTGAGATTGTTGTGGGTGCAGGGTCGGTGGGCTGAATGGTCTCCTCCTGCATTGTAGGAATTCACTTAACTTAACTTAAGGGTGGTTAGCACTGCTGCCTCACACTGCCAGGGACCTGGATTCGATTCCTGGCTTGGGTCACTGTCTGAATGGAGTTTGCACATTCTCCTCGTGTCTACATGGGTTTTCTCCAGGTGCTCCAGTTTCCCCCTACACTCCAAAGATGTGCTGGTTAGGTGGATTGGCCATGCTAAATTGTCCCTTAGTGTCCAAAGATGTGCTGGTTAGGTTGGTTGGCCATGCTAAATTGTCCCTTAGTGTCCAATGATATGGATGTTAGGTGGTTTGGCCATGCTACATAGCCCCTTAGTGTCAAAAGATGCATAGGTTAGATGGATTAGCCATGGTAAATTACCCCCTTAATGTCCAAAGATGCATAGGTTAGATGGATTAGCCATAGTAAATTGCCTGTTAGTGTCCAAAGTTGTGTAGGTTAGGTGGATTGGCCATGATAAATGTGCAGGGTTACGGGGGTAGGGCGGAGGGAAGGGCCAGGGTGAGATGCTCTTTCGGAGAGTTAATACAGACTCGATGGGCTGAATGGCCTCTTTCTGCACTATGAATCTCCCGGAAAATAAAACTGCTGATAATATTGATGACCCAATGCCCCCTCCTTTGGCTTGTTGCCGAATGTTTTGATCGGTTATGTTCCTGTGAACCATTTTGGGCCATTTTCCTCCTTTATAGGCATTATATAAATGAAAAGGAAATCTGGAAGTGAATCATTTGGCAACGGTGAGAAAGACTGTATTACTACGGTAGAAAAAACTAGCCATAATATTCATAATCCGCAACCTCTCCAGCTTGGCAATCTCTTGCTCAGAAACACCAGCTGTCCAGAGATTTCTTGAGCAGGCCCAAGCAGTTCACGGCAGTGTTCTAGTATCGTAGCAGCGGAAACACAAAAGAAACAGGTCAGATTTCTCTGGCCATTCACGCCCCGTCGTAGCTGCCAGCGAGGACGGAGAATTTGGCGCTCAGCCAAACTCCGTTCACTGCAGCGGGACTGGAGAATCCCGCTGGTGTGAATGGCCGGAAAATTCCAGGCACAGTCTTGAGAGAAGTAAAGCAATTTTTATTACTGCTTTAGTACCTCTCTTGAGGCGATGGCCGACTGGTATTATCGCCAGACTATCAATCCAGAAACTCAGCTAATGTTCGGGGGACCCAGGTTCAAATCCTGCCCTGGTAGATGGTGGAATTTGAATTCAATATTAAAAACATCTGGAATTAAGAATCAACTGATGACCATGAAACCATTGTCGGAAAAACCCATCTGGTTCACTAATGTCCTTTAGGGAAGGAAATCTGCCGTCCTTACCCGGTCTGGCCTACATGTGACTCCAGAGCCACAGCAATGTGGTTGACTTGCAACCGCCCTCCAGGGGCAATTAGGGATGGGCAATAAATGCTGGCCAGCCAGCGACGCCCATGTCCCACAAATGAATTTAAAAATGTTTAATCGCTATTCTATCTTTGAGGTAAACATTTACATCTATGGTGTTTTCCAGTTCACACTCTTGCAATTAGGCATTCTCATGCCGTTCCATAATCTAGAAAATTCCAAAATCCAGAGATAGCCGCACTCTAACCATTCCAGCCTGGAGTGTTTGCGTGTTTTAAGGACCATATCTGACGGTTGTTTTAGGAAACATGAATTGGATTGTGCATTTCCAATTAATCTTTTGATTTGATTTGATTTATTATTGTCACATGTATTGGGATACAGTGAAAAGTATTGTTTCTTGCGCACTATACAGACAAAGCATACCGTTCATAGAGTACATAGGGGAGAAGCAAAGGAGAGAGTGCAGAATGTAGTGTTACAGTCATACCTAGGGTACAGAGAAAGATCAACTTAATGCGAGGTGGGTCCATTCAAAAGTCTGATGGCAGCAGGGAAGAAGCTGTTACAGAATCATACAGTGCAGAAGGAGGCCATTCGGCCCATCGAGTCTGCACCAACCACAATCCCACCCAGGCCCTACCCCCAAAACCCCATGCATTTACCCGAGCTAGTCCCCCTGACACTAAGGGACAATTTAGCCTGGCCAGTCCACCTAACCCGCACATCTTTGGACTGTGGGAGGAAACCGGAGCACCCGGAGGAAACCCACGCGGACACGGGGAGAACGTGTAAACTCCACACAGACAGTGACCCAAGCCAGGAATCGAACCCGGGTCCCTCTCGTTGTGAGGCAGCGATGCTAACCACTTTGCCACCGTGTAGGTCCATTCAAAAGTCACCCGAGGCCAGAATTGAACCTGGGACCCTGGCGCTGTGAGGCAGCAGTGCTAACCACTGTGCCACCGTGCCACCCCTGATCTTGAGTCGGTTGGTCTTTGACTTTTGCATCTTTTTCCCAATGGAAGAGGGTGGAAGAGAGAATGTCCGGGGTGCGTGGGGTCCTTAATTATGCTGCTTTCCCGAGGCAGCGGGAGGTGTAGATGGAGTGATACAATTCCTTTTTTTAAGCTTCTCCAGTCGCAGGATGTGGGTGGAATTGGCAAGGTCTGCATTTATTAAGCACCCTTGATTCTCCAGGCATTGCTGCGGGCTCGGGGAGAGTTAAAACTGCTGTTGAATACTGCGAATGAAAAATTAAGAGAGAATTGCTCACCTGGTTATTACTATTTATAAAGGACCATTCATATTAGTTGGCATGGTTCTCCAGCTGGGAGGTGCATTGTCTCATTTTCCAGCAATGACGCAGATATAAGAGTGTGCTGTGTCAATGCACCATTAAACAATACTGCTTTTAATGCTGTCGCTAATATAATAATCACTGATTCCTGTCAGCAGTTAGCTAACACTTCATCTCATTGCCTTGATTCATGCAGTATCCTATTGCTTGGCTCCTGCTTCTTGTTTCGAAATGCTTCCTTTGGTAAGCAATTAATTTTAAATAATAAAAAAGGAGCGTAGGCGTGTGTTTGAGGCTGTCACACATTTTTCTGTATGAATCCACACAATTACACCAGACAGGGAATATGTGTAATTTTAAAAATACACTCATTGCCGCTGTGGGAGTCCCTGACAAGGGTGATGACTACTGTCCATCCCACAGTTGCCCAAAGGAAAGAGTAATTTTCCACAGAATCCCTACAGTGCGGAAGAGGGCCATTCGGCCCATCGAGTCTGCACCGACCACAATCCCACCCAGGCCCTATTCTTGTAACCCTATGTATTTACCCGAGCTAGTCCCCCTGACACCAAGGGGCAATTTAGCATGGCCAATCCACCAAACCCGTACATCTTTGGAGGAGACCGGAACACCCGGAGGAAACCCACGCAGACACGGGGGGAATGTGCAGATTCCGCACAGACAGTGACCCAAGCCGGGAATCGAACCCAGGTTTCTGGCGCTGTGAGGCAGCAGTGCTAACCACTGTGCTGCCTTTTTAAACAAAAAAATAATAATTAAAGGCCACCGTCATCTCAAGGACAACCAGCAATGGGCGATAAACGTTGCCACAGCCAGTGACGGCCGCATCCTGTGAACGAATTTTTAAAAAACCCTTGTGCTGTTGGCATCAATCTGAATACTGAGAGGCCTAGATAGAGTGGACGTGGAGAGAATGTTTCCACTAGTGGGAGAGATGAGAACTCGAGGGCTCAATCTCAGAGTGAAGGGACGCTCCTTTAAAACTGAGATGAGGAGGAATTTCTTCAGCCAGAGGGTGGTGAATCTGATTTGATTTGATTTATTATTGTCACATGTATTAACATACAGTGAAAAGTATTGTTTCTTGCATGCTGTACAGACAAAGGATACCGTTCATAGAGAAGGAAAGGAGAGAGTGCAGAATGTAGTGTTACAGTCATAGCCAGGATGTAGAGAAAGATCAACTTAAGGCGAGGTAGGTCCATTCAACAGTCCGATGGCAGCAGGGAAGAAGCTTTTCTTAAGTTGGTTGATAACTGACCTCAGGCTTTTGTATCTTTTTCCAGACAGAAGAAGGTGGAAGAGAGAATGTCCGGGGTGCATGGGGTCCTTAATTATGCTGGCTACTTTGCCGAGGCAGCGGCAAGTGCAGCCAGAATCAATGGATGGGAGGCTGGTTTGCGTGATGGAACTCATTGCCACAGAGGGCTGTGGAGGTCGGGTCATTGAGTAAAGAACAAAGAACAAAGAACAATACAGCACAGGAACAGGCCCTTCGGCCCTCCAAGCCCGCGCCGCTCCCCGGTCCAGGATTGAATCCTGAATCCAGGATCCCCGCCCAATTTTCCAGCCTATCTACATACCAATATCCTATCCACCGAGCTGTCCCTCACAGCTACGATGCTTTGTTCATTACAACCTATTAACTCACCCCCACCCCCCTATTCCAGACCATGTGATCCCCAGGGAGAGGCGAAAACCCAGAGTGAAAAACCCCAGGGCCAATATGGGGAAAAAAAAATCTGGGAAATTCCTCTCCGACCCCCTGAGTGTCTTTAAGACAGAGATAGATAGGTTCTTGATCAATAAGGGGATCAAGGGTTATGGGGAGAAGGCAGGAGAATGGGGATGAGAATTAAATCAGCCATGATTGAATGGCGGAGCAGACTTGATGGGCCAAATGGCCTAATTCTAGTCCTATATGTTATGGTCTTATGATCCAAACCGGCCACTGGCCTATCTGAAGGCCACTGAAACCATGACCAGAACCTCCAAACCCCTTCGACCCTGCACCATGTCAACTCTGACTCCAGCCAGTAGTAGGCCGGGCATTCCAGATGTTCGCATGACCATAGAACCATAGAATTCTTAAAGTGCGGAAGGAGACCATTTGGCCCATCAATCCAGCACCGACTCTCCGAAAGAGCATCCATCCCCGTAACCGCATGCATTTACCATGGCTAATTCACTTAACCTGCACATCTTTTGGAGTATGGGAGGAAATAGCCTAGTGGTATTATCACTAGACTATTAATTCAAAAGCTCAACTAATATTCTGGGGACACAGGTTCGAATCCCACCGTGGCAGGTGGTGGAATTTGAATTCAATTTAAAAATATCTGGAATTAAGAACCTACTGATGATCGTGAAACCATTGCCGATTGTCGGAAAAACCCATCTGGTTCACTCATGTGCTTTAGGGAAAGAAATCTGCTGTCCTTACCTGGTCTGGCCTACATGTGACTCCAGAGCCACAGCAATGTGGTTGACTCTCAGCTGCCCTCTGAAATGGCCCAGAAAGTCAATCAGTTCACCTTCTCAAGGGCAACTAGAGATGGGCAATAAATGCTGGCCAGCCAGCGATGCCCACGTCCCAGGAATAAATAAAACAAACCTGAAGGAAACCCACGCAGGCATTGGGAAAACATGCAAACTCCACACAGACAGACAGTCACCCGAGGTCAGATCAGAACCCGGGTCCCTGGCGCTGTGAGGCAGCAGTGTTAACCACTGTTCCACCCTGCTGCCCTTGTGACATTTCTTGCCAGAAGCTGCAGCACCCCCTGACCAACCTTCCTTTCCCCGTCACAACAAAAGTTACGTCAATAGACGTTGGGGCGGCACGGTAGCACAGTGGTTAGCACTGCTGCTTCACAGCTCCAGGGACCTGGGTTCGATTCCCGGCTTGGGTCACTGTCTGTGTGGAGTTTGCACATTCTCCTCGTGTCTGCGTGGGTTTCCTCCGGGTGCTCCGGTTTCCTCCCACAGTCCAAAGATGTGCGGGTTAGGTTGATTGGCCTTGCTAAAATTGCCCCTTAGTGTCCTGGGATGCGTAGATTAGAGGGATTAGTGGGTAACATATGTAGGGATATGGGGGTAGGGCCTGGGTGGGATTGTGGTCGGTGCAGACTCGATGGGCCGAATGGCCTCTTTCTATACTGTAGGGTTTCTATGATTTCTATGAATAGAGAGGCCACAAATTCCAAGCAAAGCCCAGCCACAATGCAGACTCTGAAACGGTTCAAAAATGCAAGTGAGTAGGAGGCGGCATTAATCAGAAGTCTACGGGATAAACCAATGACAGACAACAGCACAGAATAAAATTCCTTTGAGCTGCCCAACCGCCTACATTATCTGACCTCCAGCGAATGATCTGAAAAATACAACAGCATTTATGCACTGTGGAAAATAAATATCTAAAGAAATTACTTTCATGAAGCCATCGCGATTGCTAACTGTTCCAAAGTAGCAGCGCCATCTTGTTGCATTCTTATGAAAAACGTGGGTTCTAAATTAGTTAGCCCCCTTTTTTCTGGGCACAGCGGCCACAGCCCATTCAGATCGAGGTGGGAAACGTGCAATCTTTTTTTAAAATTCATTTGTGGGACCTGGGCATCGCCGACTGGCCAGCATTTATTGCCCATCCCTAAGTTGCCCTTGTTCAGAGTTGAGAGTCAACCACATTGCTGCGGCTCTGAAGTCAGATCAGGTAAGGACGGCAGAGTTCCTTCTCTGAAGGGGCGAATGGGATCAAAGGTTATGGGGAGAAAGCAGGATTAGGCTATTGAGTTGGACGATCAGCCATGATCGTGATGAATGGCGGAGCAGGCTCGAAGGGCCGAATGGCCTCCTCCTGCTTCTATCTTCTATGTTTCTAAAGGACACCAGTGAACCAGATGGGTTTTTCCAACAATCAGCAATGGTTTCACGGTCATCAGTAGATTCTTAATTCCAGTTTTTTCATTGGATTATACCATCTGCCATGCTGGGATTCGAACCCGGGTCCCCAGAACATTAGCTGAGTTTCTGGATTAATAGTCTAGCGATAACACCACTAGGCCATGGTAGAATCCAGTAAAAAATCTGGAATTAAGAATCTACTGATGACCATGAAACCATTGCCGATTGTCGGAAAAACCCATCTGGTTCACTAATGTCTTTTAGAAATATAGGAGAATGGAGCAGGAGGAGGCCATTTGGCCCTTCTGAGCCTGCTTTGCCATTCATTACGATCATGGCTGATTGTCCAAATCATGGACCACTCTCAGGAGGGACCGGGCAGAGATGGCCAGGAAGGTCCACCTCCTGTCACAGTCTAGCCGCGTGGAGGACTCCGCCTCCCAGTTGGCAGGGGGCACTTTGCAGAGCTTGCCACCTCTGCAGCCATTGCTCCATCTCCGTGTCATTCTGCAGACCAGTGGCCCTGCCACAGACGCATACCTGATCCGGCCCATTATTGAAGACGGGGCATCTACCGCTCGACTATTTTTGCGAGAACCCAGATGGAAAAAAAACAACAGCAAAACTTGGGAAATGACTGGTAATCGTCCAAGCTGCCCCTGAAACCTTAAAATGGAATTCCGGTTTGGAGCAGTTCCAATCGTTTCCAAGGTTTTCTGGTGGGAATGCGGCACAATTCTCAGGAAAATACATAAACTCGCCAAAACACTTCTGAAAATGCTCCAATGTCTGCAATTGAAACATTTCCAAAAATTTAACTCAACTGCAATGAGGAGGCCTTGCCCTTTAAGCCATGTTACTGTGGGGCCCATCTTGCTGCTTCAAGTTCTCTCCTCACGAGTGGACAATAGTGTTGCCAGGACCTCAGTTGCCAAGATTTGGAATCTTGACATCAGAATAGTGTCAATTCAACATCTTCGGATGCACCCTGGGGAAGTCTTCCCGCTGCCTCGGAAAAGCAGCCAGCATAATTGAGGACCCCACGCAACTCCGGATATTCTCTCTTCCACCTTCTCCCGTCGGGAAAGAGATACAAAAGTCTGAGGTCGCGTACCAACCGACTCAAGAACAGCTTCTTCCCTGCTGCTGTTAGACTTTTGAATGGACTTACCTCGCACTAAGTTGATCTTTCTCTACACCCTAGCTATGACTGGAACACTACATTCTGCACTCTCTCCTTCCCTTCTCTGGGATTTTCACAGTAACTTCATTGCAGCGTTCATGTAAGCCTGCTTGTGACTAATAAATAAACTTTATGAACTGTATACTTTGTATAGCGCGCAAGAAACAATACTTTTCACTGTATGTTAATACACATGACAACAATAAATCAAATCAAAATCAAATATTTCCGTACCCCCATATCCTGGGGGGACAGCTGTACAGATGGTAGCTGGCAGCAGAGCCTGTCCCCAGGATAAGCTGTTAGACCCTCATAGCACTCCCATGAGTCTAAAAGATTGGAGCGTTTCACTACTTTCCGATCTCGTGTGGAGTGCGAGAGTCATAAAAAGATAATCTGCTGGATTAATGGCTGGAAATCTCCCCCCTTATGTTGACATTCACCAGTTGATACTAAACCTTGAAGACATGATGGAAACTTTGGCATACAAGCATAGATTATCCTAAACCTTACTCAAATAAGGTAAGATTAAAATAAGATTGGATAAGAATCTCCCAAATTTCACTCAATATTACTGGCTCTGGTCAGCTCTTGAATATTTTACCCAGGCGGCCATCATTACATGAGCATGAACAGGAAGTTTTGGCATGATATCCAAAATTTTGGCAGGAAAGGAAGCGGGAGCAGAAAACAGAGCCTCATGATTTGGAACCTTGAAGGAGAAATTCATCTCCTGGTTGCCTGATAAACAGGCAGTCAGCAGTTGAACATGAGGAGAGCACCTCGTCTGCTCTAGTGATGCCCAAGGCCTGCCTGATGGCACTTTCGTACAGACTTGAAGTGGTTGAGTGGTGCTTCTTCTCCAGCTAGCAACCTGAATTATTCATAGTCGCTGAACCGTAATCAAGAAGGATAATGAAATGCTATCCTTTCTAACGAGAGAATCATAGAATCCCTGCAGTGCAGAAGGAGGCCATTTGGCCCATCGAGCCTGTACCAACAACAATCCCATCCAGACCCTATCCCCATAACCCCACATATTTACAAGCCTGTACCAACAACAATCCCATCCAGACCCTATCCCCACAACCCCACATATTTACCCTGCTAATCTCCCTGACACTAAGGGTCAATTTCGCATGGCCAATCATCCTAACCTGCATGTCTTTCGGACTGTGGGTGGAAACCAGAGCACCCGGAGGAAACCGGGGAGAATGTTCAAACTCCACACAGACAGTGACCCAAGCCGGGAATCGAACCCAGGTTCCCGGCGCTGTGAGGCAGCAGTGCTAACCACTGTGCCGCCATGCCACCCATTAAGGTGAGAGGGGAAAGATTTAAAAGGGACATGAGGGCCAACTTTTTCATGCAGAGGAAGGTGCGTATAAAAACATAAGAACTTAAGGTCGAGGAACAGGAGTATGCCCTCTGGCCCTTCGAGCCTGCTCCGCCATTCAATAAGATCATGGACTCAGCTCCACTTACCCGTCCGCTCGCCATAACCCTTGATTCCTTTACTGTTCAAAAATTTATCTATCCTTGTCTTAAAAACATTCAATGAAGTAGCCTCAACTGCTTCACTGGGCAGGGAATTCCACAGATTCACAACCCTTTGGGTGAAGAAGTTCCTCCTCAACTCAGTCCTAAATCAGCTCCCCCTTATTTTGAGGCCATGCCCCCTAGTTCTAGCTTCACCTGTCAGTGGAAACAACCTCCCTGCTTCTGTCTTATCTATTCCCTTCATAATCTTATATGTTTCTATAAGATCTCTTCTCATTCTTCTGAATTCCAATGAGTATAGTCCCAAATGGGGATGATATATACGAAACGAGGAAGTGGTTGAGGCGGATAGGATTGCAACATTTAAAAAGCATTTGGATAAGTACATGGATGGGAAAGGATTAGAGGGATATGGGCCAAACGCGGGCAATTGGGACTAGCTGGAGGGCACCAGGGTCGACATGGACTGGTTGGGCCGAAGGGCCTGTTTCTGTGCTGTATTGCTCTATGACTGTTTGAAAGTTAGGTGTCACCCCTATCGGGATGAGAATTATTTTCTCTCTCAAAAGGTTGTTCCACGTTGGAACCTCTGCCTCGGTGGTGGAGATCGGGAGGGGGGGGGGGGGGGGGCGGGGGGGGGGGGGCTAAAGGGGGTGGTCACTGAATACTTTTAAGGTGGCTAGATTCTTGTTAGGCGAGGGAATCAAAAGGTTATCAGGGGTGGATGTGAATGTGAAACTTGAAAGAGGAACAGATGATTTCATCGAATGACAGAGCAGGCTCGAGGGGCTGAATGGCCCCTCCTGCTCCTACTTCCATAGGTCAGTGCATTCACACCCAGGAGTAAGAGAAAGAAAATGAGTTGTTTGAAGCCATGTCATTTACTTGTTCAGACCTATCATTAGAAAATGAGATTACCCATCATTAAGTGATGGAAAGCACTTAGTGCATCCTTTGTAGAGCTCGTCACTACTGCAGCCCTCTCTGCTATGGAGTGGCAGGTCTGTGAGTAGTCATCATGACCCTCAAATCAAGTTTAAAGTGACACAGTGTTAGTAGCACCTATACAAATTATACCTCTCAGCTTTCTATGTGTAAATTAGTCTCTCAACACAAGCCCCGTGGGCTAACAAGCTAAGGTAAGAAAGGAGCTTTGAGTATGGTGTACTTTATTGACATGGCCTCGGCCCCCCTCAACTGCCTCGACCTTCTTGTCTCACCTTCACTGCAGAGTTCCAGGAAGACGCGGTGGCACAGTGGTTAGCACTGCTGCCTCACAGCAGTTCAATTCCAGCCTCGGATAACTCTGTGTGGAGTTTGCACGTTCTCCCTGTCTGTGTGGGTTTCCTCCGGGTGCTCCGGTTTCTGCCCACAGTCCAAAGACGTCCAGGTTAGGTTGATTGGCCATGTTAAATTTCCCCTTAGTGTCAGGGCGATTAGCAGGGTAAATATGTGGGAATACGGAGATAGAGCCTGGGTGGGATTGTGGTCAGTGCAGATCCAATGGGCCAAATGGCCTCCTTCTGCACTGTCGGGATTCTATGATTCTAAGACCAGGAAACCCCTGGAAACAAACTTCAACGTCAAAATTGCTCTAACTGACAATTACTGAAATCGATAGCCCACCTCTGCTGACAGGGCTGCATCCGCCCGATGTAACACACTGGAATGAAATTTGGAGATGGGCAGCTCAGACTTGGCTTCCTGCACCCTTACAAATTTAAAATGTGCCATTCTTGACCTGATGAGTGCAAATTGAAAAGCTTCAGCGACCTCTCTCTTTTCAGCCATATTGTAAAAGATTTACTCATCCTGGTTTATCCTGTAAGCATACAGCAGCAATTAAAACATCATCAGCTCGGCATGTAGTTCTAACCCTGCCTGCTCAGGGCAGGGCAGGCGGTTAAAAATCTCAGTTCAACCGGCAACATTTCAAACGGATTCCAAGCCTCCGATTTTAACCAGCTCGTCTAAGAAGACAAGGAGGACACTTGCTGGAGACCAATCTCCAAAAATATCAATCGTACTCCGATAATATCATTGAGACCTGGCTGCTCTTTCACTCATGTTCTTGGTCCTGTGTGGGAGAAGATGAAGAGGTGAGAGTGACTGCCCTCGACACCAAAGCAGCATTTGGCCATGGAATCTTAGCGAAATCGTAGTCAATCGGGGAAAACCTCTCTGCTGCTTGGAGTCATACTTGGCACAAAGGAAGATGGTTGTGGATGTTGGACATCATCTCAGCTCCAGGATGTCTCTACAGGAATTCCTCAGCATAGTGTCCTAGGTCCAACCATCTTCAGATGCTTCATCAATGATCGCCCTTCCATCATGAGGTCAGAAGTGGGGATGTTCGCTGATGACTGCACAACGTTCAGCACCATTCACGACTCCTCAGATATTGAAGCAGTCCATGTCTAAATGCAGCAAGATCTGGACCATATCACTAAAGTCCTTCAGGGAGGGAAATCTACCTTCCTTACCAGGACTGGCCAACATGTGACTCCAGAGCCACAGCAATGTGGTTGACTCTCAACTGGCCTCGGGCAACAAGGGATGGGTAATAAACGCTGGCCCAGCCAGCGACACCCATCTCCCAGAAACAAATTAATGAATAAAACATCATTCTTGAATACGTAACCACTTTTTATGCCTTTTAGCTT
Source organism: Mustelus asterias (assembly GCF_964213995.1). Lineage (NCBI taxonomy): Eukaryota > Metazoa > Chordata > Chondrichthyes > Carcharhiniformes > Triakidae > Mustelus > Mustelus asterias. Next base: position 9,575,895 of record NC_135818.1, on the reverse strand, counting down.
TGACAAAGAATCATCTGGACTCAAAACATCAGCTATTTTCTCTCTCCTTACAGATGCTGCCAGACCTGCTGAGATTTTCCAGCATTTTCTCTTTTGGTTTCAGATTCCAGCATCCGCAGTAATTTGCTTTTATCCTTGAATACGCCCCCTGAGAGAAATTCACGCCACTGCCTGTGACCTGCACGCAGAGGTCAGAATACTAAAACTTGCCACCAAATACTTACCAAAATTTCTAGCTACAAACATACTTGGCTCCGGGCCTAGTTTAGGCCCGAATGCAGACTTATCTTTGGAAAATCTGGAGTGTGAAACATCATTAAAGCTGAGTGAGTATCCGTGACAGATCCAATTTCCGAACACTGGACTCGGATACTGAAATTCCACCGAGGATTATATCCAGGCATGAGTTAATGTGGTTTTTTCATGAAATCTCTTTGTGCGCTATTTGGGCCAAGTCATTAACTCATTTATATTAAAATAACTCCTCCAGTGTTTGTCTTTGAACTTTATGAGCTGTAACTCAAACTACCCTGGAGTAAAGAAATCACTGGAGATAGATAGTTCTAATAATTTACCTAAGTCAAGTTGACATATGAACACTGTTTACTGTGCAAATGTAAATCTCACTTCCCCTCTTGTGGCCTTGGCCAGTTCTTCCTGGCTTTTCCCCTTCCAGCTGCACATTACCACTGACTAAATCTGCCGGGGATTCGATAGTCATCGTTTCCTGGCATATAGTAACTTATGGGGTCTTCCGGATAATGGAACCAATGTTCAAACAATCCAGAGAAGGTGTAAATGGCAACAGCGGAATTATTACCAACAATTACTTGTCGAAAGCTGGCTAAACCAATTAAATTAATGTCCAGAAGGCCTTAAACAGCAGCTGCTGCTCTTTGACCTCCATCTGAGCTTCATTGTAAGAAGTCTCACAACACCAGGTTAAAGTCCAACAGGTTTATTTGGAATCATGAGCTTTCAGAGCGCTGTTCCCTCATTTTGATTTGATTTATTATTGTCACATGCATTAACATACAGTGAAAAGCATTGTTTCTTGCGCGCTATACAGACAAAACATACCGTTCATAGAGAAGGAAACGAGAGAGGGTAGAGTGTAGTGTTACAGTCATAGCTAGGGTGCAGAGAATGATCAACTTAGTGTGAGGTAAGTCCATTCAAAAGTCTGACAGCAGCAGGGAAGAAGCTGTTCTTGAGTCGGTTGGTACGTGACCTCAGACTTTTGTATCTTTTTCCCGATGGAAGAAGATGGAAGAGAGAATGTCCGGGGTGCGTGGGGTCCTTAATTACGCTGGCTGCTTTGCCGAGGCAGTGGGAAGTGTATGCCCTTCACCACCTTCACCAAGTGAGTGCTCCTTCATCACTCACCTGAGGAAGGAGCAGCGCTCCGAAAGCTCGTGATTCCAAATAAACCTGTTGGACTTTAACCTGATGTTGTGAGACTTCTTACTGTACCCACCCCGGCATCTCCACATCTGAGTTTCATTGGAACAGAATGATGAAATATCTAACACATCTCATTTTGATGCCAACAACAAGAGAAGGTCAGAATGATGGAGCAAGCTTGAGGGGCTGAATGGTCTACTTTTGCTCCTAATTGATTTTATTGGATTGATTTGTTCTTGTCACATGCATTAGGATACAGTGAAAAGTATTTTTTCTTGCGCGCTATACAGACAAAGCATACCGTTCATAAAGTAGGGAAAAGGAAAGGATAGGGTGCAGAATATAGTGTTGCAGTCATAGCTATGGTGTAGAGAAATATCAGCTTAATATATGATAGGGCCATTCAAAAGTCTGATGATAGCAGGGAAGAAACTGGTCTTAATTCTGTTGGAGGTGTTGTCAGACTTCTGTATCTTTTTCCCAATAGGTGAAGGTGGAAGAGAGTATGTCCGGGGTGTGTGGGATCCTTGATTATGCTGGTTGCTTTTCCAAGGCAGTGGGAAGTGTTGATGGAGTCAATGGATGGGAGGCTGGTTTGTGTGATGGACTGGGCTACATTCACAATCCCTTGTAATTTCTTGCGGCCTTGGTCAGCGCAGGAGCCATACCAAGCTGTGATACATCCGGAAAGGATGCTTTCTATAGAGCATCAGTAAAAATTGGTCAGAGCTGTAGTGGACATGCTGAATTTCCTTATCCTTCTAAGAAAGTAGAGGTGTTGGTGGACTTTCTGAACTATAGCATTGGACTGGAGGGTCCAGGACAGGTTGTTGGTGACCTGGTCATATAGAAACTTGAAGCTCTCAACTATCTGCTCCTAATTGGCCTACTTTTGCTCCTAATCTGCATGTCTGTAATTCTTTGGATTCACGTGAATGGTCCCAGGGATGAGGAACTTCAATTACGTGGATAGATTGGAGAAGTTGGGACTGTTTTTCTTGGAGAGGTCTGGAAGGAGATTTGATGGAGGGATTCAAAATCACGAGAAGTCTGGGACAGAGCAGATCGGGAGAGCTTGTTCCTACTCACAAAAGGATCGAGTATGAGGGGGCACAGATTGAAAATAATTGGCAAAAGATGCAAAAATCGACGGTAACAAAACCTTTATCACGCAGCGAGTAGTTAAGGTTTGGAGAGAGTGTGGCAGAGGCAGGTTCAACGGAGGCTTCCAAAAGGGAATTAGACTGTTCTCTGAAAAGGAAGAATGTTCCGGGGTATGGGGAGAAGGCAGCGTAGTGGCACTCTGAATTGCTCATTGGGATAGTCAGTGTAGACACGACGGGCTGAATGGCCTTCTTCAACCGTATAACAATTCTGTGATACGGAGCAGGATGGGTTTGAGTCTGGAGACTGAAGAGGATGACATTAATGCTCCGATTCCTCGCCCAGATGGAGCACAGAGTGTACAAAGAGGAAAGTAAATTAACATGAGCCAGCTCATGGGGGGGGCGATTCCACACTCTCCGACTGGGAGTGGTGGCATGCACTCAAAATCGGAAAGAGCGATTCACGGCAGTAAGGTTCCTGAGTTCTGATCTTACCGGCATCTCGCTGGTGGAGTGCGTGAAATGAAAGCTCATTTTAATCCATTAGTGAACACTCTCTCCAGGTCTTCCCCCTGCCCCCTTACCAGATACTCAGCAGGCACCAGCGTGACACCACACTGGCACCATTTGCAACAGCTCTACATAAGCGTAAAGCTGGCGCCTTCACCTCTGAGGGGGAGGTGATTGCTCAGGCAGCCAGCACCCTCCGCTGTGTGCACTGCGCAGGGGGCACTGGAGAGGACTTGGGGGACACGGGCAAGTCCAACTCAGGACGGCGGGGGGGGGGGGGGGGGGGGGGGGTTTCCCAGAATCACCATTTTGGGAGAGGGTCGGGAAGAGTCATGTGCAGGTCTTACCTTCCCTTCATTTCGGGGTGCCCCCTGCTTGAAAGGGGTTGTGAGGCCTGGTATGCAGGCAATGCTTCCCATGTCTTCCAGAAGGTGGGAGGGCTTGAGAACAAGAGGCTCAGCACTGGGGGTGCGGGGGGGGGGTGACTGCGTGATACTTGGGTGGGGTTCCCATGAGAGGACGGGCTGTTAGGATAGAGTGGGGAGATTCAGAAATGGGCTGCATCTCCCCCCCGCCATGCGGCCTGAAGGGGCTCGCACTCAGGGGGAGGATGACTGCAGCGTGACTGGAACCCACACTGAGGCAGCGGTGTGAGGACAAAGGGATATACTGCTCGGCAATCCAAAACCAATTGTTACGGGTACTTGTGTGCATCAGAAGGTCTCAATGAATCATGGAAGGTTGCTCAGCTCTGCACCTCTGGAGGCCTGGGAGAAACAGGGTGCCCTCTGGGAATGCGCTGGACATGCTCATTGCTGATCTCACCATTCTGCCGCAGGAGCCATGCACTTGACTGAAGAGGCACCCTGGCCTCCCCTCATTGGCTGTTATGCTGAAACCAACACTGCCATTCTTTGGTAAAATTTGTCTCCAAAACAGATAAACTTGCACTACATAACGGAAAAGGACATTCCATCCTCAAAGTAAATATCCAACACAAGGAGTTTCCCCATTTACTTCTCTCTACGCTCTTCCTAATGGGCAGAGCACCGAGTCTTTTTTATATATTCATTCGTGGCAACGGGCGTCGCTGGTTGGCCACCATTTATTGCCCATCCCTAGTTGCCCGAGGGCAGTTGGGAGTCAACAACATTGCTGTGACTGTGGAATCACATGTAGGCCAGACCGGGTAAGGACGGCAGACTTCTTTCCCTAAAGGGAACCAGATGGGTTTTTTCGACAATCGACAATGGTTTCATGGTCATCAGTAGATTCTTTATTCCAGATTTTTAAAATTGAATTCAAATTCCATCATCTGCCGTGGCGGGATTCGAATCCGGGTCCCCAGAACATTAGCTGAGTTTCTGGATTAATAGTCTAGCAATAATATCAGTAGGCCATCACCTCCCATCATTGAAGAACAGTTGCAGTGTGGTGTTTAATGCATTCCACACAGCAATACAAGTCTATCATCCGACCGTAATCGTTGGAATACACCGCAGGTTGCAGCTGGTATGAGCGAAGCCCTGACATTGAAAATGTAATACAGGAGATATGCTAAATTCAATTCCACACACAAGGAAGAGATTGAAAGATGACAAAAATATCCACCCGCAGCTTGACAAACAATTTACAAACGAGAAAGAAAAGTGGAAGGAAATTTATTCCATGTTATTTTGCGTTTTTGAAGTAGATTCTAGCATTCCATGGCATAATCGTCTCAGTCCAGGATGTCACTGCAGGAGTTAGTCAGCCTAGTTTTATTCATTTGTGGGACATGGGCATTGCTGGCTGGGCCAGCATTTATTGCCCATCCCTAGTTGTCCTTGGAGGGCAGTTGAAAGTCAACCACATTGCTGTGGCTCTGGAGTCACATGTAGGCCAGACCAGGTAAGGACGGCAGATTTCCTTCCCTAAAGGACATTAGTGAACCAGATGGGTTTTTCCAACAATCGACAATGGTTTCATGGTCATCAGTAGATTCTTAATTCCAAATATTTTTTGAATATTTATTGAGTTCAAATTGCACTATCTGCTGTGGCAGGATTCGAACCTAGGTCCCCAGAACATTAGCTGAGTTTCTGGATTAATGATCTAGTGACACTACCACGAGGCCATCGTCTCCTCTGTCTTCTCAGCCCGACCATCTTCAACTACCTCATCAATCAATGGCCTTCCCTTCATCATAAAGTCAGAAGTGGGAATGTTTAATGTTTATTTATTAGTGTCGCAAGTAGGCTTACATTAACACTGCAATGAAGTTACTGTGAAAATCCCCCAGCCGCCACACTCCGGCGCCTGTTCGGGTACACTGAGGGAGAATTTAGCATGGCCCAATGCATCTAACCAGCATGTCTTTCGGACTGTGGGGGGGGAAACCGGAGCACCCGGAGGAAACCCACGCAGAAACCCACGGGAGAATGTGCAGACTCCGCACAGTGACCCACGCCAGGAATCGAGGCATCAGTGCCAACCACTGTGCCACCATGCCATTCAGCGATGACTGCACAGTGCTTAGCACCATTCACAACTCCTCAGATTCTGAAGTACTCCATGCCCACTTGCAGCAAGAGCTAGACAACATTCAGACGTGGGCTGGTCTGGATAGAGAAAGAGCGGCTACAACAATCATTTAACAACAATAATGACTATAGTGGCTTTAAAATGGCTGTTCTGGCTGAGAGCTAAGCATGCTGGGATATTTGGTCAATTTATAGATTAAAACCAGATGCAGGTCACAAAGAGGTTCTGGTCTGGGAGCTGTGATCTGAAGCTTCCTGTGTTGGCCCCGATAAGGGAAGTTGTTTACATTAACCGAGACATTGCATCTCTGATTTTTATGGCTGCTATGTATGGGACATGTCAAATGAACTAAGCATGATGGCATCATTCAAAAGTAATTTCATTGGATGTTCGAGCCATGTGATCGGCTTCTGGTGACACAATTGGCTGGATGACAGAGAATCTTCCGGAAGCAAGTAGAGAATTGTAGATAAAAAGACACGTGAGTCCTTTGTTTGCCAGCGATTACTCGAAGAGGCCAATCATCGCAAGAAGTCTTGTGCCTTGAAGGATGCTTCAGAGAAGAAAAAGATAGATTCTACATCGAGGATATTTCTTGGCCAAGGTTTTCCTAAACTCAGTAGTATTTATTTTCAGTTAAATAGTTAAAGTTGATGTTCAGTTAAAGTGCAGTTTAAGAGTTAAAGTTCAGTTGAGAGTTGATGTTCAGTTAGAGTTAAAGTTCAGTAAAGAGTTAATGAGTTGCAACTGTTTATGTTTGAGTTAGTACTAGAAGTGTTAAATAAAGAAATAATTGAATTACTGTCCTTGTTTGTCTCATTAAACTGGAATGTTTGGAAGGTGTTTAAATTAAAGCTGTATAACAGTGGGAAGTGACAAGTTGATGTTTGTGCCAGACGAGTGTCAGGTAACAGTCATCTACAACGAGAGAGAACCCAGAAATCGCCCCTTGATGTTCAACAGCATTATAATCGCTGAATCCTCAAACATCGACATCCTAGAGCAGTGGTTCCCAAAGGGTGCGGCGCGCCACACTGGTGCGGCGAGAGAGGATGGCAAGTGTGGCGGGAAGATTCAAGGACAATCAAAGAAACATTTAAACATGGATAGATATTTTTCCAAAGTTTGAGCAAGAGCATCAAGTGATGCATTGTTTTATACTTTCTGGATGTCCCATGATCATATTATAAAGTAGTTGTGTTCTATGTTATGAATCAAGCACTGCGAGGAGTTGTTTATTTTTGTTTTTGAATGTATTTCTTATCAATAAAAAATTTGGTGTGGCGCGAGCAAAGTTTTATTCTGAAGGTGCGGCCCAGTGAAAAAAGTTTGGGAACCATTGTCCGAGAGGTTACCATTGACCAGATACTTAACTGAACCAGCGGTACGAACACTGTGGCTACAAGAACACATTGGAGGCTGGGAATTCAGCAGTCATGACTCGACAAAGCCTGTCCACCATCTACGAAGCTCAAGTCAGGAGTGTGATGGAATATTCTCCACCTGCCCGGATGAGTACAGCTCCAACAACACTCAAGAAGCTTGACACCTAGAACAGTCAGTTTGATTGGCACCCCATCCACCACTGGCACAGAGTGGCAGCAGTAGTGTGTACCATCTGTAAGATGTACTGCAGCAACTCACTGTGACTCCCAAACCCGCAACCTCTACCATCCAGAAGGACAAGGGGAACAGTTGCATGGGAATACCAGCACCTGGAGGTTCCCTTCCAAGCCTCTCACCATTGTGACGTGGAAATATATCACCATTCCCTTACTATCACTGGGTCAATATTCTGGAACTCTCTCCCTAATAGCACTGTGGAAGTATCTAACTACATCAACCATATTGGTTCATGAAGACAGCTCACCACCACCTTCTCAAGGGCAATTAAGGATAGTGTTATGGTTCAGGTTCAAAACTCCAAAGTGTTTTATGGAGCCCGCCTGAATCATAAGTTTTGCACTTTGAATTTGGCTGGGATAAGCAAGAGATGTTTCACTTCAGGTGTGATTCAAATGACCCACTAGGGAGCTTTTATCAAACAAAGTTTATTTAAAAATATAGTTCACATGGATAGTAGGAAAATTAGCAATCAGTTTTATCAACTATAAACAAGAAACAAAACAACCACTATAATTTATAACTCTTAATAAATATTCTAATGTGTTTCAATTAAAACCAAACCCAGAGACAACAAAAACTCTTTTCACAGGTTTGTCACTGCACAGGTTAAAGCTCACATGATACTGGAATCCTTTTCCCTTTGTTGAATGCTGATTTCAAATGATCTTGAAAACTCAGAGCAGCTTGTAGTCTTCAGCTCCCCAAAACACCAAAGGACAGATAAATTACTGCAGGATGGCAACAAGCAGTGCCTTCAGCTAACCGGTAAAACTTCCAAAATAAAAACAGAGTGAGAGAGATTTCTTTCAGCTGTGCTTCTAACCCTGCAGCCAAAACAAAACTAAAAACAACCCTTGTCACCTGACCGGCACAGTTTTTTTTCTCCTCCCACCAATGGCATCACCTAAGGCTGTGAGCATGATTTTTTAAAAATCTTTCTTGAAGGGACACTAACATCATAATAGGCAATTAATACTGGCCAACCAGTGACATGAAAATCTCATGAATGAATGAGAGAAAAGCTCCAAGCAGGCTAATAAAATCCAATGTCAATATTTTAGGCTTTATGGGAATGTTAATTAAGTATGATCCGATGCGGGATCATAGAATCCCTACAGTGCAGAAGGAAGCCATTCAGCCCATCAAGTCTGAACCAACCACAATCCCATCCAGACCCTATTCTTGCAACCCCACGCATTTAACCTGCTCGTCCCCCTGACACTAGGGGCAATTTAGCATGGCCAATCCACCTAACCCACACATCTTTGGGCTGTGGGAGGAAACTGGAGCACCCGGTGGAAACCCACACAGACACGGGGAGAATGTGCAGACTCAAAACTGGACACAATACTCCAGATGGGGTCTTACCAATTGCAACAACACTTCTCTACTTTTATAATCCAGTCCTTTTGCAATAAATGCTAACATTCCATTTGCCTTTTTTATTACATGCTGCAGCTGCGTACCGACTTTCATAGAATCCCTACAGTGCAGAAGGAGGCCATTTGGCCCATTGTGCCTGCACCAACAACAATCCCACCCAGGCCCACGTATATACCCTGCTAATTTCCCTGATACTAAGGGTCAATTTAGCACGGCCAATGCACCGAACCAGCATATCTTCCTCCCAGTGGGAGGAAACCGGGCCACCCGGAGGAAACCCATGCAGACACGGGGAGAACATGCAGACTCCACACAGACAGTGACCCAAGCTGGGAATCGAACCCTCGTCTCTGGCACTATGAGACAGCAGTGCTAACCATTATGCCACCGTGCCGCCCGTAATAAAGCCCGCCAGTGAGGCGAATCCAATCCTTCCGCACTGAAGTCGAAAGTGACAAGATCATTGGCAATCTGACTGAACTGGTGCAGCTGATAGAGAAACACAGCTAAATTATTCATAAATGTGAGCTTGTTGCAGGCTCCAGGCACTGTATGATTCTATGATTCTAAAGCATGGTGTCCAGATTGGAACACCATCCTCGAGCTGAGGCCTGACCAGTGCTTTATAAGGGATTAACATCATTTTTTAAAATTATTTCACGGGATGTGGTAGCATTGCTTGCTCATCTCTAAAGGTTTACCAGGCTGATTCCTGGGAAGGCATTCTGTCATATGAGGAGAGACTAAGTCAGTTAGGATTATATTCACTGGAGTTTAGAAAAGTGAGAGGAGATCTCATGAAACTTGCAAAATTCTGACAGGTAGATTCAGAAAGAATGTTCCCGATGGTGGGGGAGTCCAGAAGTAGAGAGTCATAAATACTACAGTACAAAAGGAGGCCATTTGGCCCATCGAGGCTGCACTGACCACAATCCCATCCAGGCCCTCCCCCCATAACCCTATGCATTTACTCTAGCTAGTCCCCCTGACACTAAGGGGCAATTTAGCATGGCCAATCCACCGAACCCACACATCTTTGGAGTGAGTGAGGAAACCAGAATGCCCAGAGGAAACCCACTCAGACACGGGAGAATGTGCAGACTCCACACAGTAACCCAAGCCGGGAATTGAACCCAGGTCCCTGGCGCTGTGAGGCAGCAGTGCTAACCACTGTGCCCACCTTGCCTCTTCATAGTTTGAGGATAAGGGATAAACCTTTTAGAACTGAGGTGAGAAGAGATTTCTTCACCCAGAGGGTGGTGAATGTGTGGAATTCACTACCACTGAATGTAGTTGAGGTGGAAACATGTGACTTCAAGAAGAAATCAGATATAACTCTTGGGGCTAAAGGGATCAAGGGATATGGAGGGAAGGAGGGAACAGGATATTGAATTTGATGATCAACCATGACCCAAATGAATGGCGGAGCAGGCTGGAAGGGCTGAATGGCCTTCTCCTGTTTCTAGTTTCTATGTTTCTAATTGCTCTTGAGAATTTGGTGGTGAGCCGCCGCCTTGAACTGCTGCAGTCCCTGTGGTGTAGGTACATCGTAGGTACATGGTGTGACTCCATCTGACGAAGGGGCAGCGCTCCGAAAGCTTATGGTATTTGCTACCAAATAAACCTGTTGGACTTTAACCTGGTGTTGTGAGACTTCTTACTGTGTAGGTACATCCACAGTGCTGTTAGGGGGGAAGGGCCTCGATTAATTTCCTCAGTATGGTGGTCCATTCCTGTTGCAATAAAGCTGAGGATTCCGCGTGCTTCTTTCTCAACTAAAAATCCCTAGGTCTTTCTGATCCTGCATCCTTTCCAAATGTATCATTTCCTGTATACTGTCTCTCCTCATTTTTATTCTGCTATAAATGCGCACTTCTCTGCATTGTAAGTCAGCTGTCACATGTTCTGCCCATTTCATCAGTCTGTCCATGCCGTCCTGAGGCCAGTTACTCTCCTCGCTCTTCACAACATTTCCAAGTTTGGTATTCTCCACAAGCTGTGAAGTTATAGAGTGCAATGTTCTGATTATATTAGGGGTTGCGGGTTATAAACAAAAAAAAGACATAGTCTGCACACGTAGATTCACACAACAACAACAGATTTATTAATGGTACAGAGTAGAAAATAAAATGAAATAGGAGCTTGTGAAACACCCCCATCAAATCATGTGACCAGCTCTTAAAGCAATCATGCAGCTGCTTAAATATATAATGCCTGTCCCCTGTTTACTCAAGTTCACCAGGCTGCGTCACAATTGCAAAGTAACAGATTATCCTCTCCACCCTCTCCAGAGTAAAGGCCTTGATATCAACTGTAGCACCACAGGAAGCAGTGTGTGCAGTGAAGTCTTTCCTCACATTGTATAAACAGAGCAGTAGGTCAGGACTTTGAACCCGCCGTTCCCTACCCCTCAAGCACCTTTCCAATTCGAATTGAACCGTGGGAAGCAGAAAACCTTTCCAAGAAAAGCCAGACATTACTGAAACTACGAAGGGTTGTGAACGAAGCCCAGTCCAACACGCAAACCAGCCTCCCATCCATCGACTCTGTCTACACTTCCCGCTGCCTTGGCAAAGCAGCCAGCATAATTAAGGGACCCCACACACTCCGGACATTCTCTCTTCCACCTTCTTCCATCGGGAAAAAGATACAAAAGCCTGAAGCCACGTGCCAACCGACTCAAGAACAGCTTCTTCCCTGCTGCCATCAGACTTTTGAATGGACCTACCTTGCATTAAGTTGATCTTTCTCTACACCCTAGCTATGACTGTAACACTACATTCTGCACTCTCTCCTTTCCTTCTCTATGAATGGTATGCTTTGTCTGTATAGCGCGCAAGAAACAATACTCTTCACTGTATCCCAATACATGTGACAATAATAAAACAAATCAAATCAAAACATAATCGACTGTATTAAATCAGCAAAATCAGAAGTGAATTGCACTTGCGAATAAAAAAATTCATTTGCTGTTTACACAAATCAAAGCAGGTTATTAAAAATCTATTTAATAATTGAAGCGGCTTTGTTTTATTACAAAGCTCATGTGGAACAACCAATGAATTTTAAAAGCTGGTTCGTCCAGTTTAACACAAAGATATCAATGCAATATATTTAACAATTCTGGTGAAGTCATGGTTGGCACTGCTCAGTCACCCTGGAAACCTCAATGATTGGAAACCAGTGTATGTGAGTTAGAGCTGTGTTAAAAGACCACTGGTACCCAATCGATCCTTTAATTGTTTGGAAATTCCAACGTCAGCCTTCACAGTTAGTGCAGGATAACAGAACATCAGATACAAACACTTTGCAAATTCTGGGTAACCCTCCTAACATAATAATGTAAGAAATAGGAGCAGGAGTTGGCCCCTTGAGCCTCTCTGCCATTCCGTAAGATCATGGCTGACAGAGTGGCACGGTGGCACAGTGCTTAGCACTGCTGCCTCACAGCGCCAGGGACCCGGGTTCGATTCCCGGCTTGGGTCACTGTCTGTGCAGGGTTTGCATGTTCTCCCCGTGTCTGTGTGGGTTTCCTCCCACAATCTGAAAGACGTGCTGGTTGGATGCATTGGCCGTGTTAAATTCTCCCTCAGTGTACCCGAACAGGCACCGGAGTGCAGCGACTCAGGGATTTTCACAGTATCATTGCAGTGTTAACGTAAGCCTACATGCGACACTAATAAATAAACTTTCCTGGTTCCCCTTTATCCATGATGTGGAGATGCTGGCGTTGGACTGGGGTAGGCAAAGCAAGAAGTCTCACAACACCAGGTTAAAGTCCAACAGGTTTATTTGGTAGCACGAGCTTTCGGAGCGCTGCTCCTTCATCAGGTGAGTGCAGGATTCATTTCACAAACAGAGTATATATAGACACAAACTCAATTACAAGATAATGGTTGGAATGCGAGTCCTAACAGGTAATCAAGTCTTTACAGGTGCAGACAATGTGAGTGGAGAGAGGGTTAAGCACAGGTTAAAGAGATGTGTATTGTCTCCAGCCAGGACAGTTAGTGAGATTTTACAAGCCCAGGCAAGTCATGGGGGTTGCAGATAGTGTGACATGAATCTATTTGCAGATGCTACGACAACGGATGAATGGACACCGCACGACAATCACCAGGTAGGAGTGTTCCCTTCCTGTCAGGGAACACTTCAGCACTCAAGGGCATTCAGCCTCTGATCTTCGGGTAAGCGTTCTCCAAGGCGGCCTTTATGACACACGACAACGCAGAGTCACTGAGCAGAGACTGATAGCCAAGTTCTGCACACATGAGGACGGCCTCAACCGGGATCTTGGGTTCATGTCACACTATCTGTAACCCCCACAACTTGCCTGGGTTTGCAAAATCTCACTAACTGTCCTGGCTGGAGACAATTCACATCTCTTTAACCTGTGCTTAACCCTCTCTCCACTCGCATTGTCTGCACCTGTAAAAACTTGATTACCTGTTCAGGCTCACATTCCAACCATTATCTTGTAATTGAGTTTGTGTCTATATATGCCGTTTGTGAACCCAACTCTTACTCACCCGATGAAGGGGCAGCGCTCCGAAAGCTCGTGCTACCAAATAAACCTGTTGGATTTTAATCTGGCGTTGTGAGACTTCTTACGGCCCTTTATCCAACCTGCTTTTAACGTCCTCAACAAAGACTCATAAACCTGTCAAACACAACTTCTCTTTCACTAAACCATGTTGACTCTCCCTTGGGAGCTACGTAACAGTTTGGATTGGTTAGAGGGGTCTGGATGCTTAATTAAGGAACTGAGAAACATAACAAAATTGGGGTTTTCAAATGTTATTTAAAGCAAATCAAAGCAAACTCAGGTGGCTTAAATTATAAGTTGCCAACAATAAGAAAAGAGTGTTTGGCTAATGATGTTTTGCGTTTCTTCATTGATACAGTAAAATGTTCTTTCGAAACATGATGTCTTGACCTGACGGCCTTTCAGCTAATAACGGGAAGTTCAAATTTCTCTTTAAACTGTTATCTCTTTGGCAACCGCAACAGCATTCCAAGTACATACTTTATATTCAGACTGTTTCTGCAAAGAATTTCCTTCCATTATGTTGTAAGAAATCAGTGACTACAACACAAAAATACTTCAGTAATTGTAATGGGCTGAAAGGCCTCTTTTTTCTGCACTGCAGAGATTCTATGATTTTGGGATGTCCTGAGGTGGTCCTGCTGTATAAATTGAAACTCTTTCCAGCAAATATGAGTTGCCACAGAAATGTACCTGTCCAGTGGTTAGCACTGCTGCCTCACAGCGCCAGGGAGTCAGGTTCAAAACCGGCCTCGGGTGACTGTCTGTGTTGAGTTTGCACATTCTCCCCATGTCTGCGTGGGTTTCCTCCGGGTGCTCCGGTTTCCTCCCACAGTCCAAAGATCACAGAATACTACAGTGCAGAAGCGGCCCTTCAGCCCATCGAGTCTGCACCGAAGGTGTGCAGGGTAGGTGCATTGGCCCTCGGAAATGGGTTATGGGGATAGGGCGGTGGGTAAGGCCTGGGTAAGACACTCTGTCAGAGAGTGGGTGCAGATTCGATGGGCCAAATGGCCTCTTCTGCACAGGAGGGATTCTGTGATTCTATGAAACGGGCCTCTATTCCCAATATAAAAAGGTGTCCAGCGCAAAGGCTGCAGGTCATATTTGTAAATGGATACATTCCATTACTTAAACTCCTGGGTGACATTTCTCCAATGCCAGTGGAAGTGTCAACTGAACAATTTGCACTCAGCCAGCAGATGGGGTAAACTTACCAATGAACAGGATTTCGTTGTGAATACTTGACTCCGATTAAAATGTCAGAAAATGTTTAACACACTGCTGAAGACACAAAACTGCCCAAAGCTTCAGCACACCTCACAGAGCTTGTATCCCGATGTTGTCTTCATCATTCAAAGCTGAAATAACTCCTCCCCGCTCACCAGCTTCCCAGTACTTTTTTTTAATCATTCGTGAGACACGGGCGTCGCTGGCTGGCCAGCATTTATTGCCTATCCCTAGTTGCTCAAGGACAGTTGAGAGTCAACCACATTGCTGTGGCTCTGGAGTCACATGTAGGCCAGACCAGGTAAGGACGGCAGATTTCCTTCCCTAAAGGGCATTAGTGAACCAGATGGGTTTTCACGACAATTGACAATGGTTTCATGGTCATCAGTAGATTCTTAATTGCAGATTTTTAAAAAATTGAATTCAAATTCCACTATCTGCCGTAGCGGGATTTGAACCTGGGTCCCCAGAACATTAGCTGTTTTTTTGAATTAATAGGCTAGTGATAATACCACTAGGCCATCACCTTCCCATTTACAAACGTATCTCCACTCCCAAGAGTGCTTCAGGTACAAAGTCAGAATGCGGACTGTCAGTAGCCCTGATGCTACTCAATATATACACGGGTGAGACACCTTGATTGCCTGTCCAATCATTACCTCAATCAGGGAGCTCATACTCCAAGAGTGAAGACTTGTGAGTTATGGAAGAGTTATTTAGCCGATATCAGCTGTGTGTACAGAGGCAAAACTGCACTAACATTTCCCAGTGCGATTAACAGTCTGCTTATTGTTGGGCACAGTCTGCACCTGAGGCTCTACCTGTGCAGGTTATTCCACATTTAGTTTATTGTTGGATTGAAATGGGTCCCAATTTTCAATGGCAAAATTACGGGTTGTCCTGACGGATAGAGGATTGGTAGTGTCCCGGTTCAAATATGAACTAAGCACTGAGTGAGAAGTCACCATTTTAGTGTCAGGGAACTAGCTAGGGTAAACACATGGGGTTATGGGGATAGGGCCTGTGTTGGATTGTGGTCAGTGCAGACTCGATGGGCTGAAAGGCCTTCTTCTGCACTGTAGGATTCTATGAATCTATGATTCTTTCTATCACTTGCTTATATGAATCTTACGTGGCCAAACATTCTCTCTTCCACCTTCTTCCGTCGGGAAAAAGATACAAAAGTCTTAGGTCACGTATCAACCGACTCAAGAACAGCTTCTTCCCTGCTGCTGTCAAACTTTTGAATGGACCTACCTTGCATTAAGTTGATCTTTCTCTACACCCTAGCTATGACTGTAACACTACATTCTGTACACTCTCCTTTCCTTCTCTCTGAACGGTATGCTTTGTCTGTATAGCGCACAAGAAACAATACTTTTCACTGTATGTTAATACATGTGACAATAATTAATCAAATCAAATCAAAAGACACCAGATTTCCTTCCCCAAAGAAGCATTAGTGAACCAGATGGGTTTTTAAAAAAAATCAAACGATTCAACTTTCACCATCTGCCATGGTGGGATTTGAACCCGGGCCCCCAGAGCGTTACCCTGAATCTCTGGATTATTAGCCCAGTGACAACACCTCTGGGCAACATGGGGGGGCACAGTGGTTCGCACTGCTGCCTCACAGCGCCAGGGACCTGAGTTCGATTCCCGGCTTGGGTCACTGTCTGTGTGGAGTTTGCATGTTCTCCCCGTGTGTGCGTGGGTTTCCTCCGGGTGCTCCGGTTTCCTCCCACAGACTGAAAGACGTGCTGGTTAGGTACATTGGCCGTGCTAAATTCTCGCTCAGTGTACCCGAACAAGCACCGGAATGTGGCGACTAGGGAATTTTCGCAGTAACTTAATTGCAGTGTTAATGTAAGCCTATTTGTGACACTAATAAATAAACTTTAAACATAGAAACTGCCTCCCACCTGCAGTTTGAAACCTGTGTGCAGCGTGGAACATCTGTTTAGTGTTTCCAATTAATCCAACATTTGGGGAAGCAGTGATCACATTTATTTATTAGTGTCACAAGTAGGCTTACATTAACACTGCAATGAAGTTACTGTAAAAATCCCCTAGTCGCCTCACTCCGGTGCCTATCCGGGTACACTGAGGGAGAATTTAGCACGGCCAATGCACCTAACCAGCACATCTTCCAGACTGTGAGAAGAAACTGGAGCATCCGGAGGAAACCCATGCAGACACGGGGGGAATGTGCAAACTCCACACAGACAGTGACCCAAGCCGGGAATCGAACCCGGGTCCTTGGCACTGTGAGGCAACAGTGCTACCCACTGTGCCACCCTATCGCCCAGTGGTGTTATCACTGGACTAATAATCCAGAGGTCTAGACTAACGCTCTGGGGACCGGGGTTCGAATCCCACCATGGCAGATGGTGAAATTTGAATCGATTGATGTAAAAAACACATCTGGTTCACTCATGCCTCTTTGGGGAAGGAAATCTGTTGTCTTTACCCGGTCTGGCCTATATATGGACTCCAGAGCCACACCAACATGGTTGACTCTGCAATGGCCTAACGAGCCACACGGTAGAAGGGCAATTAGGGATTGGCAACAGATGCTGCCCCACGGATGAATGAAGGAAACAAATGACAAATGGAATGAGTTGCTGAATTTCCGGCCTGGATCACAGGAGCAACATAAGAATCAATAATGTGATATAAAATAATGTGGCATTCATGTATTCACACCTGCTGTTAACTTGCCCACAAACCCAAGGCCCAGCCTGTTCTTTACAATGATAAATGACATTGGAAAATGTGAGAGGACAAAACAGCAATTGTTAGTTGTTTTTTCAAATGCTGGTCGTGAAACTCTGCAGGACAAACTTGCAGGCACTGTGTGTGCAGGTGGGGAAATGAAACCTTGAAAAGGCCTCGCTGAACAGTTTGTAAAACAGTTTGGGCGGCACGGTAGCACAGTGGTTAGCATTGCTGCTTCACAACGCCAGGGACCCCGGTTCGATTCCCAGTCACTGTCTGTGTGGAGTCTGCACATTCTCCCCGTGTCTGCGTGGGTTTCCTCCCACAGTCTGAAAGACGTGCTGGTTGGGTGCATTGGCTCGAACAGGCGCCAGACTGTGGCGACTAGGGGAATTTCACAGTAACTTCATTGCAGTGTTAAAGTAAGCCTTACTCGTGACTAATAAATAAACTTTAAACTTTAAATGATTGGTTTGGATCAGGAAAATGATCAGGTGGAATGGTTTGCCATGGTCGAAAACGCATGTTGTATATTCAGTCGGTCTCTCACAAAGAGGTTCTGAGTCTTGTGTGGTTAAACATTATCGCCGAAAACCTCCGACCTCACCCGTGGTTGGGATTCTCCAGTCCCGCTGCAGTGAATGGAGTTTCAGCTGAGCGCCAAACTCCCCATTCTCGCTGGCAGTGGCGACCGGGAACAGACGAGATCGGAGAATCCCTGTCCAATGTTTATTATACTAGAAAGAGTGCAGAAAAGATTTACTAGGATGCTATCAGGACTTTGATGGATTGAGTTATAAGGAGAGGCTGGATAGACTGGGACTTTTTTCCCTGGAGCGTCGGAGGCTTAGGGATGACCTTACAGAGATCTATAAAATAATGAGGGGCATAGATCGGCTAGATCGTCAATATCTTTTCCCAAAGGTAGGGGAGTCTAAAACTAGACAGCATAGGCTTGAGGTGAGAGGGAAGAGATACAAAAGGGACCAGAGGGGCAATTTTTTCACACAGAGGGTGGTGAGGTTCTGGAACAAGCTGCCAGAGGTAGTAGTAGAGGCGGGTACAATTTTGTCTTTTAAATAAGCATTTAGACAGTTACATGGGTAAGATGGGTATAGAGGGATATGGGCCAAATATGGGCAATTGGGACTACTTTGTGGTAAAAAAGGGCGACATGGACAAATTGGGCTGAAGGGCCTGTTTCCATGCTGTAAACCTCTATGACTCTATGACTATGTTTATTTCTAACATGTGATTATGTACATATATACAGGGTATAGCCCAAGCTAGGAGCTAAATCCATGCTTGCTTCTACACAGGTCTCTGTCAAGTTCACAACTCTCTCTGGTCTCAGGTCATGTGTCCCTTTACATCAGATTGCGGGCGGTACTGTTTCCCAGCCCCACATTAACCCTTACTATGCCAGATATCCTTATCCCAAACGCATCCCAAACATGGAGAGTTCTCCTTAGGCTGTGTCGCACTTAAATCCTGATGCCTCAGTCAGACTTAAAAGCTAATTGGAGAGCTGGGGGACCAGTTTATACTTCTTGGCGTAAATCTGTTATTGAAGGTTAAGAACTGGCAAAAAAAATCATCAGAATGCTAACATGCTAACAGCACCCCATTTTCAAGTGACAAGCTCTTTGTGCTATTATTCAGACCCTTGTAATGTTATGCCTGCTGAAGGACCAGTGTTCTCTTAAATTACCCCAGCAAAATATTGTAGACAGATACAGAAAATGCTGGAAAATCCCAGCAGGTCTGACGGCAACTGTGGAGAGAAAATAGAGCCAATGTTTCGAGTCTGGATGACCCTGCGTCAGAGCTAAAGACAAAGAAAATAGGATGAGTTTTATACTATGAGGGTGTGTGTGTGTGTGTGTGTGTGTGTGTGTGTGTGTTGGGGGGGGGTGTAATTGTCAAAGACGCCACAGACAAAAAGACAAAGGGAATGTAAATGGTGGTAGTAAAGGCAGAGAATGGTGCTAATAGCGGTCCTTAGGAGGTGGGAATGTGTAAATGGCAGGACAGAGGTGCAGAGTTTCAAAGGACAACCTGAGGCATGTGGCAGATGGCCCTAGTGGGGTGGGGGAAAGGTGGGGGGGGGCAGAGGGGAGAAGATAAATGGACACTTGAAATATGAACCAGAAATTGAAAAGCTTCAGTAGATCAGAGGTATGGGGAGCGGTCATCAAGCTGGAATATTAACTTGATCTCTCCCTCTACAGATGCTGCCTGACCTGCCGAGTGTTCCCAGTATCTTCTAGATTTATTTCTCTCAGTTCATTTGGCCCACGATGTTTGACTGACCCCGATGCCACCCTCCCTCCCCCCTCCACCCCCGCCGCTGCCTTCATGGGGAATCTTGAACCATGGGGATCACTGTTTCAAGATAAGGGTGTCTCCTGTTGAAGATGAACGCGAGGAGGAATTTTCTCCCTCAGAGTGTCTGGAATGTTCTTCCCCACTGCAGGCTGGGTCAGTTAATATATTCAAGGCTGTGTTAGATCTTTGATTGACAAAGGGCAGGATTTTCCAGCCCCGCTCGCCCCAAAACCGGAAAATCCCGCCTGAGGTCAACAGACCTTTGCATGGTCCCCCCCCCAACCCCTCCCCTCCCACCCACTACAATTGCCGTGGGACAGGGAAATTCCCGTCAAGGGAGTCAAGAATTTTGGGTGGGGAGGGAGTGGGGGCAGGCAGGAGAGTGAAGTTGCGGGCATAATCAGAGCAGGCATGATCAGCTTGATTGGCGGAGGTGGCTCGATGGGTTGAATGATCTGTTTCCTGCTCCTTATGATCAGCCCTGGCCCTATTGCCTCTAGAATCTTTTAGGGTGGTGGGGAAGTATGAAATTGAAACACACACTCCCACCACTAGGGGGTTGGAAAGGTGTGTGAGTATCGGGTAGGGTGAGCTCATTTACAGATATCCTGGCAACAGAGGTTGCATTGTGAATTCTTCTTGTGATTAATTCCAATCACAGCAGGAAATCAATGGCGTTATCAACTGCAGGAGCCAGGAAAAGGAAAGGGCATCAATTGGCAGAAAGCACGGTATTGAATTTGGCACATACAGTCTTGGAAGTTCAGCTGAAGGTGTTTAATGTTTACAGTTGAATAAATGACCGTATGAGATTTATTACCCTTGCTGGAGACTGGAGTTGAAGAGTGAAGATGTCTTGAGTTATATTAATAATGGTTGCGAGTGAAATGTATGTTCATCAACCGAGTATATGGTTGTGAAGTTGAGGCTGTAAAGATGTAAAGAATGTTTGCAAAGAATGTAAAAAGCCAGAAGGAGAACAACAGTGCGTGGTCCTTTTAAAAAGCTGGTTTTGGTTCTCAATGCTGAGAGGTTTAAAATACAGGCATATAGAGTACACAAACAGCAACATTTGTTGCAGAGATCAAAATGTCAGGGTTGCCTTGGGAATAGGCTCTGCAGGTTTCTGCATTTTGATAGCCTATGAATTTAAAGAAGACACTCAGCTAACAGTCTATGAGTTTAAAGAAAACACACAGCTAACAGGAACCTATCAAATTTGAATTTGCTGTTGTTGTTGCCAATCTCAGACCAATCTGATTACAGGGAATGGATAGGTCACCAGGAGTATAAACAGAAACTCCACTGCCTGACTGGAGTTCAGTTCCGTTGAGTTAAACTGAGAGCCAGCCAGAACAGAAGCCATCTCTCGAGTGGTTCTCTACCCCACCAGCTAATGAACTATCTCTGAAGAGAATTCTCCATCTATCGAACAACAGGGTATCAAATCAGAAGACCTTACAGACAGAGAAATCACCAGAAAAAAACTCCAAAGCTTCCGAAATGCCATCAGACTTGGTTGTATTTTTTTTTGCAATTGACTAAAATTCTGTTATTACTGTTTTGGTACTCGATAGTCCTTGTCTTTAGTTGAACAGCATTTCAGTTGAACCTTCCTTTAATTAAAATGTCACTTGTTTAGTTAAAGTTCTGGTTGGTTAAATAAGTCACTTGTTAATTATTCATTTAAAACGAATGTCAGGTCTTCAAGTTAATGAACCTTTAAAGGTTAATGTAGAACAATTAACCCCTTCCCAAACACTTTTACCAGATTATGAAATGAGTTAAAGGGGATTAACCTCTGCATTGCAACAAATATTCACTGATTGACTTTTTTTATTAGCGTCACAAGTAGGCTTACATTAACACTGCAATGAAGTTACTGTGAAAATCCCCTAGTCGCCACACTCTGGCATCTGTTAGGGTGCACTGAGGGAGAATTTAGCATGGTCAATGCACCTAACCAGCACATCTTTGGACTGTGGGGGGAAACCGGAGCACCCGGAGGAAACCCACGCAGATACAGGGAGAATGCGCAAATTCCACACAGTCACCCAGGCTGGGAATCGAACCAAAATCCCTGGTGGTGTGAGGCAGTGGTGCTAACCACGATGCCACCGTACCGCCCAGCCGATAGGAACCAGAGACAGAGCCACTTCAAAAAAAAAAGCAGCACCAGAATGGATTTTACTATGATTAAAGTTGTAGCTATCCTTGAGTACTGACAGGAACTGAACAAGGTTTTGTTGAGCAGAGTTTGATTGTCGACGGGGCCACAGAAAACGAAAGACTTACTGAATGAGATTCAGAGGCTAAGAAAGCAGCTCTAAGACTTTTTGTCTTTTCATCACATCTCCAGTAACCAAAGAAACAAATACCCTTCATCTTGTGGTTGCAACTGAGGCAAGGATAACAATAGTTAACATAGAGATCTGTCATAGGCATTTGATATATAGATCAAGCATATTCAAAATGCACAAGGTGCTTTGGCAT
The DNA here is from genome assembly GCF_964213995.1 of Mustelus asterias. Lineage (NCBI taxonomy): Eukaryota > Metazoa > Chordata > Chondrichthyes > Carcharhiniformes > Triakidae > Mustelus > Mustelus asterias. Next base: position 9,554,028 of record NC_135818.1, on the reverse strand, counting down.
TCTTGACAATGCTTAAAGCAATCCTGAGAATTACACTGACAACCAATTTAAATCAGGGTCACGGCGTGTTTCATTTACCCAAGCCAGAAGTTACATATACTCACACTCGGGGCCCTGCCCTTTGCAGGCAGAAGGATCACATCCACACACTGCAGCTTCTTCAACAAAACAAAAGTCTGGAGTCAGCCATTCCATAAGACCATAAGACATAGGAGCAGAATTAGGCCATTTGGCCCATCGGGTCTGCTCTGCCATTCAATCATGGCTGATTGAATTCTCATCCCCATTCTCCTGCCTTCTCTCCATAACCCTTGATCCCCTTATTGATCATGAACCTATCTATCTCTGTCTTAAAGACACTCAATGACCCGGCCTCCACAGCCTTCTGCGGCAAAGAGTTCCACAGATTCACCACACTCTGGCTGAAGAAATTCCTCCTCACCTCAGTTTTAAAGGAGTGTCCCTTCACTCTGAGGTTGTGCCTTCGAGTTCTAGTCTCTCCCACTACATCCTCTCCATGTCCACTCTATCTAGGCCTCTCAGTATTCTGTAAAGTTTCAATTGGATCCCCCTTCATCCTTCTAAACTCTATCGAGTACAGACCCAGACTCCTTAACCGCTCCTCATATGACAAATCCTTCATTCCTGGGATCATTCTTGTGAGGCTCCTCTGGACCCTTTCCAAGGCCAGCACATCCTTCCTTAGATATGGGGCCCAAAACTGCTAACAATATTCCAAATGGGATCTGACCAGAGTCTTATCCAGCCTCAGCAGTGCATCCCTGCTCTTGTACTCCAGCCCTCTAGAAATGAATGCTAACATTGAATTTGCCTTCCCAGCTGCCAACTGAACCTGCATGTTAACCTTAAGAGAGTCTTGAACCAGTCCTGGTTCCTTCCCCATAGCAATGCCTTACCCAGAGTTCACCCGTCTGATTTCAATTTGAGCAAAGCTTGGCAGTTAACTGTTCCCTGGTGCATTGTCCATGGCAACGTCACATGCCAACCAATCAGCACTCTTTTCTCATGCAGTATAAATTGTTTCCTTTATGACTGGTATACTTGCAAACTGCATACGTCAAGCCAAAAAACTTCAACCACTTGTCTTTTTCTTCGTCAATACTTTCTGTAGGTGTTGATGAAGTCATTTTAACCACACAACTTTGCCATCTAATCATAGAATCCCTACAGTGCAGAAGGAGGCCATTCAGCCCATCGAGCCTGTATGGACAACAATCCCACCCAAGCCCTATCCCCGTAACCCCATATGTTTACCTTCCGAATCCCCCTGACACTAAGGGGCAATTTAGTATGGCCAATCCACCTAACTACCTATTTGCAAAAATTCAATTTTGCAAATAGGAATCATTCTGCTTTTACACAAATTCAAAGGCATTCGCCGCACACCACAGGATTTCTCTCTCACTTGTCTGAGGGTTTTTCTCTGCTCGGCATTGGTGGCACGGTGGCACAGCGGTTAGCACTGCTGCCTCACAACGCCAGGGACCTGGGTTTGATTCCAGCCTCGGGTCACTGTCTGTGTAGAGTTTGCATGTTCTCCCTGTGTCTGCGTGGGTTTCCTTCAGGTGCTCCGGTTTCCTCCCACACTCCAAAGATGTGTGGGTTAGGGGGACTGGCCATGCTAAATTGCCCCTTAGTGTCCCAAGATGTGCAGGTTAGGTGGATTGGCTGTGCTAAATTGCCCCTTAGTGTCTAAAGATGCGCGGGTTAGGTGGATTGGCCATGCTAAATTGCTCCTTAGTGTCAGGGGGACTAGGTAGGGTAAATACATGGGGTTATGGGGATAGGGCCTGGGTGGGATTGTGGTCGGTGTAGACTTGATGGGCCGAATGGCCCCCTTCTGCACTGTAGGATTCTATGATTCTATGATTTAGGGTGAGGGGCAAGAGATTCAGAGGGGATTTGAGAAAAGATTTTTTTCACTCAGAGGGTGGTGGGAATCTGGAATGCGCTGCCTGGGAAGGTGGTGGAGGCCGGAAACCTTACAACCTTTAAAAGATATTTGGATGAGCACTTGAAATGTCAAAACATCGAGGATATAGGACAAGTGCAGGAAAATGGGATTAGCGCGGCTTTAGTGATAGTTGTTGTCACTGTAGGCCGAAGGGCCTTTTCTGCACTGTATGACTCTATGACATGTGGTGTGCAGGCCATCTGGCCTCGGCACTCCTAAACCAAACAAGTCAGGTTGCGGTCAAATAGTTCCACTGCCACGTGGAAGAGTTGAAAGATAAAGGGAATAAATCCTGACAGGAAATCTGCATTAGACTCCAAAGACAGACTGAGGCATCATCTGGACACAACCAGAGCAGCGGGTTAGGTGGATTAGCCATGCTAAATTGCCCCTTAGTGTACGAAGATGTATTGGTTAAGGGTACTGACGTTAGTGTTAACATTGCTACTGCCACCCAAGCTGAAATCCGTTAATTAGGCACATTCTCATGGTCTGTATCTCTCAATGTCTCACAGTATAAACTCACTGTTATATCAGGGCCTTCTTAACTTTACCTTGCAAATGCTTTGCATAAAATGCCAGTCAGTTTATTTTCATCTTTGACTATCGCAGACAAAATGACAGGATTGAAAGGTAAGCCCATCAGGAAAGTGTGTCAAGTCGTTGAATTTCTTTTAGTCGCTTATCTAGGTGGCAGCAATTCACTGAGAAGCAAGTGCTGGGATGTAGCTCACCCCTTTGTGAACTTACCATATCTGTATTCGCACCTTGATTCCATCCACATCTATTGTCTTCATTTTGAAGTCAACCCCTATGAATTAGACAAGAAGTGAATGAATTAGACATGGCGGTAAGCAACAAACAGAAGGTAAGTTTGATGTGACAACTTCAACCGGGTTCCAGCACACTCTATATCAAAAGCAAAATTACTGCGGGTGCTGGAATCTGAAACCAAAACAGAAAATGCTGGAAAGTCTCAGCAGGTCTGACAGCATCTGCGGAGAGAGAATAGAGCCAACGGTTCAAGTCTGGATGACCCTTCGTCGGAGCTGAAGACAAAGAAAATAGGACAAGATTTATACTGTGAGGGTGAGGGGAGGGGTGGCATAAGTGACAAAGACGTCATAGGCAAAAAGACTAAGGGGATGTAAATGGTGGTGGTAAAGGCTGAGAATGGTGCTAATAGCGGCCCATCATGAGATGGGAATGTGTAAATGGCAGAACAAAGGTGCAGAGTGTCAAAGGTCAAATTGAAACATGCGACAAATGGCCCTAGTGGGGTAGGGGGAGGGGAGGGGGGAAAACAAGATGGATAGTGAGACTTTTAAGAAGTGGATAAATGAAACGATGGGAGAAATGGAAATTAAAAATAATGATAAGAATGTGAATTAATAAAATTGATTAATAAGATAAAAAAAAGAAATAAAATAAATGAAAATGGAATGAAGGTGGAGGAGAGGGTTCCTTCTCTAAAGTTGTTGACCTCAATGTTAGGTATGTAATTCAATGAAACCCTAGTTTGCTCGTGGTTTGAATGCAATACTTCGATAGAGTCATAGAGGTTTACAGCATGGAAACAGGCCCTTCGGCCCAACTTGTCCATGCCGCCCTTTTTTTTAACCACTAAGCTAGTCCCAATTGTCCACATTTGGCCCATATCCCTCGATACCCATCTTACCCATGTAACTATCTAAATGCTTTTTAAAAGACAAAATTGTACCCGCCTCGACTACTATCTCTGGCAGCTCGTTCCAGATACTCACCACCCTCTGTGTGAAAATGTTGCCCCTCTGGACCCTTTTGTATCTCTCCCCTCTCACCTTAAACCTATGCCCACTAGTTTTAGACTCCCCTACCTTTGGGAAAATATGTTGACTATCTAGCTGATCGATGCCCCTCATTATTTTATAGATCTCTATGAGATCACCCCTAAGCCTCATACGCTCCAGGGGAAAAAAGTCCCAGTCTATCCAGCCTCTCCTTATAACTCAAACCATCAAGTCCCGATAGTCCTGGAAAAAGGCATGGCTCTCTTATAGGGAGGTGTTGTGGCGCAGTGGCTTGTGTCTCTCTGCCTCTGAGTCAGAGGCTCTGGGATTAGGTCCCACCCCAAGACTTGATGGCCAAGGAAGGTGTGATCGTAATGTGGCTAAACAAATTGATCATCGACATGCAAATCCTTCAACCAGGTTTCAGTACACTCTATGTCACATGTTTGTCTGTCGCATGTTTCAATTTGACCTTTGACACTCTGCACCTTTGTTCTGCCATTTACACATTCCCATCTCATGATGGGCCGCTGTTCGCACCATTCTCAGCCTTTACCACCACCACTTACATCCCCTTAGTCTTTTTGCCGATGACGTCTTTGTCACTTATGCCACCCCTCCCCTCACCCTCACAGTATAAATCTTGTCCTACTTTCTTTGGTGGGTGGGTGGGGGTTTCCTATTCAGCCAGAGCTGTGTGGTAGCTGCAGTGCATGAGCCTTCCCACGTAAATAGACTCAAGCTTTTGCCATGGGCTGTACTCTGCGGTAAGTATTCTTCTCCCTTCAAAGGACGGAGAGAGCTTTTATGTTTGTTCCTCCCCTCACCCAACTCACCAATCCTGAATTCTGAGGGAAGCCTACAACTTAGCACATCACTCTCCGCGTTTCATTCATCCCTTCCAATGAGGATGTGTCTCCATCCAGAACCTCCCCTGACTTTGCTAATTAGATTTTAAAGTTGCCTTTTGAAGTTTAACTTATGCAAGCAAGATTGCATCCTTTTTAGTTTTCTCCCCCATGCAACTTACTCCGCCTCAATGATCTATTCTTATCCCAACTCTATCTAAACATCAGCCAGATTATTTTCATTCACTCCATCAGTCACTCTTAATGCTCATTTTCATAGAATCCCTCCAGTGCAGAAGAGGCCATTCGGCCCATCGAGTCTGCACCAATTCTCCAACAGAGCCATTTTACCCAGGCTGTCTCCCCCACCTTATCCTCTGTAACCCTACACATTTCTCATGGCTAATCCATCTAATTTACACACTTTGGACACGAAGGGACATGGTGAGCCCACCTAACCTGCACATCATTTTGAGGCAACAGAGTGCCATATGAGGTGGTTGTATAGTGGTATTGTCACCAAACTGGCAATCCAGAGACCCAGGGTAATGTTCTGGAGGCCCAGGTTCAAATCCCACCACGGCAGATGGTGAAATTTGAATTCAATAAAAATCAAGAATTGAAAGTCCAATGATGACCAGGAAACCATTGTCGATTGTCGTAAAAACCCATCTGGTTCATTAATGCCCTTTGGGGAAGGAAATAGCAAGCCATTCAGATGGGCAATAAATACTGACCCAGCCACCTATTGCCAAATCCCATGAATGAATTAAAAATATATTTGCAGCCATGAGCTGACATGCATCAAGGATTGGGTTAAACCTATGCCAGACGCCAATGAATGTCTTCATAGGAACATAGAAATTAGGAGCAGAAGTAGGCAAATTCAGCCCTTCGAGCCTTCTCCGCCATTCAATCAGATCATGGCTGATCTCTCCCTGGTCTCAAATCCACCTCCCCACCTGTTCCCCACATCCCTTTAACCCATTTTGTTTTATTAGAAATATATCTATCTCCTTCTTGAAATCATTCAATGATTCAGACTCCACCGCGTTATGGGGCAGTGAGTTCCAGACATCCACCCACCCTCTGTGAGAAGTAGTTCTTCCTTATAGAACATAGAACATAGCAGCGCAGTACAGGCCCTTCGGCCTCGATGTTATCTCAGTTTTAAATCTACCATCTCGCAACCTATACCTGTAACCTCTTGTTCTTGATTGCCCCACAAGGGGAAACATCTGGTCTATGTTTACATTATCAATCCCTTTTAGAATTTTATATCCCTCGATCAGATCCTCTCTGATCCTTCTAAACTCCAGCGAGTTTAAACCCAAACTGTTTAATCTCTCCTCATACGTCAACCCTTTCATCCCCGGAATCAATCTGTGAACCATCTCTGAACTGCCTCCAATGCCACCACATCTTTCCTCTAATAAGGGGACCAAAACTGGACACAATATTCCAGATGGGATCATACCAATTGCAACAACACTTCTCTACTTTTATAATCCAGTCCTTTTGCAATAAATGCCTTTTTTATTACATACTGCACCTGCGTACCGACTTTCATAGAATCCCTACAGTGCAGAAGGAGGCCATTTGGCCCATTGTGCCTGCACCAACAACAATCCCACCCAGGCCCATGTATACACCCTGCTAATTTCCCTGATACTAAGGGTCAATTTAGCATGGCCAATGCACCGAACCAGCATATCTTTGGAGTGTGGGAGGAAACCGGGCCACCTGGAGGAAACTCACGCAGACATGGGGAGAAGGTGCAAGCTCCAAAGAGACATTCACCCGAGTCCGGAATTGAACCCGGGCCCCTGGCGCTGTGAGGCAGCAGTGCTAACCACTGTGCCACCGTGCCACCCATTCTACTGCGATTCATGAACAAAGGCCTGATCCCTCTGCCCAGATGCACTTTGAATCTGCTTTCCATTGAGATAATAATTTGCCTTTCTCTCCTTTCGGCCAGAATGGATAACATCACACTTATCCACATTAAACTCGAAAGAAATATACAATATGCCATTATTTGACAATATACTTTCTTCTTTTCTTTTAAAGAAAAGAGGGCGAAGACAAAGTTATTTGTGATGACTTCAGCCAGGCTAATGAGGTTGGTTTGCTCGGGTATGAACTATATGATGAGTCTTAGTTGATGGTTAAACCAGGGAGCCTCATGCTCCCTATTTAAAGCAGGTGTGTCAAACTCCCTGCCTGCATTCAGCAGGGAGCAGTTGGAGAGCTGGCTGTGTAGAGATGTATGGTGTAAATAAAGTAACTTGGTGACGGGACCTTCGCCTCTGTGGAGTTATTACATGAATGCAAAAGGAAATTATTGCCAAATTGACAACTAGACTCAAAGGTGACTGATTGGCCAACAGAGGAAGTCACCAAGGTGCAGCAGGGTTGTTGAGGTTAAGTTGCAGCTGGAACAGAATTTAGAAAACTGCATCTAATGGGGTCGGAACAGCGTCTGTGAATGACATGAGTTCACCGAAATGGAAGAGTGTTTTGTTCCTTTCGCACTGGCATCCCTCAAATTGCTTCATTTGTGAGAAACATCCTCAGAAGAAGAAGTTAGATTTAAATTCCACAGGTCAGCCATTAGTGAACCTCATTAACAAGGAACCAGGATAACTGAGCGCTGTTGAAAAGACAAGTATTCTGTGCACAGCAAGTGCACGCATCATTATTTTCTCCCTGGGAATAAATTATGGTGGCTAAAGTGATCATTAGAGAATGTTTCAGCCTGGCGACTCAATCATCAAACTCTTCCAAGTAGCAAGTTCCCTGAAGAAATATGGCAAAGGTTTCCAAGGGACACTGAGCTTGGCTTCCAAACATCTTTGCGTCCGTTCGTGAGGGCGTGAATATCTTATTACTCCACACACTGACCAGATAAAGCACCAGTCCTGACGGTAGCCACCAATGTTGCTGTCAGCTAGTTTTCCCCAGCGGAAATGTGCATAAAAGCTACGACTCGAATGGCCCCTTGTTAGCTCAAGGATTCGGAACCGTAGATACTGCGTTTATCAAAATCGTGACTTGAACACAAGCTGCCTGACTGCGCCTTGAAGCAAGGGCTGTACTTGAGGATCTGGCGTCTTCAGTGAAGGAACCTTTTACCCTCTTGTTTCCTTCATGATTTGGGTGAGAATCGATCAAGCAAATCCAAAACAATCATTTAGCTCCAATGTACATTTCATAGAAAATAGGAGCAGGAGGAGGCCATTCGGCCCTTCGAGCCTGCTCCGCCACTCATTACGATCATGGCTGATCATCCAACTCAATCGCCTAATCCTGCCTTCCCTCCCTTATCCTTAACTACCTTTCACCTCAAGAGCTATATCTAACTGCTTTTTGAAAACATTCAGGGGCGAATTTTCCCATTCCGCCCGCTACGGGAAATGTAGCGGGCGAGGGGCAGACCATGGAAAGGTCTATTGACCTCGGGCAGGATCTTACGGTTTTAGGGTGAGCATGGCCAGAAAATCCCATCCTTAATGTTTTGGCCTCAACTACTTCCTGTAGTAATGAATTCCACACATTCGCCACTCTCTGGGTGAAGAAATTTCTCCTCATGTCTGTCCTAAATGGTCTACCCTGTATCCTCAGACTGCGACCCTCTTGCTTCTGGACACCCCCCCGTCATCGGAACATCCTTCCTGCATCTACCCTGTCTAGTCCTGTTAGGATTTTATAGGTTTCTATGTGATGCCCTCATTCTTCTGAGGGGCAACTTCTTCACGCAGAGGGTGATGCGCATACGGAAGAACTGCCAGAGAAAGTGATGGCGACAGGTACAATAGCAACATTTAAAAAGCATCTGGATAAGTACATGGATGGGGCAGGATTAGAGGGATATGGGCCAAATGGGGGCAATTGGGACTAGCTGGGAGGGCACCATGGTCGGCATGGACTGGTTGGGCCTGTTTCCATGCTGTATTGCCCTGTGACTCTATAACTCCACTGAATACAATCCTTCCCAACTCAATCTAAAAACAAGTGGTTCCCAAGTGAGGTGAATTCTTGCGTGTTGTCCAATTGCATCTTTTACCCTCGTTCTGTGCTTCTAAAACTGAATTCTAAGTCTGATCTTTCTCTTCACCCTACCTGTAACTGTAACCCTATATTCTGCACCCTATCCTTTTCCTCCTCCCCTAAGTACTTCATGAATGGTATGCTTTGTCTGTATAGCACGCCAATAAACAATACTTTTCGCTGTATTTCAGTACATGTGACAATAAGTCAAATCAAATCAAATCTCTCCTCATACGTAAGTCACACCATCCCAGGGATCAATCTGGTACTTTTTCCCAAAAGAGAAAATAGATGTGACTAGACACAGAGAGGGTGGGGGTAGCTCACAAGAAGTCATCTTGCTATGGCACCATTTTGTTTGAGATTGAGTTGGTTAGGATTATATTCACAGGAGTTCAGAAGAATAAGACCATATGAGCACAAGATATAGGAGCAGAATTAGGCCACTCGGCCCATCGAATCTGCTCTGCCATTCAATCATGGCTGATATTTTTCTCATCCCCATTCTCCTGCCTTTTCCCTGTAACCCTTGATCCCCTTATTGATCAAGAACCTATCTATCTCTGTCTTAAAGACACTCAATGACCTGACCTCCACAGACTTCTGCGGCAAAGAGTTCCACAGATTCGCCAATCTCTGGCTGAAGAAATTCCTTCTCATCTCAGTTTTAAAGGAACGTCCCTTCACACTGAGCTTCTTCCCTTGAGTTCCAGTTGCTCCCACTAGTGAATGAGAGGGGATCACATAGAAACCTATAAAATTCAAACAGGACTAGACAGGGTAGATTCAAGAAGGGTGTTCCCGATGGTGCGGCGGAGGGGGGTGTCCAGAACCAGGGGTGTCAGTCTGAGGATACAGGGTAGGCTGTTTAGGACACAGATGAGGAGAACTTTCTTCGGCCAGAGAGTGGTCAGCCTTTGGGAGTCACTACCACAGAAAACAGTTGAGACCAAAATATTGTATGTTTTCAAGAAGCAGTTAGATATAGCTCTTGGAGTGAAGGGGGCCAAAGGATATGGAGGGGGGGAGGCGGGATCAGACTTTTGAGCTCAGTTCTTGCGTGCAAGAACTTGTTGCGTGCATCTACGGTCAGCACGGTAGCACAATGGTTAGCACTGCTGCCTCACTGCTCCAAGGACCTGGGTTCAATCCCCGTCCTCGGGTCACTGTCTATGTGGAGTTTGCACATTCTCCCTGTATCTGAGTGGGTTTCCTCCGGGTACTCCGGTTTCCTCCCACAGTCCAAAGATGTGTGGGTTAGGTTGATTGGCCGTGCTAAAATTGTCCCTCAGTGTCCCGGGACGTGTAGGTTAGAGGGATTAGCGGGGTAAATATGTGGGGTTACGGGAATCGGGCCTGGGTGGGAGTGTGGTCGGTGCAGACTCAATGGGCCGAATGGCCTCCTTCTGCACTGTATGCTCCCCAGTTCCATACTAGTGCTACTGAAGTCCGTAAACAGACACCTAGATCAAAATGTTCATTTGTTCCAGGGACCAGTGCTATCTCTAGCCTCTGACTCATCCTTATCGACATTTTCCAACAAGCCTTTTTTATTTCTCAAGAATGTGACCAATGACGGATTTTCCAAAGTAATCTGTATTTGAAGGGAAACAGAACAAGACATTGCCTTGAAGGATCACACTGTACATATACATTGTGTTTCTGAAAAGGAAAAGATAGATTTCACACAGGCCTTTTTGAGATTAGAAATCAGAATTACAGACTGACAAAGGTCTTCCACTTCTTTTTGCTTTGGAGTCAGAGCTATTTAATCAAGATTAGATTGACAACTTTAATCAATCACCAAACCGTCTGTCACCGTAAACAATCAGATCCTGGAGAAAACTTGCTTCAAGATGCGCTGAGTACATTTACTGAGCAAGGTTAACCGAGTGCTTTTCCTAAAGCTACTTTCATCCAACAATTTGATGAAGGATTTGCGCAACGCCCTTTCACTTTGTAAACACAATGGAGTAGGCATCGCCAACCTGAAGCTCCTAATTCACTCGCTGATGACTCAATTCACAACTGGAGTGTTACTGAGACATCCGCACATACTGAGGTTTCCTCCCACACTCCAAAAATGTGCAGGTTAGGTGGATAGGCCATGATAAATTGCACTTTACTTTCCAAAGATGTGTAGGCTAGGTGGATTAACCATGCTAAATTATCCCTTAGCGTCCCAAGATGAACAGGTTAGGTGGATTGGCCATGCTAAATTCCCCCTAGTGTCCCAAGCTGTGCAGGTTAGGTGGATTGGTCATGCTAAATTGCCCCTTAGTGTCCAAAGATGTGTAGGATAGGTGGATTAACCCATGGTGCATGCACAGGGATACAGGGATAGGCTCTGGGGATGGCCTGAGTGGGATGCTTTTTCGGAGAGTCGGTGCAGACCTGTTCATAGAAATCATAGAAACCCTACAGTGCAGAAGGAGGCCATTCGGCCCATCGAGTCTGCACCGACCACAATCCCACCCAGGCCCTACCCCCACATATTTACCCGCTAATCCCACTAACCTACGCATCACAGTACTCTAAGGGGCAATTTTTAACCTGGCCAATCAACCTAACCCGCACATCTTTGGACTGTGGGAGGAAATCGGAGCACCCGGAGGAAACCCACGCAGACACGAGGAGAATGTGCAAACTCCACACAGACAGTGACCCGAGCCGGGAATCGAACCCGGGACCCTGGAGCTGTGAAGCAGCAGTGCTAACCACTGTGCTACCGTGCCGCCCTGTTGGGCTGAATGGCCTCTTTCTGCACTGTAGGGATTCTATGGTTCTTTAGGCCTAAAACTAGTGCATGCCTCCTTTTTCCTTTTTGTTATCTGTGCTAATCCTCGCTAGTGGAAGGACTTTTATCAGCACAATCGAAAAGAGAAAATGCTGGAAAACCTCAGCAGGTCTGGCAGCATCTGTAAGGAGAGAAAAGAGCTGACGTTTCGAGTCCAGATGACTGTTTGTCACCCCCTAATTTGTTTTATTTAAAACCATGAATAAGTTGAAAAGAGAGTTTTGTCTCAGTCAGCGTGAGGGAAAATGTTGCGTAATGTTTGCAAAGGAACATTCTTGGTATTAACATTTGATTCTTTATCTGTCAGAATAAATAAGCCTATTTATTGTTCACGTAGGTTGAAGGACTATGAGTAAATGAAATATCCCAATGGGAAATGCTTCCCGATAGAAAGAGTTTGCATTGCCGTCTCCAGCTGCTGATACAGAAGCTTAATTGTGCAGAAAGATTAGGTTCCAAGTAATGATTGGCTCAAAGTGATGTGAATGATTTATATATTATCTGCTAATCACTAACAGATACACGCTTCATCCTTAATCCTTTAATTATGCCCAGGAAATCCAAAGATGGCAGCTGTTAAATCCATTAGGTGCCACTGATGTCGAGTCCTGGAAAAGACGTATAATTGAAAAATAACAGCTGAGTCACCTCCACATATTGCTTCCATGTCCCGACGGATATGCAAAGTGAGCCTTAAAGCAAGAGAACTGATTGTCCACTCAAACCTCCCTGTACTTTCTCTGGTGTTGCTGTTCGCAAACTGGAATCCAAAGGAAGGGAGTTCTTTTCACTGAATCCTGAATTAAAGGCATTGACAGCTCCTAACACTTCCTTGTAATATATTAGCCGCATTGCCACATTGTACAGTGACTCACTTGATTTATTTACTTTTAAAACACTGAGCTACTGCAATCATGATGTGGAGATGCCGGCGTTGGACTGGGGTGGGCACAGTAAGAAGTCTCACAACACCAGGTTAAAGTCCAACAGGTTTATTTGGAATTACGAGCTTTCAGAGCATTGCTCCTTCATCAGGCCACACACCTGATGAAGGGGCAGCGCTCCGAAAGCTTGTGATTCCAAATAAACCTGTTGGACTTTAACCTAAGGTTGTGAGAATTCTAACTACAATCATGAGAAGAGCTGTGCTATTAGGTGCTAAAGCAGGAATAGCAAGCAGGTGGTAGCCTGGTGGTTACCACTAGGGGGTGGCACGGTGGCACAGTGGTTAGCACTGCTGCCTCGCAGCGCCAGGGACCCGGGTTCGATTCCCGGCTTTGGGTCACTGTCTGTGTGGAGTTTCCACGTTCTCCCTGTGTCTGCGTGGGTTTCCTCCGGGTGCTCCGGTTTCCTCTCACAGTCCAAAGATGTGCAGGTTAGGTTGATTGGCCATGCTAAATTGTCCTTTAGTGTCAGGGGGACTAGCTAGGGTAAATGCATGGGGTTGTGGGGATTGGGTGGGATTGTGGTTGGTGCAGACTCGATGGGCTGAATGGCCTCCCTCTGCACTGTATGGGCCAAATGCGGGCAATTGGGATTAGCTTAGCAGTAAAAAAAAAAGGCAGCATGGACAAGTTGGGCCGAAGGGCCTGTTTCCATGCTGTAAACCTCTATGACTGGTCTCCAAGTCTAACATTTACTTGAAATGTTTCTGAATGTTGTCACTCACTGGTTGTAATGTGGAAAAGCACTGCTGTCAATTTGGGCAAATTAATAACTGATGAATAACTGACCAGAACACTTGTTTTAGGTCAAATCAGCACAAAATGAGATGCTGCACGTTCTGGCCACTTGGCATTTCAATTAATCAGCTTGCTCTCATGTTCTTACTTCTGTCCCTAACCTACTGCAATGTTCCAATGAAGCCCAACACAAGCTGGAGGAACAGCATCTCATCTTCCGATGGGGATACTTTACAGTCTTCTGGACTCAACGCCGAGTTCAACACCTTAAAATCATAGAATCCCTGCAGTGCAGAAGGAGGCCATTTAGCCCATCGACTTTGCACCGACCACAATCCCACCCAGGCCCTATCCCCATAACTCCAGGCATTTATCCAAGCTAGTCCCCCTGACTCTAAGGGGTAATTTAGCATGGCCAAACCACCTAACCCGCATATCTTTAAATGGTGGGAGGAAACCGGAGCACCCGGAGGAAATCCACGCAGACACGGGGAGAACTTGCAAACTCCACACAGACAGTGACCCGAGGTTGGGAATTGAACCCGGTTCCCTGGCGCTGTGGGGCAACAGCACTAACCACTGTGCCATCATGAACACTGTCCTCTATTTTGATTGCTCATTCCCCCAAGTGCCAGTCTATTTATCTTGTTCTCATGCCTTTGCTTTCAAACAGCGCTGGCCTCTCTCCTATTTACACATTCTGCTATTTTGCTTTCAGGCAGCGCTGGCCTTTATTCTGCGATTAACACCGACTCTGGACCAATGCTTCGACCGGGCTTTTCCACCCCACCACCTGTGGTGGATTTTCCAGCTGTGGAGGGGGCTCGCCCTTAGCCGCTGGCAACATCTTCCAGTCCCGCCAAAGTGGATGACCGTTCTGTGTCGCCCACACGCCATGCTGCCAGGGGAACTCACCACGAGGTGTTGCTTTCAGTGGGACTGGAAGATCCTGCTGACTGGAGCTGGAAAATCCTGGCCTTTCTTTCCTTAATGCGACCATTACCATTTTGTGTTGCTCACTGACCATGCTGCCAGGGGAACCAGCCATGAAGGGTCACTTTCGGCAGGACTGGAAGAACCCACTGACAGGAAGGGCAGGAAAATCTTGGCCTTTCTTTCTTTAATGCTACCATTACTGCCCACTTTGCCTCTTGTCCCGTGACACCTTTGTCATTTAACCCCCCTCCCCCACATCCTCTAACCTATCCCTGACCTTAACTTTATTACCACCTGACCCTTTCCCACAGTACAAAACCTCTCTCTCTTCAGTCTGAAAAAGAATAATTTGGACTCGAAACGTTAACTCTTTTCTCCACAGATGCTGACAGACCTGTTGAGGTTTTCCTGCAGTTTCTGTCTTCGTTTCAGTCAACTAAGTAGCAATGGTGGAGCACAAAGCAGAGTCTAATCACTTTTCAATCACTGGTTGAGGAATAAACAAGACAGAAACTTTCTGCTGGCAGTTAGAGCTCTCTCTGCGCTGACCCGAGTTGGAGTCTAGGTTACGTGCACAGGTCTCTGGGTGGGACCTAAACCCTATCCTGACTCAGAGGTGGTGATGGGGCAGCACGATGGCACAGTCTTATTCACTTGTGGCACATGGGCGTCATTGGCTGGACCAATATTTATTACCCATCCCTATTTGCTAGGCCACTTCAGAGGACCATAAGACCATGAGACTATAAGATAGAGAAGCAGAATTAGGCCATTCAGCCCATCAAGTCTGCTCTGCCATTCAATCATAGCTGATATGATTCTTTGACTTGATTTATTATTGTCACAAGTATTAACATACAATGAAAAGTATTGTTTGTTGCGCGCTATACAGGCAAAGCATACTGTTCATAGACAAGGAAATGAGACAGTGCAGAATGTAGTGTTACGGTCATAGCCAGGGTGTAGGGAAAGATCAACTTAATGCAAGGTAGGTCCATTCAAAAGTCTGACATCAGCAGGGAAGAAGCTGTTCTTGAGTCAGTTGGTCCTTGACCTCAGACTTTTGTATCTTTTTCCCGACGGAAGAAGGTGGAAAAGAGAATGTCCGGGGTGCGTGGGGTCCTTAATTATGCTGGCTGCTTTGCCAAGGCAGCGGGAAGTGTAAACAGAGTCAATGGATGGGAGGCTGGTTTGCATGATGGATTGGGCTACATTCACGTCCTTTTGTAGTTCCTTGCGATCTTGGGCAGAGCAGGAGCCATACCAAGCTGTGATATAACCAGAAAGAATGCTTTCTATGGTGCATCTGTAAAAGTTGGTGAGTGTCATAGCTGACATGCCAAATTTCCTTAGTCTTCTGAGAAAGTAGAGGCATTGGTGGGCTTTCTTAACTATCATGTCAGCATGGGGGGACCAGGACAGATTATTGGTGATCTGGACACCTAAAAACCTGAAGCTCACGACCCTTTCTACTTCATCCCCGTTGATGTAGACAGGGGCATGTTCTCCTTTACGCTTCCTGAAGTTGATGACAATCTCCTTTGTTTTGCTGACATTGAGGGAGAGATTATTGTTGCCACACCAGTTCACCAGATTCTCTATCTCATTCCTGTACTCTGTCTCGTCATTGTTTGAGATCCGACCCACTACGGTGGTGTCGTTAGCAAACTTGAAAATCGAATTGGAGGGGAATTTGGCCACACGGTCATAGGTGTATAGGGGGTATAGTAGGGGGCTGAGAACACAGTCTTGTGGGGCACCGGTGTTGAGGATGATCGTGGAGAAGGTGTTGTTGCCTATCCTTACTGATTGTGGTCTGTGAGTTAGGAAGTTCAGGATCCAGTCGCAGAGGGAGGTGCCGAGGCCCAGGCCACGGAGTTTGGAGGTGAATTTCGTGGGCATAATAGTGTTGAAGGCTGAGCTGTAGTCAATAAATAGGAATCTGATATAGGTGTCCTTGTTATCTAGGTGTTCCAGGTTGAATGCAGGGCCAGGGACATAGCATCTGCTGTGGACCTGTTGTGGCGGTAGGCAAACTGTAGTGGATCCAGTTAGTCCGGGAGGCTGGAATTGATTCGTGCCATGACTCACCTTTCGAAGCACTTCATAATGATGGATGTCAGAACCACCGGCCGATAGTCATTAAGGCACGCTGCTTGGTTTTTCTTAGGTACTGGGATGATGGTCATCTTCTTGAAGCAGATAGGGACCTCAGATTGTTGTAAAGAGTGGTTGAAGATGTCTGCGAACACCCCCACCAGCTGATCCACGCAAGATCTGAGTGCTCGTCCAGGTACCCCTCTCATCCCCATTCTCCTGCCTTCTCCCCGTAATTCTTGATCCCCTTATTGATCAAGAACCAATGCATCTCTGTCTTAAATACACTCAATGACCTGGCCTCCACAATCTTCTGCGGCAGAGAGTTCCACAGATTCACCACCCTCTGGCTGAAGAAATTCCTCCTCATCTCAGTTTTAAAGGAGCATCCCTTCACTCTGAGGTTGTGCCCTCGAGTTCTAGTCTCTCCCACTAGTGGAAACATCCTCTCCATGTCCACTCCATGTAAGCCTCTCAGTCTTCTGTAAGTTTCAATTAGAGTAAACCATATTGCTGTGGCTCTGGAGTCACATGTAGGCCAGACTAGGTAAGGATGGCAGATTTCCTTCCCCAAAGGACGTTAGTGAACCAGATGGGTTCTTCTGACAATCGGCAATGGTTTCATGGTCATCAGTAGATTCTTAATTCCAGATATTTTTTATTGAATTCAAATTCCACCATCTGCCGAGGCGGGATTCGAACCCGGGTCCCCAGAACATTAGCTGAGTGGATTAATGCTCTAGCGATAATACCAATAGGCCATCACCTCCTCTTTCCTCTGATAGGAAAACCTCACTAAAGCTCAGCAACACTAAACAGATTCAACATGCCTAAGACATATTCCCAACTTTGACTATCACTGTTTCCCCAAAGTAAATCCCAGGTGCCTGGTATTTTTGATGACTGATGTATTTACTGCAATTGGAAATGCAAATTGCAAGATCTCATCCCGTTATATCTGAAGTGACACAAACAATGTATAATGTGTAATGGGGCGGTACGGTGGCACACTGGTTAGCACTGCTGCCTCACAGCGCCAGGGTCCGGGTTCAATTCCCGACTGGGGTCACTGTCTGTGCGGAGTCTGCACGTTCTCCCCGTATCTGCGTGGGTTTCCTCCGGGTGCTCCAGTTTCCTCCCACAGTCCGAAAGGCGAGCTGGTTAGGGTGCATTGACCCAAACAGGCGCCAGAGTGTGGCGACTAGGGGAATTTCACAGTAACTTCATTGCAGTGTTAATGTAAGCCTTACTTGTGACTAATAAATAAACTTAAACTTTATCGTGAGACTTAAAGGAGCAACTGAGGAGTTTTAAATTAGTGAGCACAGCGGATTAGCGGATTGAGAAACAACGGCCGGAATCTTACCACTGTTCACGCCGGAAGGATGTTCCCATCCCGTCGCAGGGAACGGAGATTTGGCTGGCTGCCGAACTCACCGACCTCGCTGCAGTGGGAGCGTGGTGTGAACGGCCGGTGAGACCACTCCCAATATAGAATTGGGAAATAAAATCAGCAAACACCAAGAGGTAGAGCAGCAGAATCAATGTATCTTTCTCTTCACCAATGCAACTTAAATTTAGAAAATATATTGTAGGTGTCACTAAATTTTCATTTGATCTCAATTTTAATTTAATTTAATTTAATCTCAATATTAATTTTGTTTAATTTAATTTCATTTTGAGGGTAACTCAGAGAGAAATATGAAGTAAGTGCTGCGAAAGGTGTCACTTCCTCAACCTTATGTGTGTTGTTTTACCCTTGGAAACTGTTAGAATTCCTTCTGTAATGACAAACAATGTTTTTCATTGGTGGTTTATAGACCTAATTCCGTCAACAAAGCCTGAAGAAAATAGAAGCATGAGATGATATGGTGAGCAGCTCGATGTGCGCAAGTTCTTCATTACATTCCCTTCCTCTGGGAACGGCCACTATGGAAACAGGTTCGCTCGGCAGGAAGGTAAGTCTTCATTGCATATCCTTCTGGGAACTGAATCAGACAAGTGATGCAATTGGATGTACACAGAGTTGTTGAGAAGTGCGCAGGTGAATGGGAGGTCAGCATCACAGAGTAAGTGAGAAAATAGAGAGTTGACTCACTAATGCTGTAATACATCAAGAGAGCAGCAACAGACATGTTTGTGTTCTTGCAATTAATGGTGTTGAGACATCTTTCCAGGAGGTAAACATTGCTGGTTTAAAAATACAGCAGATAGCTCATAACAATTTAAAAGCGCTTTCAAGAGAAAAGTTTACAAAGTATGACCTTACCACACTGGGTCCAAGTTATTTATTTATTAGTGTCACAAGTAGGCTTACATTAACACTGCAATGAAGTTACTGTGAAAATCCCCCTAGTCGCCACACTCCGGCACCTGTTCGGGCACACTGAGGGAGAATTTAGCACGGCCCAATGCACCTAATCAGCACGTCTTTTGGATTGTGGGAGGAAGCCAGAGTAAACCCACGCAGGCATGAGGAGAATGTGCAGACTCCACACAGACAGTGACCCAAACCGGGAATCGAACCCGGGTCCCCGGCGCTGTGAGGCAGCAGTGCTAACCACTGTGCCGCCAATCTGAGCCGAGGTGGCAGTAGATTGGGCTCAGTATCCTGGGTTAGAATGGACATCAGGCACACCTTCCATTCCTAGTCACCATTCACCAGTGTCTGTTGGAAGTACAGTTGTGTGGGTGTCAGATGAAGGAAGGACTAGGCTGAAGATAGTCTGCCAATCTTTCAAAGCCTTTCATGACAAACGGCCATTAGAGAAAGCACAAAGATCCCACTGTGCCATGAAACCAGATGCAGTCAATTGGCTCATGGGGAGAAAATTAGTAAATAAATCAGGAGGCAATGGATTCAAGCTTCACCTTTTCAACTGTAAAACCTGAGATAGCTTTGCAAACCCCTACTCAAAGAACAAAGAAAATTACAGCACAGGAACAGGCCCTTTGGCCCTCCAAGCCTGCACTGACCACGCTGCCATTGTGAACTAAAACCACCTACCCTTCCAGGGACCGTATCCCTCTATTCCCATCCGATTCATATATTTGTTAAATCGCCCCTTAAAAGTCACTATCGTATCTGCTTCCACTGCCTCCCCCAGCAGCGAATTCCAGGCAGCCACCACCCTCTGTGTAAAAAAACTTGCCTCATACATCTCCTTTAAATCTTGCCCATCGCACCTTAAACCGATCCCTGAGATTGCTCATTGCTTGCTTTCGGGGATCAATGCAACTGCTAAATTTGTAGAATGCAACAAAAGCCAAATTCGTCGATTCATAGAATCCCTACAGTGCAGAAGAGGCCATTTGGCCCATCGCGTCTGCACTGACTCTCTGGCAGAGTACCTACACATCTTTGGACCCTAAGGGGTAACTTAGCATGGAAATTATTTCAACACTGTGTCACACATTTTAATTTTCCTGCACAGTCTTAATAATTTCTGTGAATATTACAATGTTCCAAATATATTGATTGGGATTTTCCACTCCCAGCGAGTCAACAGATCAGTCCATGGCGATTCCCAAGGCAGGCAGGACTGGAAAATCCCGGCCATTGTCCAACAGTTTTTGAGGGAGGATGGAACAGTGTCAAAAGGTTTCTTCAAGGTGAACATCCCCCAAACTGAATAAAAAGTTACTGAGGGAATGATCGTACCAAAAAAATTTCTAAGTCCCGAGCAAGTGTGAAAGCGGGAGAAAGTATTGCCGTTTCCTTGAGCAACTTAAAAATCGAATCTTACTGGACGTCGGCAAAACAAAATCTTGACAAACCAGTTTCTCGCCAGCAGGGGGAGTGGGCAGGGCCTGATTCACCCGAAAGCCAGCTAATAGCCGCAGAGGGCGCAATTGCGCATGTGCAGATTTCCATGAGCACAGAAACATGTCACTGTCTCTGGTGTTATAGCCAGCACTTGTGGCCAAAACCTCCCCCACATCCTACTGTGGGGCTCTGTAGCCGATCGTGAATCCCCCCCACCCGGAATGATCGCCAGTCGCCACCGCCCAGATCGCTGGGGATCTCGCTGGATATCCGGTGTCGGTAAGATCGTGAGAGGGGAGAAATCGGGAATGAATCTGGTTTTTTGGTTCTCTCACAATCTTACCAGCTCGCTCTGCGGGCGGGGTGCAACGATAAGATCACCCCCTGAATGTGGACTTTATCCATGGACGGGCAGTCTATAATTTAAGTCTTGTAACTGTCATCAGCCTTGCTCCAAAAGAAAAACCATTTTCACCATTTCAATTATATGTACTTAACATTTTTCAACTCCATCTTCATGAGTATTATTTACTGCAGGAGTCTGTCTTGAGGTGACATTCTGAATTGATTTTTATTTTGATTGCACAACTTGCCTCACATTTGTACAGTTGTTTAAATTACAACAGAATAAATATTCGTCTCTCGGGTATTTATTCAGTAGCTATAATCTCATCTCTTTTCTCAGAATTAAACTATTCCTTCCAGGGTAATGTGAACCATACAGATGTCCCATTCCATGCAAATAAATCACAAGAACCCCTTTTTAAAAATCATTAGCAGGCCGTTGGAGTACTTTTAAGAACATCAGAACTCGGAGCAGGAGGAGGCCATCTGGCCCCTCGAGCCTCCTCCGCCATTCAATAAGATCATGGCTGATCTTTTCGTGGACTCAGCTCCACTTACCCGCCCGCTCACCATAACCCTTAATTCCTTTACTGTTCAAAAATCTATCTATCTTTACCTTAAAGATATTCTTTGATCATCATTTCTGTCTTCCTTTTGAATCCATCGTTTTTCTTGCCCGCCCAACTAACAAGACTTGCTGAAGCTTTATCTTTCTTTGAAGTCACACAGGCATCGTTCACTTCACTGGTTCAAGATTCCAGAACTCCCAGCACAGTGCACACCTCGCACTAAGCTGATCTTTCTCTACACCCTAGCTATGAGTGTATTTGATTTGATTTGATTTATTATTGTCACGTATTAACATACAGTGAAAAGTATTGTTTCTTGCGTGCTACACAGACAAAGCATACCGTTCATAGAGAAGGAAAGGAGAGAGTGCAGAATGTAGTGTTACAGTCATAGCTAGGGTGTAGAGAAAGATCAACTTAGTGCGAGGTAGGTCCATTTAAAAGCCTGACAGCGGCAGGGAAGAAGCTGTTCTTGAGTCGGTTGGTACGTGACCTCAGATTTTGTATCTTTTTCCCGATGGAAGAAGGTGGAAGAGAGAATATCCGGGGTGCGTGGGGTCCTTAATTATGCTGGCTGCTTTGCCGAGGCAGCAGGAAGTGTAGACAGAGTCAATGGATGGGAGGCTGGTTCGTGTGATGGATTGGGCTACCTTCACGACCTTTTGTAGTTCCTTGCGGTCTTGGGCAGAGCAGGAGCCATACCAAGCTGTGATACAACCAGAAAGAATGCTTTCTATGGTGCATCTGTAAAAGTTGTACTGTAACACTATATTTTGCACCCTCTCCTTTCCTTTTCCCCTATGTACTCTATGAATGGTATGCTTTGTCGGTATAGCGCGCAAGAAACAATACTTTAATAAATCAAATCTTCATAAAGGCAACAAGGAACGTGGAACAAACACTGGCTTTTATGTGGCAGCAATTGAAGAGTGGGGAGCAGCCATCATGGAAGGGATAGCAGGAAGTGGTCATGGGAAAGCAGGGGTGGTTGTGAAAGTACATTTCAAAAGCTTTATCTGTTGGTTGCAACCTCAAAGACATCTCCTCGAAGAGTTCTGTGAAGTCAGCTCTGGAGCTGTGAACAAACTGGCCAAAGAAAGCAAAGCAGGGCAGCACTGTGGCACAGTGGTTAGCACCGCTGCCTCACAGCGCCAGGGACCCGGGTTCAATTCCAGCCTCGGGTGACCGTCTGTGTGGAGTTTGCACATTCTCCCTGGGTTTCCTCCGGGTGCTCTAGTTTCCTCCCACAATCTAAAGAAACCAGAGCCATGCTAAATTACCCTTATTGTCCCAAGATATGTAGGTTAGGGGGATTAGCAGGTAAATATGTGGGGTTACAGGATAGGGCCTGGGGGGAATGCTCTGACAGACTTGATGGACCGAATGGCCTCCTTCTGCACTATAGGGATTCTATGATTCTAAGCAAGCAAAAGGCAAATTTAAAATCATACCATCTTATAAAGTCCAGCATTTGTAACACATTACAATCATAGAAACCCTACAGTGCAGAAGGAGGCCATTCAGCCCATCGAGTCTGCACCGACAACGATCCCACCCACGCCCTATCCTCATTACCCTACATATTTACCCCATTAATCCCTCTAACCTACACATCCTGGGGCACATAAGGCAATTTAGCATGGCCAATGCTAATACAAAATGGGGACGATTTCATCAAACATTTTGAAATTTAACTTCTTCTTTACCGAATGACCTACACAGGCAATGAACTTCAGCGTAGGAGCTGGAGAAAAGAAAAACCTTTGAGAGCATTTATGAAAACAAAAGTCCAAAGCCTCTTTCTGGATAAATGAGCTAAGATGGGCTGAATGGACGTCCATATCGAAGGCAATGTGAGAATCCAATGCTTGCTTCTCACAGGGTATCCTAAAGTTAACTTTACGTGATCCAGGGATATAGAAATAAGTGGAGGCCATTCAGCCCCACAACCCTGCCCTGTTTCATCATGGCCGATCTGTCTCTTAATTCCATCTACCTGACTTGGGTCTGTCACACTTCGGGCCATTAGTCCATCTCCATTTTGAAATAATCTCAGCCCCAACAACAACCAAGGGAGGCAACTTCCAGGCTTCCACGACCTTTGAGTGAAGACAAGTTTCCTGACATCAATTGGAAATGGCTGATGCCTCACGTTATGTATGCCTCCAAGTTAAGTGAACTTCCCATGAGGGAAGATGATTTCCATCTATTTATCTTAGATACTTTCCTTCAGGGTGGGGTGTTGGGGGTGAGGAGCGCTGCGCTGCCCTACCCCGCCTCCATGTACAATCCAGCTCATAAGTAGCCCACAAATCTCAACCCTGTACAGGGCGGGATTTTATGGCCTCGCTCGTCCCAAAACCATAAAATCCCGCCCAAGGTCAATGGACCTTTCCATGGTCCGCCCCTCACCCACTCCGATTCCCATGGCGGGCACAGCGGTTTGGACTGCTGCCTCACAGCCCCAGGGACCCGGGTTCAATTCCGGCCTCGGGTCACTGTCTATGTGGCATTTGCACGTTCTCCCCATGTCGGTGTGGGTTTTCTCCCACGGTCAAAAATAGACATAGACATAGAAGATAGGAACAGGAGGAGGCCATTCGGCCCTTTGAGCCTGCTCCGCCATTCATCACCATCATGGCTGATCATTCAACCTTTGATCCCATGTGATGTGCGAGTTGGGTTGATTGGCCATGCTAAATTACCCCTTTAGTGTCCCACGATTTGTAGGTTAGGAGGATTAGCAGGGTAAATACCTGGGGTTACGGGGAGAGGGTCTGGGTAGGATTGTTATCCGTCCAGGCTTGATAGACCGAATGGCCTCCTTCTTCACTGTAGGGATTCTATGATTCTTGTAACTTAAATGCCATCCATCCTTGACTTATCTTTGGTGAGCTATTTTCTTAGGATCCCCAAACAACTCAATTCAAAACTCAATTTCACCCTATTAGAATCTCCTGCAATTACAGAGGAAATGTGTCTGCCCTGTGAGAAGTTAAATGAAGCAACAGCTGAATATATTAATAACTTCATCTGCATCCTTAGCTTGAGGCCAGCTAGGATCCCTTTGAGGTTTCTACCTCATCTTTGAATAGCTTCTTATTGCTAGCATACAGAAAGAATTCCTTGTGAAAGTTTAAAGTTTATTTATTAGTGTCACAAGTAGGCTTACATTAGCAGAGCAGTGAAGTTACTGTGAAAATCCCTTTGTCGCCACACTCTGGCGCCTGTTCGGGTACTCTGAGGGAGAATTTAGCATGGCCAATGCATCTAACCCGCAGATCTTTCGGACTGTGGGAGGAAACCCACACAGACACGGGGAAAATGTGCAAACTCCAGACAGACAATGACCCAAGCTGAGAAGCGAACCCTTGTCCCTGGCGCTGTGGGGCAGCGGTGCCACCATGCCGCCCTGAAGTGATTTAAAGTCATTTGCAAAGGCAATATGAGGAAATCCTCGCAGACATGGGGAGAACGTGCAGACTCCACACAGACAGTCACCCAAGCCGGGAATCGAACCCGGGTCCCTGGCGCTGTGAGGCAGCCAGTGCTAACCACTGTGCCACCACGGATGTGTTTTGCAATTGTTTTTCCGACACATTTAAGCTCCCTTTTCACGCATTTCCAATGAGTTTTTACACACTACCCTTGCTCCAAATCTGTCAGCATCACCCCCATCTTTCACACTTGAACATTTATGGCAAGAGGTTTGTTTCTCATTTTTGCACATTGCTTTTTTTAAAAATCTATTTAAACTCATGTTTAGTATTTCAATGATTTCTAATGCTAGGTAAGTATCTGCTCCATATGTTCAATGGGTGATGCAGTGGTAATATTACTGGGTTAGTAATCCAGAGGCTCAAACTAATGCCCTCGAGACATGGGGTTGGGTTTGCCAGCACCTACATTGGTGGACATTGTCGAGGGCGGGACAGGAAAACTTGGAGAGCTGTTAAAAGTCAATGGCTCTCCAAATTTTCCCATCCTTCCAGCGGCAATGCTCGTCAGCATCAGGACTGGAAAATCCCATCCATGGGTTCAATTCTCACCAAGTCAGCCAATTAATATTCAATTAATAAAATCTGCAATTGAAAACCAATCTCAATGATGGCGGCCATGTAACTACCATCGATTGTTGTAAAAGTCCAACTGGTCTACTTAACATGCCTTTAGGGAAGGAAATCTGCTGTCCTTACCCGGTCTGGCCCACATGTGATTCCAGAGCCACAACAATGTGGTTGACTCTTAACTGCCCTCCAAAATAGCCCAGCAAAGCCGCTCAATTCAAGGGCAATTAAAGATGCTACACTTCCCGCTGCCTCGACAAAGCAGCCGGCATAATTAAGGACCCCACGCACCCCGGACATTCTCTCTTCCACCTTCTTCCATCAGGAAAAAGGTACAAAGGTCTGAGGTCACGTACCAACCGACTCAAGAACAGCTTCTTCCCTGCTGCTATCGGACTTTTGAATGGACTTACCTTGCAAGTTGACCTTTCGCTACACCCGACCTATGACTGTAACACTACATTCTGCACACTCTCATTTCCTTCTCTATGAACGGTATGTTTTGGATGTATAACGCGCAAGAAACAATACTTTTCACTGTATGTTAATACATGTGATAACAATAAATCAAGTCAAATCAAAATCACCTCAGTTCTAAAAGATTTACCCCTTATCCTCAAACTTTGACCCCTAGTTGTGGACTCCCCCACCATCGGGAACATTGTTTCAGAATCTACCCTGTCTAACCCTGCAGCCAGCATAATTAAGGACCCCACGCACCGCAGACATTCTCTCTTCCACCTTCTTCCGTCAGGAAAAAGGTACAAAGGTCTGAGGTCATATACCAACAGACGCAAGAACAGCTTCTTCCCTGCTGCTATCGGACTTTTGAATGGACTTTCCTTGCATTAAGTTGATCTTTCTCTATACCCTAGCTATGACTGTATCGGTACATTCTGCACCCTCTTTCCTTCTCTATGAATGGTATGCTTTGTCTGCATAGCGCGCAAGAAACAATACTTTTCACGGTATGTTAATACATGTGACAATAATAAATCAAATCAAATCAAAATGCCTTCTGAGAATGCCCACATCCCACGAAAGAATAAAAAATGTCTTTTACCTTTTCCAGACTTCCCCTTAAGAATCTGCTGTTATTTCTTCATCATAGAGACATCATAGAAACCCTACAGTGCAGAAGGAGGCCATTCGGCCCATCGAGTCTGCACCGACCACAATCCCACCCAGGCCCTACCCCCACATATTTTACCCGCTAATCCCTCTAGCCTACACATCTCAGGACTCTAAGGGGCAATTTTTAACCTGGCCAATCAACCTAACCCGCACATCTTTGGACTGTGGGAGGAAACCGGAGCACCCGGAGGAAACCCACGCGCCTTCTTGGGTTGAGCCAGGAAGGATCAGCTCAGGATGGGTAACAAAATGACAAATATATTTTCCAACATCCACAAAACCTCTCCCTGTTCTTGTCTACCCGATTCTTCCTCCCTGCCTCTCCACCACTATTTGTTTAGTAGTTATTCATCTCTTAATACTTTCCGGTTCTGATGAACAGCTATTGAACTCAAACCCTTCACGCTATTTCTCCATCTGCAGATGCTGCCTGACCTGCTGAGTGTTTCCAATATTTTCTGTTCTTATTTCAGATGCATCCGGGCAATTTGAGTTCAATATATTTTACATTGTTCGTCTGCTTCATTTATGACAGAAATGTGTGGCTTATTGATTTTTTTTTGAAGTGAGTGGGTTGACCTGTGACTGTTTGACAGTATGATATGTCCGCCTTTTTGAAGCCATCCATTTAAGTGATGAATAATATGTCCAGAGAAGTGTGTGTTACAACTGATAATTTGGACCATCTGAAAATACTTATTGTAATGACTTCAACGAGGCCCTTGAGGTTGGTCTCATAGAGTATGAGCTCCCTGATTGAGGTAACGATTGCCTGCCCAATCAGGGAACCTCACCTATTTCTAAATATATAGGGCAGCACGGCGGCACAGTGGTTAACAATGCTACTTCACAGTGCCAGGAACTCGGGTTCGATTCCCGGCTTGGGTCACTGTCTGTGTGGAGTCTGCACGTTCGCCCTGTGGGTTTCCTCCGGGTGCTCCGGTTTCCTCCCACAGTCTGAAAGACGGCTGTTAGGTGCATTGGCCGTGCCTCAGTGTACCCAAACAGGCGCTGGGGTGTGGCGACTAGGGGATTTTCACAGTAACTTCATTGCAGTGTGAATCATAAAATCCCTACAGTACAGCCCATCGAGTCTGCACCGACCACAATCCCACCCCAGGCCCTACTCCTGTAACCCCACACATTTATGCTGCTAATCCCCCTGACACTAGGGTCAATTTACCATGGCCAATCAACCTAACCCGCACATCTTTGGACTGTGGGGGAAAACCGGAGCACCCGGAGGAAACCCACGCAGACACGGGGAGAATGTGCAAACTCCGCGTAGACAATGACCCGAGGCCGGAATTGAACCTGGGTCCCTGGCACTGTGAGACAGCAGTGCTAACCGCTGGGTCACTGTGCCGCCAAAATGTAAGCCTACTTGTGACACTCATTAATAAACTTTTAAAAACTTTGTATGGGACTGTCAGGGCTACTGACACTCGGATTCTGACTTTGTATCTGACGCACTCTTAGGAGTGGAATAGAGTTTGTAAATAAAGGGAATCTGGTGAAGGGACACCGGCCTCTGAAGAGTTATTTCTCTTATGCCCATTTCAACAGCACTTATATGAAAAATATATGTTGCCCCTAATTCAGTGTCAACAGCTCTTTGTTACTGCTGCCTGAGAAATAACTGAAAATAAATTCAGCCACTCTCCAAGTATCACGCAGGGGAAATGTAGCCTTTATAATCAAGAAACCAACGCACCTCGGGGTTGCAAAGAAATAATCAGCAGAGCTTTGCTGCATTTCTGTATGAATCAGACCGAAGGTGACACTGTAAGCCAGTCGGGAACTGCGGCAATGCCTCAGTGCTGTTTGGCAGCAATCCTTCAGCTCATCTGCACCGAAATTGCCAGGGATCTTATCACAAGTTAGAGCACTAAGTATCAAATGTCTTCACGTGCCATTTCTAAATTCTATGGCAAGAGAGTTAAGAAGGTCTAAATGGATCCAGGTTACCACGGAAGAGACCAGGTTTAAATTACAAGGCAAAAACCTTAGACCTACCTTATATTAAGCTGATCTTTCTCTACACCCTAGCTATAACTGTAACACTACATTCTGCACCCTCTCCCTTCCTTCTCCCCGATGTGCTCCATAAACGGTATGCTCTGTCTGTATAGCGCGCAAGAAACAATACTTTTCACTGTATACCAATGCACGTGACAATAATAAATCAAATCAAATATTAACCTGATCTTTCTCTAAACCCTAGCAATGACTTAACACTAGATTCTATACCCTCTTCTTCCCTTCTCCCCTATGTACTCTACAAACGGCATGCTTTGTCTGTATAGTGCGCAAGAAACAATATTTTTCACTGTATCCCAATATATGTGACAATAATAAATCAAATCAAAACAAGGATGTGTCCTTTCATCCCTCTTCTTGGTGGGGGTGAGGGGGTGGTGGTGGCGGGGATAAGGTTGGTATTGCCAAAAATGCACAGCAATTGAAAGGCATATTTTGGGAAAATGCATCTTTTGAGCCTTTTCGGAACAGAGGGCGAGATTCTCCCTGTGACGGGGGCACGCTGGCAGCGGGACTGGAAGATCCCGCGGTCATGAACAGCTGGGTGATCTCGGCCTACATGGTGAGCTTTTCGGTTTTTGGTGGGGGTTGATGCTTGTTGCGATACTTTAGCATCTTTGTCTGTGTGTCTTTATTGGCTGTGGGTTGCTATGGCTGTTGTCAGGGGAACACTCCAAGGAACAGAAGAGAGGCTGGTGCAAGAGGCAGGTGATAAGATGTACAGGGGTCTTAGCTTCAGGTTGTGGGAACACACTTGAGGCTGGGTTTAAGTGTTAAAGTACAGCAATTAGCCTCAGTGCTTCCGCGAGTATTGTCTGACAAAGATCAAAACATTTTGGAAACTCAGTATTACTTTCTGGAATGGTGGGAGTGGCAGTCTGAATTTACAAGTAAAATAAATCTCAGTTAAACACAAAGAAAACAAGGCAGGAAAAAAAACCTTAAACCAGGAATATTTTCAGTTTTAGTCTGTTAATACAGGTAAAGGATCATGAGGTAAATTAAGCACCTGAAGTACTTATAAAGGGAGATTGCTGAGACGTGTGTTTAGCAAGTCGGAAGCAGGCACATTTGATGCTTTCTGTAAATAAATCTATCGCAATAAAAGTATTAGTGCCTAATTTCATACTTCAACTGGTTTGGGATTGGATTAACATGGTAGCAGAGGAAGGTTGCATAAAGGTGAAGGGCATAGTTTAATTAAGTGCCTTGAGCATTTATAAAGAGAGACTGATAGGACATGGGCATAATATGTAGGAGACATATGTAATGCTGATTTCTAGAAATAAACTCATTAGGGCAGCACGGTGGCACCGTGGTTAGCACTGCTGCCCCTCAGACCCCAGTTCAATTCCGGCCTTGGATGGCTGTGTGGAGTCTGCATGTTCTTCCCATGTCTGCGTGGGTTTCCTCCAGGTGCTCCGGTTTCCTCCCACTCTCCAAAACAAAGATGTGCGGGTTGGGTGGATTGGTCATGCTAAACTGTCCCCTTGTGTCAGGGGAGCTGGCAGGGTAAATACATGGGGTTATGGGGATAGGGCCGGTGCACGTTCGATGGGCCGAATGGCCTCCTTCTGTATGGATTCTATGGGCAGAATGTTCCGGCCATGCTCACCCCAAGGCTGTAAATTAACCACAGGTCTATATTGGATAGATCCATTATTGGCATTCACTCTTGGAACATCTTTAGCCCATGTCTGAGTCACCTTATCTGGCACTTCTTGATCATAGAAATCATTGAAACCCTACAGTACAGAAGGAGGCCATTCGACCCTTCAAGTCTGAACTGACAACAATCCCACCCAGGGCCTATCCCTGTAATCCCACTTATTTACCCCGCTAATACTTCTAACCTACCCATCCCGGGACACTAAGGGGCAATTTATCATGGCCAATGTATCTAACCTGCACATCTTTGAAGTGTGGGAGGAAACAGGAGCACCCGGAGGAAACCCATGCAGACGCGGGGAGAATGGGCAAACTCCGCACAGACAGTATCCCAAGCTGGGAATTGAACCCAGGTCCCTGGAGCTGTGAGACAGCAGTGCAAATCACTGTGCCACCATGCCGCCCATAATCCTGCCCATTGATCTCGGGGACAGTTTTGTAGCAACCAGTCTTATTGCAGTCATTGGAAATTTTATTTGGCTAAAAGAGGTTACAGATTTTACGTAGGCAACTATTATGAAAGGTGTTGGCCTTGCCCAAGTCTGTCTTCACTATCCTCCAGTATTCCAGTCCATTGTATGATTGTGGTAGAGTCTGATTTTGGTCTTAAGACTGTATTATTTGGACTTCCATCACTATGTGTTCCAATTCAAGCAACATTCTTCTTATCAACACAAACTCCTCTTCAAAATCAGTTAGCAAAACACAGGCATACTTGCTTTGACTTAGGTTACCAGCCCAGGAGCTTTCAGAAAACCTTGGAGGAGAGAAACAGAGACAGAGAAACACTGCTTTCTTCAGGCAGTCCAGCCAGCAACTGCTTGTAT
The DNA here is from genome assembly GCF_964213995.1 of Mustelus asterias. NCBI lineage: Eukaryota > Metazoa > Chordata > Chondrichthyes > Carcharhiniformes > Triakidae > Mustelus > Mustelus asterias. The sequence continues at coordinate 9,523,458 of NC_135818.1, read as the reverse complement.
TTTTAAAAATGAAACTGAAACAGTCGGAGGGATTTTCCAACCACATGCACCCCGGAAATTCCCGCTGTAGGTCAACAGACCTTTAAATGGTCCGCTGAATTTTCTGTCCCGCGTGGGTATCCTCTGGGTGCTCCAGTTTCCTCCCACACTCCAAAGATGTGCAGGTTAGCCATGCTAAATTGCTCCTTAGTCTCCAAGAATGTGTAGGTTAGGTATATTAGCCTGGTAAATGTATGCGGTTATGGGGATAAGGTGGGCCGAGGGAGGATGGATGTGGGCCCAGGGTAAGATGCTCATTCGAAGAGTCAGTGCAGACTTGATGGGCCAAATGGCCTCCTTCTGCAGTGTAGGGATTCTATGGATCTATCCTTGTTAGGAACAAATAATAGTGGCAGCATGGTGGCACAGTGGTTAGCACTGCTGCCTCACAGCACCAGGGACCCGGGTTCAATTCTGGCCTTGGGTCACTGCCTGTGCGAAGTTTGCACATTCTCCCCGTGTCTGCGTGGGTTTCCTCCGGGTGATCTGGTTTCATCCCACAGTCCAAAGATGTGCGGGTTAGATAGATTGTGTCAGGGGGACTAGCAGGGTAAATGAGGGGTTATGGGGATAGGGCCTGGGTGGGATTGTGATCAGTGCAGACTCGATGGGCCAAATGGCTTCCTTCTGTAATGTAGGGATTCTATGAATCTATGAACAACCACAAAGCTCTGGTCAGTAGCAAACAAACGGTAAAGCAGCAGTTTTACCGACTAAATATTAATTGGCACATTAGCTAATAGGGGGTGTTATCGTGACAGTTTCGGTGGGAATCAACCCTTCTTCCCATTCCCTCCACATTTTAAATGCAATTAGTAGTTGTGAAAAATGTTAGCGTTAAGCACAACACGCACTCCAGTCAGGTTTTCTTGTGTGCAAAAAAAAAACTCCCAAGGACTAACGACAAGACTTCAGGCTGACTGCTAATTAATGTTCAGTTGAATAAGGCAGCGTGTTGTGTGTGGTTGTGATATTTTTAATCACCTCAACAGAAGAAAAAACAAAATGTTGGGAAATATTTTTGAAGTGTTTAAAATTACAGCTTGCCAGAGGCATTCTTTCCATCTGCAAGACTATCAGCTACCTTAGCGCCCTTTAACTCCTCCTCTCTTACTTGTTTCGACTTTCTGGCTTTCACTTTTTCTGTTTTTCCAAACATCTTGCTAGCTGCCTGATTGATTTTTGCTAAATATATCTTCAAGCTCTGGGGCTCACACTTTTTGTCAAAGCGACGTTGGCAGTTCTTTTCCAACAAGGCTTTTTTTGTGTCCCTGTACTTATCTTCCGACATCCTATAGGCCTTGGACTTTTTACCCTGGGTCAAATTCCAGACCAGAAAACAGACAGAATGTGATTTACAACATCTGGAGGATGTGGACCCCGCCCTGGAGTAGTTCCTGGAATTGGCCCCATGTTGAACATTGAATTGGATAGACTGGGGTTGTCTTCCTTGGAGCAGAGGAGACTGAGTGGGGGGACATGGATTGAGATCTATAAAAATTATGAGGGGCAGAGGCAGAGTAGACAGAAAGAAATGTTCCCCTTTGGTGGAAGGACCGATGACTGGGCTGGGGACATAGATTTAAGGTAAGGAGGCAGGAGGTTTGGAGGGGATTTGAGGTAAAACATTTTCACCCAAATGGTGGTGAGAGTCTGGAACTCACTGCCTAAAAGGATAGTGGAGGCAGAGACCCTCATCACATTTAAGTAGTATTTAGATTTGCACACAAATCGCAGACAAGGCTATGGGCCAAGTGTTGGAAAATTGGGATTAGAATAGTTAGGTGGTTTTGACTGGTACAGATGCGATGGGCCAAAGGGCCTTTTTCTGTGCTGTTATACCTCTATGACTCTATTAAGGCCTGGGAACTAGTATGATGCTGCAGACTTTGTCAACTCATCCTTTCCTTTTTCACCTCCAGACTTGATTAGAATCATGCAATCCCTACAGTGCAGAAAGAGGCCATTTGGCCCATTGAGTCTGCACCGTCTCTCTGACTGGAGTATCCCACCCAGGACCCACTGTGCCACCGTGCCATAAATGAGGTATTTGCTGAGAGACAGCCGCACACGCTCTGTGGCAGGACAACTCCATCTTAAGACAATGTAAAGGAAGAAAAGCCGTGGCTCTGACTGGAACAGCACACTGGTCAATACAGGCAGACACAGTGGTGACCTACATTTCATGGGGCCTTTAATACAGAAAAGTGTCCCAGCATGCTTTGAGACACTTGCTTTTATCAGTCGTGGTATAGAGTATAAGAGCAAGGAGGTAATATTGGAGCTGTACAGAACTTTAGTTAGGCCAGAGCTGGAGCACTGTGTGCAGTTCTGGTCGCCTCACTATAGAAAGGATGTGATTGCACTGGAGGGGACACAGAGGAGATGCACCAGGATGTTACCTGGGACGGAGCATTTGAGCTATAAGGAGAGACTGGATAGGCTGGGAATTTTTTTCTTCAGAGCAGAGAAGGCTGAGGGGGGACATGATTGAGGTGTATAAGATTATGAGGGATATGGACGGGGTGAGTGGGGAGCAGCTGTTCCCCTTGGTTGAGGGGTCAATCACGAGGGGGCAGAGTTTTAGGGTGAGGGGCAGGAGATTCAGAGGGGATTTGAGAAAAAAAAATTCACTCAGAGGGTGATGGAAATCTGGGATGTGCTGCCTGGGAAGATAGTGGAGGCCGGAAACCTTACAACCTTTAAAAGGTATTTGGATGAGCACTTGAAACATCATAACATTCAAGGATATGGGATAAGTGCAGGAAAATGGGATTAGTGAGCCTTTAGTAGGTAGTTATTGCCAGTACAGACTCATTGGGCCGAAGGGCCTTTTCTGCACCGTATAACTCTATATGTGGGATTTTACCGCCCCGCCCGCCACGGGAATCGGAGCGGGCGAGAGGCGGACCACGGAAAGGTCCGTTCACCTCAGGTGGGATTTTACGGTTTCGGGATGAGCAAGGCCATAGAATCTCGTCCTATAACTCTATAGGGAGAATTTTCCCGTCCTGCCCATCAAGGGAATCGCAGCGGGGGGCGGGTGGTGGTGAGGGTGGCAGACCATGCAAAGGTCCATTAACCTCAGGCGGGATTAAAGTATTAAAGTTAAAGTTTATTTATTAGTCACAAGTAAGGCCTACATTAACACTGCAATGAAGTTACTATGAAATTCCCCTCGTCATCACACTCCAGCGCCTGTTCGGGTACACTGAGGGAGAATTTAGCATGGCCATTGCACCCTAACCAGCACGTCTTTCAGGCTGTAGGAGGAAACCGGAGCACCCGGAGGAAACCCACACAGACACGGGGAGAACGTGCAGACTCCACACAGACAGTGACCCAAGCCAGGAATCGAACCCGGGTCCCTAGCACTGTGAGGCAGCAGTGCTAACCACTGTGCCACCCCGGATTATCCGGTTTTGGGGAGGGCACGGCCGGAAGATCCCACCCTGTGACACGAAGTGCTTCGATATTGGAAATGGCAGTAGTGCTGTCCCCCGCATGTCTCCTGAGGGACAGACCAGTGATGTGAAGCATCCACTCTGCAAACCTTAACCAACAGACAGATCCAAGAGACGCCTTTCAAGTGTTGCTCCCATCAAAGTTAAGCATCAAACCAAGTATGGCATTGCTTTGGTGACAATGTCGACAGCAGCAGCTTGTTCCATTAAACTTGCTCAATCAAATTACATGTGGAGAAAATAATTTTTGCGTTCAACTGCGCTGAACCTTGTTGACTGACAAATGAAAGGTAATGTTTTCCTCTGGCCTCCAGGGGTTTTTGCTTCATTACATTTCTTGCCCTTTTTTTAAAATAAGAAAAGTCAAAAATGACAAGTTAGAATAGGGCCCAAACTTAAAGGTTTTCATGTTGGGTCTTGTTTCGTTTTTAATTCATATTTTCTCGCTCTTGTTGAATGAATTTATACATTTACATCAGCTTTGGCAAAGGTTTTGGAAAGAAGTTTGCAAAGTTAAAATAATTGATGACATTTTGGAGTGGAAATAATGACGCGGTGTGAGCTTGTCAAGTTCTGGATAAGCCGTTTTTTGGTACCAGTGATAACCTTTCAGATAAAATCCGCCTGTAATTTTTCTCACCTTCTTCTTTTGTTTGCAATCTGCTCTGACGCAGCAAGATCATTGTTGGAATGGGTGATTAGCAATGGCCTTCTGTTGATATCTTGTGCATTTCTTAATTTGTTTCCATTTTTCTAGGTGGTGATATCTTGAAAAATGGGTACTTTATTTATCCATCCGCTCCCCACATGCCCATCCCCAGGCAAACCAGCTTTTGTGATGTCCCAGAAAGTCATTTCATTGTACACATAATGCGGGGTCCTCCCAGAAGCAGGTGCCGATATGGCATTAATACGTTCATGGCATTGTTCACCTGCTCGTGAGTACTGTGGCACGGGGTTAATGGAGTGTGCCCTGCCAGTGGGAGCTCTGCTTGATTGAGGGCATACGGAAAGCCAACTGAGTGAAGTAGACGGGAGATCGATGGAGACATCATTCTACTCAGTCATGGGGACCTCTCCGGCAGGATCACGTGTTTGTAACTGTCTCTGCACACAGATGTTGCAGATCACAGAATCCCTACAGTGCAGAAGGAGGCCATTCAGCCCATCGAGTCTGCACTGACAACAATCCCACCCAGGGCCTATCCTTGTAATCCCACATATTTACCCCACCAATCCCCCTAACCAATGCATCCCGGGACATGAAGGAACAATTTAGCATGGCCAATCAACCTAACCCGCACACCTTTGGACTGTTTAACAAACCCTCAGTGATGGCTGTGTCAGTAATGCCATGAAACCAGGTTGCTGCAAAAACAACGGCTACCAGTGTCCCAGGATCGAGGTACGGCCCAGACCAAGTGAAATTGGAGCAGGAGTGGTCAACGCAGCTTGTTGAACCCGCTCCACCATTCAGTATGAACATGGCTGATTTTGGGTTCTGACTCCATTTTCCCGCCTGTTGTCTATATCCCTTAATATCTCTCTTAAGCCAGTGGTGAGTAATGGCAGGAGAAGTCCTACCTGTCTTATGTGGATACATATGAGCCATGATGTGAAATTGCCGACAACGCTACGACAATGGATGAATGGACACCGCTCGACAATCACCAGGGAGGAGTGTTCCCTTCCTGTCGGGGAACACTTCAGCAGTCAAGGGCATTCAGCCTCTGATCTTCGGGTAAGCATTCTCCAAGGCAGCCTTCAAGACACACGACAACGCAGAATCGCCGAGCAGAAACTGATAACCAAGTTCCGCACACATGAGGACGGCCTCAACCGGGATCTTGGGTTCATGTCGCGCTACATGTAACACCCACGACTTGCCTGGGCTTGCAAAATCTCACTAACTGTCCTGGCTGGAGACAGTACACATCTCTTCAACCTGTGCTTGATCTTCTCTCCACTCACATTGTCTGTACCTTTGAGACTTGATTACCTGTAAAGACTCGCATTCCAACCATTATCTTGTAATTGAGTCTGTGTCTGTATATGCCCTGTTTGTGAACCCAATTCTTCACTCACCCAATGAAGGAGCAGCGCTCCGAAAGCTCGTGCTACCAAATAAACCTGTTGGACTTTAACCTGGTGTTGTGAGACTACTTATGATACATATGAGCACCGTGAGGGGTGAGAGGCTCAAATCCACTCAGTGCCTGATGGAGAGGCCAGTATCTGGAGGGAGGATCCCTGCTGAGAACCATCCCCCTGCCCTTACTGCCCACCCTCCCTTTCCCGTAGGATTATAAGACATAGGAGCAGAATTAGGCCACTCGGCCCATCGAGTCGCTCCGCCATTCAATCTGATATTTTTCTCATCCCCATTCTCCTGTCTTTTCCCCGTAACCCCTGATCCCCTTATTAATCAAGAGTCCCCCCTCCCCAACCTTCCTCCAACACATCCCCCCCCCGCTCCCACCCTCCCCCCCCGCCCCCTCCCAGCCCCTCCCCCCAGCCTGCCAAACTTCTCCTGCCATTACTTACCACTGCCTTAAGAGAGATATTAAGGGATATAGACAGCGGGTGGGAAAATGGAGTCAGAACCCAAAATCAGCCATGTTCGTACTGAATGGCAGAGCTGAATCAACAAGCTGTGTTGTCCACTCCTGCTCCAATTTCTCATGGTCTGGGCCGTACCTCGATCCTGGGTCACTGGTAGCCGTTGTTCCCGCAGCAACCTGGTCTCATGGCATTACTGACACAGCCATCACTGAGGGTTTGTCAACTGACATTGCTGAAACCACCCAGGTTGAGGGCATGTTCCAGTCTCATTCTCCTGCCTCATTGGCCTTCTTAAAACCCACTTCACAGCACGCTGGCACAGTGGTTGGCACCGCTGCCTCACAGCGCCAGGGACCATGGTTCGATTCCAGCCTCGCGTCACTGTCTGTGTGGAGTCTGCACATTCTCCCCATGTCTGCGTGGGTTTCCTCCAGGTGCTCCGGTTTCCTTCCACACTCCAAAGATGTGCGGGTTAGGTGGATTGGCCATGCTAAATTGCCCCATAGTGTCAGGGGGATTAGCTAGAGTAAATACATGGGATTATGGGGGTAGGGATTGTGGTCGGTGCTGACTCGATGGGCTGAATGGCCTCCTTCTGCACTGTAGGATTCTATGATTGTATGTAGATTAGGTAGATTAACCATGGTAAATATGGGGGAGTTACAGAGATAGGATGAGGAAGAGAATCCGGGTAAGATACTCTGTCAGAGACTCAGTTCAGACTTGATGGTCCGAATGGCCTCCTTCTGCATTGTAAGAATTCTATGATTCACTCTCATCCTGCATTCTGGCCTGATGCATAAGTCGTGCAAACTTGCATTTCTTACTTTCCATTCGCACCCCCATTCCTCAACTCAACCCTCCCCTGTGTATTTATGTCACCCAAGAATGGCCAACTGGCCAACCAGCAGGCCTGAGGATGGAGGCCAAGAGTAAGAACAGGCCTCTACAGAAGAAGCACAGAGCACACAATCTGACACTTGTAGGTCAGATATTGGCTCTGAATATATCTTAGAGGGTCGTAGAGGAGTGTGATCAGCATGTGGTCAGTCATTGGGCAAAGGTGGGCTTGAACAAGATCAGGGGTGGCACGGTGGCACTGCTGCCTCACAGCTCCAGGGACTTCGGTTCGATTACGGCCTCGGGTCACTGTCTGTGTGGAGTTTGCACGTTCTCCTCGTGTCTGCGTGGGTTTCCTCCGGGTGCCCTGGTTTCCTCCCACAGTCCAAAGATGTGCGGGTTAGGTGCATTAGCCTTGCTAAATTGCCCCTTAGTGTCCCGGGATGTGTAGGTTCGCAGGGTAAATATGAGGGGTTATGGGAATAGGGCCTGGCTGGGATTGTGGTCGGTGCAGACTTGATGGGCTGAATGGCCTCCTTCTGCACTGTAGGATTCTATGATTTCTGTGATCTTTTCTGTACCACTGAGGATTTTTCTTTTCCCAACCAGAAGCTTCTATAAGCAAGATTTGTTGGTATTAATCTGTGCTAAAACGTAACCAGAAAGTATTCTGACCATTGTTTCTCCCTGTCACTTATTCACTCTGATAATACAGAGCTTCAATGAGATTCTCTTCCAAATATCACCCTCAATCTAGAGGTTGTATGATCATTAAACAATTTACTTATCCTTGGAATCAAACTGATTATAGTCTGCTGCTCGCAGACAAAAGTCTACATTTTATAATTGGAATAATTTTAACTCATTTATTTTAAATAGGTTAGCACTGGTATTAAAATTATGCCAATCAGAAAGTCTGAACTCAAATGTCCTTAGCGCACTAATTGTTTAATTGCAACCTTGTTTATCAGTTTTGAAATATGTTAATTTCTCCTGAAAATGCATAAGACGTTTGAAAGATTTTGGGTTCTATGTGTGTCTTACTGTGACTGACAACTTCACCTAATCATGAAGGATACTCTGTAATGTTCTTTGGTCTCTGGGGAAGGATTTGAGTGACAGTTCCTTGCCAAGGCAGACAGCTGTTTGGCAGCTCCCTGCCAGTTCAGAGGTTCTTGTTTCCCTTGACAGGAAAGTGAATCTGGGCAGATTGTACAGAACCGATCTTCAACCTGAGCTTTGCTATAGTGCAGGGCCGGGGGCCTTTCCTTACTTTTGTGAATGGAAGATTTGAAAATTCAGCATTGTGGCCAAGGAAATCGTCTGTGCTAACCTGCCGGCTGCTGCCTAATTTCTCCGTGTTAATAGGGCCTAACTCAGGCAGCCTCGTGGATGATTCAGAGGGCGAGAGGGGAATAAGAGGGGTTTATATCAGTTGCGGTTAGGGTTGCCAACCCTCCAGGATTGGTCTGGAGTTTACCCAAGAATTGAAGATGGCACTGGTGTGTACAAATCATCGAATTATTGAATCTCTACAGTGCAGAAGGAAGCCTTTTGGCCCATTGAGTCTGCACCGACCACATTCCCACCCAGGCCCTATTCCTGTAACCCCACATATTTAACCTGCTAACCCCCTGATTTGATGTTGATTTGATTTATTATTGTCATATGTATTAAATACAGTGAAAAGTATTGTTTCTTTCGTGTTATACAGACAAAACATACTGTTCATAGAGAAGGAAACAAGAGAGTGCAGAATGTAGGGTTACAGTCATAGCTAGGGCATAGAGAAAGATCAACTTAATGCAAGGTAAGTCCATTCAAAAGTCTAACAGCAGCAGGGAAGAAGCTGTTCTTGAGTCAGTTGTTACGTGACCTCAGACTTTTATATCTTTTTCCCGAAGGAAGAAGGTGGAAGAGAGAATGTCCGGGGTGCGTGGGGTCCTTGATTATACTGGCTGCTTTGCCAAGGCAGCGGGAAGTGTAGACAGAGTCAATGGATGGGAGGTGGGTTTGCGTGATGGATTGGGCTACATTCACGACCTTTTGTAGTTTCTTGCAGTCTTGGTCAGTGCAGGAGTCATACCTGATCCTGACACTAGGGTCAATTTAGCATGGCCAATCAACCTAACCTGCACATTTTTGGACTGTGGGAGAAAACCGGAACACCCAGAGGAAACCCACGCAGACACGGGGGAGAATGTGCAAACTCCACACAGACAGTGACCCAAGGCTGGAATTGAACCCAGGTCCTGGACGCTGTGAGGCATTGGGACATTTTTTAAAAATAGGTTATTCTTTTTCATTTTCTTTCAACATTTCTCCATATCAGATGTAAAATGATTAAAAATGGGGGAAAAGGCTGATTGGCTGACAGTAAAACATCATCCAATTGGGTAATGACTCTTTCTGCTTTCTGATTGGTGTAGAAAGGCATTGCGTCACAAGGATGGATGCATTGACGGACCAATGGTCATGTGATCAAACCTCCAGGTATACATGTAAGCACAGTTGGCAACCGAGTTCCAGTGAGACACCTGTAGCACAAGGGAGGCTTGTTCAATCCTTGGAAACATGACATTACCTCATGTTCCACATAAAAGGTCACATTTCAATGCACAGCAGCGAGATTTTCTGATCTCGTCCATTTCCACCCCCACCGCCAGTGGGAACGGAGAATTTGGCGCTCAGCCAAATCTCCATTCACTGCAGCAGGACTGGAGAATCCCAGCCGCAGGCGAGGGTTGGAGGTTTTCAGCAAGGGAGTGAGGAAATATCTTAATGAAAGCTCTAAACAATTCACAGCTGCCAGTGGAGAGGCGAAGCGATGGCCTAGTGGTTTTGTCACTGGACTATTAATCCAGGAACTCAGCTAATGCGGCAGGGTGGCTGTGGTGAAGCATCGTTGGTTACCACTGTGGGGTTATTCTAATGTTGTTGTTGGGCTAGGGTGTTGACACTGTGGGGTTGTTATAATGTTGTTGTTGGGCTAGGGTGTTTACACTGTGGGATTAATACACCTGTGGTGGTTGCTGTTGTGGCACATCCCAGTCGGGCCCCGCCTCCTGGGAGAGGTATAAGACCCTCTGCTCGGGCGGGACCCCTCCAGTCTGGAATGGTGTACTCGTGTTCAAATAGTTCCATTGTTAGACAATAAAAGCCTTCAATTACCGAAGCCTTGTGTCTTGTGCTCGATTGTCGTGCATCAATTTTATTGTCTAACACGAAACTCTCGACGGAAAGGAGAGTATGGAACAAATGCTAAAGCCAGAGCGTCTGACGCTGGATCCACGTGCGGTCGGCGCCTCTAACACCTTCGACCACTGGCTGAAGTGTTTCGAGGACTACCTGGCAGCCTCTGCAGCAGTCACCACGGATAACGACAGACTCCAGGTCCTCCATGCGAGGGTAAGCGACACTGTCTACCTCGCGATTCGTGCGGCCACCACTTACCCGAGGGCCCTCGAGCTTTTGAAAAAGCGCTACACGAGACCTCCCAACGAGATCCACACTCGTTACCTCCTCGCTACACGACGTCGGCAGTCGGGCGAAACCATGGAGGATTACGCCAATGAGCTCTTGCAGCTTGCCAGGGGCTGTGACTGCAAAGCTGTGTCGGCTGAGCAGTACATGTACGACCTCGCCCGAGATGCGTTTGTGGCAGGGGTAGGGTCTTCGTACATCCGGCTCAAGCTGTTGGAGAAGGGGAATCTCAACCTGACCCAAGCTATGGAGATGGCTGAAATGCTGGAGGCGGCGTCGAAGAGCTTGGCCCTGTATCCGGAGGACCACGTGGAGACAACGTGGCAGGAGCAGTCACAAATCCCTCCTCGCCCCACGGGCTCGCGCTCCCATATCGACCCGACGACGGCGGCAGCCCCAGGCGGCCCGCGGTGCTATTTCTGCGGAGGAGCCAAGCATCCACGGCAAAAGTGTCCTGCTAAAGCGGTGGTCTGTAATCAATGCGGTAAAAAGGGGCACTACGCGAAAGTCTGCAGATCGAAGCCCAAGAACGGCAGTGCAGCCTGTGACCCTCCAGAACGGAGATCATCTCCATCGACGTCGCAGTACCCACGAGGTCCGTCCACGTGCGAGCCCAGGACGACGCCATTGTGGTTGGCGGAGTCGGAGGAGGATGACCACCAGGAGTCGCTACGCTTGGCGCCCTCAACCATGTGCGATTCATGGGGGCGGCCATTTTGGTCGACGACGACCAGGAGCGACCAGCAGGGGTCCTCAGTATCAACCTCAGCTGCCTGCAGTGACGTCCAAGGGCCAACGGTGGCGTCGATCACCCTGGACCAGGCTAAGCACCACAGGCTTGACTGTTCAATGATGAACATTAAGGTAAATGGTCGTACTGTTTATTGTCTGTTTGACAGCGGGAGCACTGAGAGCTTTATTCACCCTGACACTGTAAAGAGGTGTGGACTCCGGGTTCTACCTGCCAAACAGACAATTTCTATGGCATCACGGTCCCGGTCTGTACCGATCCAAGGACGTTGTGTGGTAACTCTGAAAGTGCAGGGCACAATTTACGAGCGATACAGGCTCCTTGTGTTGCCGCATCTTTGTGCGCCAATTCTCCTCGGACTAAACTTCATGGTCCACATGAAGAGTGTGATCCTACAGTACGGTGGGCCACTCCCTTCGCTGACAGTAGGGGACCAGCCGCAGCCTCCAAATTGTCCAAAGCGCCCCGCATGCAATCTTTCCACACTAAAGATCACCACACCCTCTTTATTTAAGAATCTGGTACCAGGCTGCAAGCCCATCGCTACTAAAAGTAGGCGTTACAGCGCTGAAGATCGGATCTTCATCAGATCTGAGGTTCAGCGGCTCCTCAAAGAAGGGATCATACAGCCCAGCGTTAGTCCGTGGAGAGCACAGGTCGTGGTGGTTAAGAGCGGGAACAAACCCCGGATGGTCATTGACTACAGTCAGACCATTAATCGATATACGCAGCTGGATGCGTATCCTCTCCCGCGCATATCTGATATGGTCAATCAGATTGCGCAGTACCGGGTGTTCTCCACCATAGACCTTAAGTCCGCCTACCACCAACTCCCCATCCGCCCAGAGGACCGACATTACACGGCTTTTGAGGCGGATGGTCGTCTGTATCAGTTTCTTAGGGTTCCATTTGGTGTCACCAATGGGGTCTCGGTCTTCCAGCGTGCTATGGACCGAATGGTGGACCAGAACGGGCTGCGGGCTACCTTCCCGTACCTGGATAATGTCACCATCTGCGGCCATGATCAGCAGGACCATGACACAAATCTCCATAACTTTTTGCGCACTGCATCTCGCCTGAATCTGACCTACAACAGGGAGAAGTGTGTATTCCGTACGCGCCGGTTAGCCATCCTGGGATACGTAGTGGAAAACGGGGTCATTGGCCCTGATCCCGACCGTATGCGCCCCCTTGCTGAACTTCCTTTGCCCGCTAGCGCAAAAGCACTGAGGAGATGCCTAGGCTTCTTCTCCTATTATGCGCAGTGGGTCCCCAACTACGCGGACAAAGCCCGTCCGCTTATTAAGTCCACAACTTTTCCACTCACGCCAGAGGCCCAATTGGCCTTCAAGGCATTGAAAAGCGACATTGCGAAAGCCACGATGCACGCGGTGGATGAATCCATCCCTTTTCAGGTGGAAAGTGATGCATCTGATTTTGCCCTGGCCGCCACACTAAACCAGGCAGGCAGGCCCGTCGCGTTTTTTTCCCGCACCCTTCAAGGTCCTGAAATTCGGCATTCAGCGGTGGAAAAGGAGGCTCAGGCTATTGTGGAGGCCGTCAGGCACTGGCGCCATTACCTGGCGGGGAAGCGGTTCACCCTGATCACGGACCAGCGGTCCGTGGCGTTCATGTTCAGTAACACGCAGAGGGGCAAGATCAAGAATGACAAGATCTTGCGGTGGAGAATTGAGCTCTCCACCTATAATTACGATATTATGTATCGTCCAGGGAAACTCAATGAGCCCTCGGATGCCTTCTCGCGCGGAACATGCGCTACTATGCTACTATCCATAATGACCTGTGCCATCCTGGGGTCACTCGGCTCTACCACTTCATCAAAGCCCGCAATCTGCCCTACTCGGTGGAGGATGTCAGGTCAGTGACAAGGAGCTGTCGGATTTGCGCGGAATGCAAACCGCACTTTTACCGACCTGACCGGGCACATTTGGTCAAGGCCACTCGCCTCTTCGAGAGGCTGAGTGTGGATTTTAAGGGCCCCCTTCCCTCAACAGACCGGAACGTGTACTTTCTTAACATCATAGACGAGTACTCCCGGTTCCCGTTTGTTGTCCCCTGTGAGGACACGTCGACTGCCACGGTGATCAAGGCATTCCGTGATCTTTTTACCCTGTTCGGGTACCCCAGCTATATACATAGCGACAGGGGCTCGTCGTTCATGAGTAACGACTTGAGGCAATTCCTGCTCTCATACGGGATTGCCTCTAGTAGAACCACGAGTTACAACCCTAGGGGCAATGGACAGGTGGAGAGAGAGAATGCTACAGTCTGGAAGGCTGTCCTATTGGCGCTGAAGTCCAAAGGCCTTCCAGTCTCCCATTGGCAGGAGGTCCTCCCAAATGCGCTTCACTCCATTCGCTCCCTCCTGTGTACGGCAACCAATGCTACTCCCCACGAGAGGATGTTCTCATTCCCCCGGAGGTCGTCTTCGGGGATATCTTTACCAGCCTGGTTGACGTACCCAGGACCCGTCCTTCTGCGGCGACATGTAAGGGCCCGCAAGTCCGACCCCTTGGTCGAACTGGTCCACCTCCTCCACGCCAACCCTCAGTATGCCTATGTGGCATATCCTGACGGGCGAGAGGACACAGTCTCGATCCGAGACCTGGCGCCCGCAGGGGACATGGCAACTCCTGTCGCTCCCATACCCCCAGTCACGAATCCCCTATCTCTTATTTCTCCCCCGGACGTGGCGCGGTCAGCACCGGGACCAGTGCATAACAGTTATACTCCCATGTACAGCTTGCCTGAGACTCGGAGATCGGCGCCATCGCAGAAGGTACCGGGATCCCCTGCACTACCGCTTCATCAGGGTCAACCGGCCCGTGAGTCCTCGAGGGGACAGCCGGACGCTGTTTTGGAGAGAACGCCACCGCAAGCACCTGCTCCGGTGTCACAGCCGGTATTGAGGAGGTCACAACGACGGTGCGGTCCTCCAGACCGTCTGGACTTGTAGATTGTTGATTTTTTTTATGTATATATAGTCTGTTTTCGCACCCCGCCGGCCTTTGTTCTCAAAGGAGGGGTGAATGTTGTGAACCATCGTTGGTTACCACTGTGGGGTTGTTCTAATGTTGTTGTTGGGCTAGGGTGTTCACACTGTGGGGTTGTTCTAATGTTGTTGTTGGGCTAGGGTGTTCACACTGTGGGGTTGTTCTAATGTTGTTGTTGGGCTAGGGTGTTTACACTGTGGGATTAATACACCTGTGGTGGTTGCTGTTGTGACACATCCCAGTCGGGCCCCGCCTCCTGGGAGAGGTATAAGACCTTCTGCTCGGGCGGGACCCCTCCAGTCTGGAATGGTGTACTCGTGTTCAAATAGTTCCATTGTTAGACAATAAAAGCCTTCAATTACCGAAGCCTTGTGTCTTGTGCTCGATTGTCGTGCATCAGTGGCACAGTGGTTAGCACTGCTGCTTCACAGCGCCAGGGACCTGGGTTCGATTCCCGGCTTGGGTCACTGTCTGTGTGGAGTTTGTACGTTCTCCCCATGTCTGCGTGGAGTTCCTCCGGGTTCTCCAGTTTCCTCCCACATTCTGAAAGATGTGCTGGTTAGGTGCATTGATTCGAACAGGCGCCGGACTGTGGCGACTGGGGGAATTTCACAGAAACTTCATTGCAGTGTTCATGTAAGCCTTACTTGTGACTAATAAATAAACTTTAACTAATATTCTGGGGACCCGGGTTCGAATCCCACCATGGCAGTTGGTGGAATTAGAATTCAATAAAATTATCTGGAATTAAGAATCAACAGATGACCATGAAACCATTGTCGATTGTCGGAAAAACCCATCTGGTTCACTAATGTCCTTTGGGGAAGGAAATCTGCCGTCCTTACCTGGTCTGGCCTACATGTGACTCCAGAGTGACAGCAATGTGGTTGACTCTCAACTGCCCTCGGGCAACTAGGGATGGGCAATAAATGCTGACCAGCCAGCGACGCCCATGTCCCACGAATAATTAAAAAGTTAAATAATAGTTAATTTTAAAAATCAGAAAAATCTCAAAGATTAAACCACGAATCCAACAATGCCTGAGAAAAAATACTTGCAGAAAAACCCTATCATTTTTGTGAACTGTAACATATACTTGTGGACCACAAATCTGATTTTTTGATGGAAACTGAAGAATAAAAACTACATTTGTAGCAAAATGAGAAATGTACTGGAATGACTCCAATTCAATATTAACACCGCTGCGATAGAACAGAATATCCTGCCCTTCTTCTCCACTTGTCAAGTATCTGATCAGTACAGATCGGAAAATCCAAGGTTTGGTTCTCAGGGCAGGATTTTCAGGATTTTCCCGCCCCGGCGGGATGTTGTGGTCGTGACGAAGGCACCACTCCCTGCGGCAGGTCCCCTGGCGGCAAGGCAGGTGAGCCACCATAGAAATCAGGGGACTGGAAGGTACCACCTTGGCTGACATGTGGGCACTTGTCAGCCATGCTGGCTGCTTTGCCGAGGCAGCAGGAAGTGTAGACAGAGTCAATGGATGGGAGGCTGGTTTGCGTGATGGATTGGGTTACATTCACAACCTTTTGTAGTTCCTTGCGGTCGTGGGCACAGCAGGAGCCATACCAAGCTGTGATACAACCAGAAAGAATGCTTTCTATGGTGCATCTGTAAAATCTGTAGGTTCCTCGGGTGGGCTCCCCACTGGGTTCCTGTCCCGTCCCCAACCTCTCAGCTATTTTACGCCAGACAGGCAAGACCCACCCTTGCCCCAGTTGAGGCCCCCCCAAATAACCAAGTATTGACCACTTAAGGGCCATTTCACGCCTGCCTCAATTTCTAGGTTAACGGCAAGAGATCCAGTGTATGGTGGGGATGTGGAGTGGATCTGTGAAGTTTATAACAGACCCTCCGATAAATAATCAATACACGCCGGAATTCTACCGCCCCGCCCGCCAAGGAATCGGAGCGGGCGAGGGCGGACAATGGACATGTCCGTTGACCTCGGGCGGGATTTTCCGGTCTCGGATCGAGCAAGGCCTTAACAGCCTGCCCATAAAGTCTGTCGATTTATGAACATAAATGCCCAAACATCTGGCTATAACTCCCATAATAATCCCAATTTCAAATGGGATTAAAGATATTTGAAAGCCCGATTCCCCAGGGTGTATTTACTGATCCCAGTAACTCCTCCTGAACTCACTTCACATCACACTGGTCAGATGGAGTACAAGGTAATTGCGGAGTAGTCTGCATCCGTCTGAGACAAACAGGAGTGTTACAACAGGTAACAATGAACAGACAGTTATCTGAAACACTACAAATCCTATTCTGTTCCAGGAACTGCTACATCAATGAAGGCTGAACAGCAATGGGCTGCAGTGGGACTTGCAAACTGCTGAGGTGATTCCACCGGCATGATGGCAAGGGTTAGCACTGCTG
This sequence comes from Mustelus asterias, assembly GCF_964213995.1. Lineage (NCBI taxonomy): Eukaryota > Metazoa > Chordata > Chondrichthyes > Carcharhiniformes > Triakidae > Mustelus > Mustelus asterias. Next base: position 9,506,902 of record NC_135818.1, on the reverse strand, counting down.
CCTCACAGCGCCAGGGACCCGGGTTCGATTCTGGCCTTGGATCACTGTCTCTGTGGAGTTTGCACGTTCTCCCCGTGTCTGCGTGGGTTTCCTCCGGGTGCTCCGGTTTTCTCCCACAGATTGAAAAACGTACTGGTTAGGTGCATTGGCCATGCTAAATTGCCCATGGTGTCCCAGGATGTGTAGGTTAGAGGGATTAGCGGGATAAATGTGCGGGGTTGTGGGGATAGGGCCTGGAGTGAGGTTGTTGTCGATGCAGACTTGATGGGCTGAGTGGCCTCCTTCTGCACTGTAGGGATTCTATGATATACTACAGCGACACATAGCAGTCTTAATGTAAGAAAATGTCTCAGGAGCGTCATCAGGCACGGAAGTATGTAAACCGATATGAGGACAAGTGATCTAAGGCTTGGTCTAAGAGTTAAGTTTTAAGGAACAACTTGAAGGAGAGAGAGGTGGAGAGGTAGAGAGATTTGCGGGGGGGGGGGGGGGGGGGGGGGGGGGGGCGGCGGGAGGAACAGCAGAGGTGGAACGGAATTCCAGAGTTTCGGATCGAGGCAGCTGAAGGCATGGCCACCAACGGTAGATCGAAGGAAAGGGTTAGAATTGGAGAGTTCTTGCGCGAACTAAGCTTACATAAAACTTAAGGGGAGAGAGAGATCATGGAAGGAATTGAAGACAGGTTGGAGAAATTTAAATTTAAGGCATTGTCAAGAGCAAGAGCCAATGTTGATCGCTGAGCGCAGGGATGATGAGTGAACATCAGTTGCACTATCTCCTTTTGCCTTTCCAGTTTCTCATTCCTGTCTTGCAAGTGGGACAGGAGTACCATTCAATCCCTACAGTGCAGAAAGAGGCCTTTCAGCCCATCGAGTATGCACCGACCCTAAAAAAAGAGCATTCCACCCAGACCCTCCCCTCCACCCTATCTCCATAACCCTGTGCATTTAACATGGCCAATCCACCTAACCTACATATCTTTGGATTAAGGGGCAGTTTATCATGGCCAATCCACCTAACCTTCACATCGTTGGACACTAAGGGGCAATTAAGCATGGCCAATCCATCTAACGTGCACATCTTTGGGCACTAAGGGGCAGTTTAGCATGGCCAATCCACCTAACCTACACATCTTTGAACACTAGGGGCAATTTATCATAGCCAATCCACCTAACCTACACATCTTTGGAGTGTGGGAGGAAACCAGAGCACCCGGAGGAAACCCACGCAGACACGGGGAGAATGTGCGAACTCCGCACAGACAGTGACCCAAGGCCGGAATCGAACCCGGCTCCCTGGCGCTGTGAGGCAGCAGTGCTAACCACTGTGCCACTGCGCCATAACATGGTTCCTTGTATGGTTTACACGGCACAATGGTTGTTCACTCACCAAGTGCGCTTGCTGTGTTAACAGCCCTGGTTTAGAACATGAATTGACCCTGCAAAGATCACTGTAGTTTATGACATTGACTTGTCTCTCTTTCCCGCCCTAATCAGTGGCCATATCTTGTAGCCTGCAGTTAAACACAGTAATTGTTAGAGCCAACACAACAACAAATGTGACATCTGTTGCTGAGCTGTTCCAGCTGCTGGTCTCATGTTTTTTCAGGCCTCACTGGGCAAATTTTCTGTGCACTTATCATCATTATCAGAGTTATGACAAGTAATATCTCAGTGGGAACAAAGGGCAGAGTGGTATTTTGTGGCTTTTTTTTTGATACACGATACACACAGAAAAACCGCAATAAATAAAAACGTGGGATTCGCATCCAGACAAACCTTCATTATTCGCGAGTGCATTCGGAACGCCTTGTTTACCAATGCTTTGATGCATTGTTAATTTTTAAACTGGTCTCATACCCTAAAGGCTAGCATTAAATTTTAAATATGCCGCAGCCTACCAGAGTAGTGATTACAATGAGATCATTCTGACCAAGCATGTTGACGATACCACAGCAGTCACTGCTGCATGTCCCAAAGAACAGAACAAGAGCGCCAAGGTGACCCTAGTCATTTGGGGAGTGTATTGTTTGCAATTTACAAAACGAGCAAGTTAAAATTTAACCAAGATCATAAAATTAAAAGTTTATTTATTAGTCACAAGTAAGGCTTTTATATGATTCTATGATTACCACTGCGGTGAAGTTACTATGAAATTCCCCCAGTCACCACAGTCCGGCGCTTGTTCGGGTCAATGCACCTAACCAGCACGTCTTTCAGACTGTGGGAGGAAACCGGAGCACCCGGAGGAAACTCATGCAGACACGGGGAGAACGCGCAGACTCCACACAGACAGTGACCCAAGCTGGGAATTGAACCCAGGTCCCTGGCGCTGTGAGGCAGCGGTGCTAACCACTGTGCCACCATGCCACCCATAGAATCCCTACAGTGCATAAGGAGGCTATTCGGCCCATCAGGCCTGCACCGACAACCGTCCCACTCAGACCCGATCCCCGCATATTTACCCTGCTAGTTGGGGTGGCACAGTGGTTAGCACTGCTGTCTCACAGCGCCTGGGACCCGGGTTCGATTCCCGGCCTCGGGTCACTGGCTGTGTGGACTTTACGCGTTCTCCCCATGTCTGCTCCGGTTTCCTCCCACAGTCTGAAAGATGTGCGGGTTAGGAGGATTAGCCGTGCTAAATTGCCCCCTAGTGTCAGGGGGACTAGCTAGTGTAAATGCATGGGGCTATGGGGATAGGACTGGGTGGGATTGTAGTTGGTGCAGACTCGATGGGCCGCATGGCCTTCTCCTGCACTGTAGGATTCTATGATTCTAGACCCCCCCGACACTTTGGGGCAACGCACTGCATTCTAATGGCCTCCCTTTCTCCCTCTTTTCATACCACTTCGAAACCCAGGTAGGCAATTCATCTACTCCGGTTTCACGACTTTCTGGGCTTTCAACGCAGTCTGTCTCACCCGTTTTGACTGTATACACAGTAACACGCATTTCTGCAGTTCAATTTCTCTCGCCATCTCTGTCACCCCGAGGAAATTAGTAACAGTCCAAGTGCTCCATCATAGAGAATGTGTCCATGCACGCATTCTGAAGTCGTGTAGTCTCCAAAATAAATTTTCTTTCAGTTTATTTATTAACATCACAAGTAGGCTTATATTAACACTGCAATGCAGTTACTGTGAAAATCCCCCAGTCGCCACACTCCGGCGCTTGTTCGGGTAACACTGAGGGAGAATTTAGCATGGCCAATGCACCTAACCGGCATGTCATTCTGACTGTAGGAGAAAACTGGAGCACCCGGAGGAATCCCACGCAAACACAAGGAGAACATGCAAACTCCACACAGACATTGACCCAAGCGTGATTTGAACCCAGGTCCCTGACAATGTGAGGCAGCAGTGCTAACCACTGTGCCACCCTTAAGTTAAGTTAAGCCTTCATAGAACATAGATTTCCTACAGTGCAGATGGAGGCCATTCGGCCCATCGAGCCTACCCTGTCAACAATCCCACCCAGGCCCTATCCCTGTAACCCCACTTATTTACCTGTTAATCCCCCTAACACTAAGGGGCAATTTAACATGGCCAATCAACCTGACCAGCACATCTTTGGACTGTGGGAGGAAACCGGAGCACCCGGAGGGAACCCACACAGACACGGGGAGAAGGTGCAGAGACAGTGACCCGAGGCTGGAATCGAACCCGGGTCCCTGGCGCTGTGAGGCAGCGGTGCTAACCACTGTGCCACCCATAGAATCCCTACAGTGCATAAGGAGGCTATTCGGCCCATCAGGCCTGCACCGACAACCGTCCCACTCAGACCCGATCCCCGCATATTTACCCTGCTAGTTGGGGTGGCACAGTGGTTAGCACTGCTGTCTCACGGCGCCTGGGACCCGGGTTCGATTCCCGGCCTCGGGTCACTGGCTGTGTGGACTTTACACGTTCTCCCCATGTCTGCTCCGTTTTCCTCCCACAGTCTGAAAGATGTGCGGGTTAGGAGGATTGGTCATGCTAAATTGCCCGCTAGTGTCAGGGGGACTAGCTAGTGTAAATGCATGGGGCTATGGGGATAGGTCTGGGTGGGATTGTAGTTGGTGCAGACTCGATGGGCCGCATGGCCTCCTTCTGCACTGTAGGATTCTATGATTCTAGTCCCCCCGACACTTAGGGGCAACGCACTGCATTCTAATGGCCTCCCTTTCTCCCTCTTTTCATACCACTTCGAAACCCAGGTAAGCAATTCATCTACTCCGGTTTCACAACTTTCTGGGCTTTCAACGCAGTCTGTCTCACCCGTTTTGACTGTATACACAGTAACACGCATTTCTGCAGTTCAATTTCTCTCGCTATCTCTGTCACCCCGAGGAAATTAGTAACAGTCCAAGTGCTCCATCATAGAGAATGTGTCCATGCACGCATTCTGAAGTCGTGTAGTCTCCAAAATAAATTTTCTTTCAGTTTATTTATTAATATCACAAGTAGGCTTATATTAACACTGCAATGCAGTTACTGTGAAAATCCCCCAGTCGCCACACTCCGGCGCCTGTTCGGGTACACTGAGGGAGAATTTAGCACACCAATGCACCTAACCGGCACGTCATTCTGACTGTAGGAGAAAACTGGAGCACCCGGAGGAATCCCACGCAAACACGGGGAGAACATGCAAACTCCTCACAGCCATGATTTGAACCCAGGTCCCTGGCACTGTGAGGCCAGTAAGAGTTTTAACAACACCAGGTTAAAGTCCAACAGGTTTATTTGGTAGCAAATACCATTAGCTTTCGGAGCGCTGCTCCTTCGTCAGATGGAGTGGAAATCTGCTCTCAAACAGGGCACAGAGACACAAAATCAAGTTACAGAATACTGATTAGAATGCGAATCCCTACAGCCAGCCAGGTCTTAAAGATACAGACCATGTGAGTGGAGGGAGCATTAAGCACAGGTTAAAGAGATGTGTATTGTCTCCAGACAGGACAGCCAGTGAGATTCTGCAAGTCCAGGAGACAAGCTGTGGGGGTTACTGATAACGTGACATAAATCCAACATCCCGATTTAGGCTGTCCTCATGTGTGCGGAACTTGGCTATCAGTGAGGCAGCAGTGCTAACCGCTGTGCCGCTGTGCCACTGTGCCACCCTTAAGTTAAGTTAAGCCTTCATAGGACATAGATTTCCTACAGTACAGATGGAGGCCATTCGGCCCATCGAGCCTACCCTGCCAACAATCCCACCCAGGCCCTATCCCTGTAACCCCACTTATTTACCTGTTAATCCCCCTAACACTAAGGGGCAATTTAACATGGCCAATCAACCTGACCTGCACATCTTTGGACTGTGGGAGGAAACCGGAGCACCCGGAGGGAACCCACGCAGACACGGGGAGAACGTGCAGAGACAGTGACCCGAGGCTGGAATCGAACCCGGGTCCCTGGCGCTGTGAGGCAGCGGTGCTAACCACTGTGCCGCCCCACTGCTGAACAACAGATTCTTTCTGTTCAAAGAGACAATCAGAACTCCAAGCTACGTGAGGCAGTTTTCTGTACAGATTCAGTGCTTGACCCCAACTTTAAAATCAAAGGAGCCAGCCTTGCCGTAATGTTTTAAATGCATCAGTGCAACATTGCTTTGAACTCTGTACAAATCTTTCCGTGTGCAATGAATACCAAAATGGTTTCACCTCTTCTCGCTATCCTTCGTCTCTTGTGTCCGCCGTAGATCTTGAAGCCTGTGACTGCAGGTTGGCGTACGGTTTCGTGGGGACTGAATGCCCTCCACCATGATGGCCAAGCATCTGTCCACGTGAGCCCCAGTTATCAGAGGCGGCAGCCATTTTAACACGAGAGGCGCATCCTAAACTGCACTGCCTCAAGCAGTGGTAGCTAGCCAAAGATCAACAGCAGGAACCTTTGTTCATTCCTCTCCTCTCTTCCCAGGAACATTGGAGTCAGTTGTTAAGTTGCCACCTCAGTCGAGATCAATAAACATTAAATCAAATGCAGACCAGTTGGTTTTCCTGGTGTCGCTTCAATCTCTGATTTCTTCTGAACCTGGCTGAGGTGACTACCCATTCCACCTCAAGAGGTTTTGGTCAAGGGATCATAGAATCCCTACTGTGCAGAAGGAGGCCATTCGGCCCATAGCGTCTGCACCGACCACAATCCCACCCATCCCCGTAACCCCAGGGAGTCAACTGCTAGTCCCCCTGACACTGAGGGGGCAATTTAGTATGGCCAATCCACTTTACCTACACATCTTTGGAATTTGGGAGGAAACCAGAGCACTCGGAGGAAACCCACGCCAACACGTGGAGAATGTGCAAACTCCACACAGACAGTGACCCGAGGCCGGAATTGAACCCAGGTCCCTGGTGCTGAGAGGCCGCAGTGCTAACCACTGTGCCACCTAATGCTTTTGTCCTCTTTTACAGTTCATGCCGACATTTCTACCTTGTATATTTATACTTTCAAACACGATTACTTTGAAGAACTTACACCTATACTTCTTAGTCTATAGAACCATAGAATCCCTGCAATGCAGAAGGAGGCCACTCAGCCCATCGAGTCTGCACCGACAACAATCCCACCCAGACCCTATCCCCATAACCCCACATCTTTACCCTGCTAATTCCCCTGACACAAAGGTCAATTTACCACGGCCAATTAACGCTGAACGTTACGCTGTGGCTGTGGATCATGTACCTTTTTAAATTACTGTGTGGGCAGTACTGTCCTCAGCCCCACATTAACCCTGTAGGTGCCAGTCCCTCCTGCTACAGTTGGCAGAGGAGTAAAGCCAGGGTTGCGTTCTGACCACCTTCAATTTCAAAGGTGCTATTACAAATCTTTGCGCATCGCATACTGCACTCTGCTCATTGCCGTTCATCCTTTATTCATCGTCAGACCCCAAGTACATGTTACCTGCCGACAGCATTATTTCAGATGATATGTCCATTAAGACAATGCTTCTTTCGAACTTTAAAACAAATACTAACAACACGTTTCAAGTCCAACAGGTTGGCAGCAGGCACACAAGTGGGCACCACCCTGCCACAGTGGTTCGCACTGCTGCCTCACAGCGCCAGGGACACAGGTTCAATTCCCGACTTGGGTGACTGTGTGGAGTCTGCACATTCTCCCCGTGTCTGCGTGGGTTTCCTCCGGGTGCTCCAGTTTCTTCCCCCAGTCCGAAAGACGTGCTGGTTAGGGGCATTGGCCATGCTAAATTCTCCCTCACTGTACCCGGACAGGCGCCGGAGTGTGGCGACTGGGGAATTTTCACAGTAACTTCATTGCAGTGTTAATGCAAGCCTACTTGTGACACTAATAAATAAAATACATTTAAGAACTCAACCCAATCTGCTTGGAGTCCTCTTCCCGTCTTTTCAAATGAATTATTTATTTTCTGGTCTGACTGATACAAATGCAGAAAAACAACTGCGACATTGTGAAGGCTGGGGTTTAGAAGTCGGTACAAGGCTGTACAGGGCGGCACAGTGCACTTCAAAGCAACATCGTTAAGTGTCAGGACATGGGTCTGTAACTACAATTCTCTACACACCACCTTTTCATAGAATTATTGAATCACAGAATCCCTACAGTGCCATTTGGCCCTTTGAGGCTGCACCGACCACAATCTCACCCAGACCCTATCCCCATAACCCCACTTAATAACCCTGCTAATTTGCCTGACACTCGGGTCAATTTGATTTTGATTTGATTTATTATTGTCACATGTACTACTATACAGTGAAAAGTATTGTTTCTTGCGCGCTATACAAAACATACCGTTCATAGAGAAGGAAATGAGAGAGTGCAGAATGTAGTGTTACAGTCATAGCTAGGGTGTAGAGAAAGATCAACTTAATGCAAGATAAGTCCATTCAAAAGTCTGACAGCAGCAGGGAAGAAACTGTTCTTGAGTCGGTTGGTATGTGACCTCAGAATTCTGTATCTTTTTCCCAAAGGGAGAAGGCGGAAGAGAGAATGTCCGGGGTGCGTGGGGTCCTTGATTATGCTGGCTGCTTTGCCGAGGCAGCGGGAAGTGTAGACAGAGTCAATGGATGGGAGGCCGGTGATGGACTGGGTTGCATTCATGACCCTCGGTAGTTCCTTGCGGTCTTGGGCAGAGCAGGAGCCATACCAAGCTGTGATACAGCCAGAAAGAATACTTTCTATGGTGCATCTGTAAAAGTTTAGCATGGCCAATCCACCTAACCCGCATATCCTTGGACTGTGGGAGGAAACTGGAGCACCCGGAAGAAACCCACGCAGACACGGGGTGAATGTGCAAACTCCACACAGTCAGACACCCAAGGCTGGAATTGAACCCGGGTCCCTGGCACCGTGAGACAGCAGTGCTAAGCACTGTGCCACCGTGCAGCCCTTAATCTCTACTCCATCCTCATGAGGAAACAGCAATCTGGGGACAGGTTCCTTGTTATGGGAAGCAAAGAAAACCTGATTTTAAATCGATGAATCAGACGCTCGTAAGCGCTTTTGATTCAAAGGTCAATTATTGCCACAATTCTACATTAAGGTCCGATGGGAGCAACACCACAGGATAACAAATCTACTCATAAAAAAATCAAATACTGGCGATTCAGAATCAAAAGCGGTAGACACAGCAGGTGTGCAGCTAACAGCTGAGTTAGATTTTAGTATGAAGCTATTAATAACTGATACAACATACTGCAGCAAAATAAATCAGCCACTCGTATTGTTACAGAACCTCTAATGATTACAATGTACCGAGACACTTCAGAGGAATGTTATCAAACCGAATTTTACACTGAGGAACAGACATAGATGCTACCACGGGCAGCCACAAACATGGTCAAAAAGGTGGGCTTCAAGGAACATCTTAAAACAGAAGAGGTAGAGGAGGAGAGGTCGATGGCCCAGTGGTATTATCACAAGACTATTAATCCAGCAATTCAGCTAATGTTCCGGGGACCCCGGTTCGAATCCCGCCACGGCAGACGGTGGAATTTGAATCCAAATCCAAAATATCTGGAATCAAGGATCTAATGATGAAACCATTGTCGATTGTCGGAGAAACCCATCTGGTTCACTAATGTCCTTTAGAGAAGGAAATCTGCCGTCCTTATCTGGTCTGGCCTACATATGATTCCAGAGCCACTGCAATGTGGTTGACTCTCAACTGACCTCGGGCAACTAGGGATGGGCAATAAATACTGACCAGCCAGTGATGGGCATGTCCCCATGAATGAGTAAAAAAAAGGCAATTCTAAAGGCCTAAGATGAAAGCAAATTGCTGCAGATGCTGGAATCTGAAAGAAAAACAGAAACTGCTGGAAAATCTCAGCAGGTCTGACAGCATCTGTGGAGAGAGAATGGAGCCAACATTCTGAGTCTGAATGACTTTTCAGACAAAGGGTCATCCAGACACAAAATGTTGGCTCCATTCTCTCTCCACAGATGCTGTCAACCTGCTGAGATTTTCCAGCATTTTCTGGTTTTCTTTCAAACTCCAAAGCCCCATCGCCTGGGGGTGGGGTAATGGATGTTGAAGATGCACAAGAGGCCAGAATTGGAGGAATGCAAAGGGATTGAAGGAAGATATGGCTGAAGGAAGTGACAGAGCAAGGAGAGGAGATTCTGTGGAGGGATTATTCTTCGAGTTCTTTCATAGGATGTGGGAGTCGCTGGAAAGATCGACATATGTTGACCATCTCTAAGTGCCCTTGAACTGAGTGGCTTGCTAGGCCATTTCAGAGGGCAGTCAAGAATCAACCACATTGCTGTGGCCCTGGAGTCACCTGTAGGCCAGACTGGGTAAGGATGGCAGATTTCCTTCCCTAAAGGGCAGTAGTGGGTTTTTCTAACCATTCTGTCAGCAGTTCGCAAGGTACCAAACATTCCCAACCAGCCCCTACGTGCATAACTCAAAAAAGTGTCCGACATCAGATGTGATTCTGTGATTGGACAACATTTACTACACAACCCTGAGTGTGCCCAGAATTATACTGACAACCTATTTGAGAATATGAGTTGGGCTCACAAGTGTGCACTTATATGTGCTAAAAGCTATATATATTAATAGGGGTGGCATGGTGGCACAGTGGTTAACATTGCTGTCTCACAGTGTCAGAGACCCGGGTTCGATTCCCAGCTTGGGTCACTATCTGTGTGGAGTTGGCACATTCTCCCCATCTCTGCGTGAGGAGATGGATTAGGTGGATTGGCCACGCTAAATTGACCCTTAGTGTCAGGGGGACTAGCTAGGGTAAATGCATGGGGTTATGGGAATAGGGCCTGGGTGGGATTGTGGTCGGTGCAAACTCGATAGGCCTAATGGCCTCCTTCTGCACTGTAAGGATTCTATGATTCTAATACACAGATTATTGTTCTTTGCAGACAGAAGGAGCATGTACACGCACTGCGCCTGTCTCACCGAAACAAACTAGGCGACAACCATTCTCTGGTTCATTCCTCAGGACAATGCCTTAACCAGAGCCAACCTGCCTGGTTTGAATTTTAAAAAACCTTTGCAGTTAACTGTCGGTCATCAACTAACTGGTGCATTTCCCAAGGCAACACCTCTGCTTGTCAACCAATCAACACTCTCTTCTCATGAATTGTTATACATTTGGTATTTGTGTGAATTGTCCTGATGAGTGTGAGATGAAAAGCTTCAACAACATTTTCCAGCAATATTCATGGTAATTATTAATGAATAGCAGTCAAACTCCCTTTACCAAAAAGTGAATAATTTAAATCACATGTCACATTCTTTTCAGTAGCAAATTGTTGTTGAAGATTTTAAAAGCTAAAGTTCTTACATTTTTTCTTTATATTTTTCTCTGTCTTATTTTTCCTCTCTCTCAATCTAATGTTTTTTTTCCCTCACTTTATTTCTCTTTCTGTACCATACTGAACTCTGATTCACCCATCTCAGTCCTGTCTCGGGTCATTTCTCAATCCTTAAACCTCGGTAAGAAGGTGTGGTTTTGGTTCCACCACTCAATGGAGGGACCAGAGTGAGCAAGATGACCTTTTTGCTTCATTTGATTTATTATTGTCACATGTATTGGTAGACAGTGAAATGTATTGTTTCTTGCATGTTATACAGACAAAGCATACCTTTCATAGAGTACATGAGGGGAAGGAAAGGAGAGGGTGCAGAATATGGTGTTGCAGTCATAGCTAGGGTGTAAAAGATTGAAATAGAACACTGTTGGGGAGTTTATAAGAGTTAGAGTTTTAAAAGCATGGAATGCGAGTACAAAATGGAATTAGAGGATAATCAGGGAACAGCTCGCAAGAAGTCATCACACTCCAGCGCCATCTTGAATTTCTTTTGTTGCCCTTGCTACACCCAATCAGCTCACACTTCGGCCAGGATAGGATTTGGGGGCTGACAGGGGCAAGAAAATGTCTAATTAACAAATCATGCTGTGCTCCAACAAATTCTGGCCCACCATTTTATTCCTTCTGAAAAGTTAAAGTTTGAAGCTTATTCATTAGTGTCACAAGTAGACTTACATTAACACTGCAATGAAGTTACTGTGAAAATCCCCTGGTCGCCACACTCTGGCGCCTATTCGGGTACACCGAGGGAGAATTTAGCATGGCCAGTGCACCTAACCTGCACATCTTTTGGACTGTGGGAGGAAACTGGAACACCCGGAGGAAACCCACGCAGACACGGGGAGAACGTGCAGACTCCACACAGACAGTGACCCGGGAATCGGACCCAGGTTCCTGACGCTGTGAGGCAGCAGTGCTAACCACTGTGCCACCATGTCGCCCTACTGTACCTAACAAAGTTCGTCACTCTAAGAGACTCCAGACTCTAATCAGTAATAATGTCCATCGCTGTTTCTGTCAGCAGATACACATCATTGTTCAGTCATCTCACTGGCCATGTCAACTGAAACAATAATAACTATCATCTTTTCGCCTCTCACTTTGACAGGAAATGTCTACGAGGAGATTTCATTGCCCACACAACCAGATTATCAATTTTCTTTTTTAAAGAGAAGCTTCCATCAGCCCTTCTGTGGCTCCGATTGCTCTAGAAAATGATGTAATTCACTGAACAAGATCGCAATCGATTTAGTCAGACTTGACCTCACCCCTTCCCACTCAAACCATGATATCTTGCACTGCGTACACCAACAGTGAACATTCCAAACCATAAAGTGCCCAGCATTAAAAGCTGGAGAGATTTGATTTATTTTGCTGTATTATTGTCACATGTATTGGGATACAGTGAAAAGTATTCTTTCTTGCGTGCTATACAGACAAAGCATACTGTTCATAGAGTACATAGGGGAAAAGGAAAAGGAGAGAATGCAGAATATAATGTGTAGTTACACGTAGGATGTAGGTAGGGCGGCACGGTGGCACAGTGGTTAGCACTGCTGCCTCAGAGTGCCAGGGACCTGGGTTCGATTCTCGGCTTGGGTCACTGGCTGTGTGGAGTTTGCATGTTCTCTGCGTGGGTTTCCTCCCACAGTCCGAAAGATGTGCTGGTTAGGTGCATTGGCCATACTAAATTCTCCCTCAGTGTACCCGAACAGGCGCAGGAGTGTGGCAACAAAGGGATTTTCAGAGTAACTCCATTACAGTGTTAATGTAAGCCTACTTGTGACTAATAAATAAACTTTACTTCAGAATGATCAGCTTAATATATGATAGACTATTCAGAAGTCCGATGGCAGCAGGGAAGAAGCTGTTCTTGAGCCGGCTGGGACGTGCTCTGAGACTTTTCTATCTTTTTCCCGACGGAAGATGGTGGAAGAGGGAATGTCTGGGGTGCGTGTGGGGTCCTTGATTATGCTGACTGCTTTTCCGAGGCAGCAGGAAGTTTAGACAGAGTCAATGGATGGGAGGCTGGTTTGTGTGATGGACTGGGCTATGTTCACAACCCTTTGTAGTTTCTTGTGGTCTTGGTCAGAGCAGGAGCCATACCAAGCTGTGATACATCCGAATAGGGCGATTTCTATGGTGCATCTATAAAAATGTAGTGGACATGCCAATTCTCCCTCACCTTCTGAGAAAGTAGTGGTGTTGTTGGGCTTTCTTAACCATAGCGTTGGCGTGGAGGGACCAGGACAGGTTGTTGGTGATCTGGACACTGAGAAATTTGAAGCCATCTCCACTTCATCCCCGTTGATGCATGTCCCCCACTATATTTCCTGAACTCGATGACAATCTCCTTCGTTTTACTGACAGTGAGGGAGAGATTATTGTTGCCGGTCCAGTTCACCAGATTCTCTATCTCTTTCCTGTACTCCGTCTCATCATTGTTTGAGATCCAAACCACTACGGTGGTGTCATCAGCAAACTTGGAGTTGGAGGGGAATTTGATGGAGAGTGGAAATCACCGCAGGGATCGGTACTCGGGCCGCAACTATTTACCATTTATATAGATGATCTGGAGGAGGGGACGGAGTGTAGGGTAACGAAGTTTGCAGACGACACAAAGATAAGTGGAAAAGTGAATCGTGTGGAGGGCGTAGAAGATCTGCAGAGAGATTTGGACAGGCTGAGTGAGTGGGCGAGGATCTGGCAGATGGAGTATAACGTTAACAAATGCGAGGTTATACACTTTGGAGGAAATAATAACAAATGGGATTACTATCTCAATGGAAACAAATTAAAACATGCTACCGTGCAAAGGGACCTGGGGGTCCTTGTGCATGAGACGCAAAAGCCCAGTCTGCAGGTACAACAGGTGATCAAGAAGGCAAATGGGATGTTGGCCTATATCGCGAGGGGGATAGAATATAAAAGCAGGGATGTCTTGATGCACCTGTACAGGGCATTGGTGAGGCCGCAGCTGGAATACTGTGTGCAGTATTGGTCCCCTTATATGAGGAAGGATATATTGGCATTGGAGGGAGTGCAGAGAAGGTTCACCAGGTTGATACCGGAGATGAGGGGTTTGGATTATGAGGAGAGGCTGAGGAGATTGGGTTTGTACTCGTTGGAGTTTAGAAGGATGAGGGGGGATCTTATGGAGACTTATAAGATAATGCGGGGGCTGGATAGGGTGGAGGCGGAGAGATTCTTTCCACTTAGTAAGGAAGTTAAAACTAGAGGACACAGCCTCAAAATAAAGGGGGGTCGGTTTAAGACAGAGTTGAGGAGGAACTTCTTCTCCCAGAGGGTGGTGAATCTCTGGAATTCTCTGCCCACTGAGGTGGTGGAGGCTACCTCGCTGAATATGTTTAAAGCGCGGATGGATGGATTCCTGATCGGTAAGGGAATTAAGGGTTATGGGGATCAGGCGGGTAAGTGGTACTGATCCACGTCAGATCAGCCATGATCTTATTGAATGGCGGGGCAGGCTCGAGGGGCTAGATGGCCTACTCCTGCTCCTATTTCTTATGTTCTTATGTGCTCAACAGGCGATAATCAAATCGATGAGTTTGTAACCGCTCGCATCAAGTAAATTTCAAAAAAGCATCTTAAATTTCCAATGTGGGGCTATAGGGTAGAGTTTCCGCTTTGAGCACAATCGGAAAACTGGGTGTAAATTACACTTGAAATTGCATGGTTGGCCCCAAGTGAAATTACGGTTCAGGATTCCACCCAAACTCATTGATATATTCGTTATTGCTCTTTAGGGAAGGAAATCTGCTGAATTTACCTGGCCTGGCCTACATGTGACTCCAGGCTCACAGTAATGTGTTAACTTTTAAACGCCCTCTGGAGGCCCACTTAGTTGCGTCAAACTCCCACAGTGCTCTTATGTAAGGGGTTCCAAGGTTTTGACTTAGCAATAGAGAAGGAACAGCGGTATATTTCCAAGTCAGGATGATATGTTTCTTACGGGGGAACTTGTCGGTGGTGGTGTTCCCATGGGTCTGCTGCCCTTGTCCTTCGAGATGGTAGTGATCGAGGGTTTAGCTAAGGAGCGTTGGTGAGTTCCTGCAATGCATCTTGTAGCTGGCATAAACTGCTGCCATCTTCCGAACTGCCAGGTATGACTCCAACCAGCGGAGATTTCTCCCTCTGATTTCCATTGACTTCAGTTATAATCGGGCTCCCTGGCACTTGGTCAAATGTCCTGAGCTCCTCCATCATTGAGGATGGGGATATCTTTGGAGCCTCCTCCGACTGAGTTGTTTAGTTGCCCACCATCATTCGCTGCACACGGATATAAGTGAAATGGACAGACAGCGCCAAGTGGTGTGTATTTCAATCAATGGGTGCAGGTTAATCAAGCCCTTTTTCAGCCACTATCTAAAGTCCTTGAATAGTGCAGCTCAAGTATTCTTTATCCAAAACCTTCAGGGCCAACTGAATTTCAGATTTCAGATAGTTTCGGACATAAACTTACATCACAGCCTGGGCTAGCTATTGTGAAAAGTAAATAAATGGCAAGATGGCGCAGTGGTTAGCACTGCTGCCTCACAGCATCAGGCACCCGGGTTCGCTTCTGGCCTCGGGTGACTGTCTGGGTGGAGTTTGCACCTTCTCCCCGTGTCTGCGTGGATTTCCTCCGGGTGCTCGGGTTTCCTCCCACACTCCAAAGATGAGCGGGTTAAAGTTTAAAATTTATTTATTAGTGTCACAAGTAGGCTTACATTAACACCGCAATGAAGTTACGGTGAAAATCCCCCAGTCGCCATACTCCGGCGTCTGTTCGGGTGAGAATTTAGCATGGCCAATCCACCCAACCAGCGCATCTTTAGGACTGTGGGAGGAATCCAGAGCACCTGCAGGAAACCCATGTAGACACAGGGAGAATGTTCAAACTCCACACAGACAGTGACCCAAGCCAGGAATCGAACCCAGGTCCCTTGCGTGGTGAGGCAGCAGTGCTAACCATTGTGTCACCATGCCGCCCCATGCCATTAGGTTGATTGGCCATGCTAAATTGTCCTTTAGCATCAGGGGGACTAGCAGGGTAAGTACTTGGGGTTACAGGGATAGGGCTTGGATGGGATTGTTATTGGCACAGACTGGAAGGGCCTTCTGCATTGTAGGGATTCTATGAAAATGGTTAGAAAAGCAAGGTGTATCATGGAATAATAAATGCAGGGGACCCGGAATAAGTTTCATTTTGAAATGTTCACTACAAAAATCACAAGGCGAACAGTGCAGACAGATGACTCGACTTCCCACACTAAAGGTCATAGATCATATCATAGATATCATAGATATGATATGGTCTATCACCTTTAGCGTGGGAACTCCAGTCATCTGTCTGCACTGTCCACCTTCCGATTCGATGAGGTTCAAAAGAAGACGTGCAGTTTTTGGATGTGTTCAGGTGTCGGATTTACAGATAATGGATACCCGACCTGGAGCAGTGATCATTCTCGTCACTGCCATCGATTTCCCTGCAGTTTCCAGCTTAAGAGCCAATGGCCAGAGCTTCATTGATTCATTGCGCTCAGTGGGGATGCTCGTGGACTCACGCGGTGGTATGTTCCATTCGCTGGTTAGTGCTGGAGAATTCCCACCAGCCAAGATTTCAAAGTAGCCATCATTTCCGAAGCATAAAATGCTTCACGTTTTACGATGTCTGCATCCCATTGATGACAAGCCACATCATATCTAACATAGAAACATAGAAACCCTACAGTGCAGAAGGAGGCCATTCGGCCCATCGAGTCTGCACCGACCACAATCCCACCCAGGCCCTACCCCCACATATTTTACCCGCTAATCCCTCTAACCTACGCATCCCAGGACTCTAAGGGACAATTTTTAACCTGGCCAATCAACCTAACCCGCACATCTTTGGACTGTGGGAGGAAACCGGAGCACCCGGAGGAAACCCACGCAGACACGAGGAGAATGTGCAAACTCCACACAGACAGTGACCCGAGCCGGGAATCGAACCCGGGACCCTGGAGCTGTGAAGCAGCAGTGCTAACCACTGTGCTACCGTGCCGCCTCATTACAGAAGAATGTTAACCATTTGTCCTAGCAGATACTAGTAAGTGTGGAGTTAATCCGAGTGTGTGAACATGAGTAGGCTATAAAGCCCCTTGACTTTGTGCCACCATTCTCTATTTCCCCATCCTTTGCTTTGCATCTGTTGATATCCTTATTGATTTGATTTATTATTGTCACATGTATTAGTATACAGTGAAAAGTATTGTTTCTTACGTGCTATACAGACAAAGCATACCGTTCATAGAGAAGGAAAGGAGAGAGTGCAGAATGTAGTGTTACAGTCATAGCTAGGGTGTAGACAAAGATCAACTTAATGCCAGGTAAGTCCATTCAAAAGTCTGACAGCAGCAGGGAAGAAGCTGTTCTTGAGTCGGTTGGTACGTGACCTCAGACTTCTGTATCTTTTTCCCGACGGGAGAAGGTGGAAGAGAGAATGTCCAGGGTGCGTGGGGTCCTTCATTATGCTGGTTGCTTTGCCGAGGCAGCGGGAAGTGTAGACAGAGTCAATGGATGGGAGGCTGGTTTGCGTGATGGATTGGGCTACATTCATGACCTTTTGTAGTTTCTTGTGGTCTTGGGCAGAGCAGGAGCCATACCAAGCTGTGATACAATCAGAAAGAATGCTTTCTATGGTGCATCTGTAAAGGTTGGTGTGAGTCGTAGCTGCCATGCCAAATTTCCTTAGTCTTGAAATCGAATCAAAATGGGTCAATCAAAATTTCCATTTGTGATGATACTGTGCCTTCAAAAATGGATTTTAATCATGTTTCTCTGCAGGTTTGTCAAGCAGGTCTGAGCATTATATCGGTGCCATGATGTCTGTAACCCGTGTCCTCTAATTGTTACTGAAGCAATGTAATGGACATCATGCTGATTTTAATCTGGACTAATGCAATGTTCTGGGGTTTTATGGTCCTTTGGGATTGTTAATTGGAGCTTGATTGGGGGATGGCTGAGTGAAACTTGATTTGAGGATGATTGACAGGTCAGGTGAAATGCCCGGGGACAGCTTTTCCCCCCCACAGAGAAATCCAGTCTTTTGTTTCATTTCTCAGTTCCTGCTAGAAGCCAGTGGAAGGAAGCAGTCTCTCTCTCTCCCTCTCTCCAGAGGCCTTTTGGTAAGTTATGGAACTGAGAAGCCTCAGAGATTTAGTACAACATTCAAAGGGCCAATTCACAGCAGCTGAAAATCCAGCATCACGTAAGCATACTTGCTTTCTGTGCCAAGTCTCGAAAGGTGTGTATGTCAATGGGATGGAGTTCGACTTGGAACAACAGAGATAGCTAGCTGTTAAGATTTATGCTGTATCATGTTTCAATCTTGTAATTGGTAAAAGTTATGCTAATTCTTTGTGTCATATTTTAACTGCGTTCTTAAATAAACTTTGTTTAATAGAAGCTTCCTAGTGGGTCACTTGAATCATAGCTGGAGTGAAACACCTTACGCTCACATCAATGCCAAAATTAAATGTAAAACATAGGGAGCTAGGATATCTTCACAAAATACCTTGGAGTTTCTGGCCTGGGTCTAAACACATTATCCTCTGGGTGAAAAAACATTGCCTGGTTTCTCTTCCAAATGGCTTAACTCTAGATTTACAATCACCGAGGGTTGCCAACTGTGGTTAGATGTATTCCTGGAGGCACGGCGGCAAGTGGTTAGCACTGCTGCCTCACAACTTCAGGGACCCAGGTTCAATTCCCAGCTTGGGAATTGTCTGTGTGGAGTTTGCACGTTCTCCCTGTGTCTGTATGGGTTTCCTCCGGGTGCTCCGCTTTCCTCAAAGCCCAAAGATGTGCAGGTTAGGTGGATTGGTCATGCTAAATTGCTCCTTAGTGTCAGGAGGACTAGCTAGGATAAATGCATGGAGTTATGGGGATAGGGTCTGGGTAGGATTGTGGTCGGTGCAGACTCGATAGGCCAAGTGGCCTCCTTCTGCACTGTAGGGACTCTATGGAAGTTTCATCACAAATCTTGCCTCCACACTGCAGCCATTAGTCAGTCAACACATCCCTCCTTGTGACACATTGCCTTCCTATGCCAATTGGAAAGAAAAAAGACTCATTACCCAACTGGATGATGGTCGACTGTCAGACTGAGTTTGGGTGAATCCGAACTCCACTTCCAAAAGGAAGATTCCAGAGATTCGGGATGGAATTTTCCTATCCCACCCGCCATGGGAATTGTAGCAGGGGGTTCATGGACCATGCAAAGGTCCATTGACCTCAGGCGGGGTTTTCCGGTCTTGGGGCGAGCGCGATCGGAAAACCTCGCGTTCGGTGCTGAAAGTGGAACACGGTAGTCCGAGTGGAGCCTTACCAAGGCTTTGTACAGCAGTATTTTCTGTTTTCGAGTGTGTAGTGGATAATCATTAGATGACTCCTTCCAATATAATTTGTCAATTAGCCGTGCTGGCACCGACTGTTGGCTAAACTACCCCAAGCACAAGATAACCGAGTTATTATTTGATTCTCGCACAATCTTCCTACCACATAGCAAGGTGCAAACAGAATAGCAGAGGTTTCCCTGGCAACCAATGTGACGTCATTCAGTGATGGGCACTTCAAGTGAGTTTTGAACAGCAGCTGGTTGTCAACATCCTGAACATTTTGTCAAGCATCTATGCCGTGAGTATGCTTAATATGTACACACACACGCAATGATTCTACACTCAGTATGTTCCGCATAGTATACATCAGGAATTTGTATTCATAGAATCCTTCGAATCCCTACAGAAGGAGGCCATTCAACCCATCGGGTCTGCACTGACCCTCCGAAAGAGTATCTAAACCAGGCCAAGGCGCCCACCCTATCCCTGTAACTCTGCACATTTACCCTCTAACCTACACATCTTTGGACACTAAGGGTACATTTAGCATGGCCAATCCACCTAATCTCCACATCTTTGGACTGTGGGAGGAAACTGAAGCTCCCGGAGGAAACCCACGCAGACACGGGGAGAAAATGTGCAAACTGACCCGAGGCCGGAATCAAACCCAGCTCCCTGGCGCTGGGAGACAGCAGTGCTAACCACTGTGCCACCGTGCCACACCCTGGCAGGATTCATGAACTGTGACTGGATACACAAACAGATTTGCGTAGGTAAACAAATTTGTGATAGAGGGGGTCGCGAACGATGGGAGTTGCCTGCATTCAAGCCTCTTTTTAATTTTGACATGCTCTGGATTGCTAAATTTCCATCTTCCCAAAATATAGTGACACGTTACAACTTCCAAAGTCACACATTTACCTGCCTCGATTTAGCATATTTAATGTTAAGTCTACTAAGGTTCCTGTGTGTCCAACAGTTTGATGAGTTGTATCTCCTGTGAGGGTGAAGAAAGTTAGCACTCTTGCCGCTTTTGTGTGCTAGTTCCTGTCACATCCTCATTCTATGCTGCTGGTTAGCAGTGATGTGAGAAAGAGCGATAACTGTGTAAGGCTCTCCTTCTGAATTCTCTGCCTCTCCAACAGCAAGCCCTCCGCTGAGCCCCCTCATAGAAGCTGGGTCCCTGTGGCCTGAGGCTAAGGCTTCAGAGGAACTCGCAGGAGTCTTGGTCCCCAGACATGAGCAATGGTTAGGCCACAGCTGGAGTAATGCGCGCCGTTCTGGTCACCTCACGATAGGAAGGATGTGATAGCATTAGAGGGGTTACAGAGGAGATTCACCAGGATGTGGTCTGGAAGGGGGCATCACGTCCCGCTGGTCAGCCATCTCCGGTCAAGCAGCCCCCAACTGGTAAGGTGCTGACCTGCCATGTTCCACGGGGACTCCAGTTCGAATCCCGCCACAGTGTTAGAATGTAAGTGGTGATAACATTGGATCTGTTGTAATGTGATCAATGGTAACAAGCTGTAAGGGTCAACTGACCCAGTAAACCATGTAACCAATAACAGGATGATATGATGATCAGCTGACCAGCTGACTCAGGATAAATAAGAACCTATTGGGAATTGTGAAGTTGCTTGGAATGGCCCAGGGTGAGGCCTCAAGTTTGGAGTAATGAAGTTTCTTTATTGAACCTTTTTCTTTGAGATATAAGTTGGAGTAAGTTTTGTTACATTTTTATTGTCTGCATTTGAAGAGTTCCTTCTGGATAAATACACGGCAGATGGAATTTGAATTCCATAAAAATATCTGGAATTAAGAATCTACTGATGACCATGAAACGGTACAGGCGGCATGGTAGCACAGTGGTTAGTAGCGCTGCTTCACAGCTTCAGGGACCTGGGTTCGATTCCCGGCTTGGGTCACTGTCTGTGTGGAGTTTGCACGTTCTCCTCATGTCTGCGTGGGTTTCCTCTGGGTGCTCCGGTTTCCTCCCACAGTCCAAAGATGTGCGGGTTAGGTTGATTGGCCATGCTAAAATTGCCTCTTAGTGTCCTGGGATGCATAGATTAGAGGGATGAGTGGGTAAAATATGTAGGGTTATGGGGGTAGGGCCTGGGTGGGATTGTGGTCGGTGCAGACTCGATGGGCCGAATGGCCTCTTTCTGTACTGTAGGGTTTCTATGATTTCTATGATTTCTATGAAACCATTGCTGATTGTCGGAAAAACCCATCTGGTTCACTAATGTCCTTTAGGGAAGGAAATCTGCTGTCCTTACCCGGTCTGGCCTACATGTGACTCCAGAGCCACAGCAATGTGGTTGACTCTCAACTGCCCTCAGGCAACTAGGGATGGGCAATAAATGCTGACCCAGCCAGCGATGCCCATGTCCCACAGGTGAATAAAAACAATTTTAAACTACCTAATGGGTCAATAGAATCACACGTGGAGTGTAATACCTTATCGCACGAAGGACAACATCAAATGAAGCTGGGGTCTAGGCTAACTTCATAATCTATCCTGGATTTTCTGATCTGGTCCCTAACAAATACAAGAGTGAGGACACATCATAAGACTTGCCCTCCAGCCTCAGACATCTTGGCTTGGGAAAAATAAAGGAGAATGGGCAGGCACTACCTGACCTCGGCTGTTACCACAAGGTTTATAACAAACTTTCTTTCAGGAGAAACATGCCATAAGGTGTCCTGGAGACACCCATGATTAGGACATTGGCAGCAACTGGATCTGAGGATCACCAGAGGTGATTCCCTAAACAGCATTCTCAACACACACACACACACATCTACCCTGGCACTAACTGGCACAGATCACTCCCCAGAGTGCGCCAGGGTGAGGATGTAACTCTCGGTTTTTCACTCAGAGCAGAGATGTCATCTTCGTATCAACGTCAGCCACACTGCTTACTCAGATATGGGCGGTACGGTGGCACAGTGGTTAGCACTGCTGCCTCAGAGCTCCAGGGACCTTGGTTCAATTCCCGGCTTGGGTCACTGTCTGTGTGGAGTCTGCACCTTCTCCCCGTGTCTGCGTGGGTTTCCTCCGGGTGCTCCGGTTTCCTCCCACAGTCCAAAGATGTGTGGGTTAGGTTGATTGGCCATGCTTAAATTGCCCCTTAGTGTCCCAGGATGCATAGGTTAGAGGGATTATTGGGGTAAATATGTGGGGTTACGGGATAGGGCCTAAGTGGATTGTTGTCGGTGAATGGCCTCCTTCTGCACTGTAGGGATTCTATAATACCCAACCGCTCCTCGACTTGATTGAACGGGCACTTCCCAGTGTTCCCACACAGAGTGCAGAAGCGAAAAGGAACAGACTCTGAAACACCAGGTACAATAACTCATGGGAAGCAAGAGGGGAAAATTGCTGACTAGTTGGAGGATAACACCATTGTGATGAAACCTATCACTGAAGCCAATCTGTCTGGGCTTATTAGTTACAACTGTGATCCAAGCAAGAACCATAGAATCCCAACAGTGCAGAAGGTGGCCATTCAGCGCATTGAGTAGCACCGACTCACCGACGAGCATCTCTACCCAGGCACACCCCTCATGCCCCATCCCAAGGCGAATCCACCTTCCCTACACATATTTGCACATTAAGGGGCAATTTGGCATGGCCAATTTACCTAACCTGCACATCTTTGGAGTGTGGGAGGAGACTGAAGCCCTGGAGGAAACCCACGCAGACACGGGGAGAATGTGCAAACTCCACACAGACAGTGATCCAAACCGGGAATCGAACCCGGGACCCTGGCGCTGTGAGGTAGCAGTGCTCACCACTGTGCCACCGTGCCACCCAAGAAGACTCCGAATGCACTATTGAAATAATGTCGAATGGACTGCTAGACAAGCAATGACATTGACATTGAGTTAGAGGATCACAAATGATCATATTAAATGGTGGAGCAGGTTTGAAGGGCCGAATGGCCTACTCCTGCTCCTATTTTCTATGTTTCCACGACTACTGGTTACAACTTTGCCAGAATATCTAGATATCCGTCGACCAAAAAAATGCTAGGAACACGTATGAAAGGATTTAAAAGGCAAGCGGTCCATCAGCAAAGATAAAATAGCGGGTACTAGTTGTTGCTCAAAGCACCAGGGACCCGGGTTCAATTCCTGCCTTGGGTCACGATCTGTGCAGAGTCTGCACGTTCTCCCTGTGTCTGCGTGGGTTTCCTCCGGGTGCTCCGGTTCCTTCCCACACTCTGAAAGACGTGCTGGTTAGGTGCATTGGCCATGCTAAATTCTCCCTCAGTGTACCCAAACAGGCGCTGGAGTGTGGCGACTGGGGGATTTTCACAGTAACTTCATTGCAGTGTTAATGTAAGAGTACTTGTGACAATAATAAATAAACTTTAAGAAAAGTCTCACTGTAATACAAATCATTTCCATCTGTGGCCACTCTGGTTTTAATACTCACTATTCAAATATTAATTTGCATCCTCTGAACGTATCCTTATTCATACAGAGCAGAAGGAGGCCATTCGGCCCATCGAGTCTGCACCGACCACAATCCCACCCAAGTCCTATTCCCATAACGCCACATATTTACTCTGCTAATCCCCCTGACACTAGGGTCAATTTAGCATGGCCAATCCACCTAACCTGCACATCTTTGGATTGTGGGAGGAAACCGGAGCACCCGGAGGAAACCCACGCAGACACAGGGAGAACGTGCAAACTCCACACAGACAGTGACCCGAGCCAGGAATCGAACCCAGGCCCCATGCGCTGTGAGGCAGCAGTGCTAACCACTGTGCCACCGTGCCGCCTATGAGCATACAGTTTTCGGACGATGAAAAAGCCTTCATTTTTGGCATCCTATGTCGAATGTAAATCTTATTAATCTTCGAAAAGTCATTTCACATTCTGGTGAAGTCCCAGCGATATCAGTGATTGGAAGCGACACCTAACAGTACAACCCTCGATACGATTGAATAGATCCTGAATAAAAAAGACAAGCGGGAAAATAGTCAACACATGGAAGGTCACCAAGCCCCATAGATCCTCATATTGTTTATAATCTAGTCTGGCATTCCTTCTACCCGATTTATTTACTGTCATGGGGATAAGCACTGCTTCCTTGCAACCAACTCCATCCCTTTACCTGTCTGAACAAGGCAGTCCACAACCTCAGTGTTATGTTTGACCCCCATGGTGAGTTTCCCAATCAAATACCTGTGTCATCACCAAGACAACCTACCTTCACCTCTGTAATGTAGCCTGACACCACACTTGCCCCAGCTCATCTATTGCCAAAGTCTTCCTCCGCGTCTCAGTTGCTTCTAGACTTGACTGTTGCAATGCTCCACCTTCCACGGCATGGTGGCACAGTGGTTAGCACTGCTACCTCACAGCACCAGGGTCCCGGGTTCAATTCCAGCCTCGGGTGACTGTCTGTGTGGAGTTTGCGCGTTCTTCCCCTGTGTCTGCGTGGGTTTCCTCCGGATGCTCCACTTCAAAGTTCATTTATTAGTCACAAGTAGGCTTACATTAACACTGCAAAGAAGTCACTGTGAAATTTCCCTCGTCGCCACACTCCACTGCCTGTTCGGGTACACTGAAGGAGAATTTAGCACGGCCAATGCACCTAACCTGCACGTCTTTCAGACTGTGGGAGGAAACCGGAGCACCTGAAGGAAACCCACGCAGACGTGAAAACTCCACACAGACAGTGACCCAAGCCGGGATTCGAACCTAGGTCTCTGGCGCTGTGAGGCAGCAGTGCTAACCACTGTGCCGCACAGTGGTTCCTCGCACGTTGCAAAGATGTGCGGGTTGAGTGGATTGGCCATGCTAAATTGCCCCTTAGTGTCAAGGATTTGTTCGTTAGATGGATTAGACATGATAAACGCGTAGTTTAAGGGAATGGAGGGGTGAGGTTGGGCCTGGGGAAGATGCTCTGTCAGAGAGTAGGTCCAGGCTCGATGGGCTGAATGGCCTCCTTCTGCACTGCAGGGATTCTATGATGAACTGAAGCTCATCCAAAACTCTGCCGTTCATATCCTAACTGTAACCAAGCATCGCTCACCCTGATGCCCGCTGACCAACATTAGAATCCCTACAGTGCAGATGGAGGCCATTTGGCCCATTGAGCCTATATTGACAACAATCCCACCCAGACCCAATCACCCAATGTATTTACCCTGCTAATCCCCTGACACTAAGAGGCAATTTAGCATGGCCAATCCACCCAACCCGCACATCTTTGGACTGTGGGAGGAAACCGGAGCACCCGGAGGAAGCCCACGCCGACATGGGAAGAATGCAAACTCCACACAGACAGCGACCCGAGGCCGGAATTGAACGTCCCTGGTGCTGTGAGGCAGCAGTGCTAACCACTGTGCCACCATGTCGCCCACTGTTCTTCAGTCAGTAGATACGTGACCTCAGACTTTTGTATCTTGTTCCTGACAGAAAGAGACTATGTCCGGGGTGCATGGGGGCCTTGATTATGCTGGCTGCTTTTCTGAGGCAATTGAAACTGAAGACAGAGTCAATGGATGGGAGGCTGGTTTGCGTGATGGATTGGGCTACATTCACGACCTTTTGTAGTTTTTTGCGGTGTTGGACAGAGCAGGAGCCCATACCAAGCTGTGATACAACCAGAAAGAATGCTTTCTATGGTGCATCTGTAAAAGTTGGTGAGAGTTGTAGCAGACATGCCAAATTTCCTTAGTCTTCTGAGAAAGTAGAGACGTTGGTGGGCTTTCTTAACTATAGTGTCAAAGGAACATTAGGAATTAGGCAAATTCGGCCCTTGGGCCTGCTCCGCCATTCAATCAGATCACGGCTGATCTCTTCCTGGTTTCAAATCCACCTCCCCATCTGTTCCCCATATACCTTTAACCCGTTTTTAAAATTAAAACTATATCTATCTCCTTTCTGAAGCCATTTAATGATTCAGACTCCCTTACATAACACAAGACTAGAGCCTTCCTGTTCGTGGGAGCTCTTGCAGAAAATTAGTTGCTCCGTTTATATTATATCAATAACTACACTTCAAAAAAAAACGATTCCTCCGGCTGCTAAGTGCAGTGGGATATCCCAAGGGCATGAAAAGCACAGATCTTTCGATTCCACATTTCCTTTCATCGCTTCCAGCAAAGGATTTCCTCACGTACCCATAAATATTTAATTGACTCTGACTACCCATCTCAATATCCTGCCCAGATTATTAAACTAGCATTCTTGGGAGGGTTTAATTGACACAACACTCAGCACTTTCACCGAGAGTCTTACACGCTCGTCATTTGTGTTAGGATTCAGAATATCCTGTACGCTTTCAACACTCTTTGTACAATGTTAATCGTAGAATCCTACAGTGCAGGAGGAGGCCATTCGGCCCATCAGGCCTGCACCAACCCCAATCCCACCCAGGCCCTATTCACGTATTTATATGTTAATCCCCCTGACACTAGGGTCAATTTAGCATGGCCAATCAACCTAATCCGCACATCTTTTGGACAGTGGGAGGAAACCGGAGGAAACCCACGCAGACACAGGGAGAACGTGCAAACTCCACACAGGCAGTGACCCGCGACCGGAATTGAACCCAGGCCCGGCACTGTGAGGCAGCAGTGCTAACCACCCTGCCACCGTGCACGATGGAGTGAGCTACTGAGTTAAAGAGGCTGCCTAGATCTCTCATCTGATGACTGATCCGTGCTGGAGTAACTGGAGCTGGGCTGTTGGGTTTGGAGATCAATACAATTGTGTTAGAGTTGAAGTGGTTTGAATATGAGGAAAGGTTGAGGGAGCTAGGGCTGTTCTCTCTGGAGCGGAGGAGGCTGAGGGGAGACTTAATAGAGGTGTATAAAATGATGAAGGGGATAGATAGAGTGAACGTTCAAAGACTATTTCCTCGGGTGGATGGAGCTATTACAAGGGGGCATAACTATAGGGTTCGTGGTGGGAGATACAGGACGGATATCAGAGGTAGGTTCTTTACGCAGAGAGTGGTTGGGGTGTGGAATGGACTGCCTGCAGTGATAGTGGAGTCAGACACTTTAGAAACATTTAAGCGGTTATTGGATAGGCACATGGAGCACACCAGGATGATAGGGAGTGGGATAGCTTGATCTTGGTTTCAGATAAAGCTCGGCACAACATCGTGGGCCGAAGGGCCTGTTCTGTGCTGTACTGTTCTATGTTCTATGTTCTATGTTCTAATAGGAGAGACTGAAATGCCAGGACTCCAATGTATTAAAGGAGCAATAGGAAAAAGATGAATATATTATCCGGTTTCCTCCCACAGTCCAAAGATGTGCGGGTTAGGTGGATTGGCCATGCTAAATTGCTTCTTAGTGTCAGACGGCTAGCCCGAATAGGTTAAATGCATGGGGTTTTCCCCAGTGAACAATCAAAGCAAACAGTCTGCTGAATCCATTTTTTTAAACGCCAGAACAATGAAAGAAAATAGAAACCGACAAAGGACTGATAGACAAACACCGACGCTATAGGTAAGAAAGCCCACCAACTTTCTCAAAAAGCTAAGGAAATTCAGCATGTCCACCATGACTCTCACCAACTTTTACAGATGCACCATAGAAAGCATTCTTTCTGGATGTATCACAGCTTGGTATGGGCTCCTGCTCTGCCCAAGACCGCAAGGAACTACAAATGGTTGTGAACATAGCCCAGTCCATCACAGAAACCAGCCTCCCATCCATTGACTCTGTCTACACTTCCTGCTGCCTCGGGAAAAGCAGCCAGCATAATCAAGGACCCCACGCACCCCGGACATTCTCTCTTCCACCTTCTTCCCTCAGGAAAAAGATACAAAAGTCTGGGGTCACGTACCAACCGACTCAAGAACAGCTTCTTCCCTGCTGCTGTCAGACTTTTGAATGGACCTACTTTATATTAAGCTGATCTTTCCCTACACCCTAGCAATGACTGTAACACTGTATTCTGCACCGTCTCCTTTCCTTCTCCCCTATGTACTCAATGAATGGAATGCTTTGTCTGTATAACGCACAAGAATTCTGGCCTTACTAGATCCAAGCTGATAAGAACAGGCATTAATACCTAATCTTGGGCTTGATCCTAGCCAAAAGTCAGTTTAAAGCTGTAATTGCGCACTTGCAGATCATTCCAGCTTCCCCCAGGGGAGAAGGAGGAGGGAGAGTTGGTGGGGTGACAGCAATGTCATGGACTAGTAATCCAGGGGTAAAAACAAAAAATGCAGTTTTATTTCAGATATCCAGCGCTCGCAGTAACTTGCTTTTATTTTAGTAATCCAGTGGCCCAGGCTAATGCGCTGGCGATATAGGTTTAAATCTCACCGCGGCAGCTGGTGGAATTTAAATTCAGCCAGGTAAAGCTGGAATTTAAAGCTAGTCTCAGTGATGGTAGCCAAGACAGCTATCACCAATTGTTGTAAAAACCCATCTGGTTCAATAAAAACAATCTGGAATTAAGAATCTACTGATGACCATGAAACTATTGTCGATTGTCGGAAAAACCCATCTGGTTCACTAATGTCCTTTAGGGAAGGAAATCTGCCATCCTTACCCGGTCTGGCCTACATGTAACTCCAGAGCCACAGCAATGTGGTTGACTCTTAACTACCCTCGGTTCAAGGGAAATCAGGGATGGGAAACAAATGCTGGCTTTTGCTGGTTCCCCAGATGGCTCTGCAGATCTTCCACCCATTCATAGAACCATAGAAATGATAGAGCACAGAAGGGGGCCTTTTGGCCCATCTTGTTCATGCCAACCTAAACACAGCCAGTTGCCCTTTCTAATCCCACCTTTCTGCAACCACATAACCCTGTAGCTCACAGCTGTGGCTCTGGAGTCACATATTGGAAATACCGGATAACGACAGGAGATTTCCTTCCCTAAAGGACAATCTTAAGCCAGATTTATCAATTGAATTGAAATTTCAGCAGCTAGCATGGTGGGATTTGAACCCAGGTCCCCAGAGCATTAACCAGGACCTCTGAATTACCAGTCCAGTGAGATTGCCACTATACTGCCACCTTTTTGAATGGAAGATCCTGAATTCTTGGTACCTGCTCCAGGTATGAAAAGCTGGAAGTAAGGAGCACTAATGATGGTCATTTCGGGGCAAATTTTCAAAGATCTTCAGAACTGCAAGTACAGAACCTCAGCCCTGGAAAATAGATTGCTCCCAAATCCACATTCCCCCAGGCACCCAGGACAACTTCTCAAATACACCACACTGGGGCTGACACGGTGGCACAGTGGTTAGCACTGCTGCCTCACAGCGCCAGGGACCCGGGTTCAATTCCAGCCTCGGGTGACTGTCTGTGTGGAGTCTGCACGCTCTCCCCATGTCTGTGTGGGTTTCCTCCGGATGCTCTGGTTTCCTCCCACAGTCTGAAAGATGTGCAGGTTCGGTACATTGACCCGAACAGGTGCCGGAGTGTGGTGACTAGGGAAATTTCACAATAACTTAATTGCAGTGTTAATGTAATGTAATTGTGACTAATAAATAATCTTTACTTATACAATGAAAAGTATTGTTTCTTGCGCGCTATACAGACAAAGCATACCATTCATAGAGAAGAAAACGAGAGAGTGCAGAATGTAGTGTTACAGCCATAGCTAGGGTGTAGAAAAAGATCAGCTTAGTGTAGAAAAAGATCAACTTAGATCAACTAAGAAAGTACCATTCCTTAGTACTTTGAATGGTAAGTCCATTCAAAAGTCTGATGGCAGCAGGGAAGAAGCTGTTCTTGTGTCGGTTGGTACGTGACTTCAGACTTTTGTATCTTTTCCCGACGGAAGAAGGTGGGAGACTTTGTCCAGGGTGCGTGGGATCCTTAATTATGCTGGCCGCTTTGCTGAGTCAGCGGGAAGTGTAGACAGAGTCAATGGATGGGAGGCTGGTTTGCGTGATGGATTGGGCAACATTCACTACCTTTTGTAGTTTCTTGCGGTCTTGGGCAGAGCAGGAGCCATACCAAGCTGTGATACAACCAGAAAGAATGCTTTCTATGGTGCATCTGTAAAAGTTGGTGAGAGTCGTAGCTGACATGCCAAATTTCCTTAGTCTTCTGAGAAAGTAGAGGCGTTGGCGGGCAGGCTTTCTTAACTATAGTGTTGGCATGGGGCGACCAGGACAGGTTGTTGATGATCTGGACACCTAAAAACCATCACTATCTATGCGGAGTTTACACATCTTCCTCGTGTCTGCGTGGGTTTCCTCCGAGTGCTCCAGTTTCCTCCCACAGTCTGAAAGACCTGCTGGTTGGGTGCATTGGCCACGCTAAATTCTCCTTCAGTGTACCCGAAGAGGTGCCGGAGTGTGGCGACTAGGGGATTTTCACAGGGACTTCATTGCAGTGTTAATGTAAGCCTACTTGTGACAATAAATAAATAAACGTTAGTGTTTAGAGTGATATGATAAGTTGGCTCACGTTGTTCCTATAAAGAGGCACTTTATTTATGACTGGGGGAGTCATACTACGCTGAAGCTGCTGAGGCGCCAATGCAGAGCGTTGGGATCCAGTGGCACTGAGGCTAATGGAAAAGTGGCGGCGAATGTTTCACGGATATCCAGAATCCAAGAGGAGAATTTCCTTAGGTACGGGCTAATGGAGGCTGGTTCAGAGCTCGAGTTTATTTGAAAAGATGGTGCTTTGCAATAGTGACTCACCAGCATGCAAGATGCTCAAGACGGTTAGGTTAGTAGGCAGCTCTTCAAATACTTGTAACAGTGAGGTGTTTAATCTCCATGGATAGTTATCAATTACTGTGGCTGTGTTGTGTGAAGTGCTGACTTGGTGCCCAGCATCACATCTTACTGCATCTGGCATGAATAACCTACAACTATATCTCAACAGTTCTTTTCAGAAGATGCTAAATGCACTCCTCTGAGACGGTTCTTACATCTGTCATTGGTCCCTTATAGAATCATAGAATTCCTTCAGTACAGAAGGAGGCCATTCAGCCCTTCGAGTCTGCACTGACTCTATGACAGAGTATCTTACCACCCCCCACCCTATATCTGTACCTCCATACATTTACCCTACTAATCCCCTAAGCTACACATTTTGGGACTCTAAGGGGCAATTTAGCATTCCCTAACCTGAGCATCTTTGCTGGGAGGAATCATAGAATTAGAATCTTAGAATTTTACAGTGCAGAAGGAGGCTATTCGGCCCATCGAGTCTGCATCTATCACAATTCCACCCAGGCCCTATCCCCTTATGCATTTACCCCAGCTAGTCCCCCTGGCACTAAGGGACAATTTAGCATGGCCAATCCACCTAACCTGCACATCTTTGGAAACCGGAGCACCTGGAGGAAAGCTACGGGGAGAACGTGTAAACTCCACAAAGAAAGCCAAGGTCGGGAATCGAACCAGGTGCCTGGCGCTGTGAGGCAGCAGTGCTAACCACTGTGCCAACGTGGATGTCACCAATCCAAATATGCTTCCCGTGGTATTTTCTGTGCAAAACCCATTGAAGGAAGAGCACGTTGTTTCATGTTAGGTGCTTCAATCGATAGTCACTTGACAGGCTAATGGTTCATGGAGGACCCTCCATTTTAAAACGTTGAATGTAACATAAGAACAAAACTTCAAGTTACTGTGGGTCATCCAGACTCAAAACGTTGGCTCTATTCTCTCTCCACAGATGCTGTCAGACCTGCTGAGATTTTCCAGCATTTTCCTGATTTGGTTCAAGTCACTGCATTGTACTGATTGATATTTTAAAATTCCAAAGTGAATACAAATGTAGGGAGGATTTGCTTAGTACAGGGCACTGGTGAGACCACAATCTGGAGCTAAGAGTCACTGTGGAATCATCTGTATGGTTTGCTTCAGTTAAAAAGATTTCATTTTCAGGCATTTTTGCCTGTGTAACTAACTATGCTAAGCTTAAAGCTAACTTGGCTACATTTGACAACTCAGCTGGGAATTCTGGGATGAGCTTAGAAATTGACTGGATAAAAGCAAATTAGTGTAGATGCTGGAATCTGAAACCAAAAGAGAAAATGCTGGAAAATCTCAGCAGGTCTGGCGGCATCCGTAAGGAGAGAAAAGAGCTGACGTTTCGAGTCCAGATGACCCTTTTTCAAAGCTTTTTCAAAGGGGTTAGAAATTGACTGCATTCTTTCAAATACAATGTTGGCAGAAATGATGCTAAACAAAGTTTTTCACGACCACACAGCTGCCAATTGTTTATGTAAGTTGGAGACTGTGTGTGCCAGCTCTTTCAATAACACAGATAAGAATTCACATATTGTAAGTAACAGCTATCTGTTTAGTTCAGTTGAGTCCTGTGCAAGTTTTAGATCGTGTCTGTATTGGGACCAACTTCTGCTCTCTCTCTCTCCCTCCCGTAAATCAGTCTTTTCCGCTTTCTGTCATGTTAACTTTAAATGATGCTCAATAAAAGAAATTCAACTTCAGACCAGTTTTGTTCATCTGTTAGAATAGACATTCTAGCTATTCTAACAGATGGACAGACCACACAGTCACTGTTTAAAAGTAAGCGGTCGCCCATTTAAAATGGAGATGGAGCAAAACCTTTTCTCTCAGAGGCTTTAGAAAGTCTCTTCCTGAAAAGACAGTGGAAGCAGAGTCTTTGAATATTGTTAAGGCAGCGGTGAATAGATTCCTGGTGGGGGGTGGCGCATAGTTTATGAGAGATAGGCGGGATCCAGATTTCAGAATGATCAGATCCGCCATGATCTGGATGGCTTCCTCCATGTTCGTCTATTCTATGTAAATACAGAGAGGAACTCTGTTATCGGTGCCTGCCAGTGTGTGTGTGTGTGAAATTCAAACTTGATTCCACTAAAATCAGCATATTTCCACTTCAATGTACTTAAACTTGAAATGATTCAGTGCATGGAGATACAAGTCAACCGTTAATTAAAATAAATTATCAATTAGAAATTAGAAAATTATCATTGCTGGTTTATAAACCTCAAATTACGATTGGCAACATTGGAAAATGCAGGAGATTCCTCATTTTTTTGATGCAGGGCTGGAAGGCCATTTAAAATGAATGAATTAATGTCCCTGTCAGAATATTGGGCACAGCAATGCCAGATATTTGGGTTAAGTATTCATCCACTTAACAATTTATTCTTTGACACGTTCATTGAACAGTCGCACCAAGAACAGGTCAGCCTGCCCCAGGATATTTGTTTATCATATCTTTCCAGCTGATACCCCCCTCACCAATAGACGTGGAATAAAACATGAGATTCTCCATAAATATTGTTTGAAAAATTACTTAATCTCTCCTGAGGGAGAGAGGAGGAGGTGGTCTTGGGCGCAGTGGGTTAGCATCACTGCCTCTGAGCCAGAAGATCCAAGTTCAAGTCCCACCCCCAAGACTTTTTAAAAATTCAGTCATGGGACATATACATCGCTGGCTGGCCAGCATTTATTACCCATCCCTATTCACCCTTGAGAAGGTGTAGCAATTGATTCAGCTTGCTAAGTCATTTCAGAGGGCAGTTGAGAGTCAACCCCATTGCTGTGGATCTGGAGTCACATGTAAGTTTAAGTTTATTTATTAGTGTCACAAGTAGGCTCAAATTAAGTTTAAAGTTTATTTATTAGGCACAAGTAGGCTTACATTAACACTGCAATGAAGTTACTGTGAAAATCCCCTAGTCGCCACACTCCGGCGCCTGTTCGGGTACACTGAGGGAGAATTTAGCACGGCCAATGCAGCGAACCAGCATGTCTTTCGGACTGTAGGTGGAAACTGGAGGAAACGCATGCAGACACGGAGAGAACATACAGATTCCACACAGACAGCGACCCAAGCCGAGATTTGAACCCGGGTCCTTGGTGCCGCTCCATAGGTCAGACCGGGTAAGGACGGCAGATTTCCTTCCCTAAAGGACGTTAGTGAACCAGATGGGTTTTTCCGACAATCAGCAATGGTTTCATGGTCATCAGTCAATTCTTAATTCCAGATATCTTTTAATTGAATTCAAATTCCACCATCTGCCGTAGCGGGGATTCGAACCTGGGTCCCCAGAACATCAGTGGAGTTTCTGGATTAATACTCTGGTGATAATACCACTAGGCCATCGCCTCCCCTTGATGGGCAAAGAAGGTGCGTTTATAACGCGGTTAAACAGGTTGAGTATCCAATTGCAAAATCCTTCCAAACGCCCCAACAGTAGGCAGTGAAAGTGGAAGAGACTCCTGGGATGGGATATTTCAGCAGCGCCGCCCCAAGACTGGAAAATCCCGCCCGAGGTCAACGCACATTTGCATGGTCCGCCCCCCGCCTGCTACCATTCCCGCGGCGGGCGGGACGGGAAAATTCCGCCCCTGGTCCTCCATGTGATGGAAAGAATGTTGAAGCCGATCTCATCACCATCCATAGCTCCAGATTACAACATACATGTAAAAAGAGCACATGTTGCCATAGCAACTCACACTCCCAAGTGGACTGTAACATGCCACGCTTGATGTGGAGTGACACCCCTCAAGTTATAAGCCCAGGGTACAGGCTGGGGGGGAAGAAAAGGAAAGAAATCTTGCCATGGGATGAAAGTCTGTCTTGTGCGCCACTAGGTGTGGGCAGATAAGCAACAAACAAACCTGTTCAAATGGGTGGCACAGTGGTTAGCACTGCGCCAGGGACCTGGGTTCAATTCCGGCCTCGGGTCACTGTTTGCGTGGAGTCTGCACATTTTCCCATGTCTCTGTGGGTTTCCTCCCACAGTCCAAAGATGTGTGGGCGAGGTGGATTGGCCATGATAAATTGTCCCTCGTGTCAGGGGATTAACAGGGTAAAAACGTGGGGCTACAGGGATAGGGCCTGGGTGGGATTGTGGTCAGTGCAGACTTGATGGGCCGAATGGCCTCCTTCTGCATTGCAGGGATTCTATGAAATTTGATTCCACTAAAATCAACATTTTTCCATTTCTATGTACTTAAAATTGAAATGATATAATACATTGGCCACTAATTAAAATAAATTATCAAGTAGAAATTATAAAACTGGGGGAAAACAAGAGTGGTGCGGTGGTACAGTGGTTAGCACTGCTGCCTCACAGCACCGTGGACCCACGTTCAGTTCCCAGCTTGGGTCACTGTCTGTGCTGAGTCTGCACGTTCTCCCCGTGTCTGCATGGGTTTCCTCCGGGTGCTCCAGCTTCTTCCCACAGTCTGAAAGACGTGCTGGTTAGGTGCATTGACCATGGTAAATCCTCCCTCAGTGTACCCAAACAGGCACCAGAGTGTGGCGACCAGGGGGTTTTCACACTAACTTCATTGCAGTGTTAATGTAAACCTGCTTGTGACTAATAAATAAACTTCATAAAATGGAGGACAGCGCTTGTAAAGGCCGTACACTGATAGAAAGATGCCACAATAGACCAGTCAGTTGCTCACCTGTTGCTGGGTAGAAAGGGGGTCAAACCAGGTGCTCTTGGAATCGAGGGGTGAAAAATGCTGGCTATTTCACCGAGGCGGGAGGGACATTTTGTGGGGGGAGGGGAGGGAACATTATAGGAGATTCTCCGTTATGAAGAGGGGAGCTGTGATTGTCAATGAGAGGCTGGAGGCCTGCCTTAGGGTTGCTGTAAAAGGCAAGTCAGCAGCTCATGGCTCCCTCTGCCCAGCTTCCCAAGCCCTGGGAAGCCCACAACGGAGCAGTTAACTTTAAATCAGATTCCCAATTGCGCTGGGAGGGCCTGATTTAACTTCCTTAACAGTTTTTGTGAATGTCCCACATTTCCATAGCAGCACCCTTGGACCTCACGGCGGCACAGTGGTTGGTACTGCTGCCTCCCAGCGCCGGGGACCCAGATTCAATTCCCGGCCTTGGGTCCCTTGGGTCACTGTCTGTGTGGAGTTTGCATGTTCTCCCTGTGTCTGCTTGGGTTTGCTCTGGTTTCCTCCCACGGTCCAAAAGACGTGCTGGTTAGGGTGCATTAGTCATGCTAAGTTCTCCCTCAATGTACCTGAACAGGCGCCGGAGTGTGACGACTAGGGGATTTCAACAGTAACTTCATTGCAGTGTTAATGTAAGCCTGCTTGTGACTAATAAATAAACTTTATCTTTAACTCCAATGGAGTCACAATGGATGCCTGTGGGTTGGATCACGTTTCGCCCATTTTCTGGTTTAAACCTCCACCCCGACCCTAGTTACTTAACAGTGAGTCTCAGATGTGGGCTACATTGTCTGCTGTCAGCCAAATCAATGGCGGTGACACCTTAGCTGGCTTCAAACCCCCTGCTTTCGGGCAAGGGATTGCATTTCTGGCGGAGTGGCTACCTTCAGCTCATATCACCCATCTCCCCGGTGGCTGGTGTCAGGAACGAAGGTCCAAGGAAAGTACAGGGAATTGGAGGTAATAAAAGAACAAAGAACAGTACAGCACAGGAAACAGGCCCTTCGGCCCTCCAAGCCTGTGCCGCTCCTTGGTCCAACTAGACCAATCGTTTGTATCCCTCCATTCCCAGGCTGCTCATGTGACTATCCACATCTCGCCACATGGAAGATCACCTTTGGTTTTTGGTTGAAAGGTAGAGCATGATTGGACAGCAGTGACGGGCAGTGCCCACCAGGGATTTACACTGAGCTTTCAGCTTTTTGTATAGCTTTTCAAAGTGAATACAGAGAGTCATCTATCCAAATTTGCAGGTGACACAAAACTCGTTGGCACAGTGAGTCATGCAGCTGGAATCAGCGAGTGACATGAACAGTCTAAAGAACTGCAATAAATAAGGGCAGACGGA
Organism: Mustelus asterias; assembly: GCF_964213995.1. Lineage (NCBI taxonomy): Eukaryota > Metazoa > Chordata > Chondrichthyes > Carcharhiniformes > Triakidae > Mustelus > Mustelus asterias. The sequence continues at coordinate 9,470,009 of NC_135818.1, read as the reverse complement.
ACATGAACTCAGAAAGAAAAGAAAGCAGGGAAATAAGACTGGTCCAAACTCAGAAATCCTGCAGTGCAGAAGGGGGCCATTCGGCCCATCGAGTCTGCAACAACAACAATCCCACCCAGGCTCTATCCACATAACCCCACATATTTACCCTGCTAATCCCTCTAACCTACGCATCCGGGGACACGAAGGAGAAGTTTAGCATGGCCAATGCACCCAACCCAGACTGCGGGGGCAAACCAGAGCACCCGGAGGAAACCCACACAGACACAGGGAGAACATGCAGACTCCAAGCAGACAGTGACCCAAGCTGGGAATCGAACCCAGGTCCCTGGAGCTGTGAGGCAGCAGTGCTAACCACTGTGCCATCATGCCGCCCATTCTTGTACAATTTAAAATTAGTCTTGTGTACTTTAAAATTGAACACCAGCAGATAGGGAAATGAGAATTCTGATCCGAACTGTAATTTTCCTTCTTGGAAATAATCCATTGAAGATCCAAGACAGACAAATCCGAATGTTTCCCTATCAATGGGAGTGTGGGAGCAAAGGGATTTCGGTATTCATGCATGCAAATTACTAAAAGTTAATGTACAGGTAATCAAAAAAGAGTAATGGAACATCACCCCTTATCTCAGGGGCATTGGAATTCAAAAGTGAGAGGTGCTCTTGTTATACGCTGAGTCTGACCCCGATCTGTATTCAGTTTAAGCAACTAACCTCAAGAAATATATACTAAATTTGAAGGGGCACAGTGGAGATTAACCAGGATGATATCAGGGTTTAGAGGGTGAATTTTTGAAGGCATGCTTTTTCATTCCATTTGAACTCCGAACATTGAGAACAAGGTTTGTCAGCAGTCTTTAGAGACAATGGGATCTGATTGGGTGGGTGCAGATAGACCTTTTCCTTTGGCAATAAATGCTGGCCAGCCAGTGACACCCAAGTCCCCAGAATAAACAAAAAAACTAGCCCCTGATAGAGTGGATGAAAATCAGCTGGAGTCCCTGCTCACGAGTACGATCCGTTGGCCTATCTGAAAGGCCCATTTTTGCTTCTGTGCAAGTTTATGTGCAATGTGTGATTGATGAACCTGTCAACACTCGCAGCTCACGCACAAAAACCTTGGACAAAATTTCAGGGCCTATGGAACTGTATCTAATCTGAAACAGGGGCTAAGCTGCTGGGCCAGGAGCCCATGGGATCAAGTGGAATGGCCATTTTGCACCCGGCCCAGTATGATTTTCCACTGAGGGCAATGGAGAGTAAAGTTGTAGAATCATAGAACCCCTATAGTGCGGAAGGAAGCCATTGGCCCATTGGGTCAACACTGTCTCTCCAACAGAGCATCCTACCCAGACTCTCCCCCGCCCTATCCCGGTGACCCCACATATTTACCCCACTAATCTACACATCTTGGGATACTAAGGGGCAATTTAGCATGAGCAATCCACCTAACCTGGATGAGCTTCAGTTTGTCATAGAATCCCTACAGGACAGAAGGAGACCATTTGGCTCATCCAGTCTGCACCGATTCTCTGAAAGAACTTCTCCCACTGCCCCCCCGGTCCGCCCCCCCCCTCCCCCCCACCGCCCCCCCACCCCACCCACCCCCATACCCGTAAACTGCGCATTTACCATGTCTAATCTACCTAACCTACAAATCCCTGGACACAAAGGGACAATGATACTGTCTACACTTCCAGCCTTTCCCGATGTATCACAGCTTGGTATGGCTTCTGCTCTGACCAAGACCACAAGAAACTACAAAGGGTCATGAACATAGCCCAGTCCATCACACAAACCAGCCTCCCATCCATTGACTCCATCTATACTTCCTGCTGCCTCAGAAAATCAGCCAGCATAATCAAGGACCCTACGCGCCCCCCAGACATAACCTCTTCCACCTTCTTCCGTCAGGAAAAAGATACAAAAGTCTGAGATCACATACCAACCGACTCAGAACAGCTTCTTCCCTGCTGCTGTCAGACTTTTGAATGGACCTACCTCGCATTTAAGTTGATCTTTCTTGACACCCTAGCTATGACTGTAACACTACATTCTGCACTCTCTCCTTTCCTTCTCTATGAACAGTATGCTTTGTCTGTATAGCGTGCAGGAAACAATACTTTTCACTGTATGCTAATACATGTGACAATAATAAATCAAATCAAAGAATTTAGCACTTCCCAATCCACATGTGGGAGGAAACCCACGCAGACACGGAGAGAACGTGCGAACTCCACACAGACAGTCACCCAGGCTGGAATTGAACCCATGTCCCGGCACTGTGGGGCAGCAGTGCTAACCATTGTGCCGCTGTGCTGCCCATTTAGGCACAGTCAAAACTGCGCACATCGGCCTTCAAGAAAAATAAGGGGAAAGGAAGTTATTTGTTGCATCAAATCACTGCTGCGTCACAGCGCCAGGGACCCGGGTTCAATTCCGGCCTCGGGTCACTGTCTGTGTGGAGTTTGCATATTCTCCCCGTGTCTGCGTGGGTTTCCTACGGGTGCTCTGATTTCCTCCGACAGTCCAAAGATGTATGGGTTAGGTAGATTGGCCATGCTAGGTTGACCCTTGTGTCAGGGGGATTAGCAGGGTAAATATGTGGGGTTACGGGGATAGGGCCTGGGTGGAATTGTTGTCGGTGCAGACTCGATGGGCCGAATGGCCTCCTTCGACACAGTAGGGATTCCATGATTCTCTGATTCAAATGCCAATAACTCGAGCAAAACTGCACTAATTTCTGCTTGACACATGGTTTCCTTTCGATTTTCAGTATTCTCACCCTGCACTGACACATTGCAAAATCTACATTGTGTCAACAGGAGCCTACGTCATTCCAGTCGCTCGAATAAATCCCAGGAGGAATGCGAATTTTGTGAATGAGATCATTCACCAATAGGGTCAAGTCTCATTAAACCAAATGACAGCTCAGGAGAAGCAAGGGGTGAGTCAGCCCCGAGTCTGAATCAGAGCTGCAACTCTCTCTCCTTTGCAAGTACAAGGAGCTGAATCCTAGATTTCCAATGTGGAAACAGGAACACAGTGTCCCAAATCTTTCAGGAAACAGTACAGCTTTATTGTCCAGGTAAAGGGTAGGATTCAAAGATGACCATCACCAAATCCAGCAACACACCAGCCAACCCCATCTTTTATTCAGTCGTGGGACATGGCTGGCCAGCATTTATTGCCCATCCCTAGTTGCCCAAGGGCAGTTGAGAGTCAACCACATTGCTGTGGCTTTGGAATCACATGTAGGCCAGACCAGGTAAGGACGGCAGATTTCCTTCCCTAAAGGACATGAGTGAACCAGATGGGTTTTTCTGACAATCGACAATGGTTTCACGGCCATCAGTAGATTCTTAATTCCAGATTTGTTTTTTGTGAAGTGAATTCATATTCCACCATCTGCCGTGGCGGGATTTGAACTCGGGTCCCCAGAACATTAGCTGAGTTTCTGGATTAAGAATCTATCGATAATACCACTAGGCCGTCACCTCCTCCCTGGAGCATCAGGAGCACCGAAGGAATTAAGTGACCCAAGCCAGGAATCAAACCCAGGTCCCTGGCACTGTAAGGCAACAATGGTAACCATTGTGCCACCATGTTGCTGCAGTGTTCAAAAAGTTAGACAACAAATGAGAGAAAGAAACAAGTTCTCAGGGAATAAATTCCAGGCAATCGTATTTCACAAAGTGTTGCATATGGGTTCCACCCAGATAGAAATCATATACGAATAAAAGAAATAAGAGGAGTTGGCCAAATGACACCTCTACTTTCTCAGGAGGTTAAGGAAATTTGGCATCTCCACTACAACTCGCACCAATTTTTATAAATGCACCATAGAAATCATCCTTTCTGGTTGTATCACAGCTTGCTATGGCTCCTGCTCTGCCCAAGACCGCAAGAAACTACAAAGGGTTGTGAACGTACCCCAGTCCGTCACGCAAACTAGCCTCCCATCCATTGACTCTGTCTACACTTGCCGCTGCCTCGGGAAAGCAGCAGCATAGTTAAGGACCCCACGCACCCCGGACATTCTCTCTTCCACCTTCTTCCGTCGGGAAATAGATATAGAAGTCTGAGGTCACGTACCAACCGACTCAAGAACAGCTTCTTCCCTGCTGCCATCAGATCTTTGAATGGACCTACCTTGTATTAAGTTGATCTTTCTCTACATCCTAGCTATGACTGTAACACTGCATTCTGCATTCTCTCCTTTCCTTCTCCCCTCTGTACTCAATGAACGGTAAACTTTGTCTATATAACATGCAAGAAACAATACTTTTCACTGTATTCCAAAGCATGTGACAATAATAAATCAAATCAAATTTGCTAAATCAATAAAATGATGGCTAATTGGATGAGTCTTAATTCCACTTTCCCCACTCCAACTTCCCATAACCTTTGCATGTCTTGTTGTTCAAAAATCTAAAGATTCTAAAGATTAACAATGTTCTGAGAGAGAGGTTCCTCCTCATCTCCATCTTAAATTGGAGACTCCTGATTTTTGCCCCCTAGTTCTAGATTCCCCATGAGTGTAAACATTCTTTCACCCCTTGAAGCCCATTCAGAATCATATATATTTCAGTAAGATCACCTCTCATTCTTCCGAACTCCAACAAATATAGGCCCAACCTGTTCAACCTTTCCTCATATCTGCGAGATAGACAAAAGCAGATTCATTTTGATTTGATTTATTATTGTCACATGTATTAGTATACCGTGAAAAGTATTGTTTCTTGCGCGCTATACAGACAAAGCATAGCGTTCATAGAGAAGGAAAGGAGAGAGTGCAGAATGTAATGTTACAGTCATAGCTAGGGTGTAGAGAAAGATCAACTTAGTGCGAGGTAGGTCCATTCAAAAGTCTGATGGCAGCAGAGAAGAAGCTATTCTTGAGTTGGTTGGTACGTGACCTCAGACTTTTGTATCTTTTTCTCAACAGGAGAAGGTGGAAGAGAGCATGTCCAGGGTGCGTGGGGTCCCTAATTATGCTGGCTGCGTTTCCAAGGCAGCGCAAAGTGTAGATAAAGTCAATGGATGGGATGCTGGTTTGCGTGATGGATTGGACTACATTCACGACCTTTTAATAATAGAAATAATAGAAACCCTACAGTACAGAAAGAGGCCATTCGGCCCATCGAGTCTGCACCGACCACAATCCCACCCAGGCCCTACCCCCATATCCCTACATATTTTACCCACTAATCCCTCTAACCTACGCATCTCAGGACACTAAGGGCAATTTTAGCATGGCCAATCAACCTAATCCGCACATCTTTGGACTGTGGGAGGAAACCGGAGCACCCGGAGGAAACCCACGCAGACACGAGGAGAATGTGCAAACTCCACACAGACAGTGACCCAAGCCAGGAATCGAACCCAGGTCCCTGGAGCTGTGAAGCAGCAGTGCTAACCACTGTGCTACCATGCCGTCCATGCTTTTGTAGTTTCTTGCATTCTTGGGCAGAGGAGGAGCCATACCAAGCTGTGATACAAACAGAAAGAATGCTTCTATGGAGCATCTGTAAAAGTTGGTGAGAGTCATAGCTGACATGCCAAATTTCCTTGGTCTTCTGAGAAAGTAGAGGCGTTGGTGGGCTTTCTTAACTATAGTGTTGGCATGGGAGGGACCAGGACAGGTTGCTGGTGATCTGGACACCTAAAAACATGAAGCTCTCAACCATTTCTACTTCGTCCCCATTGATGTAGACAGGGGCATGTTCTCCACTACGCTTCCTGAAGCTGATGACTATCTCCCTCATTTTGTTGACATTGAGGGAGAGATTATTGTCGCATCAATGCTATGTCTGAAATATTTAATGCGTATCTTTTCTCTGGTTACGGATTCTGACTGCTGTGCTGCACATCTCTTTCATTTGAAGTACCTGGTTCAGATTATTAGTCGTTGTCAGTTTAATATTTCATTAGCTACGTAAAAGCGGGATCTGTGCCGGTTGGGTAATTTCAGGATCAATGCGGCACTGAAATCGGGATCGGCTTTGGGTAACTCGTAACAATCTCTTTGGAAATATTTCCCATTTTGTCGACAGTGCAGCAGAGTCAAAAACCTTTGGCACTGATCCACATTGTGTCAGAGACTTATCACAAGATAGGTGACATGCCAATTCCTCCCCTACTGTGAGCTAAAGTAAGAACGCATTTTCTGCAATAAATTATTCTGAGTTTTAAAACCCAATATTTAAATTATATCATTTTCTGATGTGCAAACTCCACTGCTGGGAGTTACAGACCCACGGGGAGAGCTAACAGTGTTTACAATTCGAGCTAAACCACTGAGGAGTAAATGCAGGTATTTCAGTGCACCGGTACTAATGGAAATGTGAAACCCACGCTCCCAGAGTTACTGCGCTAGATCAAACTTGGGATCGCTAAATATTTTTGCCCCGGGTAGCCTTTGTGATAAACAGATCACCTGAGTCAGAGAATCATAGAATCGCGACAGGAGGCCATTTGGCCCATTGAGCCTGCACTGACAATAATCCCAACCAGGCCCTAACCCCCATGTATTTACCCTGCTAATCCTCCTGACACTAAGGGGCAATTTTTCAAGGCCAATCCACCTAACCCGCACATGTTTGGAGGGTGGGAGGAAACCAGGGCACCCGGAGGAAAGCCACGCAGACACGGGGAGAACATGCAAACTCCACACAGACAGTCACCCGAGGCCAGAATGGAACCCAGATCCCTGGCACTGTGAGGCAGCAGTGTCAACCACTGTGCCACCGTGCTGCCTATCATAGAATCACTACAGTGCAGGAGGAGGCCATTCCACCCATCAAGCTGATTTAATGAGCACTGCGTTTATATTGTGACAACACTGTGCCTTTAAGAAATGTATTTAGGTCATGTTTCTTGTGCAGGATTTTGTTTTGACAGGCAGTTCTATGTATCGGTGCAGTTTTGTCTGCATCCGACAGCCCAAGTTGTTACTGCAGCAGTATAATTGATCGTAATTGCTAAAATGTTTGCTTTAATCCGGACTAATGCAGGTTGTTATTTAAGTGTTTCCCCCTGGGGTTTTTCAGAGCAGGGCTTGATTAGGTTTTGACAGGAAAAGTCATGTGACTGGGCGGGGCCAGGTGCAGAAACCCAGTTCAGTTGCTGCATAGGCTCTGTAGACAGAAGTAGCTCTTTCTCTCTCTGGAGATGGGAGACTGGGATCTGCCAGAAAATACGTCTCTTTCTCTGATGTCCTGCTGCTTGAAGGTAGATTTTGCCCTGGAAACTGCTGTATGGGAGTCAGGAGGCAGGTGTTTTTCTGGATCTGTACAGAGGGGTTAAAAGGCTGGAAATCTCACATCCACGTGAGCTTATCTGTTTTTGGTGCGAAGTGATTCTGAAGTATGGAATGGGGATATGGCTTAAATTGGAACTATTGAGATAGATAGCTGTTAAGAATTATACTTTGTCACGTTTAACCACTTCAATTAGTAAAAGTAATGCTAATTCTTTTTGTTATATTCTAACTGTGTTCTTAATTTAAGTTTGTTTTTATAAAAACTTCCTAGTGGGTCAATAGAATCATGCCTGGAGCGGGACACCTTATGCTCACCCTAATGCCAAACTCAACAAAAAAAGGTTGGGGACAAGGCTAATTTCATAATATACCTTGGAGTTTTTGATCTGGTCCTTAACAACATGATGGTAAAGTAAAAAGTAAAGTTTATTTATTATTCTCACAAGTAGGCTTACATTAACACTGCAATGAAGTTATTGTGAAAATGCCCTAGTCACCACACTCCGACGCCTGTTCGGGTACACTGAAGGAGCATTTAGCATGGCCAATGCAGCTAACCAGCACGTCTTTCGGACTGTGGGAGGAAACTGGAGCACCCGGAGGAAATCCATACAGACACGGGGAAGAACACGCAAACTCCACACAGACAGTGACCCAAGCCGGGAATCGAACCCGGGTCCCTGGCGCCGTGAGGCAGCAGTGCTAACCACTGTGCCACCGTGGTGTAACTGTTTTTTGGTTACTCAATAGAGCAACTGCATTTTTGATTTGATTTATTATTGTCACATGTATTAACATACAGTGAAAAGTATTGTTTCTTGCGCGCTATACAGACAAAACATACCATTCATAGAGAAGGAAATGAGAGAGTGCAGAATGTAGTGTTACAGTCATAGCTAGGGTGTAGAGAAAGATCAACTTAATGCAAGGTAAGTCCATTCAAAAGTCTGACAGCAGCAGGGAAGAAGCTGTTCTTGAGTCAGTTGGTACGTGACCTCAGACTTTTGTATCTTTTTCCAGACAAAAGAAGGTGGAAGAGAGAATGTCCGGGGTGCGTGGGGTCCTTAATTATGTTGGCTGCTTTGCCGAGGCAGTGGGAAGTGTAGACAGAGTCAATGGATGGGAGGCTGGTTTGCGTGATGGACTGGGCTACATTCACGATCTTTTGTAGTTCCTTGTGGAAGATTGAAGATTACTATGCCAGGTGTACCACTCTAATCTCTGTGGACAGATTTAATGACCACATGCGGGAAAGCAATTTCAGAAAACTACTTAAAAAGCTGCCAAAAAAGACGTTTCTCTCGGAATATTTGAGTGGGAACTTTGATTAATTAAAAAAAAAGGTGTCAAACTGATTTTTCTCAGTGAAAATATTGTGATGCTGCACAGCTTTAGAAGATGTCTGTTCGTTATTCATGGAACAAATGTGATTCATTTTGGGGTGAGCTTGTGTTAGGGGTGCCAATTCTGGATGGATGTATTCCATTGGACCTAAATGAGAATATCCCCCTGCCACAGGATGGCCAGCATGTTCATTCTTACTGCCTTTCCACATCAGTTGCAAAGTTTACACCCTGTTCATTACTCGACCCAATGATTCTTGACTGTCAAACGACCTTTATTGCCAGCCATCTGAACCTGTAAATGCAAAGACTTGGAGACGGTGGGGATTTGGAGGGGGGGGTGGGGTGTTGGGATGGGAGATGGGCTAGTGAGAATGTTGTAACAATGCTAATCACAGTCACAGCAATAATGTGGTAACAACAACATAAATGCATGAGACAGCACGGTGGCACAGCGGTTAGCACTGTTGCCTCATAGCTTCAGGGATCCGGGTTCAATTCCAGCCTCAGACGGCTTTCTGTGTGGAGTTTACGGGGATAAGGGCTGGGTGGGATTGTTGTCGGTGCGGGCTTGATGGGCCAAATGGCCTCCTTCTGCACTGTAGGGAACTTGTGATTCTATGACCACTATTCTTATAAATAATAACCAATCAAGGGAATGAGAAAAATCACCATTACTTTTCTCAAAAACTCCAGCCATGGAATTTCTTCCACGTTTCTGAGGCAATGCACATACTATGTGGAGTTTGCACATTCTCCGATTTGTGTGGGTTTCCTCCAGGTGCTCCAGTTTCCTCCCACAGTCTGAAAGACGTGCTGGTTAGGTGGATTGACCATGCTAAATTGCCCCTTCGTGTCCAAAGATGTGCTGGTGAGATGGATTGGCCATGTTAATTTGCCCCTTAAGTGTCCAAAGATGTGCAGGTTATGTGGATTGGCCATGCTAAATTGCCCCTTAGCATTCAAAGATGTGCAGGTTAGGTGGATTGGCCATGGCAATTGTGCAGGGTTATGAGGATAGGGCTGGAGGGAGGGCATGGGTGGCATGCTCTTTCGGAGAGTTGGAACAGTCTAAATGGGCCGAATGGCCTCTTTCTGCACTACAGGGATTCTACGGCTCTATCCTTTGCTGTAAGTCACCATTCAGCTGAAATATTCCAAATTACCCCACTTGGCAATAACGTTTCCAGGCAGATCTGGAAGTAGGGCTAGTGTCTCTCAGATCTGTGACTTTACTGCTGAAAAATTTGGATGATTTTTGAAAGCTAATTTGCAATTCAATCATCTCTGAAAATAGTTCAACTTGTGACTTCTTCATTACTGGTTTTGGGATATTACTAGACCAAAAAAAATTGGCTGGAGCAGGCAACCTACATAAAACCATAATTTAATTTGGTAAGAATTTATAGAAGTATTTTAGGGGAGTGGATAAGGGTAGTATTATTTATTAGTATCACAAGTAGGCTTACATTAACACTGCAATGAGGTTACTGTGAAAATCCCCCAGGTGCCACACTCCGGTGCCTGTTCGGGTACACTGAGGGAGAATTTAGCATGGCCAGTGCACCTAATCAGCCCGTCTTTCGGACTGTGGGAGGAAGCTGGAGCACCCGGAGGAAACTCATGCAACACGGGGAGAATGTGCAGACACCACACAGACAGTGACCCAAGCCGGGAATTGAACTCAGGTCCCTGGCGCTGTGAAGCAGCAGTGCTAACAACTGTGCTACTGTGCTGCCCATATATAAAGATAAGCCATTTTCTTCCCCATTGATGACACTTGTGGTTTCAAGTCTTAGGGTTTTCCTGTGTGTGAGGAGAACAGAGAACAAAGAACAAAGAAAATTATAGCACAGGAACAGGCCCTCCGGCCCTCCAAGCCTGCACTGACCTTGCTACCCGACTGAACTAAAACCCCCTCTCCTTCCGGGGATTGTATCCCTCTATTCCCATCCTATTCATGTATTTGTCAAGACACCCCTTAAAAGTCATTATCGTATCTGCTTCCACTATCTCCCCCGGCAGCGAGTTCCAGGCACCCACCACCCTCTGTGTAAAAAACTTGCCTCCTTTAAACCTTGCCCTTCGCACCTTAAACCTATGCCCCCTAGTAATTGACTCTTCCACCCTGTGAAAAAGCTTCTGATTATCCACTCTGTCCATGCCCCTCATAATCTGGTAGACTTCTATCAGGTCGCCCCTCAACCTCTGTCGTTCCAGTGAGAACAAACCAAGTTTCTCCAACCTCTCCTCATACCTAATGCCCTCCATACCTGGCAACATCCTGGTAAATCTTTTCTGTACTCTCTCCAAAGCCTCCACATCCTTCTGGTAGTGTAGCGACCAGAATTCAACACTATATTCCAAGTGCGGCCTAACTAGGGCTCTATAAAGAAGATTGGCTGACAAAACGCAATGAGGTGTCTATAATGTTAATTCACCCCCACAGCTTGTTCAACACCTTTGCACAATGTTTAAAAGGCCAGCACTTGTGTTTCAGACGATCAAAAGACAGGAATAACAAGATCACATGTGTCTGTTGAACAGTAGAAACGTCAACAAGGCTTTTCTTTCTCTCATAGAATCACAGGCCGAATTTTACCATCCCGCCCGCCGACAGGTATCAAAGCGGGCGAGGGATAGACCATGGGAAGGTCCTTTGACCTCGGGTGGGATTTTATGGTTACGAGACGAGTGAGGTAATACAGTCCTGCGCATAGATCCTTTACGGTGCAGAAGGAGGCCATTCAGCCCATTGAGCCTGCACCAACAACAATCCAACCCAGGCCCTATCGCCGTTACCCCACATATTTACCCTGCTAATCTCCCTGAAACTAAGGGGCAACTCATCATGGCCAACCAACCTAACCCTCACATTTTAGGACTGTGGGAGGAAACTAGAGCACCTGGAGGAAACCCACGCAGACAACGTGCAAACTCCACATAGTTACCCGAGGCCAGAATTGAACCAAGGTCCCTGGCACTGTGAGGCAGCAGTGCTAACCACTATGCCACCATGCCACCCTCTCAGTCAGATACTTCACACATCAAGAGCCTTGCTTCAGTATTACCAGGTTGGAAAACTAAGAAATTCACATGACCAGTTTCCATATTCCTTAAATATTATTCTCGCTCCTTTCTCAAAGGCCCACATCCTACCCGGTGGAATTTAGCAACAGTCAAAGTTTAGGGGGCAAAGATGGCAGCGGTACTACTGGAGGTTAGTAATCTGCAATCGTTACACTCCACGTAGGGACTGATAACTTTTTAATATAGATGATTTTTTTTCCCAAATGACGAACGAGCAAGATTTTACATTTTAAGTCTTTCACTGTAACAAACTAAAATCAAAACAGATCAAACATTAATTAACCTGCAACTAATACAGCAAACAAAAGAGCAGGTGTTTTTGCAGTAACAAGCTAACGCAACTGAAATATATCTTAAATAAACATTTTACTTTCTACCACATTTTTGATAGGTATGTAGCATTAAAGTTACATGGTTACTCCCAGCTCTCCTGTGGGGGTCCACTTCTCGCCACCAGACAAGAGTGAAGCTTTCAATATCCTTTGACAATCATTCTACTCCACCCCAGACACGATCATCACTAGCAAGATACATCTCATCAACTCCCCATTCTTAAGATTTTCAAAAGCTCTGCCTGTTCTGTTTTTTTTGGTGTGGAGATGCCGGCGTTGGACTGGGGTAAACACAGTAAGAAGTCTCACAACACCAAGTTAAAGTCCAACAGGTTTATTTGGTCGCAAAATCCACAAGCTTTCAGAGCGCTGCTCCTTCGTCAGGTAAGTGGGAGTTCTGTTCACAAACAGGGCATATAAAGACACAAACTCAATTTACAAAATAATGGTTGGAATGCGAGTCTTTACAGGTAATCAAATCATAAAGGTACAGACAATGTGAGTGGAGAGAGCGTTAAGCACAGGTTACAGAGATGTGTTTTGTTTCCAGACAGGGCAGTTTGTGAGATTTTGCAAGTCCAGGCAAGTCGTTGGGGGGTTACAGATAGTGTGACATGAACCCAAGATCCCGGTTGAGGCCGTCCTCATGTGTGCGGAACTTGGCTATCAGTCTCTGCTCAGTGACTCTGCGTTGTTGTGTGTCGTGAAGGCTGTCTTGGAGAACGCTTACCCGAAGATCAGAGGCCGAATGCCCGTGACCGCTGAAGTGTTCCCCAACAGGAAGAGAACACTCTTGCCTGGTGATTGTCGAGCGGTGTTCATTCATCCGTTGTCGTAGCGTCTGCATGGTCTCCCCAATGTACCATGCCTCGGGACATCCTTTCCTGCAGCGTATCAGGTAGACAACGTTGGCTGAATTGCAAGAGTATGTACCGTGTACCTGGTGGATGGTGTTCTCATGATGATGGCATCCGTGTCGATGATCCGGCATGTCTTGCAGAGGTTGCTGTGGCAGGGTTGTGCGGTGTCGTGGTCACTGTTCTCCTGAAGGCTGGGTAGTTTGCTGCGGACAATGGTCTGTTTGAGGTTGTGCGGTTGTTTGAAGGCAAGAAGTCGGGTGTGGGGATGGCCTTGGCGAGATGTTCGTCTTCATCAATGACATGTTGAAGGCTCCGGAGAAGATGTCGTAGCTTCTCCGCTTCGGGGAAGTACTGGACGACGAAGGGTGCTCTGTCCACCGTGTCCCGTGTTTGTCTTCTGAGAAGATCGGTGCGGTTTTACGGTGTGGCACGTCGGAACTGTCGATCGATGAGTCGAGCGCCATATCCTGTTCTTATGAGGGCATCTTTCAGCGTCTGGAGGTGTCTGTTGCGATCCTCCTCATCTGAGCAGATCCTGTGTATACGGAGGGCTTGTCCGTAGGGGATGGCTTCTTTAACGTGTTTAGGGTGGAAGCTGGAGAAGTGGAGCATCGTGAGTTTATCCGTGGGCTTGCGGTACAGTGAGGTGCTGAGGTGACCGTCCTTAATGGAGATGCGTGTGTCCAAGAATGCAACCGATTCCGGAGAGTAGTCCATGGTGAGTCTGATGGTGGGATGGAACTTGTTGATGTCATCATATCGTTGTTTCAGTGATTGTTCACCATGAGTCCAAAGGAAGAAAATGTCATCGATGTATCTAGTGTATCGCATCGGTTGAAGGTCCTGTGCGGTGAAGAGGTCTTGTTCAAACCTGTGCATGAAGATGTTGGCATATTGAGGTGCGAATTTGGTTCCTACGGCTGTTCCGTGTGTCTGGATGAAAAACTGGTTGTTGAAGGTGAAGACATTGTGGTCCAGGATGAAGCGGATGAGTTGTAAAATTGCATCTGGAAACTTGGCTATCTTTGGGTAAGCGTTCTCCAAGGCGGCCTTTATGACACACGACAACGCAGAGTCACTGAGCAGAGACTGATAGCCAAGTTCTGCACACATGAGGACGGCCTCAACCGGGATCTTGGGTTCATGTCACACTATCTGTAACCCCCACAACTTGCCTGGACTTGCAAAATCTCACAAACTGTCCTGTCTGGAGACAATACACATCTCTTTAACCTGTGCTTAACGCTCTCTCCACTCACATTTTCTGTACCTTTAAGACTTGATTACCTGTAAAGGCTCGCATTCCAATCATTATTTTGTAAATTGAGTTTGTGTCTTTATATGCCCTGTTTGTGAACACAACTCTCACTCACCTGATGAAGGGGCAGCGCTCCGAAAGCCAGTGGCTTTTGCTACCAAAAAAACCTGTTGGACTTTAACCTGGTGTTGTGAGACTTCTTACTTTTTTTTTGGAACAGAAACAGAATTCTTAAGAGCATCCTGCTTGGTTGTTTGAAGTTTATTTATTTTAAAGTTTATGTACTTATTAGTCACAAGTAGGCTTTATTTAACACTGCAATGAAGTTACAGTGAAAATCCCCTAGTCACCACACTCCGGTGCCTGTTCGGGTACACTGAGGGAGAATTTAGCATGGCCCAATGCATCTAACCAGCACATCTTCCGCACTATGGGAGGAAACTGAAGAACCCAGAGGAAACCCACACAGACACTGGGAGAACAGGGAGAAGGGCAGTACAGTAGCACAGTGGTTAGCACTGCTGCTTCACAACGCCAGAGACCCGGCTTCGATTCCCAGCTTGGGTCATTGTCTGTGTGGAGTTTGCACGTTCTCCCCGTGTCTGCGTGGGTTTCCTCCGGGTGCACTAGTTTCCTCCCACATTCTGACAGACGTGCTGGTTCGGTGCATTGACCCGAACAGTGCCGGAGTGTGGGGACTAGGGGAATTTCACAGTAACTTCATTGCAGTGTTAATGTAAGCCTTACTTGTGACTAATAAAAAAAAATTTAAATATGCAAACTTCACACAGACAGTGACTCAAGCCAGGAATCAAACCCGGGTCCCTGGTGCTGTGATGCAGCAGTGCTAACCACTGTGCCACCATGCCGCCCCCTAGTTCTGCTTGCTTTTCCACAGCAGTTGTTTGATTATTTTGGCATCCCTAAGAGCAGCTTTCCTTTTTCTGTGAGATACTGTGAAAGGTGTTAAAACTGCCACTCCACTTCAATGGGTTTTTATTTCAGTTTCCCTCCCCCACAGCAGCTGGATCACATGGGCATTTCTCCAAACTGATGTGTTTATCGGGAATTAGCTCTTTCTCAGAACATTCTGTCTTATCTTAAGCCAAAGGAGACTTTTTAAAATTCTTTCACAGGATGTGGGTGCCACCGGTTAGGCCAGAATGTACTGTTCATCCATAGTTGCCCTTGAGAAGGTGGTGATGAGCTGCCTTCTTGAACCACTGCAGTCCATGTGGTGTAGGTACACAGTGCTGTTATGAAGGAAGTTCCAGTGAAAGAACATTGATATATTTTCAAGTCAGGAGGGTAAATGGCTTTGGAGGGGAACTTGCAGGTAGTGGCTTTCCCATGCATACTCTGCCTTTGTCCTTCAGAATCATAGAATTCCTACAGTGTAGAAGGAGGCCATTTGGCCCATCAAGTCTGCACCAACTCTCCAACAACACATTTGTCCCAGGTCCACCACTGTAACCCCACACATTAATCCTATTAATTCCCATAATCTACATATTTTGGGACACAAAGAGGCAAATTCAGCATGGCCAATGCACCTAGCCTGCACATCTTTGGATTGCGGGAGGAAACTGGAGCACCCAGAGGAAACCGTGGGGAGAATGTGCAAATTCTACACAGTAACCCAAGGCTAGAATTGAACCCAAGTCCCTGGCACTGTGAGACAACAGTAACCACAGTGCCACCGTGCCGTCCTAAAACACAGTCTGGGTGCTGGACCTAGAATTAGAACCATAGAATCCCTACAGTGCAGAAAGAGGCCATTTAGCCCATCAAGTCTGTACCAATTCTCTGAAAGAACATCCCACCATTCTAGGTGATAGAGGCCACACGTTTGGAAGGTGCTGTTTGAAGGAGCATTGGTGAGTTGGTGCAGTGCATCTTGTAGATGGTACACACTGCTGCTACTGTGTGTCGGTGGTGGAGGGAGTGAATGTTGAAGGTGGTGGATGGGGTAGCATTCATATGGACTGATTTTTGAAAAATTAAACATATTTGCCTAGTCAGCATTCCTGACGTAATGGCGCATTTCATTAACTTGAAGGAAAAATACAAACAAAAAAGCAAGCTAGAGATCTGAAACAAATACAGAAAAACTGCTGGAGACATCCAGTGTGCCAGGTTGCATCTCTGGAGAGAACAGACAAGCTAATGTATAGTTCCATCATCAATACTGGAAAAAATTACAATTCTGACATAGAGACAGGGGATGCGAAATACACACAAACAGGAGAGAAATCTTAATATAAAAGCAAATTGCTACGGATGCTAGAACCTGAAACAAAAACAGAAAATGTTGGAAAATCTCAACAGGTCTGACGGCATCTGTGGAGAGAGAATGGAGCCAACGTTTCGAGTCAGGATAACCCTTCGTCAGAGCTCAAGAGAGGAATCTTGTCAGATAACAACTTTCGGAGAACGCTAAGGATTGAAAAGCGTTAATCAACACATCGACAGGTTCTCTTCAGCTGAACAGAAAGGTTTCTTTCTATAGTGCTGGCATTGCTTTACTCCTTTTCAATATGGTGACCGAACATAATGTAGTTGTGGATAACACCAACCCAATATAACAATGCCCTTGTGTCAAACACTGAGGTTCGGAGGGCATGTAAGTGTGGAAATTTGGGAGTAGACCCAGAAGACCTGGCGGCACGGTGGCACAGTGGTTAGCACTGCTGCCTCATGGTGCCACAGACCCGGGTTCAATTCCTGGCTTGGGTCACTGTCTGTGCAGAGTCTGCATGTTCTCTCCATGCTTGCGTGGGTTTCCTCCAGGCGCTCCGGTTTCCTCCCACAGTTTGAAAGATGTGCAGGTTTGCCGTGCTAAATTGCCCCTGAGGGCAGAATTTTCCCATCCCGCCTGCCACGGGAATCATTGCGGGCGGGAGGTGAACCATGCAAAGGTCCTCTGATCTCAGACGGGATTTTCCAGTCTTGGGACGAGTGTGGACAGAAAATCCCACCCTTAGTGTGGCACGATGTGTATCTTCGGGGGATTAGTGGGGTAAATGTGTGGGGCTATGGGGATAGGAAGAGGGTGGGCCTCGTCGGAGAGTCAATGCAGACTTGATGGGCCGAATGGCCTCTTTCTGCACTGTAGGGATTTTATGAAGACAGAACATTTCTAAGAATGTGCAGGGTCTAAGGTCGCTGGCACTCACTGGGCCTCAGTGTATGACGTTACTTAGCAAAAAGAGCATCATCTTCCCAGACAAATGTAAGAAAGTTGACGTGAAGCCATGGAAGCAAAGAGAAAGTGGAATGAGTCAGAAATGATGGTTGTCATGGAACAGGTTTAAGAAATCATGGTAAGGGTTTACATCTAGACTAGATGCTAATGTCTTGTTCACAGGTGAAAGCTTGGTTGGTGTAGCTCCCAGGACAGAGATAACCACTCCATGCATTTCAGCTTTCAATGAATTTTTCACAGGCTTCAATCATGATCTTGGGAGTTAGCCCCTGATTCCACACCCCGCCCCCCGCCCCCCCCCCGCAACCCCCAACATGAATTTGGAGAAGGTTGTTGGCAAAAATTATTTCTTACAATCCATATTTATAACCATGCGTCCCCAAAACCGCACACACACACACAAGTGGTTCAATAATGACTCTAACTGCCTATAGTTTACAGATGCACCATATAAGGCATCCTTTCCGGATGTGTCACAGCTCGGTATGGCTCCTGTCCTGTCCAAGACCGCAAGAAACTACGAAGCGTCATGAACAAAGCCCAGTCCATCACGCAAACCAGCCTCCTATCCATTCATTCCGTCTACACTGCCCACTTATGACTGTAACACTGCATTCTGCACTCTCTCCTTTCCTTCTCTATGAACAGTATGCTTTGTATGTAAAGCGCGCAAGAAACAATACTTTTCACTGTATACTAATACATGTGACAATAATAAATCAAATCAAATCAAAAAATCAAAAAGCAGCCAGCATAATCAAGGACCCCACGCACCCCGGACATTCTCTCTTCCACCTTTAACCATTGGGAAAAAGATACAAAAGTCTGAGGTCAGGGACCAACTCAAGAACAGTTTCTTCCCTGCTGCTGTCAGACGTTTGAATGGACCTACCTCGCATTAAGTTGATCTTTCTCTATACCCTAGCTATGACTGTAACACTACATTCTGCACCCTCTCCTTTCCTTCTCTACGAACGGTATGCTTTGTCTGTATAGCGCGCCAGAAACAATACTTTTCACTGTATACTTGTACAATAATAAATCAAATCAAATCAGGAGCAATCCCGGATCACTGCAAGCAGTTGCTTTGCAAATTCCTTTGTGGGGGGTTGGAGAGGGAGACTTCAGTTCACTGCGATGGAGTTTCAGCCTTACACACACACACACAGATAGGTACAATCGGCGTGCAATTTCTCACTGCATAACAACTCAACCCCTCCCGACTTCCAAACGCCCCAAGTGAAACTTCCAAAACAAAATCCCCACTTGCACAAAAAAAAGAATGACACTGCAAATCAGTCCATCCGTTCTCAGTGCGCTCCTTGCCCAGAGGCTGGAGCTATTGCCAGCACGGGGAAACAAAGAGGTGTGTGCTCACCGGCATCTCACAATATTGCCCACAGAAAGCACACACCTTTGTCTCGGTCTCTCTTACCTATTGTGGAGATGTGGGAAGCGTGGAACTGGTTGTCGGTGAAGCGGCAGAGGAGACAAGTCTTCCCTACCCCGGAATCTCCGATCAGCAACAGTCTGAATAACACATCATACTGTTTAGCCATGGTGCCAACAATTGAGACAAAAGTCGAGCACTTTTCTTTATCCAGAGAGCGAGAGCCCCAGCGCTGCTGCTTTATTCCTCTCCAGTCCCATAGCTGCCTGGATGCCACCCCAGGGCTTGATGTGTTGGGCTTGCTCTCTCTGTCCTCTCTCTCTCTCTCTGTGTTGCAGGCAGGGGGTGGGTGGAATTATCTGGGCATTCTCAGGCTGCCTTTCTCCTCGGAGCTATCTGGAGGACACACAGGGAGAGAGGGAAGGAGTCTTTCTGTTGCTCACACTGACAGCAGGAGGGATGGAGATGTGGGGAGGGGACTCTGTGTCTGCAATGAATGACGCGGTGAGTGGGACTCCACCTCAAAGCATCCCGAGTGTAGGAGGCATGCAGCCCTCCCCCTTCATCCCTAACCCCTTCATTGCCATTTTCCCTTAACCCATTCCTTCCATTCCCTTAATCCTTTCCTTCCATTTCCCTTCACCCATTCCTTCCATTTTCCCTTACCCTTATATTAAGTTGATCTTTCTCTACACCCTAGGTATGACTGCAACACTACATTCTGCACTCTCTCCTTTCCTTCTCTCCTATGTACTCTATGAACGGTATGCTTTGTTTGTATAGCACACAAGAAACAATACTTTTCACTGTATATCAATACACGCGACAATAATAAATCAAATCAAAAACCCATTCCTTCCATTCCCTTTGACCTCTTTTTCCTTAACCCATTCCTTCTATTTTCCCTTAACCCCCGTCCCTTCCCATAGCTCTTTTAAAAAATTCATTTACGGGACAAAGAACGAAGAACAGGGTGCACCTGAACCAGAGGGGCACCAATATCCTGGGAGGGAAATTTGCTACGGCTCTTCAGAGGGGTTTAAACTAATTTGTCAGGGGAGTGGGAAAAGGAGTTGTAGTCCAGAAGTCAGTGTTGAGGGTGGTGAGGTATTGGGGAAGGTATCAAGGTCAAGGATGGGTACCGGTAGACAGGAAGGTGGGTTGAAGTGTGTCTACTTCAATGCAAGGAGCATCCGGAACAAAGTAGATGAACTTGGGGCGTGGATTAGTACTTGGGACTACGATGTTGTGGCCATTACGGAGACGTGGGTAGAACAAGGACAGGAATGGTTGTTCGACGTTCCGGGGTATAGATGTTTCAGTAAGTGTAGGGAAGCTGGTAAAAGAGGTGGAGGAGTGGCATTGTTAATCAAGGATAGTCTAACGGCTGCGGAAAGGCACTTCGAGGGGGATCTGCACACTGAGGTAATATGGGCTGAAGTTAGAAATAGGAAAGGAGCGGTCACGTTGTTAGGAGTTTACTATAGGCCCCAAATAGTAATAGAGATGTGGAGGAAGAAATTGCTAAGCAGATTATGGATATGTGTGGGGGTCACAGGGTAGTTGTCATGGGGGACTTTAACTTTCCAAATATTGATTGGAACCTTTGTAGGTCAAATAGTTCAGATGGGGCCGTTTTTGTGCAGTGTGTGCAGGAGGGTTTCCTGACACAATATGTGGATAGGCCAACAAGAGGTGAGGCCACATTGGATTTGGTACTGGGAAATGAACCGGGCCAAGTGTTAGATTTGGTTGTGGGAGAGCACTTTGGAGATAGTGACCACAATTCGGTGTCTTTTGTTATTGCAATGGAGAGGGATAGGGCCGTACGGCAGGGCAAGGTTTACAATTGGGGGAGAGGTAATTATGATGCGATTAGGCAAGAATTAGCGGGCATAAGATGGGAACAGAAACTGTCAGGGAAAGGCACTAATGAAAAGTGGAACTTTTTCAAGGAACAAATACTGGGTGTCCTTGATAGGTATGTCCCTGTCAGGCAGGGAGGAAATGGCCGAGTGAGGGAACCATGGTTCACGAAAGAGGTGGAATGTCTTGTGAAAAGGAAGAGAGAAGCTTATGTAGGGATGAGGAAACAAGGTTCAGATGGCTCGATTGAGGGTTACAAGTTAGCAAGGAATGAGCTGAAAAGGGGGCTTAGGAGAGCTAGGAGGGGACATGAGAAGTCCTTGGTGGGTCGGATCAAGGAAAACCCCAAGGCTTTTTACTCTTATGTGAGGAATAAAAGAATGACCAGGATGAGGTTAGGGCTGGTCAAGGACAGTAGTGGGAAGTTGTGTATGGAATCAGTAGAGATAGGCGAGGTGATGAATGAATACTTTTTGTCAGTGTTCACCAAGGAGAGGGGCCATGTTTTTGAGGAAGAGAAGGTGTTATAGGCTAATAGGCTGGAGGAAATAGTTGTTCGGAGGGAGGATGTGCTGGCAGTTTTGAATAAACTGAAGGTCGATAAGTCCCCTGGGCCTGATGAAATATATCCTAGGATTCTTTGGGAGGCAAGGGATGAGATTGCAGAGCCTTTGGCTTTGATCTTTGGGTCATCACTGTCCACGGGGATGGTGCCAGAGGACTGGAGAGTGACGAATGTGGTTCCTCTGTTTAAGAAAGGGAATAGAAATGACCCTGGTAATTATAGACCGGTTAGTCTCACTTCGGTGGTTGGTAAATTGATGAAAAAGGTCCTTAGGGATGGGATTTACGACCATTTAGAAAGATGCGGATTAATCCGGGATAGTCAGCACGGATTCATGAAGGGCAAGTCGTGCCTCACAAATTTGATTGAATTTTTTGAGGAGGTAACTAAGTGTGTTGATGAAGGTAGGGCAGTTGATGTCATATACATGGATTTTAGTAAGGTGTTTGATAAGGTCCCCCATGGTCGGCTTATGATGAAAGTAAGGAGGTGTGGGATAGAGGAAAAGTTGGCCGATTGGATAGGTAACTGGCTGTCTGATCGAAGACAGAGGGTGGTGGTGGATGGAAAATTTTCAGACTGGAGGCAGGTTGCTAGCGGAGTGCCACAGGGATCAGTGCTTGGTCCTCTGCTCTTTGTGATTTTTATTAATGACTTAGTGGAGGGGACTGAAGGGTGGATCAGTAAATTTGCTGATGACACCAAGATTGGTGGAGTAGTGGATGAGGTGGAGGGCTGTTGTAGGCTGCAAAGAGCCATAGATAGGATGCAAAGCTGGGCTGAAAAATGGCAAATGGAGTTGAACCCTGATAAATGTGAGGTGATTCATTTTGGTAGGACCAATTTAAATGTGGATTACAGGGTCAAAGGTAGGGTTCTGAAGACTGTGGAGGAACAAAGAGATCTTGGGGTCCATATCCACAGATCTCTAAAGGTTGCCACTCAAGTGGATAGAGCTGTGAAGAAGGCCTATAGTGTGTTAGCTTTTATTAACAGGGGGTTGGAGTTTAAGAGCTGTGGGGTTATGCTGCAACTGTACAGGACCTTGGTGAGACCACATTTGGAATATTGTGTGCAGTTCTGGTCACCTCACTATAAGAAGGATGTGGAAGCGCTGGAAAGAGTGCAGAGGAGATTTACCAGGATGCTGCCTGGTTTGGAGGGTAGGTCTTATGAGGAAAGGTTGAGGGAGCTAGGGCTGTTCTCTCTGGAGCGGAGGAGGCTGAGGGGAGACTTAATAGAGGTTTATAAAATGATGAAGGGGATAGATAGAGTGAACGTTCAAAGACTATTTCCTCGGGTGGATGGAGCTATTACAAGGGGGCATAACTATAGGGTTCATGGTGGGAGATAGAGGAAGGATATCAGAGGTAGGTTCTTTACGCAGAGAGTGGTTGGGGTGTGGAATGGACTGCTTGTAGTGATAGTGGAGTCAGACACTTTAGGAACATTTAAGCGGTTATTGGATAGGCACATGGAGCACACCAGGATGATAGGGAGTGGGATAGCTTGATCTTGGTTTCAGATAAAGCTCGGCACAACATTGTGGGCCGAAGGGTCTGTTCTGTGCTGTACTGTTCTATGTTCTATGTTCTAACAATACAGCACAGGAACAGGCCCTTCGGCCCTCCAAGCCTGCGCCGCTCATGTGCCCACTAGACCATTCTTTTGTATCCCTCTAATCCCAGTCTGTTCATGTGGTTATCCAGATAAGTTATCTAGACATGTGTTTATTACCCATCGCCAACTGCCCAGATGGGTTTTTAGGATAATCTATGTTCCCTTAACTCCTTTCTTTTAACTCATTCCTTGCCTTTTCCTTTAACTCCTTGCTTTTCCCTTTTTTTAACCGATTCTCTTTTCCCTTCTGTTATATATTTAAGTGGTTGCCTGGTTGCTTTTAGAGCTGGTCCCATGATTTGGTGGAGATGTCACTGGGATGTTTCACAGGCATTAGTTTCATCTTTTACCCCGTACAAGCAACAGCTCCTTCAATAAACCTGTTGTTGTTAGTTTCAATCTACATGTGCAAACCACATCATTTCCTTTTTGTTTAAAACCCACACCCCTAAAGTAGTTTGGACATTACACCTTCCATTGGTCTAACTGTTTCACTGATTTCATCTTTTTCAAATCTTCCTTTATTATTTATTATTATTTATTAATTAGTCTCAAGTTAATATTAAATCTGCAATGAAGTTACTGTGAAATTCCCCTCGTCGCCACACTCCAGCTCCTGTTCAAATCAATGCACCCTAACCAGCACGTCTTTCAGACTATGGGAGGAAACCGGAGCACCCGGAGGAAACCCATGGAGACACGGGGAGAACGTGCAAACTCCACACAGACAGTGACCCAAGCCGGGAATCGAACTCAGGTCCCTGGCATTGTGAGGCAGCAATGCTAAACCACTGCGCCACCGTGCCCCCCCACAGTCCTTCTGCTTCTGCTCTGGTTTGATTATCTTTATTGCTTTTTCCATCACGGACATTTTATTTCGTTATTTTCTGCTCCCTCGTTCCGAGCCTCAAGCCCCTCCCCACCCCCCACCATAAGGTTCATTAATGTTTTAAGTTTGTTTATTCGTGTCACAAGTAGGCTTAAATTAACACTGCAAGGAAGTTACTGCGAAAATCCCCGAGTCGCCACACTCCGGCACCTGTGAGGATACGTCAAGGCAGAATTTAGCATAGCCAATGCACCTAACCAGCACATCGTTTGGACTGTGGGAGGAAACCGGAGCACCCGGAGGAAACCCACGCAGTCACAGGGAGAACGTGCAAACTCCACACAGACAATGACCCAAACTGGGAATCGAACCCGGGTCCCTGGCCCTGTGAGGCAGCAGTGCTAACCACTGTGCCACCATACTGCCTCGATATACAGTGCTTTCAAATATGCCAAAAGTCATCAAAACAAGTGTCACCTTAAATGGGTGAGAAAAATGGTTATTTTCAGCAGAGATTTATTCGATATATTTAGCTTCGGTCAATAATGAATGCTGAGGTAATTCTGCCACTTCATATATCATTGATGTGACTGTACTCAGAGTATGTACACATCGGATTGCCACAGTATAAAATAAATGTTGCTGCTGTTGGAAAGATATGGGAGAGATTGAGAAGCAGAATGATTGAGGGGCTGTAGGGACTGATTTAAGAATCTCTCATTGGAATATAGAAGATGGAAACATGATCTGATTCTCTCTGGATTCAATTGGGACTGGATAATATAGACCACGATAAGCTATTTCATCCTATCCAGAATAGGACGTGGACTGTGTTGGGAGACAAGTTTGTGTTAAGATGCTCTCAGGGGAGACGTGGAAACAAAATGTTGATACATTCAAGTGCCTCGGAAAAGCAGCCAGCATTATCAAGGACCCCACACACTCCGGACACAATCTCTTCCATCTTCTTGGGTGGCACGGTGACACAGTGGTTGGCACTGCTGCCTCACAGCGCCAGGGACCCGAGTTCAGTTCCGGCCTCGGGTCACTGTCTGTGTGGAGTTTGCACATTCTCCCCATGTCTGCGTGGGTTTCCTCCGGGTGCTCCAGTTTCCTCCCACAGTCCATTTGTGGGTTAAGTTGATTGGCCAGGCTAAATTGACACTAGTGTCAGGGGGATTAGCACTGCAAATATTGGGGTTACAGGAATAGGGCCAGGGTGGGATTGTGGTCAGTGCAGATTCAATAGGTCGAATGGCCTCCTTCTGCACTGTAGGCATGAATGTAGCCCAATCCATCGCGCAAACCTGCCTCCCATCCATTGACTACACTTTTGGGAAAAGCAGCCAGCCTAATCAAGGACCCTCCACACCCCCGGACATATTCTCTTCCACCTTCTTCCATCAGGAAAAAGATACAAAGGTCACGTACCAACCGACTCAAGAACAGCTCCTTCCCTGCTGCCATCGGACCTTTGATTGGACCGACCATATATTAAGTTGATCTTTCTCCACATCCTAGCTATGCCTGTAACACTACATTCTGCACTCTCTCCTTTCCTTCTCCCCTTTGTACTTTATGAGGAGTATTCTTTCTCTGAATAGAGTGCAAGAAACAATACTTTTCACTGTATCCCAATACATGTGACAATAATAAATCAATCAAATCAAAAACATAGTTCATCACTATTTGAGATCACGTACCGGCCAACTCAAGAACAGCTTCTTCCCTGCTGCCATCAGACTTTTGAATGAACCTACCTTATATTGAGCAGGGCTTTCTCTGCACCCTAGCGATGACTGTAACATTATATTCTGCACCGTCTCCTTTCCTTCCCCCCATGTACTCTATGAATGGTACGTTTTGTCTGTATAACGTGCAAGAAACAACACTTTTCACGATAAGTCGCCGGGTCCAGATGGGATGTACCCCAGTTTACTGTGGGAGGCGAGGGAAGAGATTGCAGAGCCTCTGGCAGTGATCTTTGCGTCGTCGATGGAGACGGGAAAGGTGCCGGAGGATTGGAGGATTGCAGATGTGGTTCCTATTTTCAAGAAGGGGAATAGGGATAGCCCAGGAAATTACCGACCGGTGAGTCTAACCTCAGTGGTTGGTAAGCTGATGGAGAAGATCCTGAGGGACAAGATTTATGAGCATTTAGAGAGGTTTAGTATGCTCAAGAATACTCAGCATGGCTTTGTCAAAGGCAGATCGTGCCTTACGAGCCTGGTGGAGTTCTTCGAAAATGTGACTAAACACATTGACAAAGGGAAAGCGGTAGATGTGGTTTATATGGATTTTAGCAAGGCGTTCGATAAGGTCCCCCATGCAAGGCTTCTAGAAAAAGTGAGAGGGCATGGGATCCAAGGGGCTGCTGCCCTGTGGATCCAGAACTGGCTTGCCCAAAGGAGGCAGAGAGTGGTCACCAGTGGTGTGCCCCAGGGATCTGTTCTGGGACCCTTGCTGTTTGTCATTTTCATAAATGACCTGGATGAGGAAGTGGAGGGATGGGTTGGTTGGTAAGTTTGCCAACGACACGAAGGTTGGTGGGGTTGTGGATAGTCTGGAGGGATGTCAGAAGTTACAGAGGGACATAGATAGGATGCAAGACTGGGTGGAGAAGTGGCAGATGGACTTCAACCCAGATAAATGTGTAGTGGTCCATTTTGGCAGGTCAAATGGGACGAAGGAGTACAATATTAAGGGAAAGACTCTTAGTACTGTAGAGGATCAGAAGGACCTTGGGGTCCGGGTCCATAGGACTCTAAAATCGGCCCCGCAGGTGGAGGAGGTGGTTAAGAAGGCGTATGGTGTGCTGGCCTTTATCAATCGAGGGATTGAGTTTAGGAGTCCGGGGATAATGATGCAGCTATATAAGACCCTCGTCAGACCCCACTTGGAGTACTGTGCTCAGTTCTGGTCGCCTCATTACAGGAAGGATGTGGAAAAGATTGAAAGGGTGCAGATGAGATTTACAAGGATGTTGCCTGGATTGAGTGGCATACCTTATGAGGATAGGCTGAGGGAGCTCGGTCTTTTCTCCTTGGAGAGACGTAGGATGAGAGGAGACTTAATAGAGGTACATAAGATGTTGAGAGGCATAGATCGGGTGGACTCTCAGAGGCTTTTTCCCAGGGTGGAAATGGCTGCTACGAGAGGACACAGGTTTAAGGTGCTGGGTGATAGGTACAGGGGAGACGTTAGGGGGAAGTTTTTCACACAGAGGGTGGTGGGCGAGTGGAATCGGCGGAGGCAAACTCAAAAGGGTCTTTTAAGAGACTCCTGGATGAGTACATGGGACTTAATAGGATGGAGGGTTATAGGTAGGTCTAAAAGGTAGGGATATGTTCGGCACAACTTGTGGAGCCGAAGGGCCTGTTTTGTGCTGTAGTTTTTCTATGTTTCTATGTTTCTATATACTAATACGTGTGACAATAATAAATCAAATCAAATAAATTAGATAATTTATTCAGAAACAATATATTGGCAAACAGTCCATAAGTAATTGAACTTGTAATTGAATTTGTGTCTATATATGCCCTGTTTGTGAACCGAAATCTTCACTCACCCGATGAAGGGGCAATGCTCCAAAATCTTGTGCCACCAAATCAACTTGTTGGACTTTAACCTGGTGTTGTGAGACTACTTACTAAATGTAATATGTTTGAGAGGACCAGGTGCCTCGCAATGTTTACACCATGGAGGTTTCCTCACCTCCTGTCCAGGTCTGTAGATTAGTCGTTATGATTAGTCAGCAGCTCCCTTATTATTGTAACATGTAACCACCAGGTTGGTCGGTGAGTCTGACAACTCTTACAGTTTGTTTCCATTAAGCCAGGCAAAGAGAACAAAATACAAATAGTTTTTGCTTTGTAAATGCATTTTAATGAGAATGTAGAATTGCTACGATTATCCCTTCCTCTTTGTTTTCAAATCCGTCATTCCGACACATCCCTCTGCCGCCAACAGGGCGTGTAGACCTGCCCCAGGTCTTTTAAACAGTGACTTACTTGTCACTTCCCTTCATGATCAGCAACTGACTGGATGTTGAGTGGTGGCCATTGATCACACTGCAGTGAAACATAATGGAAAGCAGTTAGTCAGGATGTTCCTGGGCTCCGAATGATATGTGCCCATTGGTAACATGCTGAAATTGCACTGTTTATTCTTAATGGATGTTCTGAATGGGTGTTGATACCGAGTGAAGTGAAAGTTCAGGAGGAAGAAAGCTAAAACTCCAGACGCATAAGGCGTGTTTTCTGATGGTGGGGCCTCGCCATTATCCGCTGGTGGGATCTTCCAGTCCCGCTGATGTCTGTGTGTTTTTCTGCGGCTCGCCCGTCCCAGGAGAATTTAGCATGGCTAATGTACCACACCAGCACATCTTTCGGACTGCGGGGGGAAACCGGAGCACCCGGAGGAAACCCACGCAGACCCGGGGAGAATGTGCAGATTCCGCACAGACAGTGACCCGAGAATCGAACCGGGATCCTCGTGCTGTGAGACAGCAGTGCTAACCACTGTGCCAGCATTTTTATTCTTTAAGTTAAATGGTAGAATTGAGGGTTTTTTTCATGAATCTGCTTCTGAATAAAAACTCACCCTATGCAAACCACGGCTAGATGCATTGGTCATGCTAAATTCTCCCTCGGTGTTCCCGAACAGGTGCTGGAGTGCGGCAACTAGGGGATTTTCACAGTAACTTCGTTGCAGTGTTAATGTAAGCCTACTTGTAACACGAATAAATAAACTTTAAACTTTAATTTTTTAGAAGGAGTAAAATGGTGTGACACTAATAAATAAACTTTAAAAATTTAAAAAACTTCAGGTGGGTGTGTGAGTCACCTCCGAAAGCTCTTGCTACCAAATAAACCTGTTGGACTTTAACCTGGTGTTGTGAGACTTCTTACTGTCTCAGGGGGTAGCATGGATATGGTGGGCCGAATGGTCTCCTTTGATGCTGTAACTATCCTCAGATTTCTGCCTTCTCCCACCAAGACCAAGATAACCAATTATTGATATCAGAACTCATCTGGCTGCACGTACAGCTAATGGCCTTGAAAAGCACATCTTGTTCAATTAGCGATTGAGGAAAGTCATTAAACAGCACTAACCTGATCTGGTGTGGGTTGTTACTTTATAGCAGAGAAGCAGGGAGGACACTAAAGCATTCTTCATCGTGATGGGAGACAATGTATTCTGCCATTTACACCTTATTAAGCAGTTTGTAGTTGGTTGATTGTCCTTCAATCGCTATCCTTCTTCCTTCGCATTGCCCTGGAATGTGGGGCGAATCCAATGCTCACTTCACTCACTGGTGTTACCAAGGAGACTGAGCGATGCTGGACAGAAACGCCCCCTTTTGTAGCTGGCACTGTGGGACTTTTGCTTTCATTTCTATTTGATTGGCTAGGTTGGGTTATGCAAATTTGCTCAAGTGACTTGTTTGGGATCTTCCGGCCGCGCTCGCCCCCAAGGTCGGAAAATCCCACCCGAGGTCGCCGGACTTTGCATGGTTCGCGCCTGCCTGCCACAATGCCCGTGGCGGGCGGGACAGGACAGGAAGATTCTGCCCCATATCCTCACTAACTGGTTTTTGAATCATGTGATTTGGGCGACACGGTGGCACAGTGGTTAGCACTGCTGCTTCACAGTGCGAGGGAGCCCGGTTCAATTCCGGTCTTGGGTGACTGTCTGTGTGAAGTTTACACATTCTCCCCATGTCTGCGTGGGTTTCCTCCGGATGTTCTGGTTTCCTCCCACAGTCCAAAGATTTGCAGGTTAGGTGGATTGGCCATGCTAAATTGTCTGTAATTGAATCAAGATGTGTAGGTTCAGGGGATTAGCCTTGGTAAATGTGTGGGGTTACAGGGATAGGGCTGGACAGAGGGCCCCTTTTCACCTTTCTTGAGTAGCAGTGTGTTACGCACAATTTTCCAATCTTAAGGAACTGTTCCCAAATCAAAGAAACTTTGTACTATTATAGTTAGGTCATTTGTAATGTTTTCACTACCTCCTTTAAGGGGAGGTAGTGGTATGCTGACAATTCCAGAGACTCTGGACTCTTGGGTTCAAACCCCATCAAGGCAACTGGCGGAATTTGAATTCCATTAACTAAATCTGGAATTGAAAGTTAGTCTCAGTAATGGTGACTATGAAACTGTCACTGTTTGTCATAACAACCCATCTGGTTCAGTAATGTCCTTCAGGGAAGGAAATCTGCCATTGTTACACCAGCCTTGCCTACCTGTTTTTAAGTGTATTTATTAGTGTCACAAGTAGGCTTACATTAACACTTCAGTGAAGTTACTGTGAAAATCCTGACTCCACAATGTTATCATAGAAACCTGTCAGTGTAGAAGGAAGCCATTCAGCCCATCAAGCCTGCACCAACAACTACCCTACCCAGGCCCTATCCCCATAACCCTGCTGATTCCCCCTGACACTAAGGGGCAATTTAGCATGGCCAATCCACCTAACCCACACACCTTTAGGAGGAAACCGGAGCACCCGGAGGAAACACACGCAGACACGGGAAGAACATGCAAACTTCACACAGACAGTGACCCAAGGCCAGAATTGAACCCGGGTCCCTGGCGCTGTGAGGCAACAATTCTTCCTTTAAAACAGAGATGAGGAGGGATTTCTTCAGCCAGAGAGTGGTGAATCTGTGGAACTCTTTGCTGCAGAAGGTTGTGGAAGCCAGGTCATTGAGTGTCTTTAAGACAGAGATAGATAGGTTCTTGATTAATAAGGGGATCAGGGGTTATGGGGAAAAGGCAGGAGAGCGGGGATGAGAAAAAAAATCAGCCATGATTGAATGGCAGAGCAGACTCGATGGGCCGAGTGGCGTAATTCTGCTCCTATGTCTTATGGTCTTATGGTCAGTGCTAACCACCGTGCTGCCCTTAACTCCAGACTCCAGACCCATAGAAACGAGGTTGACTTTTAATGGAATGGCCTTGCAAGGGTGATTAGGGATGGATAACAAACATTGGCCTTGCCAGTCCATTTGATGAAAGAATAAGTTAAGAAAAATCTAGGATGGAAATCATTTGTTCCTGCAATCTATCACTCTTTAGAGCCATTAACATTTTCATTAATTTTGTGAGTTCTTGTCCCTGATGCAATATTAGTTCCTACTATCCAGCCTGCAGACCTTGTCCTTAACTGTAAATACTGACTCAAAGTAAGTATTCAACATGTCCTCAATTTCCTTACTTTCAGTGGTATGATTAAAAAGGCTACATGAAAGTCTATGAGTAACTCTGGTGTGTTCTACTTTTTATAGGATTAATCATTTACTGTAACTTGATGCTGATATGTCCTCTCAATTTCTAGTTAAATACAAGTGTACTGCGTCAAGTGGCTTTCATTGGATAATCCTTTCTATTTGTGTAACGCCAAATGTTCCTTGTTTGTCGTACCACTAATTTGAAACAATGGACGTCAGCTTCCTTCCAGGACTCTTACCAATGCATCCATAACTAGCTCTATTCACATCATTAACTCCCTCATTCCCTTCACTACCTGGCTGTGTGCCTGCAATATTACATAATCTTTCGCTACAAACTATTATAGAGATCATTTTGCTATACTCAGGCTTGACCTTATACTTTAGGCAGCAACTTTGGAATTAGTCTTTAATGTCTGCGGAAAGATATTTTATATAAACGACAGTTCAGGATGACGTTTCTAGCTTATAGATTTATACTTTCAAACACAATTACTATGAAGAACTTACACCTAAGATAAAGTAAAAGTCAAGTTTATTTATTAGTGTCACAAGTAGGCTTACGTTAACACTGCAATGAAGTTAGTGTGAAAATCTCCTAGTCGCCACACCCCGGCGCCTGTTTGGGTATACTGAGGGAGAATCTAGCATGGCCAATTCTTCTATACGATTCTATACCAAACAATTCTTCTATACCTACACTTCTTAGTCTATAGAACCATAGAATCCCTGCAGTGCACAGAATCGTAGAATCCCTCCAGTGCAGAAGGAGCACAACTTAGAATCATAGAGTCCCTACATTGCAGAAGGAGGCCATTCGGCCCATCGAGTCTACATCGACAACAGTCCCACCTAGGCCCTATCCCCATAACCCCACATATTTATCCCACTAATCCCTCCAACCTACGCATCCTGGGACACTAAGGGGCAATTCAGCATGGCCAATGCACCTAACCCGCACGCCTTTCGGACTGTGGGAGGAAACCGGAGCACCCGGAGGAAACCCAGGCAGACACGGGGAGAATGTGCAGACTCATCACAGACAGTGGCCCAAGCCGGGAATTGAACCTGGGTCCCTGGAGCTGTGAGGCAGCAGTGCTAGCCGCTAACTTAGCTTCTCCTTCCAAGTGCAAGGGATCTTACACTGGAAGAGCCCACTGAGTCATTTGGACTCAAAGTAAATTATTTACTTTGCAAATGGGCCTAGATTGGATTGAGTTTTAAACACTCCCAGCCTCAATTATTGTAATCTTAAACACAATAAAGAGCGGTAACTAAATAGAGCTTAATGATTTTATTGTTTGCTTTTGTAACCGCCATTGCTTTAAAAATGGCAATTTAAAACCTGAAGATTGAGATAATTTTTGCAAGGTGCTCAATTCCAATTCCAATTAAGAAGTCAAATCTCACAGACTGGTGACTCATACATGGCAACCAGACACTGCAGCATGCTGTGAATTTAAAGGGGCAACATCAGCCTGGGCAAATGCATTTTGGAAATTATTTCTCGCTGGTCTGTTCAATCAGCAGGTGATGAGAAAGATATCAGCGATGTGAGAAGAATTTTACCCATTATTTGTGATGCCCAGGCAAGATAAAAAACTGTGGCCTTTCCTCAAGTGTGGCACGGTGGCACAGTGGTTAGCACTGCTGCCTCACAGCGCCAGAGACCCGGGTTTGATTCCGGTCTGTGCAGAGTTTGTACGTTCTCCCCTATGTCTGCCTGGGTTTCCTCCAGGTGCTCTGGTTTCCTCCCACAGTTCAAAAGTATGCAGGTTAGGTGGATTGGCCATGCTAAATTGCCCCTTAATGTCCAAAGATGTGTACGTTAGATGGATTGGCCATGGTAAATTGCCCCTTAGTGTCCAAAGAGTGTACGTTAGATGGATTGGCCATGCTAAATTGCCCCTTAGTGTCCAAAGATGTGCAGGTTAGTGGATTGGCCCTGATAAATTGCCCTTTAGTGTCTAAAGATGTGCAGGTTAGGTGGATTAGCTATGATAAATTGCCCCTTAGTGTCTCAAGATCTGGACATTAGGGGGATTGGCCATGGCAAATTGCCCCTTAGAGTCCAAGGATGTGCAGGTTAGGGGGGATTGGCGGGGTAAATATATGTGGTTGTAGAGATAGGGTGGGGGATGGGCCTGGGTAAGATGCTCTGTTGGAGATTCAACGCAGATTCAATGGGCCGAACGGCCTCTTCTGCACTGTAGGGATTCAGTGAAAGGCACCTTCCAAATACTCAGAGCATCTTGCAGCATTTCACATCAACTTGTTACTTCTGCAACAGTCAATCTATGCAAAGTTTGCATTTGAATGATTGGTTCAGCTGCTTAAGGGAGGAATATTGGCCAGAAGGCACTGCTCACATTTGAAAAGTTTCATACGGTCAGTTACACCTGAATAAGTCGACAACACAACAGCCTGATGTCTCATGTAGATGACAGGGGGCAGAACTTTCCCATTGCATCCACCATGGGAATCGTAGCGGGCGGGGCACGGAGCTTGCAAAGGCCCGTTGACCTCAGACAGGATTTTCCAGTCTTGGGGGCGAGTGCAGCCGGAAAATCCCGCCCAACATCTCCAAACTGAACAACTCCTTCAGTGTGACACTGGAACATCAGCCCAGGTTACAGGTGGGATTTAATGGCCTCCTCCAAAGTGAGTTTGTCGGTGGAGGGGACATTTATTCAGGCAGGAGGAGTGCAGGGATGGGACCTCACTGCCTTCTTGCCTCCACCCCCATTAATTCCGGGACAGGAAGGCTCATATATCCCTACAGAGCAGAAGGAGGCCATTTGGCCCATCGAGTCTGCACCGACAACAATCCCACCCAGGACCTATTCCCGCAAATCCACATATTTACCCTGTTAATCCCCCTGACTCTAAGGAGCAATTTATAATGGCCGATCAACCTAACCCACACATCTTTGGAATGTGGGAGGAAACTGGAGGAAACCCACAAAGACACGGGGAGAAGATGCAATCTCCATGCAGACAGTGACCCAAGGCCGGAATTGAACCCGGGTCCCTGGTGCTGTGAGGCAGCAATGCTAACCACTGTGTCACCGTGCCACCCCAATGGACGATTGTCCCATCCAAATGCCAATTGAGGTCCTTAATGTGGCAATTAATGCCCACTTAAGGGTCTCAGTCACCACTAGTATTTAACCAGTAGCAGGTAGGCAGTCACCATGTGGGAATCTGGGCTACCGGTGCGTTCCTCATTGTCAGACACTCACTTCCTGTTCACGGGATTGGGCGTCAGGGAGGGCTACCCCATTAGCCTTTCATCTGATCATCATCTCCCTTCCCAGACAGCAGCCCCCTCCCCTCAACTCCCACCCTGCTCTCAATCACCTGCTGCCTGAGACCCTCCCTGATCCTCGGCCTCTGGGGGGGTGAATTGCCAACAACCATTCCCCTGGTGGTGCTGATGGAATGAGGGAGCCGCCGGTCTCTGATGGTTTGTCAGCTCTCGGGGGAGGGTGGGATCTCTGCCCTTGATCCTGGGGAAGACCCAATGCTGGCCGCCTAAGTGCCTGGCTGGCATTTAATAGAACAGGGCCTTGCCCATAGAAAGCGATGTGCATCTCTTGCCAGCTCACCAACCAGCAGGTGAGACCCCTATCACCTGGGTTAAATTCTGCTCAATGTGCCCAAGTCCTGTGACGGGACGCGAATGCATAACTGAAGAGGAGAAACTCGAGCTTAAACTGAGTCAAGCAACAAGCACATTTCTGCCTGAATGTCGTGTTTTACATTGTTAGATTCCATCTGCCAAAGATTTTGTCTCGCTGACTTGTATTTCTTTTGGCCAAATCAAATGAACAAAATTAAACAAACTAAAGGGGGCAAAGTAAGAAGGGCAGCCCCCCAAAAAAGAGAGGACCACCCGAAACAGAAAAACAAAGCAGAAAGGAAACTTAAAGCGCCAAATCAAGATGTGGTTGGTAATGCACCCCACTCCCTGCAGTGCCCAACGGGCACGGAGGGCCTCGACGGTGCCCTTGGACACCGCATACTCTCTCTCCACGGACACCCAATTGCAAATATACCCATGGTAGAGGGGCAGACAGCCAGGCTGGATGACCCCCTTGGTTGCCCATTGCCTGGATTTGTTTATAACTCATTTGGAGCAGGTTGACGAGGAGGTCCTCCACCTCTCCCCACCTCCCCTTCAGTCAATTAGACTCGAAACGTTGGCTCTATTCTCTCCCCGCAGATGATGTCAGATCTGCTGCAATTTTCCAAGTATTTATTGGATAACGTGTTTACTTGGACATCACAGATGAAAAGGATCGTGGAATTGTTACATGGCAGGAGGAGGCCGTTCGGCCCATCGTGTCTGAACTGGCTCTCCGAAGGAGTGATTCACCTAGTTTCACTCTCCTGCCTTCTCCCCGTTACCCTGCACGTTCTCCCTTTTTGGATAACAGCCCGATTCCCTTATCAAAGCCTCGATTGAAGCTGCCTCCACCATGCTCTCAGACAGCGCATTCCAGATCCCAACCACCCGCTACGTGAAAAACTTTTTCCTCATATTGCCATTGCAAATTTCTTTAGGGCAGCACGGTGGCACAGTGGTTAGCACTGCTGCCTCACAGCTCCAGGGACCCAGGTTCGATTCCAGCCTCGGATCACTGTCTATGTGGAGTTTGCACCTTCTCCCCATGTCTGCGTGGGTTTCCACCGGGTGCTCCGGTTTCCTCCCACAGTCTGAAAGACGTGCTGGTTAGGTGCAGTGGCCATGCTAAATTCTCCCTCAGTGTACCCGAACACCTCTCGGTGGTACGGTGGATTGGCCACACTAAATTGCCCTTTCGTGTCAGGGCGATTAGAAGGGTAAATATGTCGTGCTACATGGATATGGCCTGGGTGGGATTGTTGTCGGTGTAGGCTCGATGGGCCGAATGGCCTCCTTCTACACTGTAGGATTCTATGATTCTATGAACAGGTGTCGAGTGTGTTGACTGGTGGATATACACAGTAACTTCATTGCAGTGTTAATGTAGGCCTACTTGTGACACTAATAAATAAACTTTAAAACTAAATCTGTGCCCTCTCATTCATAGAATCCCTCCAGTGCAGAAGGAGGCCATTTGGCCCATCATGTCTGAACCGTCCATAATCCCACCCAGGTCCTATTCCCGTAACCCCACATATTTATCCTGCTAACCTCCCTGACACCAAACAATATCTAAAGAAGGATGTGCTGGCCTTGGAAAGGGTCCAGAGGAGGTTGACAAGAATGATCCCTGGAATGAAGAGCTTGTCGTATGAGGAACGGTTGAGGACTCTGGGTCTGTACTCGTTGGAGTTTAGAAGGATGAGGGGGGATCTTATTGAAACTTATAGGATACTGCGAGGCCTGGATAGAGTGGATGTGATGAGGATGTTTCCACTAGTCGGAAAAACTAGAACCAGAGGGCACAACCTCAGGCTAAAGGGACCATCCTTTAAAACGGAGATGAGGAGGAATTTCTTCAGGCAGAGAGTGGTGAATCTGCGGAACTCTTTGCCACAGAACACTGTGCAGGTCAGGTCATTAGGTGTCTTTAAGATAGAGATAGATAGGTTCTTGATTAATAAAGGGATCAGGGGTTATGGGGAAAAGGCAGGAGAATGGAGATGAGAAAAATATCAGTCATGATTGAATGGCAGAGCAGACTCGATGGGCCGAGTGGCCTAATTCTGTTCCTATGTCTTATGGGCTTATGGTATAATGGTGTAACCGCACATCTTTGGACTGTGGGAGGAAACCGGAGCACCAGGAGGAAATCCAAGGGGATTTGCAGACTCCACACAGACAGTGACCTGAGGCCAGAATTGAATCCTCGATCCTTTCACCAGTGGGGTTCTCCTGTGATGGCTTCCATTGTTGAATGGCCTGCTATCACTCCCTGCTACTTAATGGGGGCTGGTTGGAATTAAATGTTAATAGTAATGAGCATTTTCTGGAAAGGCAAAGGGTGAAAATTAAAATTAATAAACATATTTTTTATCTAGTGCATTAATGAAGATCAGAAATCTTGGTAATTCATCTCAAATTATCCTAACATGACATAGAGAATTATTTTAATTAAAAATTACATTCTGCCTTATTACATTGCTTCTCAATATTATTTTCATTTAGGGCCATGAGTCACCATGTGGGTCAAACCAACTTGCTGCAGTGGATTAGATTTCAAAGTGGATTAAATTAATGCCAGATCTATTTTCAGACATTTTTATCAACACAGAACTAAAATCAATATTCCAATGAGTTGTTTCTTCTCTTCTGCTGTTCTTCAGCCTCATGGATTTGAGAGTAATGCAGTATTTTTTTCATGGAGTATTGCAGCAATAAAGTCAATGAAACATAAATAAATGCAAGTTAATATATTGTACGATGATTGTAAAATGCTGGCATGGCATCAGCTGCCACATCTGGGTGGCCATGTTTCATTCTTTCTTGACAGTTCACAGTCCTCTCTTGAAACAAAGTATTACTCCTTTGGTTCTGAAGGTAGATAGGTGACTCTGATATTAACTCTATGGGGGGGGAGGGGGTGATCTTTCCTTCTCGCCCCGTCAGTCGATGGGAGGGAACAGCCCATAAGATCGCGAGAGAGCCAAAAAATTGGGTTCGCGCCTGATTTCTTGCCTCTCGCAGATATCTGGCGAGATCAACCTCACACCCAAGATGGCGCAGAAACCAGCGATATTCAGGGGGGGGTGGGGGAGGTAGTGACACAGCTTCCTATTCTCTGTTATTGGTTGTAGAGATTCGCATTCTAATCAGTATTCTGTTACTTGATTTTGTGTCTCTGTGTCCTGTTTGAGAGCAGATATCCACTCCATCTGACGAAGGAGCAGCGCTCCGAAAGCTAATGGCATTTGCTACCAAATAAACCTGTTGGACTTTAACCTGGTGTTGTTAAAACTCTTACTGTTATTACATAGAACAGAGAGATCCGTGCATGCGCAATAGCACCCTCTGCTGTAGCATACCGGCTTTTGGGTTAACGTAAGCCTTGCCCCCTCTGCTCCCCCTGGCAGGAAACAGATCTTGCTTCATTTTATTCGACACTTAGATATTTTTTGGTAAGATTGCCCCCTACCTCAATATAGTTTGGAAGCTAGCCAGGTAAGTTGTACTGATGGACTCCAAGGCTGCCAATGTTCATACTATTCATCATTGGCCTTTATTCATCCTCTTTTCCAAATATATCATTTGCTATAGACAATTCATTGTCTGGGAAAGTCCACTTCAATGGATGTGTAATGACCTCAATGAGCCCAAGAGGATGGCCCCTTAGAGTATGAGCTCCCTGATTGCCTGCTCAATCAAGGATTCTCACCTGTGTATATATTGCGGAGTGTCAGGGCTACTGACACTCCGGATTCTAACTTGGTACCTGACGCACTCTTAGAAGTGGAATAGAGTTTGTAAATAAAGGGAATCTGGTGAAGGGACAACGGCCTCTGAGGAGTTATTTCAGAATGTCTTCCTCTAATGGTTTCCTCACAAGTGAACACCATCATTGGTCGAGAAGACATTCAAGGCAAGCTTTTCCCTGTTTACTCAACGCGGTCACCCAACCATCGGCTCAAACACAATGTGGTCAGGGATACTGAGGTTCTGGTAAGGATGGCCATCAAATGAATTCACAGATAAAAGTAGCTTGGTTACTCAGATAAGTGGGGATATGGGGGGTGATGGGGAGGGATTGTGGTGTAGTGCTACTGTCACTGCACCAGTAATCTAGAGGCCCAGGCTAATCATAGAATCCCTACAGTGCAGGAAGATGCCATTCGGCCCATCGAGTCTGCGCCAACCACAATCCCACCCAGGCCCTATTCCCGTAACCCTTCACATTTACCCTGCTTGTCCCCCTGACACTAAGGGTCAATTTAGCATGGCCAATCCACCTAACCCGCCCATCTTTGGTCTGTGGGAGGAAACCGGAGCACCCGGAGGAAACCCACGCAGAGAGCGTGCAAACTCCACACATTCAGTGACCCGAGGCTGGAATTGAACCTGAGTCTCTGGCGCTGTGAGGCAGCAGTGCTAACCACTGCGCCACTGTGGGGACACGGGTTTAGATCCCACCATGGCAGCTGGTGGAATTTTAAATGTTATCAATGAATTCGGAATTGAAAGCTAATCTCAGTATTAGTGACCATGGTAACCATCATTGGTGAAAACCCATCTGGTTCAGTAAATGTCCCTTAGGGAAGGAAATCTGCTGTCCTTACCTGGTCTGGCCTATATGTGACTCCAGATCCACAGCAATGTGGTTGATGCTTAACTGCTCTCTGAAATTGCCCAGCAAGCCACTCAGTGCAAGGATAATTAGTGATGGACAACGAACGCTGGCCTTATCAGCGTTACCCAATGAAAGAACAAGGCTAAAAACCAACACAATGAAGAAGCTGAGAGTTAGGGGTGATTTGAATGAGATTGATTTTGATTTGATTTGATTTATCATTGTCACATGTATTAGTATCCAGTGAAAAGTATTGTTTATTGTGCGCTGTACAGACAAAGCATACCGTTCATAGAGAAGGAAAGGAGAGAGTGCAGAATGTAGTGTTACAGTCACAGCTAGGGTGTAGAGAAAGATCAACTTAATGTGAGATAGGTCCATTCAAAAGTCTGATGGCAGCAGGGAAGGAGCTGTTCTTGAGTCGGTCGGTTGAGATTAATTATTTCAACTGGTCAGGTGACAAAGAATTAAGGGTTGTGCTTACATGTTGTGGAAGACAGATTTGGGTTGAATATCAGGTAGTTCTTCTGCCAGACAATAGCTACCCCATGGAACAAATCGCCACCTGTTGGTCGGGTGCTATGTTGCTTCCTAAGTGTCGAAACAACGAAGACATTAGCACACAACCCTAACCAGAAGTGTTATGCCTACCGTACTGGTTCGGGACAAACAAAGGGCATCCTTTACTCACGTCTGAAGCAGGTAAACAAATAATTGACCTAAGACTTGTGTGAGTTTCTAGGTATTGGCCAGAATTGGGCGGCACGGTAGCACAGTGGTTAGCACTGCTGCTTCACAGCTCCAGGGATCTGGGTTCGATTCCCGGCTTGGGTCACTGTCTGTGTGGACTTTGCACATTCTCCTCGTGTCTGCGTGGGTTTCCTCCGGGTGCTCCGGTTTCCTCCCACAGTCCAAAGATGTGCGGGTTAGGTTGATTGGCCATACTAAAATTGCCCCTTAGTGTCCTGAGATGCGTAGGTTAGAGGGATTAGCGGATAAAATATGTAGGGATATGGGGGTAGGGCCTAGGTGGGATTGCGGTCGGTGCAGACTCGAATGGCCTCTTTCTGTACTGTAGGGTTTCTATGATTTCTATGAATTTTCTGGCCATTCGCGCCAGTGGGATTCTCTTGTCCCGCTGCAGTGAACGTAGATTTGGCTGAGCACCAAATTATCCGTCCTTGCCGGCAGCGGCAGCAGGGCGTGAACGGTCGGAGAATTCCAATTTTGTCTGCGTGGGTTTCCTCCGGGTGCTCCGGTTTCCTCCCACAGTCCAAAGATGTGCGGGTTAGGTTGATTGGCCGTGCTAAATTGGCTCTAGTGTCAGGAGGATTAGCAGGATAAATATGTGGGGTTGCGGGAATAGGGTCTGGGTGGGATTGTGGTCGAGAAATGTTTGGGCAGGCTAGGCTTGTATCTGCTGTAGCTTAGAAAAGCAAGAGGCAACTTGATTGAAATGTACAAGATCATGAGGGGTGTTGACAGCATGGAGGTGGAGAAGATGCTTCCTCTTGTGGGAGAATCTAGAACTAAGGGTCATTGCATAAAAATAAGGGGTCACCCATTTAAGATCGAGAATTTTTTTCTCTCGACGATGGAGTGTCTCTGGAACTCGATGGGCCGAATGGCCTCCTTCTGCACTATAGGGATTCTATAACTCTATGATTCCAGTCATTATGTCCAAATCAAAGTTTGCTGAGTTAAAGGACAGGGAAGCTAAGATTCAACATATAACTGGGATGGCTTGGGGTTCAGGAAGACATCTTGTGACCAGAATTTCAAAAGAAAACATTACATGTAGAGCTAGGATTACCTGAACAAACATTCCTTTCTGACTGTTTGTATTCAAATTACAATTAAATTTATTTTAAATAACAAGCACTGATAATATCTTCGGGGGAACTGGCTTAGAAAACTTAATATTCTTGGCAACATGAAAGCTGAATTAACATCAATCAACATAGTAATTAACTCTGCAATCTAATCATTACAATTGTTATTTCAGCTCCCTCAGACTGTTTAATGTCCTTACTGTCCCACAATAATTTTCCAATGACACATTTAGAATATGACTCATAAATTTAAAAAGTTCACATTCATCCAAATATTTTCACATTTAGATTTTTAAAAATGGTTCTGAAAGGCGCACAGAAATAAGTGCTTACTGCTATTGTGCAGGATTACCGTTAACTGTGGAGCACAGTTTACAGTTCTGGTCCCTGTAGGATACACAGTGCCTTGTGGGGAGGTGATGGCCTACTGGTATTATTGCTAGACTAATAATCCAGATAATTAGCTAATGTGACCTGGGTTCAAATCCTGCCACAGCAGACGGTGGAATTTGAACTCAATTTTTTAAAAATCTGGAATTAAGAATCTACTGATGAGCATGAAACCATTGTCGATTGTCAGAAAAACCCATCTGGTTTACTAATGTCCTTTTAGGGAAGGAAATCTGCCGTCCTTACCTGGTCTGGCCTACATGTGACTCCAGAGCCACAGCAATGTGGCTGACTCTCAATTAGGGATGGGCAACAAATGCTGCCCAGCCAGTGACGCCCATGTCCACAAATGAACTTTAAAAAACTTGCCTCAGAGGAGGTGCAAAGAAGTTTTCCTATATTGATACAACAGGCGCTATGAGGCAACAGTGAGGGCAGCATGGTGGCACAGTGTTTAGCACTGCTGCCTCACAGCTGTAGAGACCCGGGTTCGATTCCCAGCTTGGGTTATTGTCTGTATGGAGTTTGCACGTTCTCCCCATGTCTGCATGGGTTTCCTCCGGGTGCTCCAGTCTCCTCCCACAGTCCGAAAGAAGTGCTGCTCAGGTGCCTTGGCCATGCTAAAATTCTACCCAAACAGGCACCAGAGTGTGGCGATTTTCACAGTAACTTCATTGCAGTGTCAATGTAAGCCTACTTGTGACACTAATAAAATAAACTTAATCACTGGTTTGACTCAAAAAGAATGAAGAAAATAGATAAACTATCTGTTCTTAATTTATAGATTTCAAAGAAGTAAAATGTATAAATTATATTGCCTTTGGTAGCAACAGTGCTAATAAGAACTGCTGCAATATTAGCTCCCTCTGGACAGTAACTCAAATATTAGATCCTGACAAAGTCCTAATGTGTTTAAGCAGATTATGGTGCATCCTTAATGGTATTGAATATTTAATTAAGAGACAGATTTTTCATTACTGATACGGATTCCCCTCCATCTCACAGGGGAAGAAACTGACTGAATTTTAAAGAATGCCTTTTCACTCTCTTATAATGAATTGGAAGTGGATTCAAGTGAGGAATCGCCGCATGCCTGTTTAACATCTCACCAACACAATGTAGCTGGCGTTGGTAATTCGCCATTTTCTTATGGATTCTCCTATGAGGAGAGGTTGTGTAGGTTGGGCCTGTACTCGTTGGAGTTTAGAAGAATGAGAGGCGACCTTATTGAGACATATAGAATTCTCAGGGGGCTTTGACAGGGTAGATACTGAGAGGCTGTTTCACCTTGTGGGAGAGTCTAAGACCAGAGGGCATAAGGGGTCACTCAAAGGGGGTCATCCAAAGATGAGTAGCTGGGAGATTACGTAGAACCAAGCCTCTTATATGTTTCTTAACAATGACAAGTCTGGCCTTTTTTTCATTTTGCGGGCTGGCATTTAAAATATATTATGTTTTGGGAGAAAAGAG
This sequence comes from Mustelus asterias, assembly GCF_964213995.1. Taxonomy (NCBI): domain Eukaryota; kingdom Metazoa; phylum Chordata; class Chondrichthyes; order Carcharhiniformes; family Triakidae; genus Mustelus; species Mustelus asterias. Next base: position 9,427,207 of record NC_135818.1, on the reverse strand, counting down.
AGATCCAGAGACAAGCGGACCTTAAACAAAAGGGGACAAAATTCCCAAATAACTGACACCCCTGTTTGATGTTAGTGTACCTTTAAGAGTCTTTTTTTCCCTTCATGCTTACAACCTTAGGTGATGTCATTGTTTGGAGGAGAAAAAAAACAGTGACAAGGATAGATTTTCAGTTTCAGTTTGAAGCTGCAGGTTGAAGTTTAGTTTTAGAAGGGACAGCAAGCTAAAAAGAAGTGTTTTCCCTCTCTCCCTGTTGTTTTGAAAATTCTGTAGGTTTCCTGAAGGGTGAAAATCTGTAGTTGGGGGCTGGACCAGAGTCTCTCTCTGGTGCTTTGGGAAACTATCTTGTCTTCAAACTGTTTGGAGTGAATCCAGAGAACTGCAGACTTCAACCAAGGGACTCAATTTCCATTATCATGTGAGCAGTAGTCTGTGCTGTGTGAAACCTGTGAAAAGGGGTTTTTGTTGTCTACGGGTTTTGGTTTTAATTGGAACCAATTAAGATCATTAAGAGTTATCCATTATAGTGATTATTTTGTTTCTTGTTTGCAATTGATAAAGGTTCTTGCTAATTTTCTTACTATACAAATTAACTATATTCTTAAATAAACTTTGTTTGATAAAAGCTCCCTAGTGGGTCTTTTGAATCACACCTGAAGTGGAACATCTCATGCCTATCCCAGCCGAATTCAAGGTGCAAAACATATGATTCAGGTGGGTTCCATAAAACACTTTGGCATTTCTGACCTGAAACATAACACTGAAGAAGACTAGACTTTCTACATCTTTTCTAATTTAAACATAAACAATAACCTAAAAATAGGTTTAAGTCAAAAGTGATGAATTTCATAGAATCCTACAGTGCAGAAGGAAACCGTTCAGCCCATCGAGTCTGCACTGACTCTCTTTGACAGGCACTTCCCCCCTCACTATCCTCATAACCCCACACATTTAGCATGGCCAATCCACCTAACCCTGTGCATTTTTAGACAGTGGGAGGAAACCGGAGCATCCGGAGGAAACCCACGGGGAGAACGTGCAGACTCAGCTCAGACAGTCACCCGAGGCTGGAATCGAACCCGGGGTCCCTGGCGCTGTGAGGCAGCGGTGCTAACCACTGTGCCACCATGCCACACATCAAAACAACCAGACACTTATTCCAAAACACAAATTTTTAAACTGTTTTTTGTACTTATTTCAACTTTAAGTACTGGTGTGATAAAGTGCTTTTGAGTCTCTGGGGAAAATTGCAGAAATTTTCATTTCGTTCGTTCATCTATTACTTTTTAAATGTCAAAAAGCGATATAAACAAATCATTGTGTGTAATAACATGGTTTCATGAAATATAAATAATGAGGGCTTTCAAATTTTACTGAACAAAAAGTAGGACTAAGTGCAGCAAGTCAGAGAAATAATAATATTTCTGAAAAGAAAATAAATGCTTACTAATACAATGAGACCTCCTTTCTCCATTATTAATTTTGTTGTCAATAGATGTTGAAAGAAGCACTTAAGTGATATCTTAAGTGATCAAAGCATTCATCTGGTTACACATCATCAATTTCAATTGAGATAATCATTGCACTGATAATGCTAGATTAAAGGTATAAATTGATTGTCCACAGTTAGCCAGTGATTTGTTGGCCACATGATTTGATGTAGAAATAAGGGCCAGTATTTTATGATCTCGCTCAGGCGAGGCTCGGAAAATCCCACCCAAAGCCAACGGAGAATTCCAACGAGCCTCGCCTTCCCCGGATCTCTTAGGCCGATAAAAGTCTGGCCACGAAGTCTCCATATCAATTTTTCGAGGGTTGAAAATTAGTTCTATAAACACCCCAAATTGAAACTGGGAGTGTTAGCCATAGAATCATAGAAACCCTCCAGTACAGAAAGAGGCCATTTGGCCCATCAAGTCTGCACCGACCACAATCCCACCCAGGCCCTGCCCCCATATCCCTACATATTTACCCGCTAATCCCTCTAACCTACGCATCTCAGGACACTAAGGGCAATTTTTTTTTAGAATGGCCAATCAACCTAACCCGCACATCTTTGGACTGTGGGAGGAAACCGGAGCACCCGGAGGAAACCCACGCAGACACGAGGAGAGTGTGCAAACTCCACACAGACAGTGACCCAAGCCAGGAATCGAACCCAGGTCCCTGGAGCTGTGAAGCAGCAGTGCTAACCACTGTGCTACCGTGCCGCCATGGCTCAGTTAGTAGCACTCTTCCAGAATCAGAGAATCCCTACAGTGCAGGAGGAGGCCATTGGACACACTGGGCCCCAAGACCGGAAAATCCCACCCGAGGTCAACGGACCTGCTCATGGTCCGCCCCTGCCCACTACGATTCCCAGGAAAATTCCGCCCATTGAGTCTGCACCAAAAGGAGCATCTTACCCAAGCCCACCCCACGCTCTCGCCCCATAACCCATAAACAATTACTGCGTTAATTGACCCAATTAGCACTGCTGCCTCACAGCGCCAGGGACCCGGGTTCGATTCCAGCCTCAGGTCACTGTCTGTGTAGAGTTTGCACTTTCACCCCATGTCTTTGTGGGTTTCCTCCTGTTTCCTCCCACACTCCAAAGATATGCGGGTTAGGTTGATTGGCCATGCGATATTGCCCCTTAATGTCCAAGGATGTGTAGGTTAGGTGGATTGACCATGCTAAATTGACCCTAGTGTCAGGGGAATTAGCAGGATAAATACGTGGGGTTACAGGAATAGGGATCTGGGTGGGATTGTGGTCGGTGCAGATTCAATGGGCTGAATGGCCTCTTTCTGCACTGTAGGGATTCTATGATTCTGAACTACACATCTTGGGAAACAAAGAGGCAATTTAATACGGCCAAACCACCCAACCCTCACATCTTTGGACTGTGGGAGAAAACCGGGGCACCCAGAGAAACCCACGCAGACATGGGGAGAATGTGCAAACCCCACACAGTCACCCAAGGCTGGAACCGAACTCGGATCCCTGGCGCTGTGAGACAGCAGTGCTAACCACTGTGCTGCCACTCTCACCTCTGAGTCTGAAGGTTGTGGGTCTTGTAATTTAAAGGGTCAACAGGATAGATATCACAGAATCAAACGGTACAGAAGAGGCCCTTCAGCCCATTGAGGCTGCACCAACATCTGAGAAACATCTGACCTACTGACCTAATCCCATTTACCAGCACATAGCCCATAGCCTTCAATGTTCTGGTGTGCCAAGTGCTCATCCAGGTATTCTTTAAAGGATGTGAGGCAAACCGCCAGGTTAAAGTCCAGCAGGTTTATTTGGTAGCACAAGCCACTAGCTTTTGGAGTGCTGCCCCTTCATCAGGTGAGTGGGAGTTCTGTTCACAAACAGGGCATATAAAGACACAAACTCAATTTACAAAATAATGGTTGGAATCTGAGTCTTTACAGGTAATCAAGTCTTAAAGGTACAGACAATGTGAGTGGAGAGAGGGTTAAGCACAGGTTAAAGAGATGTGTATTGTCCCCAGACAGGACAGTTTGTGAGATTTTGCAAACCCAGGCAAGTCGTGGGGGTTACAGATAGTGTGACATGAATCCAAGATCCCGGTTGAGGCCGTCCTCGTGTGTGCAGAACTTGGCAATCAGTCTCTGCTCAGCGACTCTGTTGTCGTGCGTTGTGAAGGCCGCCTTGGAGAACGCTTAACCGAAGATCAGAGGCCGAATGCCCATGACTGCTGAAGTGTTCCCCAACAGGAAGAGAACACTCTTGCCTGGTGATTCTCGAGCGGTGTTCATTCATCCATTGTCGTAGCGTCTATATGGTTTCCCCAATGTACCATGCCTCGGGACATCCTTTCCTGCCGCGTATCAGGGAGACGACGTTGGCCGAGTTGCAAGTGTACGTACCGTGTACCTGGTGGATGGTGTTCTCACGTGAGATGATGGCATCCATGTCGATGATCCGGCACATCTTGCAGAGGTTGCTGTGGCAGGGTTGTGTGGTGTCATGGTCACTGTTCTCCTGAAGGCTGGGTAATTTGCTGCGGACAATGGTCTGTTTGAGGTTGTGCAATTGTTTGAAGACAAGAAGTGGGGGTGTGGGGATGGCCTTGGCGAGATGTTTGTCTTCATTGATAACATGTTGAAGGCTCCGGAGAAGATGTCATAGCTTCTCTGCTCCGGGGAAGTACTGGATGACAAAGGGTACTCTGTCCACCGTGTCCCGTGTTTGTCTTCTGAGGAAGTCGGTGCGATTTTTCACTGTGGCGCGTTGGAACTGTCGATCGATGAGTCGAGCGCCATATCCTGTTCTTATGAGGGCATCTTTCAGCGTTCGGAGGTGTCTGTTGCGATCCTCCTCATCTGAGCAGCTCCTTTTATACGGAGGGCTTGTCCATAGGGGATGGCTTCTTTAACGTGTTTAGGGTGGAAGCAGGAGAAGTGGAACATCATGAGGTTATCCGTGGGTTTGCGGTACAGTGAGGTGCTGAGGTGACCGTCCTTAATGGAGATGCGTGTGTCCAAGAATGCAACCGATTCCGGAGAGTAGTCCATGGTGAGTCTGATGGTGGGATGGAACTTGTTGATGTCATCATAGAGTTGTTTCAGTGATTGTTCACCATGAGTCCAAAGGAAGAAAATGTCATCAATGTATCCAGTGTATAGCATCGGTTGAAGGTCCTGTGCGGTGAAGAGATCTTGTTCGAACCTGTGCATGAAGATGTTGGTATATTGAGGTGTGAATTTGGTCCCCATGGCTGTTCCGTGTGTCTGGATGAAGAACTGGTTGTTGAAGGTGAAGACATTGTGGTCCAGGATGAAATGGATGAGTTGTAAAATTGCATCTAGAGATTGGCAGTTGTCGGCGTTGAGTGCAGAGGCAGTTGCAGCAATGCCATCGTCGAAGGGGCAGCACTCCGAAAGCTTGTGGCTTGTGCTATCAGATAAACCTGTTGGGCTTTAACCTCGTGTTGTGAGACTTCTTACTCTGCTTACCCCAGTCGAACGCCGGCATCTCCACATCAGAAGCGAGAGAGACAGGGCGAGGTTAAAAACAAAGTTCCCGGTATGGGAAGAAGACAGATAAAATAGGAGGCGTGCCTCAATTTATTTTATATAGTATAGAGGTGTGCCGTGTAATAAAAAGGGTTGGGAACCACTGCTCTGGACAGACAGGCAGCCCTGAGGGGAAATCAGCCTTCCCTATAACCTACTTTGTATATACGGTAAATAAAGTATCTCTTAAGTAAATACCCTGATACATCGACAGCTCCTCTTGGTTAGAATCCAGACTTTGCAGAGTCATAGAGGTTTACAGCATGGAAACAGGCCCTTCGGCCCAACTTGTCCATGCCGCCCTTATTTTTAAACCCCTAAGTTAATCCCAATTGCCCGCATTTGGCCATATCCCTCTATACCCATCTTACCCATGTAACTGTCTAAATATTTTTTAAAAGATAAAATTGTACCCGCCTCTACCACTACCTCTGGCAGCTTGTTCCAGACACTCACCACCTTCCGTGTGAAAAAATTGCCCCTCTGGACACTTTTGTATCTCTCCCCTCTCACCTTAAACCTATTCCCTCTAGTTTTAGATTCCACTACCTTAGGGAAAAGATATTGATTATCTAGCTGATCTATGCCCCTCATTATTTATAGACTTCTATAAAATCACCCCTCAGCCTTCTACGCTCCAAAGAAAAAAGTCCCAGTCTACCCAGCCTCTCCTTATAACTCAAACCATCAAGTCCCGGTAGCATCCTAGTGAATCTTTTCTGCACTCTTTCTAGTTTAATAATGTCCTTTCTATAATAAGGTTACCAGAACTGTACACAGTATTCCAAGTGTGGCCTTACCAATGTCTTGTACAACTTCAACAAGGTGTCCCAACTCTTGTATTCAATGTTCTGCCCAATGAAACAAAGCATGCTGAATGCTTTCTTCAGCACTCCGTCCACCTGTGACTCGACTTTCAAGGAGCTATGAACCTCTACCCCTAGATCTCTTTGCTCTGTTACTCTCCCCAATGTCCTACCACTAACTGAGTAAGTCCTGTCCTGGTTCAATCTACCAAAATCAAGTCCTACTCCAAAAACCTATACACAGAATGAATAAGAATAGCACAATGGCACAGTGGTTAGCACTGCTGCCTCACAGCGCCAGGGACCCGGGTTCGATTCCTGGGTTGGGTCACTGTCTGTGTGGAGTCTGCACGTTCTCCCCGTGCCTGCGTGGGTTTCCTCCGGGTGCTCCGGTTTCCTCCCACAGTCCACAGATGCGCGGATTAAGTGGATTGGCCTTGCTAAATTGCCCTTAGTGTCAGGGGGACTAGCTAGGGTCAATGCATGGGGTTGTGGGGATAGGGCCTGAGTGGAATTGTGGTTGGTGCAAACTCGATTAAACTGAGGCCTTGTCTGCTCTCCCAGACAGACACAAAAGATCTCAAGGCACAAATTCAAAGAGGCGCCAGGGGAGTTATTACCAATGGCCTGGCCGCTCTATCCCTCAATCAACACCACAAAAACAGATTACCTGGGCATTAATTCATTGCTGTTGGTGGGAGCTTGCTGTGCAGAAATTGACTGCCGTGTTTCCTGCATTACACCAGTGAATGCATCTCAACACTATTTAATGAGCTGCAAAGTGCTTTGGGATGTCCTCTGAAAGGTTGTGGAAGGTGCGATATAAATGCAAGTCTATATTGTATATTGAAACTGATTTGGATAACATCAGGCTCACTGGAAATGAGTTGACAGTATATTCGTGTTGCAGCTTTATAGAACCTTAGTGAGGCCGCACTTGGGGTATAGTGTTCAATCCTGGTCACCGCACTACCAGAAGGATGTGGAGCTTTGGAGAGGGTACAGAAAAAATTTACCAGGATGTTGCCTGGTATGGAAGGTATTAGCTATGAGGAAAGGTTGGAGAAACTTGGTTTGTTCTCACTGGAACAACAGAGGTTGAGGGGCGACCTGATAGAAGTCTACAAGATTATGAGGGGCATGGACAGAGTGGATAGTCAGAAGTTTTTTCCCCAGGGTGGAAGAGTCAATTACTAGGGGTCATAGGTTTAATGTGCGAAGGAGAGACTTCAACCTGTCTTCAAGGTTTAAAGGAGATGTACGAGGCAAGTTTTTAAACACAGAGGGTGGTGAGTGCCTGGAACTCGCTGCCGGGGGAGGTAGTGGAAGCAGATATGATAGTGGCTTTTAAGGGGTGCCTGGACAAATACATGAATAGGATGGAATAGAGGGATATGGTCCCTGGAAGGGTAGGGGGTTTTAATTCAGATGGGCAGCATGGTCTGTGCAGGCTTGGAGGGCCAAAGGACCCGTTCCTGTGCTGTAACTTTCTTTGTTCTTTAGTATAAAACTGCACACAATACTTGATAGTCTGACCGACTGTGAATAAAGAAGATGGAATTTGTTAGGGACCAGATCAGAAACTCCAAGGTATATTGTGAAGTTAGTTTAGACCCCAACCTTTTTTGATTTTGGCATTGGGTGAGCATAAGATATTTTGCTCTTGCTAAGATTCAACTGACCCACGAGGAAGCTTTTATCAAAACATACTTTATTTAAGAACGTAGTTAGAATATAACAAAAAAAATTAGCATAGCTTTCACCAATCAAAATACTTAAACATGACAAAGTATAATTCTTAACAGCTATCTTTCTCCATAGTTCCAATTTAAGCAATATCCCCATAGACATAAATTCTACTTCAGAACCAATGAGCACCAAAAACAGATATGCTCACGTGGATGGTAGATTTCCAGCCTTTTAATTCCTCTGTACAGATACAGAAAGACACCAGTCTTCTAACTCCTATACAGCAGTTTCCACAGAAGGATTTATCCTCAAACTGTAGAACTTCAGAGAAATAAGCCTAGTATTTGGAAGATCCCAGTCTCCAGACCTCAGAGAGACACAGAGCTATTTCTTCTTTCTATGGCTCCCAAAAAGCAGCTGAGCTGGGTTTCTCTCTGTGAGCCTAGTCACGCCCAACAACCTGATATTGCTGTCAATCAACCCAATCAAACCCTACACTGCAAAACCCCAGGTGAAAACACTAAAATAACAGAAAAGACTCGTTCAGATTAAAACAAACATTCTAGCAATTAGGATCAATTATGCTGCTGTAGTGACAACAAGGCTGCCAGATGCAGACAAAACAGCACCGATAATAAAACAAACTGCTAAAACAGATCCTCACAAGAAACATGACACAAATACCTTTCTTAAAGGCACAAGTTGCTTCTATAACAGCCAAACAATGAAGTTGCAATGATGAATCTGATTAAATAGGTCACCTGCAATATTGAAATCTTCAACTTTTAAATCACGTGACAATGAGAATTATGACTTGTCTGGACAGTCAGTGGTCATAATTGATTTCGGTGTGTTGTTCAAAGGCCTGTATTTGGCTGGAAAATGTGGATTAAAACCTTAAATGGTTCTTCTTTCAATCTCCTCTCCCCACAACATGGCAAACAATAACAAAAGATCATATTGCCCAGTAAGGGGCAGCATGGTGGCACAGTGGTTAGCACTGCTGCCTCACAGCGCCAGGGACCCGGATTCGATTCCTGGTCTTGGGTCACTGCCTGTGCGGAGTCTGCACGTTCTCCCCGTGTCTGCATGGGTTTCCTCAGGGTGCTCCAGTTTCCTCCCACAATCCAAAAGATGTGCTGGCTAGGTGGATTGGCCATGCTAAATTCTCCCTCAGTGTCCCCGAACAGGCGCCGGAGTGTGGCAACGAGGGGATTTTCACAGTAACTTCACTGCAGTATTAGTGTAAGCCTACTTGTGGTACTAAGAAATTTTATTGAGTTTCATCTTACTGAGGTTCAGGTACACTTATTAAATGTATCATCTTCCACTTGCCTTGCTTATCTGTCCTTGCATTAATTACCCAAACAGCCACTCCCTGCTCCACAACAGATTTCCATTCAAATGGGGGAGTTGCAAAACCTGTTCTTTTACCTTCTTCCTTCCCGACAGTCCCAGACACAGCAGGCAAAAACCGATCAGACCAGTATCCTTTTACCATTTTTTTCCTTCTGGTTGAACAGCAAGTTACCTCTATACCTTTCAATTTAGTATGCTGTAGCCACCAAGCGGTGTGCCCTGAGGAGACAGATTGGGCAATCACATTGTGGGATATATAGTGGAAGGCGATGGCCTAGTGGTATTATTGCTAGACTATTAATCCAGAAACTCAGCTAATGTATAAAAGCAAATTACTGCGGACGCTGGAATCTGAAACCAAAAGAGAAAATGCTGGAAAATCTCAGCCGGCCTGGCAGCATCTGGAAGGAGAGAAAAGGCTCAGCTCAGCTTTGACAAAGGGTCATCTGGACTCGAAACGTCAGCTCTTTTCTCTCCTTACAGATGCTGCCAGACCCGCTGAGATTTTCCAGCATTTTCTCTTTTGGAACTCAGCTAATGTTCTGGGGACCCGGGTTCGAATCCCGCCACAGCAGATGGTGAAATTTGAATTCAATAAAAAATATCTGGAATTCAGAATCTACTGATGACCATGAAACCATTGTCGATTGCCGGAAAAACCCATCTGGTTCGCTAATGTCCATTAGGGAAGGAAATTTGCCATCCTTACCTGGTCTGGCCTACATGTGACTCCAGAGCCACAGCAATGTGGTTGACTCGTAACTGCCCTCCAAGGGCAACTAGGGATGGGCAAGAAATGCTGGCCCAGCCAGCGACACCCATGTCCCACGAATGAATAAAAACAAACCTCAATTCAGTCTGTGACCCTTAGCATTTTGTTGTCCATCAGTTTAATTTTCCATCTCTTGTCCTCCATTTCTTACCCTGCTGAGATGAAGCTCAATGGGACATCACTTCATCTCCTGATCAGCTGCATTTTGGCCTTCCAGACTCAACAATGAGATCTACAATTACAAATCACAACCGCTGCCCTCATTCCTTTCAAAGTGGCTGCTGTGATGGCTCTATCATCCCCATCTACGGCCCAGAATTCTCTGATGCTGCACACCCTGCCACTGCTGCCAGCAAGAACAGAGAATTTGACACTCAGCCAAATATTCATTCACAGCAGTGGGACTGGAGAATCCCAACAGCAGACGAGATCAGAGAATCCTGGCCAAAATCTCATGCACACCCATCTTTTAGTTACTTACTTGTCTTATTCACACTGCCTTTTGATTTGATTCAACTTACTATTGTCACGAAAATTGGGTTAATCTGTCAGAGAGTTGATGCAGGCTTGATAGGCCAAGTGGCCTTCTTCTGCACTGTATTTGATTTTAACTTGATTTATTATTGTCACATATATTGGGATACAGTGAAAAGTATTGTTCCTTGTGTTCTATACAGGTAAAACATACCATTCATAGAGTACCTAGAAGAGAAGGAATGGAGAAGGTGCAGAATATAGTGTTGCAATTACAGATAGGGTGTAGAGAAAGATCAGCTTAATATATGGCAGGTCCGTTCAAAAGTCTGATGGCAGCAGGAAAGAAGCTGTACTTGATTTTGATTTCATTTGATTTATTATTGTCTCATGTATTAGTATACAGTGAAAAGTATTGTTTCTTGCACGCTATACAGACAAAGCATACCGTTCATCGAGAAGGAAAGGAGGGAGTGCAGAATATCGTGTTACAGTCATAGCTAGGGTGTAGAGAAAGATCAACTTAGTGCGAGGTAGTCCATTCAAAAGTCTGATGGCAGCAGGGAAGAAGCTGTTCCTGAGTCGGTTGGTACATGTTCTCAGACTTTTGTATCTTTTTCCCAACAGAAGAAGGGGGAAGAGAGAATGTCCGGGGTGCATGGGGTCCTTGGTTATGCTGGCTGGTTTTCCGAGGCAGTGGAAAGTGTAGACGGAATGGATGGATGGGAGGCTGGTTTGCGTGACGGACTGGGCTACGTTCACAACCCTTTGTAGTTTCTTGCGGTCTGGATCAGAGCAGGAGCCATACCAAGCTGTGATACATCTGGATGGGATGCTTTCTACAATGCATCAATTGGTGAGAGACATAGTGGACATGCCAAACTTCCTTAGCCTTTTGAGAAAGTAACGGCATTGGTGGGCTTTCTTAACTATAGCATTGGTGTGGAGGGACCAGGACAAGTTGTTGGTGATCTGAACATCTAGAAACTTGAAGCTCTCGACCATTTTGCCTTATACCAAATTTCTTTTGTCTTTTAATCTCTCCTGCAAACTACCCTAACACAGACCTTCCCTTTTGTTCATTCCTCCCCTTCCCCCTTTACCTGCTTGAGACCTATTACGTCTCCAACTTGTTTTCCATATCTGGCGAAAGGTCACCACCCTGAAAGGTTAATTCTGTTTCTCTCTCCACAGATGCTGCCAGATCTGTTGAGTGTTTCTGCCATTCTCTGTTTTTATTTCTGAGAATGCTTACTGGGCATCTGTTCACCAAACCGTCACAGCAATATGTATCTCTGGATGGAAGCAGTGCCAAGTGGCTGCTTTCAGTCTGTGTGATTATCTTCAGGATGCAGCCACTGAGCGCAGGAGAGAAAGCTCAAGAGAAGATAATCAAACACAAAGCCTGGCTGCTCAGATAAGTGCTTCAGTACAGACGCAGGGAATTCATATGGTGTTCGTGGAAGTGGAAATGACTAGGGTTGGGAAGCATTTTTCCGATCAGGGCCATTGTGATCTCCTGGACTCGTTTCGATCGCCTCAGGGGGTCGGAGAGGAATTTCCCAGATTTTTTTCCCCATATTGGCCCTGGGGTTTTTCACTCTGGGTTTTCGCCTCTCCCTGGAGATCACATGGTCTGGAATGGGGGGGGTGGGGGTGAGTTAATAGGTTGTAATGAACAAAGCATCGTAGCTGTGAGGGACAGCTCGGTGGATAGGATATTGGTATGTAGATAGGCTGGAAAATTGGGCGGGGATCCTGGATTCAGGATTCAATCCTGGACCGGGGAGCGGCGCGGGCTTGGAGGGCCGAAGGGCCTGTTCCTGTGCTGTATTGTTCTTTGTTCTTTGAGTTTAAGCCAGTTTTCTTTGTGAAAGTTTGCAAGATGTCACTGCTTGAATAAACTGTGTTGAAGCGTTGTCAAGATTGTGGCTGTGAGGGTTGTAAACTGAAAGGCGGATGAAGTTGGATTATCCAAGAAGAAAATGCCCTGGCTGTAGTGTCCAACCAAGCAGTGCAGTGATGGGCGTATTACCATCTCCACTTCTGTCCCAAAGGAGTTGAATCAGGCCAGGGTACGGTTCTGTGGGTCTTTACTCTCTATCGTGCCAACACTATAGTTAAGAAAACCCACCAACGCCTCTATTTTCTCAGAAGACTAAGGAAATTTGGCATGTCAGCTACACCTCTCACCAACTTTTACAGATGCATCATAGAAATCATTCTTTCTGGTTGTATCACAATTTGGTCTGGGGCTCCTGCTCTGCCCAAGACTGCAAAGAACTACAAAAGGTCGTGAATGTAGCCCAATCCATCACACAAACCAGCCTCCCATCCATTGACTCTGTCTACACTTCCCGCTGCCTCGGAAAAGCAGCCAGCATAATTAAGGACCCCACGCACCCCGGGCATTCTCTCTTCCACCTTCTTCCATCGGGAAAAAGATACAAAAGTCTGAGATCACGTACCAACGGACTTAAGAACAGCTTCTTCCCTGCTGCTGTCAGAATTTTGAATGGACCTACCTTGCATTAAGGTGATCTTTCTCTACACCCTGGCTATGGCTGTAACACTACCAAAAGAGAAAACGCTGGAAAATCTCAGCAGGTTTAAATAAGGTTGAAAGAGTGCAGAGAAGGTTCACAAGGATGTTGCTGGGACTTGAGAAGCTGAGTTACAGAGAGAGATTGAATAGGTTGGGACTTTATTCCCTGGAGCGTAGAAGAATGAGGGGAGATTTGATAGAGGTGTATAAGATTTTGATGGGTATAGATAGAGTGAATGCAAGCAGGCTTTTTCCACTGAGGCTAGGGGAGAAAAAAACCAGAGGGCATGGGTTAAGGGTGAAAGGAGAAAAGTTTAAAGGGAATATTAGGGGGGGCTTCTTCACGCAGAGAGTGGTGGGAGTGTGGAATGAGCTGCTGGATAAAGTGGTAAATGCGGGGTCACTTTTAACATTTAAGAAAAACTTGGACGGGTTCATGGATGAGAGGGGTGTGGAGGGATATGGTCCAAGTGCAGGTCAGTGGGACTAGGCAAAAAATGGTTCAGCACAGACAAGAAGGGCCAAAAGGCCTGTTTCTGAGCTGTAATTTTCTATGGTTCTAGGTCTGGCAGCATCTGTAAGGAGAGAAAAGAGCTGACGTTTTGAGTCCAGATGACCCTTTGTCAAAGCTGTAACACTGTAACATTACATTCTGCACCCTCTCCTTTCCTTCTCTATGTGCAGTGTGCTTTTTTCTGTATAGCGCGCAAGAAACAATACTTTTCACTGTATGCTAATACATGTGACAATAATAAATCAAATCAAATTAAATCAAAGAAAGGTTCAGAAACAGGCTGCTTCTTGAAAGCAAAGACTTTTCTGGTTTGCAAACTGGTGGCTGCTTCAAATTCACAACTTTTTCACCTTCTCCCGACACAGATCTGGTTTGAACATTTCCCCCACACTGTTAACTTACTCAGCGAAACAGCTTTCCTTCAATATCCTTTTTCCCGTTCATCTCAACTTCCGTTCTCCTCTTTGAACTCAACTGAAAGCGATTATTTTACATTTTTCTTCATTTTTAGATGTTAAGACATTAACAAGATTACCAGGAAGGGTTAATGACTTCAAATTGGACTTATGAAGCTAACAGGGCAAGTTATTTAATAACATGCTAATGCTGTAAATGATTTTAATAGAGGAGTTGGGACATCTTGTTGAAGTTGCACAAAACATTGGTAAGGCCACACTTGGGATACTGTGTACAGTTCTGGTCACCCTATTATAGAAAGGATATTATTAAACTAGAAAGAGTGCAGAAAAGATTTTTATTAGGATGCTACCGGGACTTGATGGTTTGAGTTATAAGGAGAGGCTGGGTAGACTGGGACTTTTTTCTCTGGAGTGTAGAAGGCTGAGGGGTGATTTTATAGAAGTCTATAAATAATGAGGGGCATAGATCAGCTAGGTAGTCAATATCTTTTCCCAAAGGTAGAGGAGTCTAAAACTAGAGGGCATAGGTTTAAGGTGAGAAGGGAGAGATACAAAAGTGTCCAGAGGGGCAATTTTTTCACACAGAGGGTGGTGAGTGTCTGGAACGAGCTGCCAGAGGCAGTAGTAGAGACGGGTACAATTTTGTCTTTTAAAAAGCATTTAGACAGTTACATGGGTAAGATGGGTATAGAGGGATATGGGCCAAAAGTGGGCAATTGGGACTAGCTTAGTGGTTTAAAAGAAGGGCACCATGGACAAGTTCAGCTGAAGGGCCTGTTTCCACGTAAACCTCTATGACTCTATGACTCCGACATATCTTTTAAGTTTAAAATTGACCATTTCAGCCAAGAGACAGACATCGCCGGGAATTATGGTTTTAGATAAAAGGGTTCACTGGAATTATTTTAAAAACCTCATGGAAACTAGTTTAGATCTAGGGTAGAAAAATGAAAATATGTATCAACTGGAGTTCATTGTTTAATTCAGCTGGCTTGGTTCCCGGACCCGGGGCATCAACTGTTATCTGCATTTGCAATGAACTGAATTCGCACTCATGAGAACAGCCTTCCTGGGAGGCATGGTAACGGGGAAACTGGAGTTTTGCCAATAGGGGAGCTGAGGCCCAGACTTGGGACAAATAGACACCAAGACACTGAAGGACCAATTGCTGACTAGCTGAAATACATGCCAGTGTTTATTACTGACTTTAAGAATCATTTTATTTTATGCTAAGAGAAGGCGGGTAATTTGATAAAGAAAATGTATAACCGTGTTGATCTTTTGCTGATCATTCAGAACTTGTCTGAGGGGTCTGAGTAATCTGTATCTGTGACCCTCGAGATAATTTCTCCCATTGGCTTCTGGCCTTAATAAAGATGTCTTTTGTATCAGTGACATTAGCTTCGTGAATGAATCTTTGCCACCTCGTAAAAAACCCTGCTTCTGTCAACTTTTCCAAAATATAAACACCTCTCATATCTTCCTGTTTTGTTTGATTTGATTTGATTTATTATTGTCACATGGATTGAGATACAGTGAAAAGTATTGTTTCTTGCGCGCTGTACAGCCAAAACATGCCGTTCATAGAGAAGGAAAGGAGAGAGTGCAGAATGTAGTGTCACAGTCATAGGAAGGGCGTAGAGAAAGATCAACTTAATGCGAGGTAGGTCCATTTAAAAATCAGATGGCAGCGGGGAAGAAGCTGTTCTTGGGTCGGTTGTAATGTGACCTCAGACTTTTGTATCTTTTTCCCGATGGAAGAAGGTGGAAGAGAGAATGTCCGGGGTGCGTGGGCTACTTTTGAGTTAATAAAATTTATTATACCCTCTCCTGTTTACTTATGCAACCTTTGTGAGTTGTAGAGGTTCCTTGCTATTTCGGAATTTCCCTTCGAAATACAACAGCTGAAAAGTCAAGCCCCTACTCATTTCCTAACACAAATATTAAACCCAACCTATTGGCATGTAAATCCAACCTCATCATAACCTTTCATTACAAATGCATGAACCTAACACCTTTACATCTTTTATCTCTCAGTTCTCACGGACAAGCTGTCTCTAATGACCTCCACCATGCCCAGTTTATTTAATCATGGACACACACACACACACACACACACACACAGCCTTCTATAGAGAATAGTCCAAAAAATAAGAGAAATACCATCAGGTTAGAGAGCCACTTTCAATTATTCGAGTGTTGTTATTGTGTCAAAACTGAAAAAAGTTCAGGAAGAGTGAAATATTCTTGATTTTTTTAACTGAGGAACATAATTTGTTTTTTTACAAATACTGTTGTAGGTCACAAATAATAAATTGCTAATATTGTACAATTACTAAAAAGTGTATATTAATATTTTCATTAATAGTAAGTCTGATGAATTTTATACTCATACTCACCATGGATGGCACGGTGGCACAATGGTTAGCACTGCTGCCTCAAGCACCAGGGACCCGGGTTCGATTCCCAGCTTCGGTCACTGTCTATTTGGAGTTTGCACATTCTCCTCGTGTCTTCGTGGGTTTCCTCCGGGTGCTCTGGTTTCCTCCCACAGTCTGAAAGACGTGCTGGTTGGGTGCATTGACCCGAACAGGTGCCAGAGTGCGGTGACGAGGGGACTTTCACAGTAACTTCAGTGCAGTGTTAATGTAAGCCTTACTTGTGACTAATAAATAAACTTTGACAATCTTTAAAGAGCTTAGGATTTGCAGTGAATTCTGTAAATTTCCACATGTACTGTTGCAGTGCAAATTGTTTCTCAAGCCACATAAAGTTTCAGGGGAAGTACCCCGGCTTGGAACGATGCATTGATGTATTAAATAATGCGACAGTGATCCACGCAGCAAACCTGCAAACAGTCCTTTCATCTTTGAGATGTGGGTAAAAATCCATCCGACACTGATAGGATCTTTGCTCTTCCAACTGTAGAGGTTAAACAGGAAATTATCTTTTAGTAATTTCAGCATAATCAATATTGGATCCATGTCAACTTTGCAAAAGTCCCTGTAATTGGCATCAACATGCCTTTGAGATGAGACACAAGTAAATCATAGGGGAAATGGAAACATTGCACTGATGTGCACAGAGATTTGAAGTTAAGCCCAAGATACATTGCTGAGCTGGAACAAAGAGGGCTTTAACTCGTCACCTGATGCGGACTGTTTGGCACTGGAGTGATTCACATTAAATCTTACTGCAAAAAGTGGTAGATTGTCTTCCCAACAAAAATAGCTGTTTAATGGCAAATATGAAGTAAGTTTAAGTTTATTTATTAGTGTGACAAGTAGGTGTACATTAACACTGCAATGAAGTTACTGTGAAAATCCCCATAGATGCATTGGTCATGCTAAATTCTCACTCAGTGTACTCAAACAGGAGCCAGAGTGTGGTGACTCGGGGATTTTCACAGTAACTTCATTGCAGTGTTAATGTATGATCAACTTGTGACACTAATAAATAAACTTAAACTGAAAACTCCAGCACCTGTTCGGGTACACTGAGGGAGAATTTAGCACGGCCAATGCACCTAACCAGCATGCCTTTCGGACTGTGGGAGGAAACCGGAGCACCCAGAGGAAACCCATGCAGACACGGGGAGAACGTGCAAATTCCGCACAGACAGTGACCCGAGGCTGGAATTGAACCCATGTCCCTGGTGCTCTGAGGCAGCAGTGCTAACCACTGTGCCATCATGCCACCCTGAAGTGGCGCCCCTCACATGATAAGCCCTGGTGACCGACTAGCAACACGTTCTAGGAGTTACTAGCTCTGAAATGAATGAAAGTCTGCCTTAGTGCACAAGTAGATGAGGGAAGAGAATTGGAATGGAATAACCGCAACAGGCATATAAATAGGAAGGGGCCTTTTGGGCTTGGGTTCTTGCTCTTTCTGGACCATGTGACCACTTGAGGAGGGCGAGGGAGTGGTCTTGTTACATAGCTTGGAGTAAAAGACTCCAGACACTTCGTACATCCACCTCTCCAAGGATATTATTAAACTAGAAAGAGTGAAGAGAAGATTTACTCGGATGTTACCGGGACTTGATAGTTTGAGTGGCTGGAAAGACTGGGACTTTTTTCTCTGGAGTCTTAGGGGTGATCTTATAGGGGTCCATAAAATAATGAAGGGCATAGATCAGCTAGATAGTCAACATCTTTTCCCAGAGGTAGGGGAGTCTAAAACTAGAGGGCATAGGTTTAAGGTGAGAGGGGAGAGATACAAAAGTGTCCAGAGGGGCAATTTATTCACACAGAGGGAGATGAGTGGCTGGAGCAAGCTGCCAGAGGTATTGGTAGAGGTGGGTACAATTTTGTGTTTTAAAATATGTTTAGACAGTTACTTGGATAAGATGGGTATAGAGGGATATGGGCCAAATGCAATTGGGACTAGCTTAGTTGTTAAAAAAAAGGGGTGGCATGGATAAGTTGGGCCGAAGGGCCTGTTTCTATGCTGTAAACCTCTGTGACTCCATGACTCTATGATGAATTCTCAATGAGAATGCTTTCTATTGGAACCAGTGGTTCAATATCTAATTCTCGAGCGTGTTTTTAGCCCTGGTATGCTCAGCTAAAGCTTTATAACACTGCACCTGAATGACGTCACAGATATGTCAAGCAATTCGATTCACAAGTTAGGCGTTTCCAAATACACAGAATGAAATCTCTGCATGAATTGCAAAAGAAAACGGCCAGCCACCCACACAGTATGAAGCATCACCCAGACCCCTGATTTTTAATTTCCTGAGCTGTCCTTTATAGGTTGTGCACGAACACACAAGATATGACTCATGGTTTTATCTGCAAAGGGATAATCGCACCGAGCTTTGTGCAAAATTATCTTCAGCTGAAGACAGAGATCACATTATCCACGTCCTGAACAAGGCGACCTGTGACTTCCGAAGTAAGGCCTAAAATCCCAGTTTAGGCTAATTCTTTGTTCAAATCCTCCGGCAAACGTTTCAAGAACAAGGGAGCATTTACTCTTCACTCAGGCCTCCAGTCCTTTGTATCTTGTTTGGAGGTTTCAAGTGGGGTTTCTGATAATACACTCAACACCATGAGTGGCACGGTGGCACAGTGGTTAGCACTGCTGCCTCACAGCGCCAGGGTCCCAGGTTCAATTTCTGCGTCGGGCCACTGTCAGTGTGGAGTTTGCGCGTTCTCCCTGTGTCTGCGTGGGTTTCCTCCGGATGCTCCGGTTTCCTCCCGCAGTCCAAATATGTGCAGGTTAGGTCGATTGGCCGTGCTAAATTGACCCTAGTTTCGGGGGGATTAGCAGGGTAAATGTGTGGGGTTGTGGGAAAAGGGCCTGGGTGGGATTGTGGTTGGTGCAGACTCGATGGGCCGAATGGTACTGTAGGAATTCTATGAACAATATGCACCCCATTTGTTTTGGTAAATATTCACTCAGGAGCATGAGGGATGGCGGGCTGGGAATGAAGTACTTCCCACTGTCAATATTAAAAGTACTCTCAAGATAGGTTCAGCACGGTTAAATACAGAATAACTCTTTATGAATACAGCCCCAATGATGCGTGATGTTAGTGTACCTTTAAGAAAAGTTGTTTTTAATCATGATCTCTGAAGCTCTCATCGTTTCAGTATTTCTCATTGCTGCTGAGCTGTCTACCGCTGTCCTTTTATTGCTCCTTAAGTGGCTTAAATGGGAGCCTCAGGTACTTTCTAAGATTAGTTTTATGACCCGGCATTGTTAGGAGCAAACCTGGTTGGCCCGTCAGATGACAGGAGCTGTTTCATTTTCAGTTCTGAGCTGCAGGTTTGAGTTTTAGAAGGGGCAGCAAGCTAAAAAGAAGTCTCTCTCTCTCGCTCCCTGGTTTTGGAAATTCTGCCAGTTAGCTGAAAGCCTTCCTGGAATAGAAAATCTGCTGTTGGCTTGACCAGAGTCTACCTGGGGTTCTGGGAAGCTGATCTGAGTTCAAACTGTTCTGAGTGTGTCAGGAGGACTATTAGAACTTACAAGACCGAGAGTTTTCAATTCTCTAACCAAAGGACTCACTTCCAGTATCACATGAGCAGCAGACTTTGCTGTGTTGAACTTGTTTAAAGGGTTTTGATTTTGGGAATGGCTTGATTGGAACATCTTAGATATATTTGTTAACCATTACCGTGGTTGTTTTGTTTTTGTTTGTAATTGATAAAGTTCTTGCTAACTTTCTTTCCATACATGTTAACTATATTCTTAAATAAACTTTGTTTGATAAAAGCTCCCTAGTGTGTCATTTGAATCATATCATATTGAAACCTATCATGCTTATCCCAGCCAAATACAGGCTGCAAAACTTATGATCCAGGTGGGCTCCATAAAACACGTTTCTGACCTGAACCATGACAACTGTGAAGAAAGAAAAACAGAAAATGCTGGAAAATCTCAGTAGGTCTGACAGCATCAGTGGAGAGAGAATGGAGCCAACGTTTCGAGGCTGGATGAGCCTTCATCAGAGTTGAAGACAAGGAAAATCGTACAAGAGTTATACTGTGTGGGTGAGGGGAGGGGGGCTGCAATTGATAGGAATGGCATGGACAAAAAGACAAGGGAAATGTCAATGATGATGATAAAGGTAGGAATGGTGCTAATAGCGTCCATCAAGAGATTGGAATGTGTCAATGGCAGAGCATAGCTGCGGAGTGCAGAAATGTGGCAGATCACCCTAGTGGGGTTAGGGGGGTGGGTGTGAAACAAGACGGAAAGCAAGATTTTAGAAATTGAAAAATTAAAATAAGAATATAAAAATGGATGACTACCATGAAAAGAAGAAATGAAATAAAATAAATAGAGATGGAGTGGAGGTGGGGGTGAAAGTTCATGCACTGTAGTTGTTGAACTCAAATGTGAAGAAAAGAATGATTTGCATTTATGCAGCACCTGTCCTGACCATTGGACATTCCGAAGCACTTTACAATTAATGAAGTACTTTTGAGGTGTAAAGTCACTGGAGGTTTACTTCTCTGTTTCGCTGTCTTGAGGATATATCCTTCTCTGAAAACTGCTGTTTGGATTTCTGTCCATAGGTGTTAAAAAGCTGGAAGTCTAGTATCACATGAGCATACTTGTTTTAGTGTTAACTCATTCTGAAGAAGGGTCTATGTCCATGGGATATTGCTTTTAAATTGGAACAACAGAGATAGCTAGCTGTAAAGAATTATACTGTGTCATGTTTAAGTCTTGCAATTGGTAAAAGTTATGCTAATTCTTTTTGTTATATTCTACCTGTGTTCTTAAATAAACTTTGTTTGATAAAAGCTCCCTAGTGGGTCACTTGAATCATACCTGGAGTGAAACATCTTATGCTCACTCTAATGCCAAAATCAAATGTAAATCTTAGGGCGAAATTTTCCTGTCCTGCCTGCCACGGGAATCGTAGTGGGTGGGACAGGACCATGCCAATGTCTGTTGACTTCGGGTGGGATTTTCCGGTCTTGGGGTGAGCGCGGCCGGAAAATCCCACCCTTAGGGTCTAGGCTAATTTCCCAAAACACCTTGGAGTTTCCGCCTGGGTCTTAACAGTCTGAACTGGGAGGACTGAGGTCTGCCCAAAATTAGACCTTGTGCCTTGCAACATTTTGGGCTTCAACGGAAATTAGGCTCAGGGTGCCACGCAAAATGGGCAGCTGGTTCCCTGGGGCTCATTATGCACCAAGGCAAAAGGTCAAAATTAGACCCCTCTAATCTACAAACTGAGTCTTCAACAAGTATAAGTTTTCAAGGACAAAGAAGAAGTGCCAGGCACTAGCTAGGTGCACGTGACTAGACAAAGGGAGTACATGTGGGTGTTTGCAAAAGGGACAGAAAGAAAGGCTTGCATTCATGGAGTGCCTTTCATCACTTCAGAATGTCGCAAAGCCAATGAAATACTTTTGAAATAAAAATAGAAAATGCTGGAAGTACACAGCAGCTCAGATAGTATCTGTGGAGAGAAACAGGGTTAACGTTTCAGATTGGTGACCTTTCCTTAGAGCAAATGTCCAATGAAAGGTCATTGACCTTGATACGGAATTTCGCCGCTATCCAGCGAAATTCATACTTCGTACCGTCGACAGACCAGATGAAACTTTCGAAGGTTTAAATCAGCCTTTATTCAAGCTATAGTGAGAAAGTCTGCCTTCTGCAAGATGGCGTACAGATTTGCTAAGTGCTACGTGGCATGAACAATTATACCTTTGCTTATCTGACAAGTAATTTGCACATACCAATCGCAAGTATACATTTGTTGTTAAGTCATTGACACCCAATTACAACTAATAGTTATGATTACATCATTTATGTCAGGTGAATACAATTATAATAACTAATCACCAACGAGGTATGCCTACATCGTTACACCATGCAAACATCCACACCTAGAATCATAGAATCCCTGCAGTGCAGAAGGAGGCCATTTGGCCCATCGAGCCTGCACCAACAATAACCCCACCTAGGCCTCTATCCCTGTAACCCCATGTATTTACCCTGCTAATCTCCCTGACACTAAAGGACAATTTTGCATGGCCAATAAGCCTAACCCACATATCTTTGGGGTGTGGGAGGAAACTGGAGCACCCGGAGGAAACCCACGCAGACACGACGAGAATGTACAAACTCCACACCTGAGGCTGGAATTGAACCCGGTCCCTGGTGTTGTAAGGCAGCAGTGCTAACCATTGTGCCACCTTGCCACCCCAAAATTCAGAACTCCTCGTAGGGGAATCGGACCCCAGTGCCCCTTGTGACAAGTGGGGATACTAAGAGCTGCCTTCCCTCGCTAAAGTTACTGTGAAAATCCCCTCGTCGCCACACTCCGGCGCCTGTTCGGGTACACTGAGGGAGAGTTTAGCATGGCCAATGCACCTAACCAGCACGTCTTTCGAACTGTGGGAGGAAACCGGAGCACCCGGAGGAAACCCACGCAGACACGAGGAGAACGTGCAGACTCCACACAGACAGTGTCCCAAGCCAGGAATCGAACACATGTCCCTGGCACTGTGAGGCAGCAGTGCTAACCACTGTGCCACTGTGTCACCCAAGTACACCTGCTGTTAGGGTTACCACCTTGTGATTATCAGTGTTCTCACCCTCTTGTCCCTTGGTCAGCTTGTTTGTGCTGCTCATCTGTAAGTGTGGGAGCTGCATCGAAACATCTTCACAGCAGCTTCCCAGGGAACTGTGCTATACTCAGTTCACAGGGAAACTCCACTGCATTCAATGCCTTCAGCCCTGAAACATGGGCTGGAATTTTCTGGCTGTTCCCGCCAGCAAGGTCTCCCGCTCCTGCCAATGGCGACCCCTGGTGCCTGCAAGGGCCCCGCTGCCCTCGAAATTCAAATCCTCAGTGAGTTGGCAGCTGAGTTAAGCTCTTGGATTCTAAGGCTCTGACGAAGGGCCTTCCAGACTCGAAAAGTTGGCTCTATTCTCTCTCCACAGATGCTGTCTGACCTGCTGAGATTTTCTGTTTTTGTTTCGGATTCCAGCATCCACAATAATTTGCTTTTGGCTTTAAAATTCCGTGCTCTATCCGTTGTCAATTGGGAAATAATAAGAGATAAAGAAACTGTACTGCGTCAGTGTGAGGAAATGAATCTCAGTGTGTGCTTTCTTTTAGCTTTTGTTTCTTGAGGAAAAATGTAAAAATTGGGATTTCATTTCTTTCCACTGGGGTGTGAGTCACTACGGTGTTTGCATGACAATATTATCAATTTGGAAAACTGTATTCTTAAAGGTTACATTTCACAAAACAAGCAACTTATGCTCCCAGAATAGCTAACCGGAATTGTGGATTGCAGCCTGCATCTCCACTCTCAATGGAACAAAAACAATCTTTAATATAATTATGACTCATTGTAATCTCGTCCAGAAGATAATAAAGTCTTGAGGCTCACATTGTGGGAATGTAAATCCTGCCTTGGCAAGAACAAAGGATTTGACCACTGGGGAAGGCAGTGGTTAGAATGGTATTGTCATTAGACTAGAATCCAGAGATGCTCTGGAGACCTGGGTTCGAATCCCACCACGGCAAATGATGAATTTTGAATTCTGTAAAAAAGATTTGGAATTAAAAGTCTAATGATGACTATGAAACCATTGTTGACTGTTGTAAAAACCTATCTTGTTTGCTAACATCCTTTAGTAAGAAGTCTCACACCAGGTTAAAGTCCAACGGGTTTATTTGGAATCACGAGCTTTCAGAGCGCTGCTCCTTCATCAGATGATGGACCAGAGTGACGGTGAAATATATGCTCCCAGAACAGCTAATTGGAATTGTAGATTACAGCCTGCATCTCCACTCACCTGATCAAGCAGCAGTGCTCCAAAAGCTCATGATACTAAATAAACCTGTTGGACTTTAACCTGGTGTTGTGAGACTTCTAACTGTGCCCACCCCAGTCCAATGTCTGCATCTCTACATCAGGACGAATGCCCTTTAGGGAACAAAATCTGCTGGTCTGGCTTACATGTGACTCCAGAGCCGCAGCAATGTGGTTGACTCTGAAATGAAGGGCAATTAGGGATGGGCAATAAATGCTGGCCAGCCAGCGACACCCACGTCCTATAAAATAAACTTTTAAAAAGTCAAAAAAGACTTCAGGTCAGTAACTAATATTACCTTCCCCCACCAATTTATTTGGAAAGAGACTTCGCAATTTTGACCAAATGGTATAGCAGCAATTTTAGCTTACCGTCTTAAGAATAATACAAAAAACTCAGCAAGCTGCTTCGAGACAGAGCTCCACCACAGAAAGACTGCATCGTATGGAGAGAGGGGATCTAACAAGAACATTGTCCTGCTGTAATCAACCAGGCAAAGAAAAGGGCCACACCGCAGCTTCTCAAAGGAGAAATAAGGGATTTCTTTCCTCCCCGCTACCTTATTCCACCTTCAAGCTTACCTGAGAAAACCAACTTCCTACAGATCAACTACAGAAGCCATCACAGCTGCAGAAGCAATCCTACAGCCTTGAAACCTTCACTCCAGCCAGTGTAACAAGTTGATCATGAAATAACAGGCCTGCAGCAGAACAGAGACTGAGATCCATTCCATTTTGTTAGTAGGTATCTTTTGTTCCTCTTTGACTAATCTTATTAGTTGCCCATGGCTGCGATTCTCTGGTCCTGCGCTATGAATGGAGATTTTTCTGAGCGCCAAATTCTCCATTCCTGTTGGCAGTGGTAGCGGGGAATGTGAGACTGGATAATTCAGGCCTTTATCTTCTCTCAAGTAACATCCAGAGCAGTGTGTACGATCTACAAGATGCACTGCAGCAATTCATCAAAGATCTTTGGACTGCACCTTCCAAACCCATGACCACTTCCATCTTGAAGGACAAGGGCAGCAGATACTTGGGAACACCATCACCTGCAACTTCCCCTCCAAGCCACTCACCATCCTGACTTGGAAATAAATCGCCGTTCATTCGCAGTCTTGGGGCAAAATCCTGGAATTCCTTCCTTAATGGCATTTTGGATCAACCCACAGCACGTGGACTGCAGCGATTCAAGAAGGCAGCTCACCACCACCTTCTCAAGGGCAACTAGGGATGGGCAATAAATGCTGGCCAGCCAGCGACGCCCATGTCCCACGAATGAATAAAAACAATTACAAAATTGACCAAAATCAACTAACCTTGGGTGGGATTCTCCGTGACCCCACGGCGTGTCTCATGGCAGCAGGGGCAGCTCCCTATTGGCCAGTGGTGGAATCTTCTGGTCCCACCGCTGTCAACGGGGTTTCCCGTCGTATGCATGCCGGCGGCAGGGGTTCACAGGAAGTTGCCTCCAGTGGGATTGGCAGAAAGTTCCAGCTCTTGGGGGGAGTTTTCCCTTCCCGCCCGCCACGGGAATTGTAGCGGGTGGTGGGGGAGCACGAACCATGAAAAAGGTCTGTTGACCTTGGGTGGGATTTTCCGGTTTTGGGGCGAGGGCGGCCTGAAAATCCCACCCCTTAGCTTTTATTAAGTGAAAAATGACTTTGCTGCTGGGTTATTTTAAATTAAAATACTCACTCCAGGGGTAAAAAAAATACATTCATGGACAAATACATTGTTCATAGAATCCATACAGCGCAGAAAGAGGCCATTTGGCCCATCGAGTCTGCACCGACCACAATCCCAACCAGGCCCTATTCCCGTAACCACACATATTTACCCTGCTAATCCCCCTGATACTAGGGTCAATTTAGCATGGCCAATCAACCTAACCCGCACATCTTTGGAGTGTGGGAGGAAACCGGAGCACCCGGAGGAAACCCACGCAGACACGGGGAGAATGTGCAAACTCCACAACATTCCTGTCATCTCAGCCTTACTCAGCTCACAGTCTGAGGATTCGGGGTAGATCATTTCAGGTGGAGGTGAGGAGACATTTCTTCACCCAAAGAGTGGTGAGCTGTGGAATTCATTACCACAGGAAGTGGTTGATGCCAAAATATTAAATGTATTCAAGAGGTGGCTGGATATAGCACCTGGGGCTCCACACAGACAGAGGCCGGAATTGAATCCAGGTCCCTGGTGCTGTGAGGCAGCAGTGCTAACCACTGTGCATGGGAGACTTCATGCGAGACTTTGTAAAACACCTTTCAAAGCTTCTCTGATATAACTTTGAGATACAGCTTGCTGAGATAATCTGAGATTTGATCAATTCTAAGCAGAGGTTTCTGTTACGTGCCTTGTGAATGTTAAAATAAATTCTTAGCTTTGTCCAAATAGTCAAAAATCTGTAATAAATAAATACTGAGCATCAAGTGATCACTTCTTCACACGAACAGGGCTATTTCATGCAATAAAGGGATGGTGAACTGAGTGAGGCTGAGATTACAGGAATATTCCACAGAGAACGGCATGCATAACAAAAATCCGGCAATAAAACTCAGGATTTTAAAGCTTTGGGAAAAGGGAAAATCGAGAATTATTGGTGCAATAAATGTACGTGAACTGCAAGCTGCGGGTCCAATAAACTGTGCCCTGAAATTTGCCTGACACAAATGCTTGTTATTAATATAGAAACATAGAAACATAGAAGATAGGAGCAGGAAGAGGCCATTCGGCCCTTCGAGTCTGCTCCACCATTCATCACAATCATGGCTGATCGTCCAACTCAATAGCCTAATCCTGCTTTCTCCCCATAACCTTTGATCCCATTCGCCCCAAGTGCTATATCCAGTCGCCTCTTGAATACATTCAATGTTTTGGCATCAATTACTTCCTGTGGTAATGAATCCCACAGGCTCACCACTCTTTGGGTGAAGAAATGTCTCCTCACCTCCATCCTAAATGGTCTACCCCGACTCCTCAGACTGTGACCCCTGGTTCTGGACACCCCCACCATCGAGAACACCCTCCCTGCATCTACCCTGTCTAGTCCTGTTGGAATTTTATAAGTCTCTATGAGATCCCCCCTCATTTGTCTGAACTCCAGCAAAAACAATCCTAACCTAGTCAATCTCTCCTCACACATCAGTCCCGCCATCCCCGGAATTAAACTATTCTTAGGGCTGCTGTGAAAAGAGCTGCACTCATAATCAGTAAAGTGAGGAAAATTACAAACCTCAAGCGTAACAATTTGCGATGACTTTTAAAATAGGCTTCCATTCAGCAAAATGAATGAAAAGCTCCCCGAGGAAACAACAACTGGCAGCTCATTGGATCCCCAATCTCTCAGATGTGGTAAGGGGGAAAGGTCGATTGACTTCCCATGGGGAACAAAGTCAAATTCTTGAGGCGACAACTATGGATGTTTGAGAACCATAGCATCCCTACAGAGCAGAATGAGGCTATTCAACCCATCAGGTCTGCACCAACTCTACGAAAGAGCAACTTACCCCCCCCCCCCCCCCCCCCGGCCCCGCCCTATACCCACGCATTTACCATGACTAATCCACCTAACCTACACATCTTTGGACACTAAGGGGCAATTTAGCATGGCCAATCCACCTAACTTGAACATCTTTGGACACTAAGAAGCAATTTAGAATGGCCAATCCACCTAACCTGCACATCTTTGGACACTAAAGGGTAATTTAGCATAGCCAATACACCTAACCCACACATCTTTGGACATTAAGGGGCAATTTACACTGGCCAATCCACCTAACCCACACATCTTTGGACAGTAAGGGGCAATTTAGCTTGGTCAATCCACCTAACCTGCACATCTTTGGACACGAAGGGGCAATTTAGCATGGCCAATCCACCTAACCTGTACATCTTTGGACACTAAGGAGCAATTCAGCATGACCAATCCACCTGACCTGCACATCTTTGGACACTAAAGGGCAATTTCGCATGGCCAATACACCTAACTCACACACCTTTGAACACTAAGGAGCAATTTAGCATGGCTAATCCACCTAACCTGCACATCTTTGGACACCGAAGGGCAATTTAGCATGGCCAATCCACATAAAGGAGGAAACCGGAGCACCCAGAGGAAATCGACACAGACACGAGGAGAATGTGCAAATTCCACACAGAGAGTGACCCAAGGCTGGAATCAAACCTGGGACCCTGGGGCTGTGAGGCAGCAGTACTAACCACTGTGCCATCATTCGCCCTAATACTTTCATGCACTTCATTGTCCAACACAGCATTGGGAAGGGCAGTGGGCTATCAGCAGATTAAGAGGAGAAATATGTGGAAATAATAACATATCGCAGGGAAGAAAAACCTATTTTTATTGCAGCTATGAGTGTAAAATTGTTGTTCATGTATTTATAGTGAGGTTGACCACAATCAGTGCCGGATTTAGACTTGGTGAGGCCCTAAGCTATATAAAGCTTGGAGGCCCCTTGTTAAAAAGTTACACCAAAAGGTCTCACAAAGGTGCGTCCCAAAACAGGACCTTGGGTCGCCACAAAAAAATTGAAAACATAATTATGCCTTTTAATTATTTAATAGCAAGGTATTTAAAGTGAAAAATACAAATTGTTTTCAAATGAATGCATTTACTGATTACATATTTATCATTTGACTGGCTTGATCTCTCGCACAGATTATAATATAGTATATGCAGGAAACAATACTTAAATGTAATTTTAAAAATAATTTTAAGATACATAAATATATATACAAAATGCTGACAAAATAAGTAATCAGGATCACTTTTATTAATATAAGTAATAAGTACTGTTGTTCTGTTTTTATTTGTTCTGCCAGTCTTGAGTCTAAGGTTGAACCACGCTTTCTTTTCAAGTATGTCAGCAAAGCTGTTCTACGCTCTTCAGAGTTTTCATGACTTTTAATTGCAATGGGATTTCGCCAGTCAGAAAACCCACCAGAAGCTAGTGCTGCGGTTGATGTTGAAAAGAGCTTGCAGACAAAGCAGTAAACACAGCCAGTTGTTGGAGAGTACACTAGCCATTCCCGATCGTATATTTCACCATTAACTTTTCTGGACTGAAAAAGACCTTTTGAACAATATCTATCTTGATTTTTGAATGACCGCTTTGAGTTTTCAAATGGGCCGTTCCAGTGTTGACACTCTGAAGGACGCTTAAGGATCCAGTGTGAGAGTTCATCCTCGGTTAAGACCCCCCATTGATCTACATCATTGAGTTTCGTGAATTTTGTTGTTTCAGCTGTGGATGTCGGCTTTGCAACGCTCACATTTGCATCACTTCCAGTGTTTTCCTCAGCTGAGATTCCAGACTCTGTTGTCTCAGTAGCAGAGGCACTAGGCTGTGGTTGTTTTGGACTTTGCTGATCACCTTGGGTTTGTGGATCCTTATCTGTTTCTGCAGTAACGTAACTGTCAACTTTTGGTAATTTTTTGAGTTGCTCTTCAAGCTGGTGCTTTCTTTTTCTTTTCTGGTATCCGCTCTTAAATGTTCTCTTCATTGTAAACCTTCTGAAATGTTGTGAGGCCCCTGCGGATTGTGAGGCCCTAAGCTGTAGCTTGTTTAGCTTATGCCTAAATCCGGCACTGACCACAATGATACCTTCTGTGTTAAACTCCCCTCTTGGAGGTTTGTCTAGCAACTGTACAGCTGACTTTAGACCCCAGTTGAGCACTACATTTTCATTCCATAAAAAAATAACTTGCTAACCTGACTTCAGGTGATTTCAGATGTGCAAGTCTCCCTCCACCAGCTGCAATTCATAGTCCAATCCAAGTACAAGCAGCATGGCAGGCCGAGGAAATGTGGAGCTATGACTCTGCTCTCCAGATAAGATGCCTGTTGGAGGAAAATGATTTTACCATCTTGGTCACTGTGTTAAGGGTAGAGCCGAGGTTGCCCATGGCAACCATTTTCTGGTGTCTTTGAGCTTATTCTTAAACTTGGGGATCCCTGGCCTTAAGTAAAAACGGAAAATGCTGTAAAAACTCAACAGTTCTGGCAGCATCTGTGGAGAGAGTAAGAGATTTAACATTTCAAATCATTACTTCAACTTAACATTTCAAGTTAACACTTAAAGGGTGGCACGGTGGTTAGCGCTGCTGCTTCACAGTCCCAGGGACCTGGGTTTGATTCCTGGCTTGGGTCACTGTCTGTGTGGAGTTTACATGTTCTCCCACGATTTGATTTATTATTGTCACATGTATTAGCATACAGTGAAAAGTACTGTTTCTTGTGCGCTATACAGACAGAGCATACCGTTCATAGAGAAGAAAATGAGAGAGTGCAGAATGTAGTGTTACAGTCATGGCTAGGGTGTAAGAAGCACAGAACAAGAGTAAAAGATAGAATTAGAAGGTATGCTGGGCACAGCTTGCAAGAAGTCACCTCGCTCTGGCGCCATCTTGGAATTTTATTTTTGTGAAATTCTGAATTCTGAATTCACATTCTGAAAGACGTGCTGGTTAGGGTACATTGACCCGAACAGGTGCTGGACTGTGGCGACTAGGGGAATTTCACAGTAACTTCATTGCACTGCTAATGTAAGCATTACTTGTGACTAATAAATAAACTTTAAAACTCCATATGACTCTTCTTCTGAAGTCAAAGAGAGGGAGAAATGGATTTTATGCTGTTTAAGAGAGGGTGGGGCAAAGATGTTTTGGTTACAAATCTCTCCTAGCTCGCACCTATCTCTGACCTAGTTTGCTCCCCCTCTCTTAAACAGTATAAAATCCATCATATTTCTCCCTTTCTTTAGCTCTGAAGAAGTGGCATAGACTCAACACATTAACTCTGTTTCAAGTTTAGAATCATAGAATCACTACAGTGTAGAAGGAGGCCCTTCAACCCATCGAGTGTAAACCAACTCTCTGACAGAGTATCTTAACCAGGCCCACCATCCCGCTCTAGCCCATGGCTATTTCTTCTAACTTACACATCTTTAAACATTAGGGGGCAATTTAGCATGGCCAACCAATCTAATCAGCATATCTTGGGACCGCGGGAGGAAACTGGAGCACCCGGAGAAACCCACGCAGACACGAGAAAAACATGCAAAGTCCACACAGGCAGTCACCTTAGTCCCTCTACGTACCCTCGTAATCCTCTACGCTAACAACGGTTATGACAAGAGGGATGTTTCTCCTCTTCTAAATAGGAAAAGGGATTTTTTGGAGTTGGTGGGAGTGGCCACTTCTTATCAGATGACACAGTAGTTAGCACTGCTGCCTCACAGCGCCAGGGACCCAGGTTCCATTCCCTGCTTGTGTGGAGTCTGCACGTTCTCGCCTCTTCTGCGTGGGTTTCCTCTGGGTGCTCCGGTTTCCTCCCACAGTCCAAACGTATGTGGGTTCAGTCGATTGGCCATGCTAAATCTCCCCTTAGTCAGGGGGACTAGCTCGGGTAAATGCATGGAGTTACGGGGGTAGGGATTGGGTGGGATTGTGGTCGGTGCAGACTCGATGGGCCGAATGGCCTCCTTCTGCACTGTAGTATTCTATGATTCTATGAGGGATGGCAGTACAGTACAACGGAATGCTTTCTGCTTCCACACCGCTGTAATCTCATTATCCTACTCGGAAAGTTCATTCCAAGAATTCTGAGAGGGGATTGAGTGGAGACTGTGAGCAGCATTTGTAAAGTTAGTGCTGTAGACCAGTCCTGTGACTAAAGTTAGGTCCTGTGACTAATTTATAGGATTGTGAGGAATTTATTCAACAATTGGGAAGCTATACCATACCATTTCTGGAATGCGGGAAATGCTGCAAATTTAGGAAAAACACTTGGGATGAAAACTTTGAACAAATAAAAATTCACCGAACTTAGTGATCCCCATTGGCCTTATAGAAATGTTAGATCCACGATCAGTGGTTCTTTAGCTAATCGGAGCTATGTTATGCTGTGGGAATGAGGTGATAATCACTTTCGCCATGTCCGGATTAGAGAAGGGGATAAAAAGCATTATTCTCACTCCTGTTCACTGTTGAATGGCTTTTATTCAGAATACGTGATTTGATTTTCATAGAATCGTAGAATCCCTACAGTGCAGAGGAGGACATTCAACCCATCGAGTCTGCACGCACAACATTCACCCTCAACAGAACTCAACCAGCGTCTCTCAGGCTGAGCTTTCCTGCAGAGATGGGAGGTGGGTTTGATTCTGACCAACAATTGGCCTCCGTCAAGAATCGAGAGCGGCGCGGTGGCACTGTGATTGGTGCTGCTGCCTCGCAGTGCCGGGGACCCGGGTCCGGTTCCCAGCTTGGGTTACTGTCTGTATGGGACCTGCACGTTCTCCCCGTGTCTGCATGGGTTTCCTCGAGGTGATCTGGTTTCCTCCAAGGATGTGTGGGTTAAGTTGATTGGCCATGATAATTTGCCTCTTAGTGTCAGGGGGACTAGCAGGGTAAATACGTGGGGCTGCGGGGTTAGGGGCTGGGTAAGGTTGTGGTCGGTTGATCTTATTTGATTTATTGTCACATGTATTAGTATGCAGTGAAAAGTATTGTTTCTTGCGTGCTATACAAAGCATGCCGTTCATAGAAGAGGAAAGGGGAGTGTGCAGAATGTAATGTTACAGTCACAGCTAGGGTGTTGAGAAAGACCAACTTAATGCGAGGTAGGTCCATTTAAATGTCTGATGGCAGCAGGGAGAAATCTGTTCTTAAGTTGGTTGGTACGTGAACTCAGACTTTTGTATCTTTTTCCCGATGGAAGAAGGTGGAAGAGAGAATGTCCAGGGTACGTGGGGTCCTTAATTATGCTGGCTGCTTTTCCGAGGCAGCGAGAAGTGTAGACAGAGTCAATGGATGGGAGGCTGGTTTGCGTGATGGATTGGGCTACATTCACGACCCTTTGTAGTTTCTTGCAGTCTTGGGCAGAGCAGGAGCCATACCAAGCTGTGACACAACCTGAAAGAATGCTTTCTATGGTGCATCTGTAAAAGTGAGTGTGGATTGAAGGTGAGAACAGGTTCAGGGTTGTAATGCTCGCCCACCACCACCCTAGGCCCCACCCACCCCAGTCAATCAGCTTGCTGACACCAGTTAGGCTCACGAATAAATAATCATTCCTTAGGTAATTAGATGCGGAACCTTGTGGATGGCTGACTACCAAAATGGGTAGCATTGCGAAGATGTGTTATATAAAATATTAATTTATGTTATTAATATTTGATATTTAATATTAATATAGATGTCCAGTTGAAGGCATCATAAAGTAATATGTGTCTGGCCAATGTTATTGGCCAGACACATATTACTTTATGATGCCTTCAACTGGACATCTATATTTGAACTTTTTTTGAAAGGGGCACTTGTTCTGAAGCAAAGGGCACTGGCTACAGAAGCTACAATGTTAGATTTGCAAAGGACACAGGTTGCTTTTATGGAGACACAAAGGACAAGGAACTCTCAGAGATCAGTTTATCCACTCTTGGTTGTAAACAAAAAAATGGATTTAGAATAGCTGGAGAGACTACCACAGGGGCAGCAGTTTTATCCCACTTTCTTTCTTCTGAAACCCCTCTCAGTAAAGCTGAGTTCTTTGTGTTTTGAAAAACCCACTAGAAGACCTTATTGCTGTAAGCCGAGTTTCTAAAGGAGAATTCTAAATCAACACCACTGTTTCAAATGAGAAACTGCAAGAACCAGCAGATCCTTCAGTGTAACCAAGCATCTCGACACTCCACAATTTTTTTTCCCTGACTTTACTTGTTACTTGGCTACGTTTTTAATATCTGATACCTTGCAGAGTTTTAATTATTTATTACATGTTGGGGTGGGAGGGGTGGGGATTGGGGGGATTGCGTATGTATTGGTTTTGAATTAGTGGGTATTTAGACCATAATATATAGGAGCACAATTAGGCCATTTGGACCATCGAGTCTGCTCCACCATTCAATCATGGCTGATATGTTTCTCATCCCCATTCTCCTGCCTTCTCCCCGCAACCCTTGATCCCCTTATTGATCAAGAACCTATCTATCTCTGTCTTAAAGACACTCGATGACCTGGCCCTCACATCCCTCTGTGGCAATGAGTTCCACAGATTCACCACCCTCTGGATGAAGAAATTCCTCCTCATCTCAGTTTTAAAGGAGCATCCCTTCAGTTTAAAGGTTGTGCCCTCAAGTTCCAGTCCCTCCCACTATTGGAAACATCCTCTCCACATCCACTCTATCTAGGCCTCTCAGTATTCTCTAAGTTTCAATTA
The DNA here is from genome assembly GCF_964213995.1 of Mustelus asterias. Taxonomy (NCBI): domain Eukaryota; kingdom Metazoa; phylum Chordata; class Chondrichthyes; order Carcharhiniformes; family Triakidae; genus Mustelus; species Mustelus asterias. Next base: position 9,393,066 of record NC_135818.1, on the reverse strand, counting down.
GATCCCCCCTCATCTTTCTAAACTCTATCGAGTATAGACCCAGACTACTCAACCGCTCCTCATATGACAAACCCTTAATTCCTGGGATCTTGTGAACCTCCTCTGGAACCCCCCCAAGGCCAGCACATCCTTCAGATGTACAGTTGTACAGATATGAAAATTTTAAACACTGTATTAATAATTGCTCGCCTTCCCAGTGAGTTTTAGCAATAGAACGAAGACTTTACTTATTAACATAAGAAACCTGGCTGGCGTATTCCTTGAACCAAGCTGTACACAGTTTAAGGTATATCAAATTGGCACTATCCGCTCTCTTTTGAATTCAAACTCTGTGGTTATAACAAAGAGGGAACACAGTTCATCAGTGTTGGAACAATAGGGAGGGTGAAGGAAAACATCAGCAGGGTCAGTCTCATCTCCAAATGATTAGTTGTGGCACAGGAGAAAACAGGAAACTGCAATATAGGCTCTTTGGAGAACTGTAAACCAGCAGCAAGTCAAGTTAGGAAAGATGGGGAAGGCGGGGAATTAAATGAACTGTATCTTCAGGGACTGTAGAGAAGGGCATCTATCTGCCCTCTCAGCTTTTATGTTTGAATGTAAACCAATAGAGAGGGATAAATATGTGGTTCCACAGGGTCATGTCACAGAGAGGATTAGGAACACCATCAGAAATAATGCCAAAATCAGGGGGGATGACTATTGAAGGGATTGACAATCCCTAATCATGAGGGTACTAAGCGTCAGGGACCTGGGTTTGATTCCCGGCTTGGGTCACTGTCTAAAAGTTGTTTATTTATTATTTATTAGTCACAAGTTAGGCTTACATTAACACTGCAATGAAGATACTATGAAATTCCCCTAGTCACCACACTAATAAAGTTTATTTATTAGTCACAAGTTACTGTGAAAGTCCCCTAGTCCCACACTCCCCGCCTGTTCGCATACACTGAGGGAGAATTTAGCATGGCCAATGCATCTAACCAGCACGTCTTTCAGACCGTGGGAGGAAACCGGAGCACCCGGAGGAAACCCACGCAGACACGGGGAGAACGTACAAACTCCACACAGACTGTGACCCAAGCCGGGTATCAAACCCTGGCGCTGTGAAGCAGCAGTGCTAACCACTGTGCTTCCGTGTCCTTCTGTGCGGAGTTCGCACGTTCCCCCCATGTCTGTGTGGGTTTCCTCCAGTTGCTCTGGTTTCCTCCCACAATCTGAAAGATGTGCTGGTTAGGTGCATTGAGCATGCTAAATTCTCCCTCAGTGTACCCAAACAGGCGGGGAGTGTGGTGACTACGGGACTTTCACAGTAACTTGTGACTAATAAATAAACTTTAATTTACTTTCTGTCCCCCGCACAGTGATTGTGGCTAATGCCTCTATCTTAACAACTAATAAAAGCAAATCATGAAAAAGAATCTCAACATCTTTGGAATGTTGGGCTGGAATTTTCCCGTCCCGCACGCACGGGAATTGTAGCGGGCGGGGGTGGGGGGGTGGACTATGCAAAGGTCCATTGACCTCAGGTGGGATTTTCCGGTTTTGAGGCGAGTGCGGCCGGAGAATCCTGCCCTTGGTTCTGAAACTCTGCAGTATTTGTTCAATAAAACAATTTTTGAACTGAATTCCATTTCGCCTGATCATTCATGACTTATTTTTCTCATTTGTTTGTGGGACATGGCTAGGCCAACATTTATTGCCCATCCCTAGTTGCCCCTTGAGAAGGTGGTGGTGAGCTGCCTTCTTGAATCGCTGCAGTCCACGTGCTGTGGGTTGACCCACAATGCCGTTAGGGAGGGAATTCCGGGATTTTGACCCAGCGACTATGAAGGAATGGCCAATACATTTCTAAGCCAGGATGGTGAGTGGTTTGGAGGGGAACTTGCAAGTGGTGGTGTTCCCATGTATCTGCTGCCCTTGCCCTTCGAGATGGAAGCGATCGGGAGTTTGGAAGGTGTTGTCTAAGGATCTTTGGTGAATTTAATAGCATTTAAATTATAAAAATACCAAACTGCTCACAAGACTGACTGAATGGCACAGGATGAAGCCCTTTCCCCACTCCCGCACCTCCCAAACAAAATCATGAACCATTATAATATCCTGTTGGATTCAGTGCTTCTCCATGTCTGGAACATAAGCCTGTCTCCTAGTTTAATGCAGGACATATATTTTATTTGTGAGTTCTTTTTGATGCCATTTGGATTCCCAACTGTTATTTTGTTATGTCACTATTGGTCTTTCATCTATGAGGGTGTGAGTATTGTTGATTTTTTTACATTCATTCATGGAACATGGGCGTCGCTGGCTTGGTCAACATTTATTGTCCATCCCTTGTTGCCCTTGGAGGGCAGTTGAGAATCAACCACATTGCTGTGGCTCCGGAGTCACGTGTCAGCCAGACCGGGTAAGGACAGCAGATTTCCTTCCCAAAAGGACATTCGTGAACCAGATGGGTTTTTCCGACAATCGTTTCATGGTTGTTAGTAGATTCTTAATTCCAGATATATTTTATTGAATTCAAATTCCTCCATTTGCCGCGGTGGGATTTGAACACGGGTCCCCAGAACATTAGCTGAGTTTCTGGATTAATAGTCTAGCGATAATACCACTAGGCCATCGCCTCCCCTGCTCCTGCTGTGGTTCCGCATTCAGTCATCAGGAGGTGGGCTGATTCCCTCCTATCTGCCTGCAGTGAATTTATCTGCCACTACAAAGCATCTTGTTAACCCTGCTGATTGCCATCTTAATCCCACTTGAATTCAAGCAACATCTGAGGCTAGAATTCGAACTGAGGTTGAATCATAGAATCCCTACAGTACAGGAGGCCATTCGGCCCATCGAGTATGTACCGACCACTATCCCACCCAGGCTCTATTCCCGTAACCCCTGTAACATTTACCTTGCTAATTGCCCTGACACTGGGGTTAATTTAGCATGGCCAATCCACCTAACCCGCACATCTTTGGACTGTGGGAGGAAACCGGAGCGCCCGGAGGAAACCCACGCAGACATGGATAACCATATGCATTTACCCTGGCTAGCCCCCTAACACTAAGGGGCAATTTAGCATGGCCAATCCACCTAACCCGCACATTTTTGGATTGTGGGAGGAAACCGGGACACCTGGAAGAAACCCACGCAAATGCCACACAGACAGTGACCCGAGGCTAGAATTGAACCCGGGTCCCTGGTGCTGTGAGGCAGCAGTGCTAACCACTGTGCCGTCCCCCAAGTTGATAAAGTGCATCCAAATAGTGAAAGCCTGAATGAAGAGTCATTTTATGTGAGCGTTTAAGAAGTTCCAGAATGTTTGAATACATTCTTTTGGTCGCATTCGATAACAAACATTCGCTTTTGATATGTGGACAGGACTGCACTCATACTAATGAAGCTAAACTGAAATACTTCTATATTCTCACTGCAGAATTCCGGATTCATAGAATCATAGAATCCCTACAGTACAGAAGGCCCATTGAGTCTGCACCAACCACAGTCCCACCCAGACCCTATCCCCATAACCACATGCATTTACCCTGGCTAGCCCCCCTGACACTAAGGGGCAATTTAGCATGGCCAATCCACCTAACCCGCACATTTTTGGATTGTGGGAGGAAACTGGAGCACCTGGAGGAAACCCACGCAGACACATGGAGAATGTGCAAACTCCACACAGACAATGACCCGAGGCCAGAATTGAACCCGGGTCCCTGGCGCTGTGAGGGAGCAGTGCTAACCACTGTGCCACCGTGCCGACTCAACTAAACTGTTCAAAGTAAAACTGTGTGTGATAAATGATATTGTAAATAAAAGGTACTCTATATTCTCCTGGTGAATGTGGGAAAATGGGAAATCATCTTGCAAGGTAGTAATCTTCTCCATTCCAGTCATGCAACATGACTTAACACTGTATTTATGATCTCAGCTGTGCTGCCTGGAACAAGTGTCAAACAGGAATCAGGTTTCTTTTAACTGCACAAATATATGCCTGTAAATTCCGACTGTCATGCAGGGAGCACCCCAAAGATGTACTAGGGAACCTTCCCCTGGAGATAGGGGTGTTTAAGGAGCTTTGAGATAAGCACTTGAATATACAAGGAATAGAGAGATGTGGACCAAGGGCAGGTGGAAGGGTGTCATGTTCCGCACAATATCGTGGGCCAAAGGGCCTGTTCCTGTGCTGTACTGTTCTATGTTCTAAGTCTCCAGATAATGATTTGCTGGAAGTTCAAACTAGATAATACTTACCCAGGAAAAGTTAGAATGCTTCTAACTCCTCGGTATAGTACTGAACATCTTCCTCCTCGCCCAACCCCCATAGCCCCTCACCCACCCCCACCCCACCAATCCCGGCCACTGACCAGCCCCCGACCACCACCCTCATGACCATCCAGCCCCCATGACGACCCAACTGATCACCAGATCGTACCCCACTCCCCCACCACCCCAATTCGACTCATTTATCTTACAAACATACCTTCTCCCTGGCTTCTGAAAGTGGCTGGACCCTGCTTAACGGCAGGTAGGCAGTGCTGTGAAAAAAGAGGGTATGTGGTTACCATACCTTGGACTCTCCGGCCCCTCGACTAAAGGTTTCAGGAGTGCATTGCCCTAACGTAGTCCTCCCCTGTTTTGGGAGATCGGACCAAAAAGGAGCGGTTTGATTTCCAAGTAATAAGGTAGGAGTGGGACTGAAAGTCCGACTTGGACAGCCACTCCACTCCATTTTGGGTTACCAGTGATATGTCAGACCACCTTATCTGCTTTCTGGCAGGCAATTTCAGACCAGCACTGACCACAGGCTCGACCACTGGCTGTCCTGTCTGGAGACAATACACATCTCTTTAACCTGCGCTTAATGCTCCCTCCACTCACATTGTCTGTATCTTTAAGATCTGGTTGGCTGTAGGGATTCGCATTCTAATCAGAATTCTGTAACTTGATTCTGTGTCTCTGTGCCCTGTTTGAGAGCAGATTTCCACTCCATCTGACGAAGGAGCAGCGCTCCGAAAGCTACCAAATAAACCTGTCGGACTTTAACCTGGTGTTATTAAAACTCTTACTGTGTTCACAGGCTCGAAAACAGAGGGATTATCCCCTCCTGCCTCCGGGCAGTGCGTGGTGCACTCAAACCAGGAGAAATGCTCTGGAATCTTTTTTATTCACTTGTGGGACATGGGCGTCACTGGCGGGCCAGCATTTATTGCCCATCCCTGGTCGCCCTTGTTCAGAGGGCTGTTGAGAGTCAACCACATTGAGGTGGCTCTGGAATCACATGTAGGTCAGACCGGGTAAGGATGCAGATTTCCTTCCCTAAAGGACATTAGTGAACAAGATGGGTTTTTACAACAACGATCAGTAGATTCTTAATTCCTGATATTTTGTATTGAATTTAGATTCCACCATCTACGATCTGGTGATCAGTTGGGTCGTCATGGGGGTTGGTCATGAGGGTGGTGGTCGGGGGCTGGTCAGTGGCCGGGATTCGAACGCAGGTCCTTAGAACATTAGCTGAATTTCTGGATTAATAGTCTAGCGATTATACCACAAGGACATCACCTCCCCTCTTCCGCCCACAAAGCTTTTCAATCACACGTCCTGTTGTCTGCAGGTTTGTTTTGGTGAACGTTTTCACCATGTCAATCCCATTTTTAACTGTGAGAGCAAAACCAAAGATGAGAAACCCAAAGAGAAAAAGCTGGAAAATCTCAGCGGGTCTGGCAGCATCTGTAAGGAGAGAAAAGAGCTGACGTTTCGAATCCAGATGACCCTTTGTCAAAGCAGGGAAAGAAATGGTTGGTTTCAGATTCCAGCATCCGCAGTAATTTGCTTTTGACCAACGATGAGAATCCGAGGAACAGCATTTCAGGGTGTGGTGTCGAATGGCACCATGTGCAGAATGCAAAAGATCGGACTCTTACCTTTAAAACTGCTGTGTGGCATTGACATTGTCAACAGGGGTTAAAAATATGAATTGGGTGCTTTGCGCTATTCCCCAACTGAGCTCACCTTGTTTTTCCAGATGGGTGTGTAAAACTGACAAAACACATTGGGCAGACAAGGGGTGTGTTTTGTTTCTGTTTCAGAACACCTGCAATTGTAGATTTTGTGGGGGGTTTTTTCATTTGGCTGTGGTGGGGATGAAGTGAAGGCATTTATAATGTTAGGAGCACAGGTCTGTTATTAAAAAACATTTAAAAAAGCACATAGAGTAGAATCTCCACAGTGCAGAAGGAGGCCATTCAGCCCATCAAGTCTGCATCGACTCTCTTACTCAGGCCTTCTCCCTGCCTGATCCCCACGCATTTACCATGGCTCATCCATCTAACTTACATGTCTTGGGACACCAAGGGGCAATTTAGTATGGCCAATCCATCTAACCTACACACCTTTATGAGCACCTGGAGGAAACCCACACAGACACGGGAAGAATGTGCAAACTCCACACAGTCACCTGAAGTCGGAATTGGACCAGGGTCCCTGGCGCGGTGAGGCAGCGATGCTAACCACTGGGCCACCCTTAATGTTGATTTGCAACATGTTGGAAACGAGCAACAATATCTTGTATAATTAAAGCTTTCAGCATACAAACAACTGTGCACGGTAGCACAGTGGTTAGCACTGCTGCTTCACAGCTCCAGGGTCCCGGGTTCGATTTCCGGCTCGGGTCACTGTCTGTGTGGAGTTTGCACATTCTCCTCGTGTCTGCGTGGGTTTCCTCCGGGTGCTCCGGTTTCCTCCCACAGTCCAAAGATGTGCGGGTTAGGTTGATTGGCCAGGTTAAAAATTGCCCCTTAGAATCCTAAAATGCGTAGGTTAGAGGGATTAGCGGGTAAATATGTGGGGGTAGGGCCTGGGTGGAATTGTGGTCGGTGCAGACTCGATGGGCCGAATGGCCTCCTTCTGCACTGTGGGGTTTCTATGATTCTATGAACTTGCAGAGGCCATGAAATTTGATAAGCCAATGGACAGGGGTGTGTAATGCCTGATTAACTTGTAAGCATCGTTTCTGATGGAGACAAAGTGCAAACTTGCTGGTGTTTGAGCATTTGAATGAATGTCGTGTGCAGAAAGCACTAAACAGACTCCATGTCGAGGCAGGGTTGCAAAGTCATGAGAGGCTGGGATCACATAACTTTAAACTGCACTGCTTAAAGCATGCGCTTCTTGAAGGGGCAGTGCTTTCAGGCGGAAGCAGACGCTAGAACTGGTTGCAGAAGATAGTGTGAGCAACAAGAACATTGACTGATGCCACAACAGGGCAAGCAGCGAGCTCCAAGATTATCCAACATTGAATTAGAGGCCTTGGTTGAGGAGGAGAGATGTCCCCTACATACAGAAGACCAACAGACACACCAGAAAAACTCTCAGAAGGCAGTGTGATCAGATAGCTGTCCCAGTTAATGCCAAGAGTGTAGCCCAAAGGACATGGATGCAGTGTTGCAATGAGTTCAAAAAATGTCTCTTTTTTTCTATTTGTTTATGGGATATGAGTATCGCTGGATAGGCCAGAATTTATTGCCCATCCCGAATTGCCTTCTTGAATTGTTCCAGTCCATGTGGTGGAGGTACACACAGTGTTAATGTAAGCTTACTTGTGACATTAATAAACTTTAAACTTTTTGGACTGTGGAGGAAACCCACACAGATACAGGGAGAATGTGCAGACTCCACACAGTCACCCGAGGCTGGACCTGGATCCCTGGCGCTGTGAGGCAGCAGTGCTAACCAGTGTGCCACTCATCAGTAGATTCTTAATTCCAGATTTTTAAAAAAATTGAATTCAAATTCTGCCATCTGCCGTGGCAGGATTCGAACCCAGGCCCCTGGAAGATTAGCTGAGTTTCTGGATTAATAGTCTAATGATAATCCCACTGGACCATTGGAAGAAGATTGTTCCCCTTGCTGAGCTCCCCAGGAACAGCAGGCTAGCAGCCAGTGGGGAGGAGGCTGACAGATGTTCAAATGGCCACAGGGGGCGCATCAACGCGCTTGCGCACTGGCCGGGAGGTTTGTCCCCGCCGAGCTGCCGTCGGATGGGAGTGATGCCGGAGAGAGGCGGCTGAGCGGCCCGGGGAGGAGTGTGAGGAGAGAGGAATCCGTCCGACTCGGCTCCCTGCGCCATGGCCAACGCGCTGCGATGCTGGCGGCAGGAGCACCCCAAAGAGAAAATGAAAGATGACAATCTGCCGACGGTAACTTCGGCGGAGCAGGTGAGAGAGCGCGTGCGTGCGGGCGGCCGGCCGGACGACGCTGGGGGGGAGGGGAAGCGCTGGCTTCCGGCCCCGCTGCCTTCTGGGAGTTGTAGTCCTTTGGCTACCGGAAGCGCTGCCTGAAGACAGGAAGGGGAACTACAATGCCCAGAATCCCTATCGCCAGCTATCCAGTTCCCCCCGGCACATGATGAAGTGCAACATGTTCCTTCCCCCCACCCCCCAACTACTTTGCTTGCAATGTCTATAAGACTTTTAAATTTTATTTATAAGTGTCACAAGTAGGCTTACATTAACACTGCAATGAAGTTACTGTGAAAATATTGGAGTTTACTGTTAATCTATTTGCACCTAGGTCTGTAGGTCCCCACCCTGCACTTGTTTTGCATGCTGAAATCTATTTTTGATTGGATTTCATTTATTATTGTCCCATGTATTGGGATACGGGTGGCACACTGGTTAACACTGCTGCCTCACAGTGCCAGGAACCCGGGTTTTATTCCCAGCTTGGGTGACTGTGTGGAGTCTACACGTTCTCCCCAGGTCTTTGTGGGTTTCCTCCGGGTGCTCTGGTTTCCTCCCACAGTCCGAAAGACGTGCTGGTTAGGTACATTGGCCATGCTAAATTCTCCCTCAGTGTACCCAAACAGGCGCCTGAGCGTGGCGACTAGGGGATTTTCACAGTAACTTAATTGCAGTGTTAATATGGTCTGGGTGTGATTTTTGTCGGTGCAGACTGATGGGCCGAATGGCCTCCTTCTGCACTGTAGGGTTTCTATGATTCTATGAATGTAAGCACACTGTGACACAAATAAACTTTAAAAGAGAGTGATAAGTATTGTTTCTTGCGTGTTATACACCGAAAATATACCGTTCATAGAAAAAATAGGGGAGAAGGAAAGGAGAGGGTGCAGAATGTAGAATTACAGTCACAACTAGACTGTAGAAAACAGATTAGCACAATACATGGTCGGCCCATTCAAAAGTCTGACGGCGGCAGGAAAGGAGCTGTTCTTCAGTCGGTTAGTACGTAATCTCAGACTTTTGTACCTTTTGCCCGACAGAAGAAGGTGGAAGAGAGTATCTCTGGGGTGCGTGGGGTTCTTAATTAAGGACCCTCCCCAAATGAAGGGAGTTAGCAAGGCAGCGGGGTAACTGAAATAAAATAAAAGTGTTGGAAAAACTCGAGAGAGAGAGAGAGAGAGAGTAACAGAGTTAATGTTTCAATTAAGAACACTTTAGACCTTTGCAGAGGGAGAGTCACGGTGAACACGAAATGTTAATTCTGTTTCACTCTCCACAGATGCTGCCAGACCTGCTGAGTTTTTCCAGCATTTTTTTGTTGTTATTCCAGATCTCCAGCATCCGCTGCATTTTGCTTATATTTTAGCGAATAACTGAAGTAGTTGAAAGATGACTGGAAGATGGAGTGGCAATCAGCATCAAGTAATTTGAGAAGGGTGTGGCTTTGTGTGGCTGGCAAAGGTGGAGCAGGGATGAACTCCAGTGCGGAGTTCCGGATTAACTAGCTTTATGAAGAGTGGATGAGCAGAGTCTGGTATTTGAGAAATTGATCCACCCTAATCCTGCAAATATTCATTTAGAATTGACAATACCAGAACTGCGGGTGCAGCTTATTCATCTAGAACTATTGTCCAACCACCAAATGTAATGTCTTTCTAGTTTACAACGCATCTAAGGAGCTCATGGACTTATTTACTTCTCTGTCACCCGTGATTGAGACGACCTGATCCAATATCTCTGCTGCTTTCCTCCCATTTATATCTGGGCCACACCTCCTCGGAGGATCCCTTCTGCCCTTGAATCAAACTCACATTGTTCTCTAGTTTCTCTCTCATCATAGAAACCCTACAGTGCAGAAGGAGGCTATTCGGCCCATCGAGTCTGCACCGACCACAATCCCACCCAGGCCCTACCCCCACATATTTACCTGCTAATCCCTCTAACCTACGCATCTCAGGACTCTAAGGGGCAATTTTTAACCTGGCCAATCAACCTAACCCGCACATCTTTGGACTGTGGGAGGAAACCGGAGCACCCGGAGGAAACCCACGCAGACACGAGGAGAATGTGCAAACTCCACACAGACAGTGACCCGAGCTGGGAATCGAACCCGGGACCCTGGAGCTGTGAGGCAGCAGTGCTAACCACTGTGCCACCGTGCCGCCCCTCATCTCCCTCATGACCCCTCTGAGCTCATCTTGTTCTCGGGACCCACCTCCCGCTCACTTGATGCTATTTCTCCTTAAACTGTTGACCTATTTCAACAACAACCTGCATTTATAATACGCCTTAACTGTAAGAGAACATTCCAAGGTGATTCGCACAATGAGAAATTGGACAAGATGGATCAAAAGCTTGGTCAAAGAGCTAAGTTTTAGAGAATATCTTGATGCTGGAAAATGAGGAGCGAAGCAGAGTGGTGTAGGGAGGCCACTCCAGAGCTCAGGGTCCAGGCACTTGAAGTTGTGGCCACTGGAGATGGAGCAATTAAAATTGAGAATGCTCAAGAGGACAGAATCGGAGGAACACCGACATTGCAGAGGATTGTGGGGCTGGTGGAGATGGGGAGAGGCAAGTCATGAAGGAATTATATTTAAAAAAAAGAATTTTAAAATTAAGAATTTGCTGGAGCTGAGAGGCATTGTATGTCAGCAGGCACGGTGGTGATAGGTGTGTTTGGAGGTTGCAAGGCAGAACACAGGCAGCAGAGATTTGGATGCCTCAAATTTATGAAGAGTTGGATGTGGGGCATTAGCCAAGAGTATGTTGGAACAGTCACATCAAGAGGTATTGAAGTTATGAATGAGGGTTTCAGTAGTAGATGAATGAAGATAGCAGTGAAGTTGATTATGGAGATGGGAATAGGCAGCCTTGGTGGTGGCATGAATGCAAAGTTCCCATATGGCTGACGTGGTTAATGGTTTGCTTTCCTTGGGTACTGTTCCCTCTCTAAAAGATGGCATTATAACCCTCTCCTCAAAAACAAACCCCTCCTTCCTTGCAAAGTATCATCCCATCTCCAAGACCCTTGAACATGCTGTTTATTCCCAAATCCGTGTCCATTTTCTTCCTGAATTCTTACGCGAGTCTCTCCAATCTGGCCCTGTCACAAACCGAAACCGCTGTTTAAGTTTCAATTCAAGTGACTATCATCGATGATATCTCTCGTCATCTGTCTTGAGCTGCCTCCACCTTTTGGCATGTTTGATCACTCCATGTTCCTCCAACATCCCAAGACTGCAACGAACTACAAAAGGTCGTGAATGCAGCCCAATCCATTACGCAAACCAGCCTCCCATCCATTGACTCTGTCTACACTTCCTGCTGCCTTGGAAAAGCAGCCAGCATAATTAAGGACCCCACGCACCCCGGGCATTCTCTCTTCCACCTTCTTCCGTTGGGAAAAAGATACAAAAGTCTGAGGTCACGTACCAACCGACTCAAGAACAGCTTCCTCCCTGTTGCTGTCAGACTTTTGAATGGACCCATCTCGCATTAAGTTGATCTTTCTCTACACCCTAACTATGACTGTAACACTACATTCTGCTTTCCTTTCCTTCTCTATGAACGGTATGCTTTGTCTAGCGTGCAAGAAACAATACTTTCATTGTATGTTAATACATGTGACAATAATAAATCAAATCAAACACTTCTGCACTGTAACCCTCAAAAACACAAGAGATTGGATCGGGGTAGGCCACAGGGCCTGTTGAACCTGCTTCACCATTCCAGCTGATCTTGGGCTTCAACTCCACTTTTCCACCCACTCCCCAAATGCCTTAATTCCCCAAGAGACAAAAAATCTGCAGCTTTAAATGTATTCAACGATGGAGCATCCACAACCCTCTGGAGTAGCGAATTCTAAAGATTCACAGTCCCTTTTGAAGCAAGTTCTCCTCCTACTTGCTGTGAAATGATTGGGCCCTAAATGCTGAGAGTGTGGCCCCTGCTTTTTCGGTTTCCCTGACCAGCAGAAAACAATCTCTTAGCATCAAAACGATCTCTCAGCGTCTAACCTCGATGGGTGGGCAAGTAGGGATGCTTACATCCTGACAAAGAATTTTTGGAAAAGAGCCCTGGCTCGTTGTTTGCATGCTAAAACCAACGATGGGAAGAATAAAGAAGGATATCCTTGAAGCCATGTGTGGGGAAATTATAGGGCCGGTTCGGGAGGGCTGAGGCCATGAGGCAATTTCAATGCAATCAGCATTTTAAATTGGAGGTTTTGTTTGATTTGATTTATTATTGTCACATGTATTAACATACAGTGAAAAGTATTGTTTCTTGCACACTATACAGACAAAGCATACCGTTCATAGAGAAGGAAATGAGAGAGTGCAGAATGTAGTGTTACAGTCATAGCTAGGGTGTAGAGAAAGATCAACTTAATGCAAGGTAGGTCCATTCAAAAGTCTGACAGCAGCAGGGAAGAAGCTGTTCTTGAGTCGGTTGGTACGTGACCTCAGACTTTTGTATCTTTTTCCTGACAGAAGAAGGTGGAAGAGAGAATGTCCGGGGTGAGTGGGGTCCTGAATTATGCTAGCTGCTTTTCCGAGGCAGCGGGAAGTGTAGACAGAGTCAATGGCTGGGAGGCTGGTTTGCGTGATGGATTGGGCTACATTCATGATCTTTTGTAGTTCGTTGTGGTCTTGGGCAGAGCAGGAGCCATACCAAGCTGTGATACATCCTGAAAGAATGCTTTCTATGGTGCATCTGTAAATGTTGGTGAGAGTTGTAGCCGACGTGCCAAATTTCCTTCGTCTTCTGAGAAAATAGAGGTCTTGGTGGGCTTTCTTAACTATAGTGTCTGCATGGGGGGGGACCAGGACAGGTTGTTGACTTGAGGCTCTGGACCCTTTCCACTTCCTCCCCATTGATGTAGACAGGGGCATGTTCTCCTTTACGATTCCTGAAGTCGATGACAATCTCCTTCCTTTTGTTGACATTGAGGGAGAGATTATTGCTGCCACACCAGTTCACCAGATTCTCTATCTCATTCCTGTACTCTAAATCAGCCACCGCAGATTTCACAGCATCTGACAGTTTTAAATTTCCTGGCCTGCCCTCCTGCTCTGCTAGAATGCATATTGTGGCTAATCCCCTAATAGTTCTTCCGCCTTGGTGGTCATTTTGTCTGATTATGCCTGGGTGGCATGGTGGCACAGTGGTTAGCATTGCTGCCTCACAGCGCCAGGGACCTGGGTTCAGTTCTGGCCTCGGGTCACTGTCGGTGTGGAGTCTGCACGTTCTCCCCTGTGTCTGCGTGGGTTTCCTCCGGGTGCTCCGGTTTCCTCCCACAGCCCGAAAGATGTGCATCGGCCATGCTAAATTCTCCCTCAGCGTACCCGAACAGGCGCCAGAGTGTGACAACGAGGGGATTTTCACAGTAACTTCATTGCAGTGTTAATGTAAGCCTACTTGTGACACTGATAAATAAATCTGTGAAGTGCGTTGATTTATTTCAATGCTGAAGTCCCTGTTACATTGTTGAACACTCTCTCAATATTTTAACTGATGATTTAAAGGCATTTTGCTCTGTAGCCTGTGACATTTTGCGATTTAAAACATAATATAATTTACCACAAAGCAATGAAGACCATAATTGCAGAAGTTAATTAGATTTTGTGGGAAGTCAACCATTTTGACCAGGCAATTCTCCCACTATGGAAGAGTGGTCGGAAAGTCAGAAAGGAGGTTGGGCAAAGATTCTTTTTCACTTGCAGGGTAATAAAATTATGGAATAATGTGCCCTGGAAGCTTATTGAAACTAGCGTTCACTGCAACTGTGTTCTTGAGGCAGTGAGATTTGTTTCTGGAGTGAGGAGGGATTGAAGGATATGGTTAGACCACAGTTGGTACTAATTTAATAAAAGGAAATAGGCATAATTGGTCAAGGGAATAACAAGGAGGGCTCCGAATGTAATCCCACTTCTAAAGCAATTTAGTTGTTACTTTAGGCTGGCAGTAGTTATTCATTGCCCCCATATGTGAGAGAGGCGCCTCACCGTTGATAATGCCTCTTGGATGTATCAGCTCATGAAAGGATCGAACTTGTTGCAATGCATTCCCTGATAGGGATAGCACACTTCCACATGCCTATGCACAAGAAGACTCCGACCAAAGCGATGTCCGACTGAATCAAGTACTGACCTCTGTGGAAGCAGCAGTGCTTTTATCCCTTCAGAAGAGGAAGAAAGGTATTGCAAAGGGGGAGGTGGAAATAACGCAAAAGGAATATTTCCTTCCCCTTTTTTCTAAAAAAAAGGGCGCAGTGGTCCGCACTGTTGTCTCACAGCTCCAGGGACTCGGGTTTAATTCCGGCCTTGAGTGACTGTCTGTGTGGAGTTTGCACATTCTCCCAGTACCTGCATGGGTTTCCTCCAGTTTCCTCCCACAGTCCAAAGATTTGATTTGATTTATTATTGTCACATATATTGGGGTACATCGAAAAGTATTATTTCTTGCGTGCTATACTGACAATATACCATTCATAGAGTACATGGGGAGAAGGAAAGGAGAGGTTGCAGAATGCAGTGTTACAGTCACAAAGAAAAATGGCATAGTGGTGTGGTTAGCACTGCTTCCTCGCAGCTCCAGGAACCCGGGTTCAATCGGGCCTTGGGTGACTGTGGAGTTTGTAGAGAAACTCTACAGTTTCTGTCGAAAAAGATCAGCTTAATATATGGTAGGTCCATTTAAAAGTCTGATGGCAGCAGGGAAGAAACTGTTATTGAGTTGGTTGGTATGTGTTCTCAGACTTTTGCGTTTTTTTTCCCAATGGAAGAAGGTGGAAGAGAGTATGTCCGGGGTAGCGTGGGGTCCTTGATTATGCTCTCTGCTTTTCTGAGGTAGCGGGAAGTGTAGACGGAGTCGATGGATGGGAGATTGGTTTGTGTGATGGATTGGGTTGCATTCACAACTCTTTGACCAAGACCGCAATAAACTACAGAGCAGGAGCCGTACCAAGCTGTGGTACATTTGGAAAGGATGCTTTCTATGATACATCTGTAGAAATTGGTGAGAGTCGTAGCGGACATGCCCAATTTCCTTAGCCTCTTGAGAAAGTAGAGGCAATGGTGGGCTTTCTTAACTCTAGTGTCAGGTTGGAGGGACCAGGACAGGTTGTTGGTGATCTGGACACCTAGAAACTTGAAGCTGTCTCTTCCATTCCATCTTCATTGATATAGACATGGTTGGGGTTAGTTTCCACTGCATTTCTTGGCGTCGACTATCTCCTTCGTTTACTGACATCAAGAGAGGGATTATTGTCATTGCATCATTTCACCAGATTCTGTCTCTTTCCTGTACTCCATCTCATCATTGTTTGAGATTCATCCCACTACGGTGGTGTCATCAACAAACTTGAAATTGGAGTTGGTGCAGAATTTGGCCACACATCATAGGTGTATAAGGAGTCTATAAAGGACACAGCCTTGTGGGGCAGCGATGTGCAGGTTAACTGGATTGGCCATGCTAAATTGCCCGTTAATGTCCCAAGATGTGTAGGTTAGGGGGATTAGTGTGGTAAATGCATGAGGTTGCAGGGATAGGGCAGGGGGAGAGGGCTTGGATAAAATACTCTGTCAGAGGGTCGGTGTAGACTCGATGGGCCGAATGATCTCTTCTGCTCTGTATGGGTTCTATGTTCTAAAGTTTATCTGTTAGTGTCACAAGTAGGCTTACATTAACACTGAAGTTACTGTGAAAATCCCCTAGTCGCCACACTCTGGCGCCTGTTTGGGTACACTGAGGGAGAATTTAGCATGGCCAATGCACCCAACCAGCACGTCTTTGGACTGTGGGAGGAAACCGGAGCACCCGGAGGAAACCCACGCAGACACGGGGAGAACGTGCAGACTTTGCACAGCCAGGTGACCCATGCCGTGAATCGCACCCGGGTCTCTGGTGCTGTGAAGCAGCAGTGTGAACCACTATTTGATTTGCAAAATAGTTTGTAGTAGATGTTTGAGAATTACATGGAAAGATCATTATTTTCTCTTGCCTTTGCTCCTCAAAATTCAAGGAGAATGAACAGATGTGTTAAGTATCATAGATGGCGGCATACAAGTCTATTTTTGAAGCTTTGAAAGATCCTTCCAAAATGGGAGTTGATATAAATGCCAGGAACAAAGTGTGAGCCATGGAGATGGCGGCCATTCTGAAATGTGAGAAAACACAGAGCACAAGTACTTCGAATCAATGCGCCATATATTATTAATCAAATAGTTCGGCAAGGATAGTTCCACAATCATAAAATCGTAAAAAGAAAATGTCAAATTAATTATCTTCGATACCCAATGCAAAGGGTTCATCGGATTCATCCTGAAACACTTTGGCTCTGATCTCATCACGCAGATCCCACTCTGGGCCAGCTGTGGCAATTTCAGTTTCATAATCACCCCTCCAATACAAATCATCTTCGTCCATTGAGTTGGATATTTTACTTTTTTAAATTCGTGTCATGGGACATAGGCATCGCTGGTTGGTCAGCATTTATTGCCCATCCCTAGTTGCCCTTGAGAAGGTGGTGGTGAACCGCCTTCTTGAATCGCTGCAGTCCATGCGCTGTGGGTTGACCCACAATGCCGTTAGAGAGCGAATTCCAGGATTTTGACCCAGTGACTGCGAAGGAACGGCGATATATTTCCAAGTCAGGATAGTGAGTGGCTTGGAGAGGAACTTGCAGATGGTGATGTTCCCATATATCTGCTGCCCTTGTCCTTCTGGATGGAAGTGGTTGTGGGTTTGGAAGGCGCTGTCTAAGGATCTTTGGTGAATTGCTGCAGTGCATCTTGTAGATAGTACACACTGCTGCTACTGAGTGTTAGTGGTGGAGGGAGTGGATGTTTGTAGATGTGGTTCCAATCATGCAGGCTGCTTTGTCCTGGATGGTGTCAAGTCTCTTGAGTGCTGTTGGAGCTGCACCCATCCAGGAAAGTGGGGAGTATTCCATCACACTCCTGACTTGTGCACACTTCTGAATTGTGTATTTGTGACCCTAAAATAAGCAAAATACGGCGGATGCTGGAATCTGGAACAAGAACAGAAAAACACTGAATGGGTCTGGCATCTTGTATAGGGAGAAAAAAAACAAAGAAACATATTTCTGAGCTAAAAAATTGAGGCTGAATGCTAATGTGAATATAGCTCCAAACATGCATTAATTCGCTGAAAATGGTGGTCTGGGAATTCCGAGTATAGACATAAAGATTCACTTAGGCACCGAAAAGTGGGTCATCTTGTTAACCGGGTTGACTTGTACACTATGATCAGGCAAAGGTAAAGTTGCGTAGTCCCAGATGACCATAGGTTGCTTTCCCCTTTGAGGGGGAGAGCTGACTGGTGGTGATTTAGCCTGAGGATCACCACACCTCAGGCGACGGGCAAGGTTGCGAAGTTGGGGCCTTCATGAATAACCTCAGCCAGTACAGGAATTGAACCCGCGCTGTTCGTGTCACTAACCAGTTGTCCAGCCAACTGAAAACTAAACTGAACAAAGATGTGCCGATTGGCCATGCTAAATTGCCCCTTAGTGTCTGGGGGACTAGCAGGGTAAATGCATGGGGTTATGAGGATAGGGCTGGGTGGGATTGTAGTTGGTACATACCCAATGGGCCAAATGGCCTCCTGCACTGTAGAATTCTAAGACCCTCGACACTGCGATCTAGTATTGTAGAGTGCCAAGGAGAGTATTTTTATTTGAACATGGAGTTCACTTAATTATTTTAAAGGAGTTTATATAGAATCCCTACAGTGCAGAAGGAGGCCCATCAAGAATGCACTGACAACAATCCCACCCAGACCTTATACCCGTAACCCTACTAGTCCCCCTGACACTAAGGGGCAATTTAGCATGGCCAATCAACCTAACCCACACATCTTTGAGAATGTGCTAACTCCACACAGACAGTGCCCTGAGGCCTGAATTGAACCCGGGTCCCTGGCACTGTGAGGCAGCAGAGCCTGCCACCGTGCCGCCCAGTTGACTCAAAGAATTTCATGAAAATTGTTTGCAGGGCAGAAATGCATAGTTTGTTAAATAATTCACTTGAAGAGGGAGGATGCATTATGACGCTCTTACATGACTATGTTGCCAAAAAAGCTTAACAGAGAAAAGTTTTTAAATATAGATAGCTACCAATAAATTCAGGAGAAACTCCTTTGTCCAAAGAGTGGTAAGAATGTCGGACTCAACACTACAAAGAGAGTAAATAGAAGTTGGATAAGTACTTCGTAAAGTAAGTGCGCACATGCAGCAGACAGTAAAGAGGGCAAATGGTATGTTGGCCTTCATAGTGAGAGGATTTGAGGATAGGGATGTTTTGCTGAGATTGTATATAGAGTGTTGGTGAGGCCATGCCTGGAATATTGTGTGCAGTTTTGGTGTCCTTATCTGAGGAAGGATGTCCTTGCTATAGACGGAGTACAGCGAAGGTTTACCAGGCTGATTCCTGGGATGGCAGGTCTGACATATGAGGAGAGACTAAGTCGCTGAGGATTAAATTCACTGGAGTTTAGAAGAGTGAGAGGGAATCTCATAGAAACTTATAAAATTCTAACAGGGTAGATTCAGAAAGAATGTTCCCAATGGTGGGGGAGTCCAGAACTAAGGGTCATAGTTTGAGGATAAGGGGCAAACCTTTTAGAACTGAGATGAGGAGAAATTTCTTCCCCCAGAGGGTGGTGAATGTGTGGAATTCACTCCCACAGAAAGTAGTTGGAGCCAAAACGTTGTGTGATTTCAAGAAGAAATTAGATATAGCTCTTGGGGCTAAAGGGATCGAGGGATATGGGAGGAATGGCGAGGGATCAGGATATTGAATTTGATGATCAGCCATGATCAAAATGAATGGCGGAGCAGGCTCGAAGGGCCGAATGGCCTACTCCTGCTTCTAGTTTCTATGTTTCCACTTGATGGAGAAAGGAACAGGAGGATCTGGTGTTGGGGTTGGAAGAAGAGGGGTGGAAGGAGGCCCTTGTGGAGTTTAAATGCCGAAAAACCAGTTGGGCCAAATGGTTTGATTCTGTGTTGTAAATTCCACGTAACAGCAGGTGGAATACTTCTGCCACCAGGACTGAAGGTTTGGTATTTTGTGACAGTAGTGATGGTGAAACTGTCAAGTGTTCACTATAGTTACGCCTCCGAAACTGACAGCAACTTCTGGAATTCCCCCCGTGTGCAGTGAAACGTGGAAACGCAGAAGTTGCCATCAGCAAACCTGCCCACAAAATCTGGGCCACGGTTTTAGTTAAAAAATTCTACCAAGAGCAAACAATTATTATCACCTCGGGTTTTGTTGCTGTCATTCGCGGGTCAGAATCGTGTCCAAAAGGAATCATGATTTAAGCTGACACGTGCCAAGTGAAATCCTCCTTCCATCATTTTGTAATTGGAAGCTGACAGTTCATTAGGCTCACTGAAGCTTCTTACACAATTATTTTTGATGAACTTGGCGTTGCTTTTTGAGTGCGCAGCCGGTGTTATCACAGTTTTCATTACTCGGATCCAAATTTGAAGGCTGTAAATTTGAGAGACACCTATTCTCCAATATCACTTTTCTCGACAGATGCTCTGAGTCATGCCAGGGTCTCTAAAGAGAAATGACAGTTATGTAACTATCCTTTGGAAAAAAAAATCAATGGGACTACCGTGGTTATTTTGAGAAGATTAGCTGTAGACTGCTAAATATTGTTGTGCTTTCAAATATGACTTTACTTTTCATGGCAGCAGGCTTATAATTATTTTATGCACTTGGAATATTGAATAACAAAGTTACTTTGAGAACATATATAAACAACATTTGGCAAAAAACAGTCGATTACTTGCTAATATATTTTCCACATTCAGGTCAATTTCTGTGACATCATTGAATCCCTACAGTGCAGAAGGAGGCCTTTCGGCCCATCAAGTCTGCACCGACAACAATCCCACCCAGGCCCCATCCCCATATATTTGCCCCGCTAATCCCTCTAACCTACGCATCCCGGGACACTAAGGGGCAATTTAGCATGGCCAATACACCTAACCCACACATCTTGGGGACTGTGGGAGGAAACCGGAGCACCTGGAGGAAACCCACGCAGACACAGGGAGAACGTGCAGACTGCGCACAGACAGTGACCCAAGCCGGGAATCGAACCCGGGTCCCTGGAACTGAGACAGCAGTGCTAACCACTGTGCCACCGTGCCGCCCTACTGCTGCATTACTGTGACATTTGGCATGAACTGGTGTCAGTCAACAACCATAGAAGCTAACTGGGAGGGGAGGGGGGCACTTGGTGTCTCGGGGGGGGGGGGGGGGGGGGGAATAGCGCCGGTGGGGGTGGCAGAGACATTGAAGATTGCTTGTCAAACTAAAGACTGAAAAGGCTGAAGCCATTTTCCCCACTCCCTAACCACTGAATCCTTCCCTCTCCCAGGAAGCGTTGGTGTTGGACTTGATCCAGAGATGAGTTACCTGCGCTATGACTCAGGCCCCCTAAGAACAAATAGAAAGGGCTTCGCAGGTCAGACAGCGTCTTTGAGGAGAGAAATGTTAATTCTGTTTCTCTGCAGATGCCGCCAGACCTACCGAGTGTTTGCAGCTGTTTTTATTTGATCTCCAGCATCCACAGCGGTTTCCTTTTTTGTTCTGGAGTTGCATGCCTGGAAAAAACAAACAATACATTGCTTCAAATAAAGAAGCTTACAGATTGAAACTCGATGAGTGCAGGTTGAATAATTGGAAAAACAAAAGCTTGGTTTAAAACATTGCCCGTTGGTCTGCATTTGCTTTGTTGCATACCATAGATTTAATGCTATGTTACATAGTATTTGTTGTCATGGGGCTATGTCCATTTTTATTTGGTAGCCATGATGTGGAGATGCAGGCGTTGGACTGGGGTGGGCACAGTAAGAAGTCCCACAACACCAGGTTGAAGTCCAACAGGTTTATTTGGAATCACGAGCTTTTGGAGCGCTGGACTCACCTGATGAAGGAGCAGCATTCCAAAAGCTCGTGATTCCAAATAAACCTGTTGGACTTTAACCCAGTGTTGTGAGACTTCTTACTGTGTCTGCTTTTGTTTGATAATTCATAGAATCCTTACAGAAGGAGAGACCATTTGGCCCATCGAGACTGCACCAACAACAATCCCACCCAGGCCCTATCCCCGTAACCCCACATATTTGCCCTGCTAATCCCCCGACACTAAGGGGCAATTTAGCATGGCCAATGCACCTAACCCGCACATCTTTGGAGTGTGGGAGGAAACCGGAGCAATCAGAGGAAACCCACGCAGACACGGGGAGAATGTGCAAATTCCACACAGACAGTGACCCAAGCCAGGAATTGAACTCGGATCCCTGGCGCTATGAGGTAGCAGTGCTAACCACTGTGCCACCATGCCACCCATGTTTCTGCCTGCAAAATACATTTGTTTTGGTGTCAGCATTGGGACATTAAAGCGAGGAGCTAAGCTTTTGTCATGGGTTCCTTCGCCTTGACTAGAAAACCTGGAGGCAAAATGAAACTTTGTCTGGTTGCCTTGTATATTAATCATAGAATACTTACAGTGCAGAATGAGGCCATGAGGCCCATTGAGTCTGCACTGACTCTCCGATAGAGCACCTTACCCAGGCCCTATCCCTGTAACCCCTCGTATTTATCCTGCTAATCCCCCTAATCTACACATCATTTTGGACAATAAGGGACAATTTAGCATTGCCAATCCACCTAACGTGCACATCTTTGGACTGTGGGAGGAAACCGGAGTACCTAGAAGGAACCCACGCAGACACAGGGAGAACGTGCAAACTCCACACCTGAGGCCAGAGTTGAACCCGGGTTTGTGATGCAGTGAGGCAGCAGTGCGAACCACCATGTTGCCCTATCTAATATCGAATTGAAAATGACAAATTTGAAGTGGTCCTGCTTAGTGCACCATCCAAAAGTTAATTAATTTCCGAGTCATAAGAAGGAAAAGTTACAAATAAATTAGCTGAGATCCAAGTCAAAATCCAAGTCGCTGACCTCTTGTTCTTATGGTCTATCACTGCAGCGAACAATTCCAAATGGATCTGTTTTGCCAGTCAAGAAGGATGCTCTTTATAAAACTTTCCATGATGCTTACTTGTATATCAAAGCAGAGAGAGAGGTTCAAGGTCAGGATGTTGCAGTTTGAGTAGTGAGCAACTCTTCAAATATTTAGCCAACCATCCCACGGGCCCTATATGTGGTATTTTTAACCATACCTTTAAGCTAAATTATAGAACCTTTGGAAGACAATATTATGAATTCTGAAATTGTTTTTTTATTCATTGGATGTCACTGGCTGGCCAGGATTTATTGCCCATCCCTAGTTGCCCTTGTTCAGAGGACAGTTGAGAGTTAACCACATTGGTGTGGATCTGGAGGCCAGACCAGGTAAGGGCGGCAGACTTCCTTCCCTAAAGGACATTAGTGAACCAGATGGGTTTTTCCGTCAATCGGCAATGGTTTCATGGTCATCGGTAGATTCTTCATTTCAGATTTTTTTAATCGAATTCAAATTCCACTATCTGCCGTGGCGGAATTAGAATCCGGGTCCCCAGAACATTAGTTGAGTTTCTGGATTAATAGTCTAGCGATAATACCACTAGGCCATCGCCTCCCCTTGCTGATTACATGATAATCATAGAGTCACAGAGGTTTACAGCATGGAAACAGGCCCTTCGGCCCAACTTGTCCATGCTGCACTTTTTTTTAAAACCCCAAAGCTAGTCCCAATTGCCCACATTTGGCCCATATCCCTCTATACCCATCTTACCCATGTAACTGTCTAAATGCTTTTTAAAAAACAAAATTATACCCACTTCTACTACTATCTCTGGCAGCTTGTTCCAGACACTCACCACCCTCTGCGTGAAACAATTGCCCCTCTGGACCCTTTTGTATCTCTCCCCTCTCACTTTAAACCTCCAGTTTTAGACTCCCCTACCTTTGGGAAAAGATATTGACTATCTAGCTGATCTATGCCCCTCATTATTTTATAGACCTCTATAAGATCACCCCTCAGCCTTCTGCACTCCAGAGAAAAAAGTCCCAGTCTATCCAGCCTCTCCTTATAGCTCAAACCATCAAGTCCCGGTAGCATCCTGCTCAATCTTTTCTGCACTCTTTCTAGTTTAATAATATCCTTCTATAATAGGGTGAGCAGAACTGTACACTGTATTTCAAGTGTGGCCTTACCAATGTCTTATACAACTTCAACAAACGATGATAATGAGAAACAGTTTTTAAATAACTAAGCTGTACGCTGTGTTTGCTTCTGTATCATACTGCTTACAACAAAATTGCATTCAGGGGTTTTTAATCTTGTGCTGCATGAACGCAAGGAATAGAAGCAGGAGTAGGCCACCAGGTCCTTCAAGCTTGGTCAATCAGCATGATCTTTGAAGAGTGGCACGGTGGCATAGTGGTTAGCACTGCTGCCTCAAATTCCTGGCTTGGGTCACTATCTGTGTGGAGTTTGCACGTTCTCCCCGTGTCTGCGTGGGTTTCCTCCGGGTGCTCCGGTTTCCTGCCACAATCCAAAGATGTGCGGGTGAGGTGGATTGGCCGTGCTAAATTGACCCTTAGTGTCAGGGGGACTTGCTAGGGTAAATGCATGGGGATAGGGCCTGGATGGGATTGTGGTTGGTGCAGACTCGATGGGCTGAATGGCCTCCTTTTGCACTGGGATTCTATGAAACCTGGACGCTAGTTGGGCATACAGTCAAGAGGATAAGAGTTTTATGAATTTCTCTGTGACGTGGTAATCAATATTTTTCACGCTGAAGTATTAAGTTTCACCTTGTAGGAAGTTTCATAATTCACAGGCTTACACGCAGATTGCCTTTTGCAGTAAATATTAGGAAGAAGCTTGAAGCTTATCAACTCATCAGCATAAAATAAATAGGCATTCATTTCTCCCCTGTTTTTATTTGTGCTTTCCACAAGAGCAGACACCGTCATGCTGGTGACTATATTTATACCGCAGTGTTTTGTTTTGTGTGGTGCATTTTACTTGCCGCAGTAGCAATGAAGGATCGGAGAGAAGGATCTTTCTTAACTGATGTGTTTGAAACTGTCATGAAACCAGCTGATGACATGGAAAGTAATGTGATTTTTTTAAATGGAGAATTGTTTTTATAAAAGAGTCCATTCAGATTCTTTTGAATTGTCGGAGTCAAAATAGGGGGAGGGGAGAAACAGAGTTACCCTTTTCACCAATCCATGGTGATCTTCCGTTTGCTTAATACGACGATTATAAATGTATGTTCATGTATGTTGGCGATAGATAATTTTTTTTACATTGAGGTACAGCAGGTTGAACCATTTATGTTCTATTTGGCTGTCCTTTTAGACTAGTGTCTTTAAACAACTCCATGGGAAAAATATCCTGCAACTTGGAACTTATGAACTGATGCATTCTAATGATGAGAATTTATTTATTAGCTAAGTTTTTAAATGGTTTACAGTCCCGAATGTTAACAAACAACTCCATTGTTTGAAAACAGTTGATTCATGGTGTTGTAACGTTTCCTTTGTGCTGAATAAAATCATAGAATCCCTACAGTGCAGAAGGAGGCCATTCAGCCCATCACGTCTGCACCGACCACAATCCCACCTGGGCCCTATCCCCATAACCCCATGCATTTGCCCTAGCTAGTCCCCCTGACACTAAGGGGCAATTTAGCATGGCCAATCAACCTAACCCGCACGTCTTTGGACTGTGGGAGGAAACCGAAGCACCCCGGAGGAAACCCACGCAGACACGGGGAGAATGTGAAAACAGACAGCGACCCAAGCCGGGAATCGAACCCGGATCCCTGGCGCTGTGAGGCAGCAGTGCTAACCACCGTGCCACCCAAATATTCATTTTCATTTCGATATTGATACTGTAATAGTCATGAAAATACTTAAGCATATAAACTACCTGTACAAAACAGAGCACTTAGATTCTTGTGAGTTTTAATGTTTCAAAAGGAAAGCACAGGGGAGCTAAAAATTAGATAGAAATTGAAGTTTAATTGTAATATTACTGAAGGTGAACATTACCAATTAGCTTAGAGTCTGGCACAGAGTTACACTGAATAATAAGAATTGCGACACCATGATCTACATTGAGATGAGAGTTCACGTAGGAGCTTTGATTTTAATGCAATCACGATAATTTTTCTGGTCTTTGCTGTACAAATTAACGCAGCAATGAAAGTGAAAAGGGCATTAATATCTACACTTAGCTTTGCCACATATTGGCATGAATTTGGGGCAACGTCTATATGAAATTGAACGGCATGCAGGAGCTTGGAGTGAAATGAGTTGAGACAGATATTGTTTCTATAAGTACCTAATTACTGTGGGCCTTAAAACTACCAAGTGATCCAAATTACACTATTAACCTTACAGCTTTAACAATGGCTGGTGGTATCATCAAAATTCCAGAAAACTTGTGTGGAAAATTGAAATGCTTCATGTGATGTTCAGCTTGCTGCAGATGTCAATTTTCCTGCTGAAGTGATTTACATTGAGATGAGAGTTCACGTAGGAGCTTTGATTTTAATGCAATCACTATAATTTTTCTGGTCTTTGCTGTACAAATTAACGCTGCAATGAAAGTGAAAAGGGCATTAATATCTACACTTAGCTTTGCCACATATTGGCATGAATTTGGGGCAAAGTCTATATGAAATTGAACGGCATTGAACGTAGCTTCATGTGATGTTCAGCTTGCTGCAGATGTCAATTTTCCTGCTGAAGTGATGGAAGAAGATGGGCAATAATTGCACCGCTGCCTCACAGCGCCAGGGACCCGGGTTCGATTCCCAGCTCGGGTCACTGTCTGTGTGGAGTTTGCAAGTTCTCCCTGTGTCTGCATGGGTTTCCTCCCACAGTCCAAAGACGTGCTGGTTAGGTGCTTTAGCCACGCTAAATTCTCTCTATGTAACCCGAACAGGCGCCGGAGTGTGGTGACTAGGGGATTTTCACCGTAACTTCATTGCAGTGTTAATGTAAGCCTACTTGTGACTAATAAATAAACTTTACTTTTACTTTTTACTTCCATTAGTCTTGGGAATTTTCAAAGCTGCAAGCCTTACTAGAGTGTAGTGTTGCTGAACATAGATGGACAGGAATTGTGCCTTTTTTCTCCTGATTACTTTGCAAGCTTCCTTCAATCCCCTGTGCATCCATGTTTGGAATGAAAAACTGTGCACATGCGCACACACGCGCATACATAAAATAATAAGGCATGGATAGGGCTTTCAGCAGAAGAGCTGAGGTAGGGGTGGAGGAGTTGGGCAAATTTAGGAAGGTGGAAATAGTTGTCTTCTAAAGGCTATTCTAATGCCCTTTCGGGGAAGTAATCTGCCGTCCTTACCTGGTCTGGCCCACATGTGATTCCAAATCCACAGCAATGTGGTTGACTCTTAATGACTCTGAAAATGGCCCAGCGAGCCACTCCGTTCAAGGGTAGTTAGGAGTGAGAAACAAACGCTGGCCTAATCAGCAACGCCCACATCCACAATGAATAAAACACATGGAGATGCATACAGATGCACATACTCAGATCCATATACAGGCGCACGTGTGTACTCACATGTGCACACTCTTCCACATGCATCCTCACTCAAATGCATGCATGTGGATAGGCTCAATTGCCAAGATGTACACATGGGCACACACATGCACCAAATCATTCAGATACACACATCCATACACGCACATTAGTTAGACATGTACAAATGCCCACATTGATACAAATGAATGGACACACTAATTCACACACTATAAACACACATCTGTACATACAAATGCATCTGACTGTGTCAAAGGTGAGGCCTCTGTTGGATCCATTCATTCATTTGAAGAGACGAGAGGACAGCACTGGTACAAGTTTTAAAATGGCTTTTTTTTTAATGAAAAGAACTTAAAGAATTAACATGTCAGAAGCAAAAAAAGCGAACTGAACCTGAACTGAACACACATTCTAAAACCCAAAATATATTTCAACCCATACCTCATTATTGGAAGTGTTTTTCACATGCTGTCTCTGTCTAGAAAAATAATCCTCGCAGCTGCTGTTATGGGAAACTGTTGTTTGCCTGCATTGTGTACCCTTCAGGAATGCAGTCAATTTTTAGCTAACCCATCATGCCTTCTGATTCTACATGTAGTCGAGTTGGCTACAATTGTTCAGCTTCGCAGAGTTAGTTAACCCCGACAGTCCAGCATTTAAAGGTAATTGTGCATAGGCAGAAATATCTTAAAATGAAGTCTTTGCAGAGACTGAAGCGAACAGGGCCATGCATACACAGGATCCCTCAGCCAGCATGTGTTGCCCATTCCTAATTGCTCTTGAATGGAGTGGCTTGCTTGGCAAAGGTGTCTCCTCATCCTTCTTGACTTGTCTGCACCTTTGACACAGTTAACCACTCTACCCACCCCAATACCTCTCCACTGTCATCTAGCTGAGAGGAACTGCACCCACTTTGTTCCATTCCTATTTATCTAATCATAGTAAGAAAATCTCCTGCAATAGCTTTTCTTCCTGCTTCTGCTCCACTACTTCTGGTGTCTTCAACAGATTTATCCTTGGACTCCCCCCAATTTTGAACTGCAGTCGGCTCCACGGTGACATAATCTGAACACACACCGTGAGTGACAACAGCCAGCTTCTACGTGGCCACCACCTCTCTCAATCCCCCGCACTGCTCTGAATTGTCAGACTGCTTATCCGACATCTAGTACTGGATGAACATAAATTTTTTCCAGTTAAATATTCGGAAGCCATTGATTTAATTCCCACCACAATCTCTTGCTGTCTCACCACTGACTGCATCCACCTTCCTGGCAAATGTTTTGGGCTGAATCTTAGTGTTGTATTTGACCCCGAGATGAACTTTCAGCCATATATCTATGCTGTCACTATGACACCCTATTTCCACCTTCATACATCTGCCCGTCTCCACCCCTGCCTCAGCTCTGCTGCTGAAAGCCCTAACCATGCCTTTGTTACCTCCAGGCTGGACTATTCCACCACACTCCTGGCCTTCTTAAATTTGAGGTCATCCAAAACGCTGCTGTCCATGTCCTAACTCTAACCAAGTCCTGTTCATCCATCACCCCTGTGCTTCCTGATCTATATTGGATCTCGGTCCACCATTTAAAAATTCTCAACCTTATTTTAAAATCCTTTCATGGCCTCACCCCTCCCTATCTCTGTAACCTCTCCCAGTCCCACAATCCTCTGAGATACTTGCCTTCCTCTAATCCTCACCTCTTGAGGATCTCATATTCCTTATTAATCACTTTCTCAACCTGTCCCACGACCTTCATTGATTTGAGCATGCATTCCCTCGGCTCCCTCTGCTCCTGTGCCCCATTAGAATTGTATTCTTACTTTTTTGTTGCCTCTCCACATTCTTCCTCATAAAATATGTTATTTCACACTTCTCTGCATTAAAGTTCATCTGCCAGCTGTCCCTCCTTTCCATTAACCTGTCCGTTTGATTTGATTTATTATTGTCACATGTATTAGTATACAGTGAAAAGTATTGTTCCTCGCGCGCTATACAGACAAAGCATACCATTCATAGAGAAGGAAAGGAGAGAGTGCAGAATGTAGAGTTACAGTCACAGCTAGGGTGTAGAGAAAGATCAACTTAATGTGAGGTTGGTCCATTCAAAAGTCTAATGGCAGCAGGGAAGAAGCTGTTCTTGAGTCAGTTGGTACGTGACCTCAGACTTTTGCATCTTTTTCTTGACAGAAGAAGGTGGAAGAGAGAATGTCCGGGTTGCGTGGGGTCCTTGATTATGCTGGCTGGTTTTCCGAGGCAGTGGAAAGTGTAGACAGAGTCAATGGATGGGAGGCTGGTTTGCATGATGGACTGGGCTACATTCACAACCTTTTGTAGTTTCTTGCGGTCTTGGACAGAGCAGGAGCCATACCAAGCTGTGATACATCCGGAAAGAATGCTTTCTATGGTGCATCTGTAAAAGTTGGTGAGAGTTTGTGGAAAATGGTGAGCGTGATCAGACATGGTGTGCCTGACTGTTTCCCCACATTCTGATCTTTGGGGTGCGCCATTTCAGTTTTTTAAGAGAAAAGGTCTTAGCAGCGGCATGATGGCCCAGTGGTTAACACTGCTGTCTCACAGCGCCAGGGACCCTGGTTCAATTCTGGCCTTGAGCGAATTGGGTGGGTGGAGTTCGCACGTTCTCCCCATGTCTGCGTGGGTTTCCACCGGAGGCTCTGGTTTCCTCGTACAGTCCAAAGATGTTTGGGTTAAGTGGATTAGCCGTGCTAAATTGCCACTTAGTGTCAGGGGGATTGGAGGGTAAGTACAGGAATAGGGCCTGAGTGGGATTGTTGTTGGTGCAAGCTCGATGGGCTGAATGGCCTCCTCTTACACTGTAGGGATTCGATTCTATTCATGAACTTTAAAAAAAATATCAATTTTTAAAAAAGATATTTCAGTTTGAACATTGGTCCTCCCTAAAATGTTTGTAGGTTTTCTTCCTGTTGGGAAGGAACATATTGTTAATTGTCTCAATGGGTTTGAGACTATGGCCTATCCCACTAAATATTAGTCTGTACAAAATGTTACCGTCAGAAATATTGCTTTCTGAATTGTTCCCCTTCTTGACCAATTATGATGTTTATTATTACCTGTACCAAGGTGGCCAATCCTCATACATATTAGATTATGTGTGACAGCTAATCCTTTGCAGATTTGTCAAGGTTTTTGCTGATCTCTTACAGAATAGGTCTTCTGAGGCAACACTTCTGAAACTATTCCTACACATCATCTTGAATTGACAGGGGGAAAGCTTGCTGCCTTTAATATGCTTGGAATAGCCGCTTTGAGAAAAGCGAGTGTTTCGCTTGCAAGCAAGCTATGTATTCTTGACAATAGTACATCCTTTAAGTGGGATTCAGAAGGCTAGGTCATCTACTGTGTAGACTGCTTACTCACAGCGGCACGGTGACACAGTGGTTAGCACTGCTGCCTCTCAAGTCAGAGACCCAGGTTCAATTCTGGCCTTGGGTGACTGTCTGTCTATGTGGAGTTTGCATGTTCTCCCCGTGTCTGCGTGGGTTTCCTCCCACTCTCCAAACATGTGCGGATTAGGTTGATTGGCCATGCTAAATTGCCCTTTAGTGTCGGGGGGAGTTGGCAAGCTAAATATGCTGGGTTATGGGGATTGGGCCTGGGTGGGATTGTTGTCGGTGCAGGCTAGATGGGCCGAATGGACTCCTTCTGCACTGTAGGGATTCTATGTTTAGCAAATCTTCTCTCATCCAGTTATCCTGGAGTGGTGCTGAGACAGAGGGACATTGACATTCCGTTTTTCAAAGTGATTCTACTTTTTTTTGAATGCAATTATAATCGTAATAAAATGTGTCGAACCTAACCTTTTCCTTTTCTGTTTCCATAAACAGAAGACAGTAGAACAAAATGTGGAAGAGGCGTACGATGCTTTTAGAATTGGCCAGAGTATGCTGCAGTAAGTACATGAACTGAAACCATGTCAACCCTGTAATTTTCCAGTGTGTTCAGGAGGCTGTCCATGGCTGTGCAGTGAATTAACCTTTTAAAGTAAAACTTAACTCCACGAGTTCATCAGCTTGCCATTCAACTAACCTTGGATATGCTTGCAACACTTAAAGTGAAATATTTTCATTACCTTACAGTGCAGTTTGTACTATCTGATATGTGTCATCAGCTGGATTTTAAACAGCTTAACACTGTATAACGTGAAAATTATAATGTTGGCTTCAGTAGGTAGTCACCGTGTATTTAGTGTCAGACTGCCTGTTAGTGATCCTGATGCACTAATTCTCCCCCAACCTGAGCACAGACATTACATGAATTTTCTGTGCACCACAGTAAATAACTGATGCTGGTGTACCTAACATTTCTCCAATACCATATCGCAGTCATTGTGCTTTTTCCTGGCCTGGAGGTTGACGTTTCTGTGAAACTTGTTTCTAAACTAAATGTTGGTGGTTGTGGAATGACTGAGTGCTGACGTTATGAAATATGTGAGAGAATTTCTGCTGTGTCTTTTACATAGCCCTGTGTCAAAACTATTTGAAACTCGACTCGAAAATAATTTAGCTTCATCAGTAGTTGGGTGAGGGGTGGCATAGTGGCCCAGTGGTTAGCACTGCTGCCTCACAGCGCCAGAAATCCAGGTTTGATTCCAGCTTGGGTCACTATCTGTGCGGAGACTGCATGTTCTGTGTGGGTTTCCTCCGGGTGCTCTGGTTTCCTCCCACAGTCCGAAAGATGTGGAGATGCCATCATTGGGCTGTGGTGGGCACAGTAAGAAGCCTCACAACACCAGGTTAAAGTCCAACAGGTTTATTTGGAATCACCAACTTTCGAAGCGCTGCTCCTTTATTAGGTGAGTGGAGGTAGGTTCACAAAAACGGCATATATAGGCAAAGACACAGTTGCAAGATAATTAGAGATTGGAATGTGAAGAGTGGTTGGAATGCGAGTCTTTACAGGTACAAAGTGTGCATGGACAGAGGGATAATCACAGATTAAAGGGGTGTGAATTGTCTCAAACCAGGACAGTTAGTAGGATTTTGCAAACCCAGGCAGTATGGTGGGGTTCCAAGGAGTGTGACATGAAATCAAGATCCAGGTTGAGGCCGTCCCCATGCGTGCCGGAGTCCGAACGATGTGCTGGTTAGGGTGCATTGGCCATGTTAAATTCTCCCTCTGTGTACCCGAACAGCCGCCGGAGTGTGGTGACTAGGGGATTTTCACAGTAACTTCATTGCAGTGTTAATGTAAGCCTGCTTGTGACACTAATAAATAAATCAAGGATAGAAAGATGTTCTTAATGAGGATATTTTGCCAGGTTCTCACTGCTTGACCGTTACTTTAGGTGAGCTATTAATATTGTTCCTAATTTTTGTGAAAACATTCTTTCACAAAGGATGTTTTCATTACTATGTGCACCAACATGGATTAAGACTGAAATTCAGTACAGCAGCTCTGTGAGCAGTGTGAATATGTTGATAGACAACTTAAGCTTCTCTGACATTCCTCTGTAGATAATGCTACTTACATTTAGGCCTAAATACTGCTCTCTGCGCTGTCTCTGTTGCATATATGTCCCCCTTTGAAGTGCAGGGCTCAGAATTACACGCGCTACTCCAATTGTTGTTCAAAGCCCCAGCAAATCTTTGTAGATTTAAACTCCTGTGTCGTGGCAATTTATCCCCGCATTTTATTTGCATTTTTAGTTGCTTCTCCACATTGACATTGAAATTGACATGTCTATTGTCACACTAGTATCCATTTTAAAGCCTCCCTCAGATAATTATAAATCCTTCACTTTATTTTTCTGATATCCAGTATTTGAGGATTAAATTTGTATTGTGTGTCGGCCTTGGCTCAGTGCTAACAATCTGGTCTCTTGATTCAGTTAGTCAAGGCTTCAAGCCAGTTAAAACAAGATTTATTTGAACTAAGATTTATGGGGCTCACTTGTTTGCAATAACTCCCCAATTGTAAATCACACTTGGTTTCACAGACTTCACCACATGGCAAGGGAGAACACTTTAGTGAATTCAGAAAGTTTACTATTAAGAAGGTAACAATTCAGAAAGGTAAGAAGTGGTGCCAATTAACTGTAAGAGGAGGAAGCTGAACTTTTAACAATTGAACAGACTTCTCACTGCCCTTCTCAGACCGGGATGAGAAGTGAAGCCTCCGAAAATGTGAGGAACATGTTGAACAACACCTCTCCCAGTATGGCTCCTTGAGACCTCTTTTTTTTATACCTTAAAAATCACCGTACAAAGTTCACATAAACAAAGAAATTACAGCACAGCAACAGGCCTTTCGGCCTTCCAAGCTTCACCGACCATGCTGTCCGTCTGAACTAAAACCCCCCTACCCTTCCGGGGATCATATCCCTCTGTTCCCATCCTATTCATGTGTTTGTCCAGACGCCCCTTCAAAATCAAAAACAACTGTTGGAAAACAGCCAGTCTATAAATTTATCAAGAATTGTTTGTAGCTAATTACACTCGTTGTCTTAACTTTAAGACAATGGCTTCTCAGGCTAACTCAAGGTGAGAGATATTGTTTAACTGTGTGTCATTGAGACATTTTGAATAAAAAACCTATTAATTCCTTCAGTCAAGGTTAACGAAAGGTCCAACAAAGTTCATGTTGTCTTTTTAGCCCATTTAAAAATTCTCATGACATTTTAAGAGTTTAAGAGTTCATATTGAATCAAGTGTTAATTATATAATGTGTTTATAATTATAATTATAAAAGTTATAAATGCCTTACTAACACATCTATTAATGAATTACTTTTCTTTATTTGTCTCACAATTAAGGCTGTCCATTTAGCTAATCCAGTTGGTTTCCAATAATGCAGATTTAGCTTTTTTTAGTGGCCTTTATCAATTTAGTACAAAATTCTAAATAATAAGAGACAAGCTGATAGGCACACTAAACGGGGCGGCACGATGGCGCAGTGGTTAGCACTGCTGCCTCACAGCACCAGGGGCCCAGGTTCGACTTCCAGCTTGGGTCACTGTCTGTGCGGAGTCTGCACGTTCTCCCCATGTATGCGTGGGTTTCCTCCGGGTGCTCCGGTTTCCTTCCACAGTCCGAAAGACGTGCTGGTTAGGTGCATTGGCCATGCTAAATTCTCCCTCAGTGTCCCCGAACAGGCGCTGGAGTGTGGCGACTAGGGGATTTTCACAGTAACTTCATTGCAGTGTTAATATAAGCCTAATTGTGACACTAATAAATAAACTTTAATGATTGATTTTGATGCTACCAATAAGCCTTACACCAGCACACACTTCTGTATCATCAGCAAACTTGCTGAAAGTTGCTTCAGTGCCTTCATCAGAATGTTATTATAGAAAGCAAAAATAATGATCCTAGCACGCATCCTGGCTGGACTCCACTAGTGAAGTCTCCACACACAACCGCCACCACTAATAACAACCCCCTGCCTTCAAGAATGCAATTAATTTCCTCTATACAGAAATATTAATCATACATCTTGCGTCAAACTTTGAATGAGGGGATGGTTTTTGTGTGAGTTCTTCGGTCCTCTTACCACTCATCTCTGCCCCCCACTAACCCAGCACTTGAGCGAGGATCAGTCATGCTCGGTATATTCCATGAGAATGATGCAGAAAACTAGGTCCATCATGTACAAAACGCCCAGTGCATTACACAAATATTCAAACTTTAAGCATTTAAATTCAAATTTTCCAATTTGCTTTCCAGTATTTTAAAAGTTAAAGTTTATTTATTTGTCACAAGTAAGACTTACATTAACACTGCAATGAAGTTACTGTGAAATTCCCCTAGTAGCCATGTTCCAGCGCCTGTTCGGGTCAATGCCCCTAACCAGCATGTCTTTTGGACTGTGGGAGGAAACCGGAGCACCCGGAGGAAACCCACGGGGAGAACGTGCAAACTCCACACAGTGACCCAAGCCGGGAATCGAACCTGGGTCCCTGGCGCTGTGTGATGGCAGTGCTAGGCGCTGTGCCACTCTGTCGCCCCAAATAATCATCCTAATATTCCATTTTAGAGCTTATCACTAATTTTTGCAACCGTTGAAATGTGGAATAAATTAATGCATTATCGTCTCTTTTGTACCGCTGGAGAATTATTTCTTCCTGGAAGTGATGATGTAGTATTTAAATTATGCTATCCGCGGCTTTGCGTGTCTAATTCAAAATGAGTCAATTTATTGTTCTGAGTTTTCTCTTAACAGAAAGTGTTACCCAGCGGTAACGTTTCTCGAGATAGTCCTGATGCTACAGGACCGTCCACGGCAATACTCAAAGCTTTTAACTAACCAGAACACGAATGCGGGTTTTAGTCCCACTGTGGTGACTTAGACTCTGTATTATCTTGCAGCGATCTTGGTGGAGGGTGGAATGCATCTGGTTGTTTTAGAGGAAGTGCAGTTCTTGTTGATTCCACGTGGCGTGCCAGTGAGAAATGGGGCCGTGACCAAGTCTGTTCATAAAGTTTCTCAGCAGATGGAGGCAAAGAGGCAATTTGCTTATATTTTTTTGTTTTACACAGGTCCCTTTCGTCTTTAATGTTACAGCTGTGTTTTTGCTCTTCGTGTTAACAGCTTGGTTTTAGATGAGCCTGGAATTGTTGCAAAGTTTTCTGTTTCCACGTTGTCATCTGAAGGTATATTTCTATTCACGGAGCGAACATTTTAGCTTTTTATATTACACCTTTTTCTTAATCCTCCTCTTAATAGACCTGGGGGTTTTCTCTTTATCCTGGGCTAAACTATCATTTGTAGATTTTCAGATTTTAATGTTGATGTATCGGTTGGCAATGTACAAAAGGTAATGATTTCACTTGGCACAAAGCATAGCTTTATATTTTTGTCAAAGAGTCCCTTGATGATTTGGTGAATTTGTTAACTTTGAGACTAAGATTGCCTCAAGTTTGATTTCCCAGTTTTGAGTTATGTTACGAAGGGCTGGCCAACTAGCTAACAACGCCATTCCAAATGCACCAAAGCCCTAAAAGTAAAAGTTTATTTATTAGTCACAAGTAAGGCTTACATTAACACTACAATGAAGTTACTGTGAAATTCCCCTAGTTGCCACACTCCGGCGCCTGTTTGGGTCAATGCACCTAACCAGCACGTCTTTCGGGTTGTGGGAGGAAACCGGAGCACCCAGAGGAAACCCTCGCAGACACGGGGAGAATGTACAAACTCCACACAGACAGTGACCCAAGCCGGGAATCGAACCCGGATCCCTGGCGCCGTGAGGCAGCAGTGCTCACCACCGTGCCGCCCCCAGATTCTGAGATCAGCCCTGAGATTCAGGAAAGGGAAAGCTTTGATCCACTTGATCGCTCTTCAGCAGCTCCTGTTTAATAACTTTACATCTGTGTGACGTTCAACTGAAGTCAAGATCAAGTTGGAGTGTAATGCCACTCGCAGTTTATTAGACCACCAGCGTTGGCTGTCGAAACCAACGCGTGAATGATGGCCACTGGAGGAAAGGATCAGAAGACAGTGGTGCCTGTGCATTTGTTCACTAATGAGGATTCCTTGCTTCTAAGTTTAAAGTTTATTTATTAGTGTCACAGGTAGACTTATATTAACACCACAATGAAGTTACTGTGAAAATCACCTAGTCGCCACACTCCAGCGCCTGTTCGGGCACCATAGAATCCCTACAGTACAGAAGGAGGCCATTCGGCCCATCGAGTCTGTACAGACCACAGTCCCGCCCAGTCCCTATCCCCGTAACCCCACACATTTACCCTGATAATCCCCCTGACACTCGGGTAAATTTAGCATGGCCAATCCACCTAACCCACACATCTTTGGAGTGTGGGAGGAAACCGGAGCACCCGGAGGAAACCCACGCAGACACGGGGAGAAAGTGCAAACTCCACACAGACAGTGACCCGAGGCCATAATTGAACCTGGGTCTCTGGCGCTGTGAGGCAGCAGTCTCTGAGGGAGAATTTAGCACAGCTAATCCACCTAACCAGCACATCTTAGAAGAGAAGGGGAAAACTTTATAAAACGGATCTGAAAAATCAGGAAACAAAATGCCGTCTGATATTCATTCAAAGGCTTAGATATTTCAATTTGAGAAGCCTGTATCTTGCCAGGTTTCTGGACCATTTTGGACTTCTTGTTATTGCCAATTTCAGCTGACAAGAATGTTCAGTATCTTCTCTCAGAGCTGCTGTATTTTTAGACCTGCGACTACGTGAGTTAAATAGAAAATGCGTTACACGGTGGGTTGTAAAGAAATTACAGAACAGTCCACCAGGAGATACTTGGGCTGATGGTGCTGTGCCATCAGTAAGCTCTGATGATGCATTTACCTATGTTGTCCCTCTAGAAACCAAGCTATTAAAAAGCGGAGGCTGTCACTGTGATCAGAAATCTGATGCCTCTGACCTTTCAGTTTCTATTAAAGCTGCAGAATTGCTGCAGATGAAACCATAAGTGACGTTAACTGGATACTGGGCCATTACACCACAGGCCACAATGACTCATGCAGTGAACTGGAGATCGCAGGATTTGAGTTTATTTGAGTTCCCCAGAGTTAAGTTTGCATCTTTCGCTTTCATTCGCCATTGCCTTGTACCTCCATCTAAATATTTAGATTTGTTTTCTGTAGCGAACTAGGATTGTCCCTGTAATTGCTGATCGCGTGCAGGGGAAGAACTGTTCGAGATCCACCTCAAACTGGTTTGAAATTTTAAGCAACTGTGATGACGCCGCTATCTTGGAAGGTCCCAAGGCTCAATTCCCTGTCCGTTGGTTCAGTTCCTCCTGTGCGAATAAATCATAAGGCACTGCTTCCATGACCATGGACCAGGAAAAGAAAACATTCTTGTTGTTTGCCTTCCCTGTTTGCATCTGCACATTTGTCCCCGTTCCTAACCACCCCCCAAGCATGTTGGACTGTTCGTTGACATTGAAGTGAATCACGATAGGGCCCCCCCCATACCGAAAACCTACTGGATGGGTGCGGGGGGGGGGGGGGGGGGGGGGTGTGCGCTGACTTCCGTTTGGGGGAGATGCGGGGGGGTCTGTTCCTGTGGGAAGGTGGAGTCTGTTCCCATCAGGGGGTGGTCTGTTCCCGTGGGGGGGGGGGGTGCTGTTCCCATGGGGAGGTGTAGGGGGAGTAGGCCTGAACCCATGGGGAGGTGTAGGGGGAAGGGGTGCTGTTCCCGTGGGGTAGTGGTTGGGGGGGATGGGGTGTTCCTCCTTTTATTTTCTTTCTCAATCAACACCCTTTATAAAAAGGTTCTTTCAAGAGTCTTCGTTGCAGGTGTCCACCCCTTCACTTTTCTTTTCAAAAAGCTGGCAGCACAATGGCGGGCTACACTCCGCTTTCCCGCCCCAGCTGACACTTTGGAGCAATTCGGGAAATTCTGCCCAGTTTGGTTTCCCTGATGGTGAAGTGTATCTCGTCCCAGGATAAACCCTGTGCGAGGGGCAGGGAGGTGAGCTGCTCTGAACTCAGCACGGTTTGTCTCTCTGGTGCCTTTATGTAATTTATTTTGTATTAATGCAAGGGTATCATTTGAAAACTCTTGTAACTGCAATAAATTGGTTATTATATTCAAGTGACACTTTAACAAAGGCTCCTGTAAATTGCATTTTTGAGCCTCATTTCAGTAATTTAGTCTGCTAATGTTCAAGTGCTCAGGGACTTGGAAATAGCACTGGATGACTGGACGCTGAACAGAGTCTCTCTGGTCCCAACTTGAGCAGTTATTGGTTCCCTGTAAACAAATCCGGTAAGTGGGTGTTAAGACTGAACATTATTGGGATTTAAATCCCTCAAACGACTGAACATTTTAATAACTTGCTCTGCGGAGCTACATTTCCAGCTCCCTAATTGCTTGGCCAAACAAAATCTAAATGCATATTGTGTGTTTCTGTGTACTAATGACGCAATCCTAGAAGCATCAAAGCTAGGAGCAGAAGTAGACCATTCAGCCCTTCGAGCCTGCTCTGCTGTTCAGTATGATCAGGGCTGATCCTCCGTCTTAATGCCATACTCCAGTGCTCTCCCTTGACACCTTTAGATTCTAGAAATCTATCTATTTCTTTCTTGAATACATTTAGTGACTTGGCCTCCACAATCTTGAATGGTAAAGACTTGCACAAGTTCATCACCCTCTGAGTGAAGAAGTTTCACATCTCCTCAGTCTGAAATGGCTGATCCTGCATCCTGAGACTGTGACCGCCGCCCACCAACCAGAGGAAACATTCCTGCATCCAGTCTGTCCTGCCCTGGCAGAATTTGTATGTTTCAATGAGATCCCCTCTCATGGGCACGGTGACACAATGGTTAGCACAGCTGCCTCACAGCGCCAGGGACCTGGGTTCAATTCCAGCCTCGGATGACTGTCTGTGTGTGGAGTCTGCACATTCTCCCTGTGTCTGTGTGGGTTTCCCCCCACAGTCCAAAGATGTGCAGGTTAGGTGGATTGGCCATGCTAAATTGCCCATTAGTATCCCAAGATGTGTAGGTTAAATGGATTAGCCATGGTAAATGTGTGGGGTTACAGGGATATGGTAGAGTTGAGGGCCTGGGGAAGGTACCCTGTCAGAGAGTCAGTGCAGACTCAATAGGCCGAATAGCCTCCATCTGCACTGTAGGAATTCTATGGGATTCCGTGATTCTAAACTCCAGTGAATACAGGCGTATCCACCATCATGCCTTTAAATGAAGTTCCCCAATCTATTTTAGCCAACCTTATACCTTCATAGTTTCCTTTGTTTAGCTTTAAGACCCTAGTTTCGAATCAGACTACTTCACTTTCCATTCTTATGAAGAATTCTCTCATGTTACGGTCACTGTTCCCTAAAGCAGCCCGCACAACACGATCATTAATTAATCCCTTCTCATTGCACAATATCAAATCTAGGATAGTATGTTCCCTACTTGGTTCCTTGACTTACTGGTCTAAAAGAAATCTCTCTCTCTCACTCCAGGAATTCATCTGCCACAGTATTATTATTCATGTGGTTAGCCCAGTCTATACGTAACTTAAGTTCACCCTTGTTACATGCATCTCTAATTTCCTTTCCAAAGCCATCCCATACGTGCTGGTTAGGTGGATTGGCCATAGTAAATTCTCCCTCAGACGCTGGAGTGTGGCGACTGGGGGATTTTCACAGTAACTTCATTGCAGTGTTAATGT
Source organism: Mustelus asterias (assembly GCF_964213995.1). Lineage (NCBI taxonomy): Eukaryota > Metazoa > Chordata > Chondrichthyes > Carcharhiniformes > Triakidae > Mustelus > Mustelus asterias. The sequence continues at coordinate 9,353,104 of NC_135818.1, read as the reverse complement.
GAGCCTACTTATGACACTAATAAATAAACATTTTTTTTACTGTTTTGGAGGCCGATAGACAACTCCCACTGATGTTTATTTTCTGTCCCTTGTTGCTTCTTAACTCCACCCAGACTGATTCTACATCTTGCTTTTCTGAGCCAATACCCTCTCACTATTGCACTGATTTAATCCTTAACTATTAACGCCACCCCTACCATATCCCTGTAACCCCACACATTTACCATGGCTAATCCATCTAACCTACATATCTTGGGATACTAATGGGCAATTTAGCATGGCCAATCCACCTAACCTGCACATCTTTGGACTGTGGGGGGAAACCCACACAGACTTCCTTCCTAAATTTCGAGTACCCTTGGATATTCAGTTCCCAGCTTTGGTCACCCTGCAGCCGTGTCTCTGTAATTGCAATCCTTCCGTAGGGATAAGTTTCTTTTGTGGAGAGTGAAATTATTTTTTGAGAAGAACCCCCTCTGTCTTTGTTTCTGAGCTTTGCAGCAACTTGGTTGAAAGACCAGGGTACCTATTTCGCAGGCCAGTGATACTCAAAGCACTATCGCGATACTTCCTCTTGAGATTTATTTTCCTCTACTTCATAAGAACATAAGAAATAGGAGCAGGAGTAGGCCATCTAGCCCCTCGAGCCTGCCCCGCCATTCAATAAGATCATGGCTGATCTGACGTGGATCAGTACCACTTACCCGCCTGATCCCCATAACCTTTAATTCCCTTACCGATCAGGAATCCATCCATCCGCGCTTTAAACATATTCAGCGAGGTAGCCTCCACCACCTCAGTGGGCAGAGAATTCCAGAGATTCACCACCCTCTGGGAGAAGAAGTTCCTCCTCAACTCTGTCTTAAACCGACCCCCCTTTATTTTGAGGCTGTGTCCTCTAGTTTTATCTTCCTTACTAAGTGGAAAGAATCTCTCCGCCTCCACCCTATCCAGCCCCCGCATTATCTTATAAGTCTCCATAAGATCCCCCCTCATCCTTCTAAACTCCAACGAGTACAAACCCAATCTCCTCAGCCTCTCCTCATAATCCAAACCCCTCATCTCCGGTATCAACCTGGTGAACCTTCTCTGCACTCCCTCCAATGCCAATATATCCTTCCTCATATAAGGGGACCAATACTGCACACAGTATTCCAGCTGCGGCCTCACCAATGCCATGTACAGGTGCATCAAGACATCCCTGCTTTTATATTCTATCCCCTTCGCAATATAGGCCAACATCTTCAGCGGGATGATATTAATCCCTGCAGAACCATTGATAATCATGAAGGTCTCTCAAATCCTAATGAACTTTTTCAGGTCTAATGTAATCCGTAATCCATAATCTGAACATCTACCTGCTTGATAGAATTCTTGTGTTTCCTTCCTCCAACTGAGTGACAGATTTCACACACTACTCCTGCCGTGGAGTTGCTTTTCTCACTTTGGGACTCTGCTACCTGCTGTGACTGTGGCATAATGTTGGGATGTGGAATTTCCACAAAATTGACCTCTATTAATTCCATAATCATAGAATCCAACAGTGAAGAAGGAGGCCATTCGGCCCATCGTGTCTGCACCAACAACAATCCCACCCAGATCCTATGCCCACAACCCCACACATTTACCCCGCTAATCCCTCTGATCTACACGTCCCGGGACACTAAGGGCCAATTTAGCACGGCCAACCAATCTAACCCGCACATCTTTGGAAATCATAGAAACCCTACAGTGCAGAAAGAGGCCATTTGGCCCATCGAGTCTGCACCGACCACAATCCCACCCAAGCCCTACCCCCATATCCCTACATATTTATCCAATAATCCCTCTAACCTACGCATCTCAGGACACTAAGGGCAATTTTAGCATGGCCAATCAACCTAACCCGCACATCTTTGGACTGTGGGAGGAAACCGGAGCACCCGGAGGAAACCCACGCAGACACTGGGAGAATGTGTAAACTCCGCACAGACTGTGACCCAAGTCGGGAATCGAACCCGGGTCCCTGGCACTGAGGCAGCAGTGTCACTGTACCGCCCTATGTGGCACTATGTGGCTTGTATAATTTTGCAAGCTCTCCTAATTCAGTTGATAAATGGTTTGAGCTTTGATCTTGCAGGTTACGACTTCCTCTCAACATGCTTATGCGTTTGTGATTTGCCACATGCTCCATCCAGCCTATGCATTGTCCAGAATATGTTTTTATACTACTTTGCCAGGGATATTTTATTCTGCTCATATGTAACAATGGTGCAGAGTCACATGCTGTCAGCTGAGTACAATGAACTAAGTGTTGTATGTTTCACTTCTGTTTCGCAACTGTGGCTAAACAAGATCATTTTGCCCAATTTAAGACTTTAAATACTAATAAGCTTTTCAGTTCCTTGAAATTCATCTAATAAACTGAGATGGGCTTGGAAATAGTCACACATATAACAATGTTCCGCATTATGAAATCCTTGCTCGTGGCTGTTAAATGAGTTCTGTTTTTGGGCTTCCACACCTGAAATCTATTGCAAATTCTGGGAGGAAACATTAAATTTCCAGTTTTTAAAGAATTTTGTGGCCAGCTCTCACTTTTATCAAGTGAATCATAGAATCCCTACAGTGCAGAAAGAGGCCATTCAGCCCATTGAGTCTGCACAGGCTCGATTCCCGTAATCCCACATATTTACCCTGCTAATCCCCTGAAACTAGGGCTAATTTAGCATGGCCAATCAACCTAACCTGCACATCTTTGGAGTGTGGCAGGAATCCGGAGCACCCGGAGGAAAGTCACGCAGACATGGGAAGAACGTGCAAACTCCACACAGATAGTGACCCGAGGTCAGAATCGAACCCGGGTCTCTGGCGCTGAGGCAACAGTGCCAATCACTGTGCCACCGTGCTACCCTTGGAGCAGCGAGGGCTGAGGGGGGGGATCTGATTAAGCTGTATAAAATTATGAGGGGCTTAGACAGGAAGCAACTGTTCCCCCTAAGCAGAGGGTCAGTAACCAGGGGGCATAGATTTAACTTAAGGGGCTGGAGGTTTGTAGGAGAAGTGAGGAAAAAAAACCTTTTCACCCAGAGGGTGATGGAAATCTCAAACTCAATGCCTGAAAGAGTGGTAGAGGTGGAAGCTCTCACAACATTTTAAGAAGTATTTAGATGAACGCTTGAAACACCATAACACGCAAGGCTATGGGCCAAGTGCTGGAAAATTAGAATAAATAGGTGCTCAATGGCCAGCACAGACATGATGGCCCGAAGGGCCTCTTTCGGTGCTGTAAAACTCTGACTCTCTGAATCACTATTTCCATTAGGTGTGTAACATATAAACTCGCATTATGCTGCAATCTAAACGCAATGTGTTTAGGCTCAGAGTTGTTAAGTGGCAGGACTGTAATGTCCTTTCTATTGGATGTAAGAATGCAAGATATTTAAAGTTTACAAAACTGGATGGTAAAAGATGCAGTGCGTCCATCCATGGTCTGGCCTGGGACCTTGTACTGCAAAATTATGCACTTTGCAGTCTGCAGTTGTCTATGAACCCTCAAACTGGAACGTTGAGTACAGCCCGAATGTATTAATGAAAATATGAATTATACAACAGCCCGTAGAGGTTCAGTGCTGCCTAGTTATCTGCATTGGTTGATTCTGTCGTGTCTGCTGTTTTCCAGGCCTACCCTTCAAAGGGAGAAACATTTCCAGTACTTGAAGAAAGGTCTGAGGCACCTCTCGGAGTCGTACTCGGTAAGATTTCAAGCGGGGGCGGTGGAGGGGGAAGGATCGTGCACCTTGGATTTTTAACGTGCAGATTCAATGTGAAGTTTGGAACTTAGCTGTTGATGTGTGATTAAAATTAATCATGGAATCCATACAGTGCAGAAGGAGGCCACTTGGTACATCAAGCCTGAACCGACAACAATCCCACCCAGGCCCTATCCCTGTAACCCTACATATTTAGAACAAAGAACAGTACAGTACAGGAGCAGGCCCTTCGACCCATCAAGTCTGTGCTGACACAGATGCTTCTCTAATCTAATTTTTCTTGCCTCTACATGGTCCATATCCCTTTATTTCCTGCCTATTCATGTATCTATCCAGATGCCTCTTGAACGTTGTTACAGAATCTGCTTCCCCACCTCCGGCAGCGTGTTCCAGGCATTCACCACCCTCAGTGTGAAAAACTTACCCCTTGCATCTTTTTCAAACTCCCCCCTCTCACTTTCAACCCGTGCCCCCGAGTAATTGACCCTTCGACCCTGGGAAAAAGACTCTGACTATCCACTCTATCCAAGCCTGTCATAATCTTGTAAACCTCATTCGCCAACAATCCAAGTTTGTTCAACCTTTCTTCTTCTTTACCCTGCTAGTCTCTCTGACACTAAGGGGTGATTTAGCATGGCTAGTCAACGTAACCCGCACATCTTTGGACTGTGGGAGGAAACTGGAGCACCCGAAGGAAACCCACGCAGAAATGGGGAGAACGTGCAAACTCCGCACAGACAGTGACCTGAGGCCGGAATTGAACCCGGGTCCCTGTGAGGCAGCAGTACTAACCACTGTGCCGCTCCATGCATTGTTTTATCGGGGTACACTGATTTTCACTTTGCTTTCAACCATTTAGCATTATTTGAAAATGTAGAACAAAAAACTAGCTAGTGCTTTGTACAGATCCTGTACAAGAACAGCTTCATTTTCAATTCTTTGTACTCTTGGAGAATATTATGAGGAAGTGGCAGGAGCGTCATAAATTAACAATATGATAGGGCAGAGTGAAAGCGATTATTATTACGAACTTGGCCATCATTTTAACTGTCTATAATGTGGTTAGTCCGATAAACTGGCAGGGTTTTATGGGCTCCGACAACATAATCAAGGTGGGAGGGTGTGGGAGGCAGCTTCCCCTCTCTCCGGACACGAGTCTCCCACTGCAAGCAATCCACAGTCCACTGACTGAGCTCAGGTGTTAATTGGATCCCAAGCCAGATGCAGTAAAATGAAACCAGGCACTAATCCTTTTCCTTGATAATAGGTTTATTTACAGAACGCAGTGGTACATATGTCTGCCTTCTAACCTGTCACCCACAGTGTTCTAGCAGCCTCTATTTACACTCATTCTGAATGACAATGGCTAATTGGTAAATTACCTTTAAGTGATAGCTCCCATCTCACTTTATGCTCTGTTGAATATGCCAGTAAAATGGGCACTAATAGATCAAATGAATAAAGTCTCTGTTCATAGGTGCTCTAGGTACTTAATTTGACAATGCCCTTCACAGTCTCTTAGCCTTAAGGGGAGGCGATGGCCAAGTGGTATAATCGCTAGACTATTAATCCAGAAACTCAGCTAATGTTCTGGGGACCCGGGGTCAAATCCCGCCACGGCAGATGGTGGAATTTGAGTTTAATAAAAAATATTATCTGGAATTAAAAATCTGCTGATGACCATGAAACCATTGCCAATTGTCGGAAAAACCCATCAGGTTCACTAATGTCCTTTTAGGGAAGGAAATCTGCCGTCCTTACCTGGTCTGGCCTACATGTGACTCCAGAGCCAGTGCAATGTGGTTGACTCTCAACTGCCCTCAGGCGACTAGGGATGGGCAATAAATGCTGGCCCAGCCAGCGACGCCCATGTCCCATGAATGAATTTTTAAAAAAATGATGAACATATCTTTAACATCCAGTCTCCACTTTCAGCACCGACAGAAGTAGATTTTGAACCTCACTGACCCAAAGGCTCGCTTTCAATTCAGGACAGTGGGGAGGATTCTCTGGCCTCCCTGCTGTGGTATTTCTTGGCTGTTTGCTGGGGGCAGAATTCTCTGGTCCTGTCGCTATCATTGGGAATTCCCGTTGAAGCCACCTCATGCTGCCAGGAGACCCGCGGGTGGGGGTGTGCTGCCAGTGGGAGAATTCTGACCAGTGAAAGCAGTTCAGGAACAGAGACTGACATGCGCAGGCTCACGAGCATTTCTAGTTTGAGTAGTGGAGAATTTTAGCAGTAAGTTGATGGGATGTGTGACCAGCAAATGTGGCCTGACTTGGGGTGAATTCCACAACTGTTCTTCCTTTGATTCTTTGATTATAAATATTATAGTCACAATGTCTCTGTGAATTATCTTCACATATGTCCCTCTCAAGTGTGAAATACAGTAGATATGCAACCAGAGGCGGGGGGGGGGGGGTGGGGGGAATCCTTTTTGTAGTGAAGCAAATTTTACCACCGTTGTATCTGAATGCATTTTGTACCCGGAGATTTAATCTAAAGTTAAAGTTTATTTATTAGTCACAAGTAGGCTTGCACTGCAATGAAGTTACTGTGAAAATCCCCTAGTTGCCACACTCCAGTGCCTGTTCAGGTACACTGAGGAAGAACTTAGCATGGCCAATGCACCTATCCAGCACACCTTTTGGACTGTGGGAGGAAACCGGAACACCTGGAGGAAACCCACGCAGACACGGGGATAATGTGCAAACTCCACACAGACAGTGACCCGAGGCCGGAATCAGTCCCTGGCGCTGTGAGGCAGCAGTGCTAACCACTGTGCCACCGTGCCGCCCATCTGCTTTTCCTTTGAATATTATTTTATGCTCGACATCTGTGAGACAGCTTCCGCAGCAGTATTCCCATTTTGGAAGGTGCCGAAAACATTTTATTATTAAATCTCGAGGTGGAAAATACATTCAGACTCAATGGTGGTGATAAAATTAGCTTTACTATAAACTGTCAAAATAGATTTTTTTTTTCCCATTGGCACTTAACTTGACTGCACATCTTTTGGATGTTATTTTGATTTGGTATTGAGGATTACACTATTGAGTGTGATTTGAATGCTTGTGCTGAAGGTGGATACTGGCCCAGATTTTGCAGTCAGTAGCAAACAAAGATTTAGCAATGTTCAAAATTGATTGTGGCATCGATTTTCTATTAAGACTTCAGTTTCTTTGTGGTGCCACCTGTACAGGATCTCCGGTATCTAGAAATAGTGAAATCATCCGAGCACTGAGTCAGATCGAAGAATTAATTCTCTCAGGTAGCAAACTCGGAAATAAAAGGCAGTGGTTATCATTCAGTTTCACAGAGAGGGAAATAAAGATTGGGACATAAAGAGAGTGTAAATTAGAAACTATAATCATTTTTATATTTAAAAAATCTGTACTTTTAAAAATAGAATCATAGAATCCCTTCAGTGCAAAAGTGGCCGTTTGGCCCATTGTATCTGCACCGACTCTCTCTTGCCCTATTCCTGTAGCCCCACGCATTTACCGTCTAACCTACAGATCTTTGGACACAAAGGGTAATTTAGCATGGCCAATCCACCTAACCTACATATCTTTGGACCCTAAGGGGCAATTTAGCATGGCCAATCCACCTAACCTACATATCTTTGGACCCTAAGGGGCAATTTAGCATGGTCAACCCATCAAACCAGCACATCTTTGAACTGTAGGAGGAAACCCACACAGACGCAGGGAGAATGTGCAAACTCCACACAGTCATCCAAGGCTGGAATTGAACCCGGGTCCCTGGCGCTGTGAGGCAGCAGTGCTAACCACTGTGCCACCCCGGGATTCTTGTCTTGGAGGGAGTGATACTCCAGACTTGTAAAATTAGTATTTTGGGACCAGAAAAGTTTATGGGTTACAATAATGTTATAGAATATACTGCACCTCATTCAGCAAGCTTTTAAATGTAAATATTTTGATGGGAATTTACAGGAAATGTAGTGCATAAAAAGAAATAAAGTCTGCATCGAATGACTGATTCTGTGGATTTGTGATGTTTACAACATTGTGCCCTGTGGGGGAGCATGGGTGTGATTAATACTGATTTCTGCACTTATGCATCCAAATGTGTGAGTGCCGGTGCCGGAAGTCGCTGTCAGTCTTGTACAGTAAAAACCACGGAAACTGACGGTTGTGATGATCATTACAACCTGCAAGCCATTGATTTGATTGTTCTAATATTGTGCTCAATTCTATCAAACAAACCTTTACCAGGTTATTCAAGAAGATGTCTGCTTCCAAACAGCAACACTAGTGATTTGTAGTGTGTATTTCTGGGGGGGCGGGGGGGGGGGGGGGGGGGGGGGGGGGTACATTGCCTCTGTTGGATTACGAGAGGGAGAAATGACAGATTCAAATTGCAAAAACTTTAAGATAATATAGTAATCAACGGTGACAATTTTAAACACTGGGGGCAGTTCTCCCATCCCGCTGAGCTAATTTTTTGGCGCAGTGGGCAGGGAGAACCACGCACCAGCCAATTGTGGGATTCCCGCGAGCCCCCGTATCGCGTTTGTGTCTCCCAAGGCAGGATTTCTGGCAGCGTCTGCACGGTACCGGAAATCAGCTGGGAGGTGGGGCTAGCATTTAAATAGTATTTTACATGCTATTTAAATACTATTAGCAGGCCCAGGACTGAATTCTCCGCACCTGCTAGCATCTCCCACCCAGCCGAAGTTTTTGACTCCAGCGGGGAATACAGTAGCTCCCCACTTTCGGGCCCCCCGAAATCTAATGATATTCGCGTTAGTGGCCTTTCCAGCCTCGGTCACTGTCTATGTGGAGTTTGCACATTCTCCCCGTACCTGCGTGGGTTTCCTCCCACAGTCCAAAGATGTGTGGGTTGGGTTGATTTGCCAGGCTAAATTGCCCCTTAGCGTCAGGGGGATTAACAGGGTAATATTCGAGAAAAAATATGTTTACAGAGAATATTCCACTAGGTGGCAAGGTGAGCAGTCGTGGTAGCAGAGTTACGGGGATAGGGCCTGGGTGGGATTGTGGTTGGTACAGACTCGATGGGCCGAATTGCCTCCTTCTGTACTGTAGGGATTCTATGGGATTCTTTGCATTGCACAGTGTGGGAAATTCTAGTGTGAACTCCCACTGAAAAACCAGCATGAATTCCAGTTTTCTCGCGAATTCGACACTTGGAATTTTTGGGGGAGAATTGCCCCCACTTTGTCCACCTGATGCTTGTTCTGTTCCTTCACTTTATCTAACAGAAATGAGTTAAAGGAGCGTTTAGTCCAAGTGATCCACTACAGATTAAATGCATTTAATCCTTTAGAGATTGCCGTACTATTTAAAGCTTAATGTAATCTTCCATGATGGCTGGCAGGTTCTCAATTGAACAGCTGAGCTCTGAAGAGTAGGACGGTTCCAGGTTCTTCACCAGTTTTGATCCTTGTTCCATTTTGTCTGCTGATATTATCAGTGGTGGCAATGAGACTACTAGAGTTGGCCTTAGTGACTCTGATTTAGGAAGAATAATTTAGATGGATTGGCCATGCTAAATTGCCCCTTAGTGTCGGGGGGCGAGCTAAGGTAAATGCATGGGGTTATGGGGATAGGGCTTGGGTGGGATTGTGGTCGGTGCAGCCTCGATGGGCCGAATGGCCTCCTGCTGCACTGTAGGATTCTATGAATAATATCAGCAAGGATTCCGGCTGTACATGGGTATCCAGAAACCTCTGCTGTTGCTGTGCGGATGTCAGTGTAAGATGAGGACATGTTGGGATTTAGCTATAATTCCCCTCCCCTGCTTGCTAACTAACCTTGTTCACAAATGATTCATGGCCACTATGATTGAAAGCTCAAAGGAACCACAAAACCATATCGCATCGACAAGAACTGTAACAAAGGCAAACAAATTTACTAAAGAAGTGTTTTTGAAACCGAAGTGCTCCAGAAATGCAATGCAAAAGACAAATAACATTAGAATGAAAAGTAGTTCAGAAATAGGAGCAATAAAACATGTGAGGCAGACTGGAGGAGTTTAAAATACACAGACAGGATAAATGAGGTTGGTGAGCTTGTTGGCACAAGTCAGCACATGAGACTTGGTTCAAACGAAGTGGAGGAATGGGCACTTTAGCTGCAATATGATTCGCAAAGATTGGAAAGAGAAAATGGGAGGAGGTGTTAGTATTTGTCTGGTAGTAAAGATACTGTTACACCACTAGAAATAGATGATGTCCTGGACGATTCAAAGGCGGAACCTATTTGTGTAGAACTGGGTGTATACGATAGGCCGTCTAATAGTGAGAAGGAATTAGAGGAGCAAACTTGCCGGCAAATTGCACAAGTTTACAACAATTTTAGAGTTGTGATTATCGGGAACTACAATTGCCCTAATGTAGACTAGGGAAATAGCGGTGTAAAGAGCAAAGAAGTGGAGGATTTCCTGAAATATGCACCACAGAAATCTCTTGATCAGCGTGTTTGCAATCCGCAAGTATGAAGTTTAACGTTTATTTATTAGTGTCACAAGTAGGCTTAGTGCAATTCAGGCCTTCACCCCTCTCCCAGGCAACAGCCTGAGACTAAACCAGACTGTTCTTCACAAAGAGCAAAGAACAATGAAAAGTACAGCACAGGAACAGGCCCTTTGGCCTTCCAAGCCTGCGCCGATCATACGCACTTATGGAGTCTATATCCTTCCATTCCCATTCTATTCATATATTCATCTAGTGGCCCTTAAATGCCGCTATCGTACCTGCTCCCACCACCTGGGCAGTGCGTTCCAGACATTCACCACCCTCTGTGTAAAAATACTTGCCTCTCACCTCTCCTCTAAACTTTTCCCTACTCACCTATGTCCTCTAGTACTTGACTTTTCTACCCGAGGAAAGACCATCCAATCTGTCCGTGCCATTCATAATCTTGTAAACCTCCATCAGGTCACGCCTCAACCTCCGTCGTTCCAGAAATTATTAGAATAGTTTTGTTAGCAACATCAAAGGAAACCCAAAGTTTTTTAAAAATAAATCTGTGAATAGTAAAAGCCAGGAAAAAGCTGGGGAAGATTATGGGACCAAAAAGATTATGGGACCCAGCTGTAAGTGAGTACTTTGCTTCTGTTTTCACTACGCAAGAAGATGCTGTCAATGTCACAATGAAGGAGGAGGCAATAGAAAAATTGGATGGGATAAAAAGTAGCCAGAGGGGAGGGAGTTAAAGGTTAGCAGCACTCAAAAGGAAAAAATTCACCTGGTCCAGATGGGATGTATCCTGGATCACTGAGGGGAGGTTGAGGTTAAAATTGTGGAGGCTCTTGGGAGTCTTCCAGTGCTCCTCGGATATGCAAATTGTACCAAAGGACTGGAGCATGGCCAATGTTACACCTGTCAAAAAGTGGGGGGATAAAGCCTGCAATTGAAGGCCAGTCAGCCTCATGTCAGTGTTGTGGAAACTGAGACACAAACTGGAACAAAATTGAAAACAGACTGGTTAATAAATGAGTACATTGAACGCTGCTTCTCGTTAAGAGGCGCAGTGTCACCATGCACTGTTAGCCATGCGCGCACACACACGCACTCTCAGGTGCCCTAGTCTGCAGCAATGCCCATGCTGGGCTGCATGTTGAAACCTGTTTCAAAGAACAAAGAAAATTACAACACAGGAATAGACCCTTCGGCCCTCCAAGCCTGCACTGACCATGCTGCCCAACTGAACTAAAACCCCCTACCCTTCCAGGGACCCGTATCCCTCTCTTCCCATCCTATTCACGTATTTGTCAAAACACCCCTTAAAAGTCATCATCGTATCTGCTTGGAGGCTGCAGGATAGCTGTCTGCTTCAATGGAATCGAACCCGGGTCCCTGGCCCTGTGAGGCAGCAGTACTTGCCACCATTTTCAGATAATTATCCATTTCCCAGTCGGGCAGCACGGTGACACAGTGGTTAGCACTGGCTGCCTCACAGCGCCAGGGCGCGGTCTGTGCAGAATTTGCACGTTCTCCCCATGTCTGCGTGGGTTTCCTCCGGGTGCTCGGATTTCCTCCCATAGTCTGAAAGACATGCTGGTTAGGATGCATTGACCCAAACAGGCGCCGGACCGTGGCGAATAGGGGAATTTCACAGTGATTTCATTGCAATGTTAATGTAAGCCTTACTTGTGACTAATAAATAAACCTTAAAAAAAACTTTAAGAAAGCCATGACTGAAACTGCCTCCATTATACCATCAGTCACTGCAATCCAGGGCCGGAATTCTCCCACCCTGCCCGCCACTGGAATTCTAGCGGGTCGGGGGCAGACCACGTAAAGGTCCATTAAAGTCGGGTGGGAATCTCTGGTTTTCAAGCGAGCGCGGCCAGATCCTAATCACTCGCTGTGTTAAATAGTTTTTCCGAATGTTGCTTTTGCTGCCTTTGCCAAACACTTTAAGGCGCGGTCCTCCAGTTTATTTCGATCTACACTCCTCATCATTTTGAACACCTCTATCCAAGCTCCGCGGGAGAATAGTGCTTGCTTTGACGATCGAGACACATAATCGAAGCCACACATCCCTGGAACTATTCAGTAAATCTTTTCTGCGCCTCTCCAAAACTTTCACATCCGTCCTGAAGTGCGGTGCCCAGAATTGGATGCAGTGCTTCAGGTGAGGTTGAACCAGAATTCTATTCCTTTCTTACTAATCTGAAATATCCCAAAATACAATATTCAACCACATGTTTTCGTTTAAAACCAGCAACAAATCTTCTGTTTTCATGCTGTTTTGAGCAAGAGTATTTGGTTCTCGGTCTACAGTTCATTAGTCTGAGGATTGCTTATGTTTTCAGTATTTCTAGATGAGCATACTTTAATTGGTCAGTGCATTGGATTTGGACAAATGGGGCATAACAACTTGCATAAAAAATGCAATAATGTTTCTATCCATTTGATAATGTTCAGTAATATCAGGCATTTCTATGTTTTTTACCAGCTGTGTTCCTCTTGTTGTTATGTGGCTGTAAATAATGTTTCTGGTTTTGCTCCAGTGTTTGGATGCAAGTCGACCCTGGCTCTGTTACTGGATCCTGCACAGCTTGGAGCTTCTGGGTGAGCCAATTGACGACTGTATGGCTTCCGAGTGAGTATGCAAAGCCTCAGGTCATTTTTGATTTTGAATGCCCAATGTCCAAAATTTGGTTTTGAGTTATATTTGAAGTTGTATATTTGTACCTTGCATGGACCTAGTTTGCACTTCAACATTTTCACAAGTATCCTTGGCTTAATCTTGCAATCCCCGTCCCATCCATCTATGTTGTTGTAAGGGACAGGTTTGCACAGTAGCTGCTGATATTTCAGGGTGGGGTGTGGTGTGGTGTTACTGATTTGAGGGACTAGTGAGGCTCACTATGTTAGAAAACTCGATTAACAGTTTGGGAGAGAGAGTCTATATCTCCTACTATCTATATTGACCACTAGCCATTGACTAGAAACTGAACTGGACCAGCCATATAAACACGATGGTTGTAAGACCAGGTCAGAGGTTAGGGATCCCACTGTGAGTAACTCATCTCCTGACTCCCCAAGCCTGTCCCCACCTACAAAGTGCAAGTCCGGAGTGCGATGGAATACTCTCCACTTGACTGGATGAGTACAGCTCCAACAACACTCAAGGTGCTTGACACTATCCAGGACAAAGCAGCCCTGCTTGATTGTTACCCCTTCCACAAGCATTCAATCCCCCCCGCCACTAATGAACAGTGCCAGCAGTGTGTACCATCTACAAGATGCATTGCAGGAACTCCCCAAGGCTCAACACCTTCCAAACCTACGACCACTACCATCTAGAAGGACAAGGGCAGCAGATAGCTGGGAACACCACAAGCTGAATGTTCCCAAGTCATGCATAATTCTGACTTGGAAACATAACACTGTTCATTCAGTGTCACTGGATCAAAATCGTGGCACTACCTCCCTACCAGCATTGTGGGTGTACCTACACCCCCAGGGACTGCAGCAGTTCAAGAAGGTGGCTCACCACCGTCTTTGTGTGTGTGTGTGTGTGTGTGTGTGTGTGTGTGTGTGTGTGTGTGTACATGACAGAAGGGATATAAGAATTGGAGGGGCTTTGCTTGATTCATTGTTTTCTCTTACTATAAGTGAGCTTATACAGTTGGAACAATAAGGATTGTGAGTTAAACAATGATTTGTTCAGCACTTGAGCATGACATCCTTTATGGGCCCGATTTTACCAAAACTCGGGCGTAAAGTTGGGCATCGGGCCTATACCGCGATCTACACCCGATTCCGAGCAGATCGTGGCTTTACCGACACCCGATTCGGGCGCGGGTCCAGCCTGCGCCCGAATCGGGCGGCCCGACGATTTAAATGCATTAGCATGCGTTTAAATCGACTTAATGAACCGCACGCCCAACCCGACTGCCAAATCCCACTTTACCGTCTTCTGGTCCGTCCCGAATCCGCGCTTTTAGTGACCTGCAGAATAAAAGTCCAAAGCGGATTTCTATTCTGCAGGGGAACCTCCGAAGCCCTCTCTGCCCTTGTGAAGTCACCATCCTTCACGGACCCACCCCTGCAGCCCCCCCCCCCCCCCCCCCCCCCCGGATCAGACCCCCCCCCCCCCCCCCCCGGGAGGCACCCCCCTCGGCAGAGCACACCCCCAACCTACGTCGATCGCTGATCTCCCTCCACCATCCTTCCGTTAGCAAGATAAGCTGTATGTTCCTCAGCTAGATCCACTTTGGTCAACACAACGATGGTCCTTCTGCCATGTGGGTCCATCTGGCTCACCAAGTCAGTTACAATACTGTATTCAGCGTCTACTGAACCATCTTGGATACAAAGGATAATGAATGGTACTGGTTGATCTTCCTGGTGTTATTAGTACTGTAACATCAGGAATGGCTACCGACACCAAGGATATAATTTTTAGCATAAGCAAGGCTTACATGCAGAACCCTAATGCCATTATCCTTTGTATCCAAGATGGTTCAGTAGATGCTGAACGCAGTATTGTAACTGACTTGGTGAGCCAGATGGACCCGTCACAACACCCCCCCCCTCCCCCACCAGAGGGTGATATGGGTCCCACCACCCCCCCCCCCCCCCCCAGATGATCTGGGTCAGAGAGCTGCTCTCTCTGCTTTTTTCTCCCCGCCCGGGCGCGCTGCTTCAGATTTTTTTCGAACTGCGCGTGCGCAGTTCAGAGCTCCGATCGTTCCGGCAGCGCTAAGCACCGCCCACTGCGCGAATCGGACCGGAGCCGGCAAAACGCATATGGGCGCGCTGGAAAGAGGATTCCAGGCGCGGATCTATTTGACGCCCGGATTCAGCACTTAGACCCAAAATGGTAAAATCAGGCCCTATGTCTTGTGTCGGAGATGACATCTAAATGTGGTCACATTGCTTCCCATGCCCAGAATAGAGGCATCCAACTGAAATTAAACTGTAAAGTTCCTTGCAAGTTCCTGGCTCTTGGCTTCATGCTTGAATGTTATACTGTACATAGGCCAGTTTTGAAGTCTTCAGAGAGTGCTGAAGGCCTGAGCCTCTGAGTGCCACTTGAAGTCAGCGGTAAATGCTTCAATACCATAATCCAACCCATTTATCTCTTCATTATTACTGAAGAAAGACATTTTGTCGAAGCTTTTTGTCTTGCACTCATCAGGACAATTGCAAGAATACAAATGTCAGGGGAAACAATAACTTTATTCTGTATGTAAAGAGAGTGCTGATTGGGTGGCAAGTCGATTGGTAGAAGCATTTCCATGGACCAGTTAATGGTGATTGATAGTTAACTGCCAAGCATTGTTTGGCTTGACTTTGATCAAGGCATTGCTCTGAGGAATGAACCAGCAAATGGCTGTCACTTATTTTGTGCAGCTAAAACATGTGCAATGTACATACATGTTCCATCTGTCTGAAAAGAATAGGGCCCTGAGTATTAATATATGTAGCTTTCTGGAGCCTGTACATGCAAATATGCCATACTGTGAGCCTGCCTGACAATCATAAGTTGGTTGTCAGCATAACTTTTAGCACACTGAGGATTATTTAGTAAATGTTGTCCAGTTGGCATTTATAGCTAAAGGAATAGAACATAAAAAGTAAGGACATATTATTGCAACTATACAAGGCACTGGTGAGGCCGCACCTGGAATATTGCGCACAGTTTTGGTCCCCTTATTTGAGGAAAGATGTAGTGACATTGGAGGCAGTTCAGAGGAGGTTCACTAGATTGATTCCAGAGATGAGGGGTTTGTCGTATGAAGAGAGATTGAACAGTTTAGGCCGATACTCTCTGGAATTTAGAAGAATGAGGGGACATCAAATTGAGGTGTACAAGATGTTAAAAGGTATCGATAAGGTAGAGGTGGAGCAGATGCTTCCTCTTGTGGGACATTCTAGAACGAGAGGCCATAGTCTTAGGATAAGGGGCAGCAAATTTAAAATAGAGTTGGGGAGAAACTACTTCTCCCAAAGGGTTGTGAATCTGTGGAATTCGCTACCCCAAAGTGCGGTGGATGCTGGGACAGTGAGTACATTTAAGGAGGAGTTAGACAGATTTTTAATTGGTAATGGGTTGAAGGGTTATGGGGAGAAGGCAGGAAAATGGAATGAGGAGCATATCAGCCATGATCGAATGGCGGAACAAAGAACAAAGAACAAAGAACAATACAGCACAGGAACAGGCCCTTCGGCCCTCCAAGCCCGCGCCGCTCCCCGGTCCAGGATTGAATCCTGAATCCAGGATCCCCGCCCAATTTTCCAGCCTATCTACATACCAATATCCTATCCACCGAGCTGTCCCTCACAGCTACGATGCTTTGTTCATTACAACCTATTAACTTACCCCCACCCCCCCATTCCAGACCATGTGATCTCCAGGGAGAGGCGAAAACCCAGAGTGAAAAACCCCAGGGCCAATATGGGGAAAAAAAAATCTGGGAAATTCCTCTCCGACCCCCTGAGGCGATCGAAACGAGTCCTGGAGATCACAATGGCCCCGATCGGAAAATGCTTCCCAACCCTAGTCATTTCCACTTCCACGAACACCATATGAATCCCCTGCCCCCGAGACAGGTTCCCAACTATCCGCAGTCTCACTCTGTACTGGCACCAGTAAGATGATCGTAGAATGAAGCCTTGAAACGAGAAACCAGGAACAATTAGCCCGCGCCGCTCCCTGGTCCAAACTAGATCACTCTTTTGTATCCCTCCATTCCCACTCCGTTCATATAGCTGTCTAGATAAGTCTTAAACGTTCCCAGTGTGTCCGCCTCCACCACCTTGCCCGGCAACACATTCCAGGCCCCCACGACCCTCTGTGTGAAATATGTCCTTCTGATATCTGTGTTAAACCTCCCCCCCTTCACCTTGAACCTATGACCCCTCGTGAACGTCACCACCGACGGAGCGGACTCGATGGGCTGAATGGCCTAATTCTGCTCCTATATCTTATGAATTTATAATTGCAGAATCACATCTAATATTGGGCACTTTTGAGTTTTGCAAGTAGGGGCTGGTTGGGTACAATCTGTACCTTGTCCATTGGGAACAGAAGGGACATGCTGTTAGATATGATTCACCAGTCTCTGGGACATACGGCCTACATACCCAGCATCTCACTGGCACTGAAATTCATATACCACGTTATTTGTGCGATAGGCAGAATGTCATTTTGGCTTGACAGCAACATCCTGTTAGTGGCGATTATCACTCGTGTTACTACTGTGTAGTAGCAGCATGACACAGCTAACTTCACTTGTGGCTTGAATTTTCCTTGTCCTTCCTGGATAATCGGAGGTAAACTGGACGCTTTTCAGGGTTTAAAGTGATGGTCTTAGGCCTGTTCATGGGTTTGTGTGGCATACAGTGTCAAATGTCTGATCAGGGTAGCTATTATGGCGCAGGATGTCTTTAATGCGCCCCTATTTCAGCATCAAGCTTGCATGATGAGCGAATGGCTTGGGCTCCATTTACAAGGTTGCCGATAAGGCCAATCTTACATTGGCATTCTTGCGACTGCCCTGATGAGTAAGACAAAAAGCTTCCGGGCGGCACAGTGGTTCACACTGCTGCCTCACAGCGTCAGGGACCTGGGTTCGATTCCGGCCTTGGGTGACTGTCTGTGTGGAGTTTGCACGTTCTCCCGTGTCTGCGTGGGTTTCCTCCGGGTGCTCCGGTTTCCCCCCACAGTCCAAAGATGTGCGGATTAGGTGGATTGGCTATGCTAAATTGCCCCTTGGACAGTGTCCCAAGATGTGCAGGTTATGGGGATTAGCGGGGTAAATACTTGGGGTTACGGGGAACAGGTCTGGGTGGGACTGCCCCTTAGTGTCAGAGAGATTACGTGGGGCTACAAGGATGGGTCCTGGGTGGGATTGTTGTCGGTACAGACTCGATGGGCCGACTAGCCTCCTTCTGCATTGTAGGGATTCTATGAAGCTTCGACAAAATGTCTTTTTTCAGCAGTACTCAAGTTCTGCACTTCTAAATGACTGTATTATCTCTTACATAAAGTTTGAATGTGCTACTGAAATGAATTGAAACTTAAACTTTCACACTTTGGGGTAAATATTTATGTAGGTGTTTGACATTTTTCACAGGCCAGGATTGTTTCCACTGACTTTTGCCCATTTTAAGTTCCAGTGTATTGTAGTGAGTTTGGAAGATACTTGGGCATAAGTCGATGTTTGCAAAATGGGTGTGATATTGGGTGCGTTTTAAAGTTACTGTGAAATTCCTCTAGTCACCACACTCCGGCGCCTGTTCGGGTCAATGCACCCTAACCAGCATGTCTTTCGGAATGTGGGAAGAAACTGGAGCACCCGGAGGAAACTCACGCAGACACGAGGAGAATGCGCAGACTCCACACAGACAGTGACCCAAGCCAGGAATCGAACCCGGGTCCCTGCTGCTGTGCGGCAGCAGTGCTAACCACTGTGCCACCGTGCCGCCCATCAAGATTTAGCTTCTGTGTTGTGCCTATGGAGGGAACACCAGGTCATGTGGATCACAGTTGGGGTGAGAGGGGCAGCCAATGCACAGATATTTTGCGTGGGAAAGATGCAGATACTTGCCCTTTTAACTGAAATGGGTTGTTTGTCTTGATCAGTCACCCACGGGCTCTGTATGGAAATCATATACTCTGTGGCAGATTTGAAACTTGATAATGATTTGACTTTTTGGTTGCCTTATCAGTTTATAATTATGTTTTCCCTCCTTCCGAAACAGCATTTGTCAATTCCTGACACGATGTCAAAGTCCCAAAGGTGGATTTGGTGGTGGACCGGGCCAAGAGCCACATCTTGCTCCAACATATGCAGCGGTGAATGCACTCTGTATTATCGGCACAGAAGAGTCATATAGTGTTATTAACAGGTAACTATGATAAAAGGATAGTACAAAAACTATCCTAACTGACATATTGTTGGATTTTTATGATGCTCCAAACAAGAAACATACTGGATGTAAACTTTATGCATTGTGTTTTGTATAAGAACATAAGAACTAGGAGCAGGAGTAGGCCATCTGGCCCCTCGAGCCTGCTCCGCCATTCAATAAGATCATGCTGATCTTTTCGTGGACTCGGCTCCACTTACCCGCCCGCTCACCATAACCCTTAATTCCTTTACTGTTCAAAAATCCATCTATTTTTGCCTTAAAAACATTCAATGAGGTAGCCTCAACTGCTTCACTGGGCAGGGAATTCCACAGATCCTGTTGCTGCTGTGTATACCAAAAGGCAGCAGGGATCGAGTGGAAAACAGCATGTGTGTGTCGTATGAAAATCAAGCTCTGTGAACATGCTCCAACTCTGACTGGCTGCCATAATTTGGAAGGAAGTCAACATCTTTTCCAATCTTGGATAGGGGAGTGGCACGGTAGCACAGCGTCCCTGCCTCACAGCGCCAGGGACCCAGGTTCAATTCCCAGCTTGGGTCACTGTCTGTGCGGAGTCTGCACGTTCTCCCCATGTCTGCGTGAGTTTCCTCCGGGTGTTGCGGTTCCCTCCCACATTCTGAAAGACATGCTGGTTAGTTGGATTGACCTGAACAGGTGCCAGAGTGTGGCAACTAGGGGAATTTCACAGTAACTTCATTGCAGTGTTAATGTAAGCCTATTTGTGACTAATAAATGAACTTTAACCCCCCCCCTCCGCCCCCCCCCCCCCCCCCCCCTCCGCCCCGGCATTCGGACCCAAGGTTGATACCAGCTAGGACTGAAGTGACTGGACTAGCAGCCAGGAGCAGGAAATGGCGTTGATCCCTCAGTCTGGTAGCAATCTGATGATAACATCATTGACACGATGTATTTTCATGTAGCTACCTTTCCAGAAAATAAATCTGAGAATTTTGTTCTCCTCCTCAGGGGAACCCATTATATCTGTTTCTCTTTGGAACATTTTGTATGGAGAGGATAAATCCAACTTCAAAGCTGTTGGCCTCTTTCAACGGCTCAAGCTTAAAGCTCCTCTGCAGTGGTTGAGTAGCATTTTATTACTTCCAGGCCATATTACGGAGTTAACTTGTGCTTCATTGGATTGTCCTGTGTTAGGGGAACTGTTACTTTTGTATTGCTAAAAGCGGCATTTGTCAGTTGACCGAATGTAATACTTTAAGCTTGTTTTAGATGGAATGATGTTTGCTTATGGTGACCTTTATTTTAATTTCCTTTTGAACAGATCATTAGGTTTCAGGCATTCTTTAGATTTCTTCTCTTGTGTCAGGAACCAAATATTGCTTCCTAAGCAATTCCTCATTACCTACGGATTAATATGTGCTGAATAATAAATTATGTTACACAGCTGATTAAGAACATTCATTCAGTTTGTCTAACTACATTTCTTGCGTCAGGAACCAAATATTGTTTCCATAAGAAATTCCACATTACCTACGGATTAATATGTGATGAATAAGTTCAGTGAGAACATAATAAGACATAAGAACATAAGATCTAGGAGCAGGAGTAGGCCATCTGGCCCCTCGAGCCTGCTCCGCCATTCAATAATATCATGGCTGATCTTTTCGTGGACTCAGCTCCACTTACCTGCCCGCTCACCGTAACTCTTAATTCCTTTACTATTCAAAAATGTATCTAACCTTGCCTTAAATCATTCAATGAGGTAGCCTCAACTGCTTCACTGGGCAGGGAATTCCACAGATTCACAACCCTTTGTGTGAAGAAGTTCCTCCTCAACTCAGTCCTAAATCTGCTCCTCTTATTTTGAGACCATGCCCCTTAGTTTTAGTTTCACCTGCCAGCGGAAAGAATGTCCCTGCTTCTATCTTATCTATTCCCTTTCTAATCTTATATGTTTCTATAAGATCACCCCTCATTCTTCTGAAAAATTAACTGTTATACTGCTAATTAAGAACTTTCATTCAGTTTATCTAACTAACGTTCTGATGCGTCTTGCTTTGCAATCTGGAAATTAGGTTTGCTATTAGAATTAGCAGCAGCCAGGGAAAACGCATCAGATTTGAGTAGATTGCAAAAGCTTCACTTCAACTCAAGATCAATAAAATTATTTCTCATCTTCTGTCATCACCTGTTAGACTTGGCCCAGTGTCTGGGTCAGCATTTAAATCCATGAAATTATCATAGAATCCTGACGGTGCAGAAGGAGGCAATTCGGCCCATCGAGTTTGCACCGACCACAATCCCACCCAGGCTCTGTTCCCCTAGCCCCATATATTTACCCTGCGAATCCTCCTGACACTATGGGGCAATTTATCCTGGCCAATCAACCTAACCCGCACATCTTTGGACTGTGGGAGGAAACCAGAGCACCCGGAGGAAACCCACGCAGACACGGGGAGAATGTGCAAACTCCACCCAGACAGTCACCTGAGGCCAGAATTGAATTTGGGTCCTTGGCGCTGTGAGGCAGCAGTGCTGACCACTGTGCCACTCCAAAATAATGTGAAATTGGATATTTCTAGTTATCCCTTAAAAGTGCCAGGTGAGGATAGAACTGGTGCTTTCAGGGTAGGTGAATTTTTAAAGACTTCTCTGGCCCTGAAAATTCAATTTTACAAGTATGGAGTCACATTCCTTCAGGAGTCAGATACATTTAAAAAATGTATCTTTTTCCTTTTTCTGTCTTTGTCTTTTATTTCGTTCTCTTCGTATCAGCTGGCGTTTTCCCCATTGTGATTTAGCTTACTTGTGAATAATTTAAATCTGATCTTTACATTCTGGTTTGGACTGTAGGACTGATTTTAACTCTTTGCTTGAGGGTGGATTTTGAATGGGTTAAAGTCAAGCCCTGCATGTCTCGGTGAAGATTTTGCGGGCTGGTTGGTTGAAGAACCTGTTTCTTGCCACCCTCGTTATACCCCTTTGAAACTGACCTCTTTCAACAAGTTATTATTCACCCCTTCTAATGCCTCTTCCTTTAGCTTGGTTTCAATTTGTGTCTGATAATATTCCTCTGTAGCACCATGGTAGGTTACTAAATGCACCGTGTTGTTATACTTACCTTCCTCCCGCTGTTCCTTCCTCCCCAACCTCTCTACTGTTCCTATAACTTGAGTGTCATCTGCTGCCTCATCTTGCCCTACAAACTCCTCATCCACATTTTAAAAAAAATCTCGAGCTCATTCCTTTGATCAAACTTTCAGGCACTTTTTCTAAACTTTTCCTGGCTCATCATCTGTCTCTTTACACCTGTTTGGGAAGTGCCTCGGGAAGTATATAAATGCCAGTTAAGTCGTAGAACCCCTACAGTGCAGAAGGAGGCCGTTTGGCCCTTCGAGTCTGCACCCACTCTCCGACTGTGCATCCAGCCCAGGCCCTATCCCCGTAACCCCATGTATTTACCCCACCAATCCTCCTAACCTACACACCTTGGAACACTCAGGGATAATTTAGCATGGCCAGTCCATCTAGCCTGCACATCTTTGGAGTGTGGGAGGAGACTGGAGCACCCCGAGGAAACCCATGCAGACACAGGGAGAAGGTGCAGACTCCACACACACAGTGACCCGAGGCCAGAATTGAACCCGGGTCCCTGGCGCTGTGAGGCAGCAGTGCTAACCCACTGTGGCTCCCTGACCACTTGGATGGACATGCAGCTTCCAATTTTGAGGATAGCATTCATGAAACAAACCCATTTTAAATTAATAACTAGAAAATGGGGAGCAAGAAGTAAACTGGGGGGAAAAAAAAACTATTTTGTCAGTGTTTCTTTGCAACAAAAGCATGTTTATAGCTGTCTTTATTTGGGTACCACATTTTTATTTCTCATCTCGTTGCTGCTGCAAAAGTAAAATTTGCCACCAGATTAAAGAAAATATATTTTACAGCGATCAAAATGCCAAGTGCTGTAGCTGAATAAATGGAGCAGAGAAATCACTTTTCAGTCAGTTGCAGAGTGCGAGCATCTAAATTTACATAGCTGATAATGTTCCTGATTTACTATCCTACTGATGTGATTATTGCCTATCAGAGCGTCATGGGATAATGTGCTCATTGTTTAACACTGTGAATTAGCAATTAGATTTCTCAGTGAAAGATAATCACTGCTAACAACGAAACAAAACTAATAGGATGGTACAGTGGGTTAGCATTGCTGCCTCACAGCCCCAGGGACCCAGGTTCGATTCCCGCTTGGGTCACTATCTGTGTGGAGTATGCACGTTCTCCCCGTGTCTGCGTGGGTTTCCTCTGGGTGCTCCGGTTTCCTCCCACATTCTGAAAGACGTGCTGGTTAGGTGCATTGACCATGCTAAATTCTCCCCTAGTGCACCTGAACACAGTGGCACAGTGGGTTAGCACTGCTGCCTCTCAGCGCCAGGGACCCGGGTTCGATTCCCGGCTTGGGTCACTGTATGTGTGGAGTTTGCACGTTCTCCCCGTGTCTGCGTGGGTTTCCTCCGGGTGCTCTGGTCTCCTCCCACATTCTGAAAGACGTGCGGGTTAGGTGCATTGGCCACGCTAAATTCTCTCTCAGTGTACCCGAACAGGCGCCGAGTGTGGACATGTTGAATACTTACTTTGAGTCAGTATTTACAGGAAAGGATAAGGTCTGCAGGCTGGATAGTAGGAACTAATATTGCATCAGGGACAAGAACTCTCAAAATTAATGAAGACACTAATGGCACTAATTAGTGCTGGAACAAATGATTTCCATCCTAGATTTTTTTTTTACTTATTCTTTCATCGAATGAGGGCATCACTGGCAAGGCCAGTGTTTGTTATCCATCCCTAATCACCCTTGAACTGAGAGAGTTGCAAAGCCATTCCATTAAAAGTCAACCTCGTTTCTATGGGTCTGGAGTCACATTGTGGAGTCACATGGGTGAGGATTTTCACAGTAACTTCATTGCAGTGTTAATGTAAGCCTGCTTGTGACACTAATAAATAAGCTTTAAACCTTAAATTGGAAGTTTTGCACATCTGTTTTAATGAATTTACCTTGTTAGTATTTGGGGATACACTCCATTGTTTAGCTACAAACCAGTTTTTGTGGACAATGGGATTTGAAGCTCATGCACTGTAATATGAAACGGCAAAGAACAGATTTGTGCAACTTTTTATTTCAAATGTGCAAACAGAAAAATCAAATGAACCGCAGACGTTTGTGTTGGTTACCAACGTGTTTGCAAATACTGGATATGTTCATTCTTTATTTGGTATTTGTGTCACAAATTGTCTTTTGCGCTAAAAATGAAAGATGTGGCACACTTAATGGCACTGAATAAAAGTGTGATAAATAAAAACAGAAAAGGCTGGAAATACTTGGGTCTGGCAGTACCTACAAAGAGAGGAAAAACTTAAAACTTTGAGTCTAATATGACGATTTATCTGAACTAAGTCTCGTCATTTTGGACTTTAAGTTTATTTATTAGTGTCACAAGTAGGCTTACATTAACACTGCAATTAAGTTACTGTGAAAATCCCCTAGTCGCCACACTCCGGCGCCTGTTCGGGTACACTGAGGGAGAATTTAGCATGGCCAATGCACTTAACCTGCACATCTTTGGACTGAGAGGGGAAACCAGAGCACCCGGGGGAAACACCCCCAGACACAGCGAGAACATGCAAACTCCACACAGACAGTCACCCAAGCCGGGAATCGAAGCCGGGTCCCTGGCGCTGTGAGGCAGCAGTGCTAACCACTGTGCCACTCTGCCGCCCGATTTGAAAGGTTAACAGTGTTTCTCTCTCCACAGATGCTGCCAGATGTGCTGAGCTTTTCTAGCGTTTTCTGTTTTCATTTTGGATTTCCAGCGTCCGCAGTGTTTTGCTTTTATTGGATCATAATGTAGCGCGCACTCCCACCAAACTGCCCTGCACTGATCATTACAATTGGTGCTCATTTCTTTTACCTACTTATGTGCCTGGGTACATTAGGCGATTTAAGCTCAAAAAGAAAATGGTAAAAATGCTGATACAAGGAATTCTGTACAATCTAAGCATAAAGGCGTGGCCAATTTGAAGTTGGAAAAGTGTTTTTCGTCCAATAGAGACACAATGTTGATTCATTTCCACCAGTGGCAAAGCCCCAAGCTTTGGTTCAGAAAGGAGTTGTTCGTACCATTCTTGAAAGCCTTAGACCAGTTCTTGAGGTTAATTAGCGCACACCAGGAATGCCCATCGCACGATGGACAAATGTAGGACGCCCGCGGGTCGATTGCGTTTCGCCTTCAAACATGTAACACAAATGCAGTATGACCTCTTAATGCCCTCCGCCTATTCAGAGAGAAGCAGAAACCCAGAACAAATCAGAGAATGAAATGAACTTCTGTAGTCTAGTAAGATCTAAATAATGCTGATATATACTTTGTGTGGAGCTTTTTCTCCACCCTTTCTGCATGCACGGTTAATGTTCCTGTGACTGCAAATGTATTTTAGAAGTAGGACATTTGGACGTTATCATTTGTAGTTTGAATGGTGAACATTCTCCGCAATGGTTCTTTTGACAGTGATCATGACTAACAAACAAGGACCTGTCAAACTCGCTGAATTATTGAATGCCATGAATTGATTGCCAGGGTAGAAGTTTGTTTCACGTCCCTAACCGCTGTTCAATGTAGGAAGTGATTTACTAGCCCTTCTTCCTCTTTTTTTCCCACCACCCCTTCCAATAACCCAAGTCACTACCAGATAACTCCTGTAAATGGATAGAGGGAAGAAGCCAGTGAACATGGCTATCTCATAGAAGACAGAGGATGGTGGTGGATGGAAAATTTTCAGACTGGAGACCAGTTACCAGCGGTGTACCACAGGGATCAGTGCTGGGTCCTCTGCTATTTGTGATTTTTATCAATGACTTGGAGGAGGGGGCTGAAGGGTGGGTCAGTAAATTGCTGATGACACCAAGATTGGTGGAGTAGTGGATGAGGTGGAGGGCTGTTGTAGGTTGCAAAGAGACATTGATAGGATGCAGAGCTGGGCCGAAAAATGGCAGATGGAGTTTAACCCTGATAAGTGTGAGGTGATTCATTTTGGTAGGACAAATTTGAATGCGGATTACAGGGTCAATGGCAGGGTTCTGAGGAATGTGGAGGAACAGAGAGATCTTGGGGTTCATATCCACAGATCTCTAGAGGTTGCCACTCAAGTGGATAGAGCCGTGAAGAAGGCCTATAGTGTGTTAGCGTTTATTAACAGGGGGTTTGAGTTTAAGAGCCGTGGGGTTATGCTGCAACTGTACAGGACCTTGGTGAGACCACATTTGGAATATTGTGTGCAGTTCTGGTCACCTCACTATAAGAAGGATGTGGAAGCATTGGAGAGAGTGCAGAGGAGATTTACCAGGAGGGTAGGTCTTATGAGGAAAGGTTGAGGGAGCTAGGGCTTTTCTCTTTGGAGCGGAGGAGGATGAGAGGCGACTTAATAGAGGTTTATAAGATGATAAGGGGGATAGATAGAATGGACGTTCAGAGACAATTTCCTCGGGTGGATGTAGCTGTTACTAGGGGGCATAACAATAGGGTTCATGGTGGGAGATATAGGAGGGCTGTCCGAGGTAGGTTCTTTACTCAGAGAGTGGTTGGGGTGTGGAATGGACTGCCTGCTGTGATAGTGGAGTCAGACACTTTAGGAACTTTCAAGCGGTTATTGGATAGGCACATGGAGCACACCAGAATGATGGGGATTAGGAAAGCATGATCTTGGCTTCGGACAAAGCTCGGCACAACATCGAGGGCCGAAGGGCCTGTACTGTGCTGTACTGTTCTATGTTTCTTTGCTGTGTGGTATTAAAGGGTTTGGGCTGTAAGAAGAGTCAAATCTTTCTGAATGTAATATCCTTTTTCCCAGCCTTCTGTTTTATCACTTAAATATTCCAGCAGCACTAAGCAATGCAGAAGCTGACTTCCAGTGGCACAGTGGTTAGCACTGCTGCCTCACAGCGCTAGGGACCCGGATTCAATTCCGGCCTCGGGTCACTGACTGTGTGGAGTTTGCATGTTCTCCCCGTGTCTGCGTGGGTTTCCTCCGGCTGCTCCGGTTTCCTCCCACAGTCCAAAGATGTGCGGGTTAGGTTGATTGGCCATGCTAAATTGAGCCTAATGTCAGGGGGATTAGCAGGGTAAATATATGGGGTTACGGGGATAGGGCCTGGGTGGGATTGCATTCGATGGGTTGAATGGCCTCCTGTATTGTAGGGATTCTATGATTCAATTCATCATCAATGTAGTCTTGCAACAATTTATAAATGATTGAGCCTCTGCAATTTTTGCACCAAGTTGTGATTGCGGTACGGACACTGTCACTTCAAATGTAAACTTTGAACAGGGCAAAACAATCTACACATATTGCCCGCTGGAAAATCTCAGCAGGTCTGACAGCATCTGTGGAGTGAAGATAGGGCTAACGTTTCGTGTCCGGATGACCCTTCGTCAGAGCTGACTCGGAACGTCGGCTCTATCCTCTCCCCATAGATGCTGTCAGACCTGCCGAGATTCTCCAGCGGTTTACTGTTTGTGTTTCAGATTCCAGCATCCGCAGTACTTTGCTTTCATGAACATATTGCCTGATCATTCGAGGCAATGGATAAGTTAATTTCAAAATGTCATACATTTAATTAAGGCTGAACAGAGTCTCACTCATACTCCTTTGTTCTCATTACAGGGAAAAACTGCTCGAATTTCTACACTCTGTGAAGCAGCCTAATGGTTCCTTCACCATGCACATGAGCGGAGAGGTTGATGTCAGGTGAGTTTTGATTACGATTGGCTTCTTATTGCAAGGCGCTGAGGACTGTGTTTAAACATGCTTAAAATAATCTAACTAAACAATAAACTTTAAGATAGAGCAATGAATACTTTCAAAATGTGTCTATTAAATTCACTGTGAAATACTATAATTCATTTCAGGTGGAATGGGTAGCATGTTGAGCTGTGGTCTCAATATTTTAGCATTTATCTCATTCTGAATTTCTTTTTAAGAGTTGGATAACTTACTCTTCAGATCACATCAGAAAATCTTCCATTCTATTTCTTTCCACTGCACTATTTCTGTTAAGATATAGATGGATAAAACAGATCATTTGAATTCCTTTATCTTAAACAGCAACCTATTACCTTGTGAGAGAAAACTGCCACGTTTGTTCCAATAAGCGCTTGGGAGATCCCATGTTCTGGTAGCTGGTGTATACTGGCGCTAAAGAGACTGAATGTTTAAGGTGGCAGATATGGTACCCATCAAGCAGATTACTTTGTCCTGGATGTTTTGGAGCTTGTCGAGTGTTGTTGGAGCTTCATGCATCCAGGCAAGTTGAGATTCCATCTCGCACCTGAATTGTGCCTTGTGGAAGGGCTGTGGGGAGTCGGGTGGTGACTTGCTCTTGCTACTGCAGTATTTACATGACTGCTCCAGTTAAGTTTCTGGTCAATGGTGGACACCCTCCCCCACCACCACCACCCCAGATTGTTGATGGTGGCTGATTTGACCATTCTAATACCATCGAATATCATGGGGAAGTAATTATAGACTCCCCTTCCCTGTTGGAGATGGTCATTGCCTCACACTTAAGTGGAACAAGTGTTTCTTGCCACATATCAGTCTCAACCTGGATGTTGTGCTGGTCTTGCTGCATGTGTGTACAAACCTTTATGATCTGAGGAACTGTAAACGGAACTTAACACTGCAACCTTCAATGAGCATCTCCACTTCTTACTTGAAGTTGGAGGGAAGTCACGAAAAGGTAGTTGGGCTGAGGAAACTGCCCTGAGGAGACTGCCCTGAGGTACCCTTGTGGTGGTGTCCTTGGATTGGGATGATTGGCCTCCAGATGGCACAGCCATCATTCTTGGTGCTAGGCATCATTCCAACCAGTTGAGAGTTTTTCCCCCCGTTCCCATTGACTTCAGTTTTACTAGGGCTCCTCAATGCCACGTTTAGTCAACTGGTGCCTTTATGTCAAGCATTGTCACCCTCACTTCACTTCAGGGATTCGGCTCTTTTGTCCAATATACATTAAAGATTGGACAAAGGAATTAAATGCAATATCTCCAAATTTGTAGACGACACTAAGCTGGGTGGCAGTGTGTGCTGTGAGGAGGATGCTAAGAGGCTGCAGGGTGACTTGGACAGGCTGGCTGAGTGGGCAAATACTTGACAAATGCAATAAAATGTTGATAAATGTGACGTTATCCATTTTGGTGGCAAAAACAGGAAGGAAGATTATTATCTGAATGGTGGCAGTTTAGGAAAAGGGGAAGTGCAACATGACCAGGGTGTCATGGTGGAACAGTCGCTGAAGGTTGGCATGCAGGTACAGCAGGCGGTGAGGAAAGCTAATGGCATGCTGGCCTTCATAGCAAGAGGATTTGAGTATAGGAGTAAGGATGTTTTGCTGCAGTTATGCAGGGCCTTGGTGAGGCCACACCTTGAATATTGTGTGCAGTTTTGATCTCCCAAGTCTGAGGAAGGACATTCTTCCTATTGAGGGAGTCCAGCAAAGGTTCACCAGACTGATCCCGGGAATAGCAGGACTGACATATGAAGAGAGATTGGATCGACTGGGCTTGTACTCACTGGAATTTAGAAGAATGAGAGGGGATCTCATAGAAACATAAAATCCTGATGAGACTGGACAGGTTAGATGTGGGAAGAATGTTCTCAATGCTGGGGAAGTGCAGAACTGAGGGGCCACAGTATAAGAATAAGGGGTGAGCCATTCAGGACTGAGATGCGGAAGGACCTCTTCGCTCAGAGAGTTGTGAATCTGTGGAATTCTCTACCATAGAAAGCTGTTGGGGGCCAGTTCGTTAGATGTGTTCAAGAGGGAGCTGGACATGGCCCTTGTGGATAAAGGGATCAAGGGGTACGGAGAGAAAGTGGGAGTGGGATACTGAAAGTGCATGATCAGCCATGATCATATTGAATTGTGGTGCAGGCTCGAAGGGCTGAATGGCCTCCTCCTGTTTTCTATGTTTCTATATCCATGTTTGGACCAAGGCTATATAATGTGGTCTGGACCTGATCAGTCCTGGAAGAACCCAAGCTGAGTGTTGGTGAATAGGTTATGGGTGAGTAAGTGCCGCTTGGTAACACTTATGTTGACACCTCCTATTACTTTGCTGATGGCCCAGTAATTGGACGGATTGGATTTACATTGCTTTTCAGTGTTGTAACCTTATTGTAACAGCCTGGGCAGAGGAATGGCTAGTTCTGGAGCACTAGTCTTCAGCCCTACAGCTAGGACGTTGTCAGAGCCCACACCCTTTGCTGCAGTGTGCTCATCCCGACCTTGATATCATGTGGAGTGAATCCAATCGGCTGGAAACCTCGGGCAGAGGCTAAAATGGACCCTTCACTGTCACTTCTGGCTGAAGATGGTTGTGAAAACTTAAGACTTTTCTTTTGCACTCATAGTTTAGAATGGAGTCTCCCCCTCCTCCTTTAATTTTTTAAGTGTTCGTCACCATTTCCAACTGGATGTGGCTGGACTGCAGGTATTTGATCTGATCCATTAGCAGTGGCGGCACTGGACTATAGCACATTGTTTCCGCTCTTTAGCATGCCTGAGTTGATACTGACGAGCTCTTCGACACTCATCAGTGGGCCAGGATTAGAACCCTGATCAGATGATGGTGGTCGAGTGAGGAATGTGCAAAGCAATGAGGTAACAGATTGTGGTGGAATGTAGTCTCGCTGCCGCTCACATTGTCTCAGGGTGTCCAGTTTTGAGCTGCTCGATCTATTATGAATCTATCCCATTTAATTCAGAAGTAATATTACCTAGAAATCATAGAATCCCTACAGTGCAGAAGAAGGACATTCGACCCATAGAGTCTATGGGTCGAATGTCCTTCTTTACGCGACCTTGTCCACACCAGGCCATCAGTCTCTGGTGCTCCGACAACATTCCCATCTAGGCCCTATCCCCGTAATCCCACATATTTGCACTGCTAATCTCTCTAACCTACCCATCCTGGGACACTAAGGGGCAATTTATCATGACTAATGAACCTAACCAGCACATCTTTTGGACTGTGGGAGGAAACCGGAGCACCCGGAGGAAACCCACGCAGACACGGGGAGAATGTGCAGACTCCGCGCAGACAGCGACCCAAGCCGGGAATCGAACCCGACCCTGGTGCTGTGAGGCAGCAGTGCTAACCACTGTGCCACCATGCCGCCATTACGTAACAGAAAGGAGGGTGTCCTTAGTGTGAAGGTCCCTCTGTACTTTGTCTCCACAGTGACTGGGCAGTGGTCACTAATATTGTTATTAACAGGAGCACCAGAGACTGATGGCCTGGTGTGGACAAGGTTGCGTAAAAAATTTTTCTTTATCTATTGGCCTTCTCTCCACCTGCTACAAGTTCAGTCCGGTAGCTACACCCTTCAAACCTCAGCCTGCTGCGTCAATAAGAGCGGCTGGATTTCCAACTCCTGCTTTGGGGGAATGAAAAAGGCGGGGAGCGGTGGGGGGGCGGTCAGAGAATCAAACGGCAGACCCTAAAATGGCTTTTACGCTGGCAGGATTTCTCCACCTGATTGTCCCCGCCCTCCGCCAATGATGTAATGGGAATCCCAACTTCTAAAAGTCAGGATCCCCTTGTACATCAACTTGCATCTCATTACCAGGCCTTTTACTCCCTCTTCTGCCCCCACCCCCCAAAACCTTCAATTGTCCAATTATACCGATGTGAATTACGACAATTCCCTCGCACAGTGCATCTGGTGAACAGAACCTGCCGGAGTTGCACAGGTGAGTACAGCTCTCGGGTTGGGGCGGAGGGCATGACTGGATGCTGCTGCCCTGGGCAATGGCAGAGTCGGGGGGGTGGTGGGGCAGGGGTTTTGTGGGTGGGGGGTGGGTGGGCCATGTTTTGATTTTGATTTTTTTCATTTTGAGATGCCCCTTTAAAAAAAAAACTTGTCCCACTGGAGTGACGTTGTGGGACCCGCCCCTTCCATTTCTTTCAGCACAGAAGTGTTTGAAAACATGGTGGGGAAATCCAGCAAGGCAACTGGTGGGCTGGCCTCTTTTCCCACCTCAAGGCAACACTTGGGGCAGCACGGTGGCACAGTTATTAGCACTGCTGCCTCACAGTGCCAGGGACCCGGGTTCGATTCCTGGCTTGGGTCACTGTCTGTGTGGAGTTTGCACATTCTCCCTGTGTCTGCATGGGTTTCATCCGGGTGCTCCGGTTTCCTCCCATAGTCCGAAAGGCAAGCTGGTTAGGCGCATTGACCTGAACAGGTGCTGGAGTGTAGCGACTAGGGGATTTTCCACAGTAACTTCATTGCAGCGTTAATGTATGCCTTACTTGTGACACTAATAAATAAACTTTACTTTTACTTTAACACTTTGGAAAAAAAATAGGAAAATTCCAGCCTGTGCCATCGAGCTGCTGTTATGATGGGAATCACCCAGAGTACGTTCTGTGCCCTTGCAACCATCAATGTTCAATGGTATTCAACATGGAGAATTAATTATCGATTAGTTGAGGGAGAGAGATAGGTGGAAGTCAGCAGGAAGTTTCCTTGCCTCTATTTGACTTGAGACCATGCGACCTCTTGATGAGTGGAGTCAACATTGAATCCTCTTAGGGTCACCCCTTACCAATTGTATGCCACCATGCTGCCACCTCTAGTCTGACTTGCTGGGAGGACAAGGCATACACGGGTGGGGTGGAGGAGTCTGCAATGTTGGGCACTCTGAATTTTGTAACAAAATGATGTTCCTCGTGCAGCAAATGTAGGAATCTGAACTTGCCAGGGATTTTCAGTTGATAAATGCAGCAGTTACATGCTTCGAACAGGCTCAGTACTTTGCAATAGAATCACTCGGCCTATTTCATGGAGCCTTTGCTGATTGAACGTTCTTCCTTGAAAATAAAACCTGAGTAAATCTGATTTTGTTTGTCCCTGGTTGCCCCTGGCAAATCCTTTGTTTTTTTTTGCTTCTTTGACCTTTCCTGCTTTCATCTGGAGGCTTTTACTTATCTCCCTGCGCACAATGAACAGTCAACAGCTACGATCCTGGGAAATCAAGGATATTAATCTGCATGAGTGTTTTTTGTTGTGTCTGTGTTGTCCATGTCAAAGCAATGTTTGGGTTCATTACTCACCTTCCACTTATAATTCATGGAAAAGGTGCATTTTCTTGACACCGTTTAATTTTATGGGTGAGAGCCTTTTCCAGTTCTACCTCTCTTCCACTGAAGGCATCTTGGTGATATGGTCGCTTTGCTGTCTCGTTTACTGTTTTTCTCTCTTTGGTTTTTGAATTATGAAGCACAATAAAAGCAACAAACCCTCTGAGGGTGGTTAAGATTTCCAGCTGCAGCAGATATACTCTGCTAAGGGTGAAAGGCCACTCCATCAGTTGTTCCCAGTGAGCTCAAGTGAAACCTTAAATATGCCATAGCTGGTACTGTTTCATTACCAGGATTAAGTGCAATATTCGTTGCCACATGTTCACTGGAAATATAGCTCTTAAATCTCCCTGGCATCAAGCAGTTCAATACGTGAACCGCCAAGGCTTAACTCAGTGTCCAGCTGGTCTGCGACCGTAACAAACAGATCGTGCAGGTTTGTGCACTATACACCAGCAACATCCATGACTTGTACGTCCTCAGCGGGTTTCAGATCCCTCGGATCTTCCAGGAACGACACGGGCTGCAGAGTTGGCTCCTCGGAGATGAGGGCACAACCGCAAAGGACGTGGCTGATGACACCCATACAGCAGCCTCAGACTCCTGCTGAGGGAACTTACAACCAGCCTCATGCCGCTACCCAGGGTTTGTTGGAGCATCCTGAAAATGAGGCCTCAATCGACCCAGTAGAGCACATCAGAGGGTGTGACGCATCAGAAGCTGCGTGCCACAGAAGCTGGCGATGGAAATGGGTGGGAAAGACCTGGATGACTAGGAGATGGAACCACTGCACGTCTCCTCTGATGAGGGCACTGCGGTCCTGAAAACCAATGAAGCCATTGCACTGGACAGGCAAGGCAGGCATGTTCATGAAGCCCTCATAGCCACAAGATTCCAGGAGGGTGATGATGGGATGCAGTGAGGACATTTCTGAAATCTTCACATTGCATTTCATAGAAAAATGGAAACTAGAAGCAGGAGGAGGCCATTCGGCCCTTTGAGCCTGCTCTGCCATTCATTTTGATCATGGGTGATGACCGTTCCTGTCTGGCTGATTGCAGCACATGTACGCTCTGTGAAGAGGGTCATTCCAGCTGTGGCACACTGGGCACATAGACTTCAACAGCGCTTGACATCATGGCAGGCTTCATCACCTGTTCCATTCAGCGCTACACCTTCACATGTCAGGACTGCTGATGAGATGGGGGTGGGTGGGCAGCCTCGCCTCTTAAGGTGCTGAGAGCAGACGCAGAACATCCAGGGACACTTGGGTATGAGATTCTTGCAGCAAACACAAGCCATGTCAAGGTGCAGGCATCACTAATGTGGCGAGTGACTTTGAAGCTGGACATTCACTATGCTCAGAATTCCACACACTGCACGGGGAGAGCCCCTGGACTGCGACACTTGCCTTCATTTTATGCAGGAACCAAAGTTTCACATCTGACTGACATGAACACTGCTCATCATAACAAGGAGCCATAGACAAGGAGACATTCTTGGGGATGTATTTACAATGGTCAACATTATGTACAAGTGATTAACACCCATGCCCATGATGTGTAACTGTGCCTTGACATTTCTAACCCTGTGACTATGTCTTGGTGCATCCCCAACATCCACAGCAGAGGTGATGTCCTCTGGAAGACTGAGACCTGGAGGGCTGCAGCCTGCTTTCGGGCTCCTGTGGCAGTGCCACCCTCCTCAGCCTGTGGAGCTGTAGCTGATGGGGTCACAGATGAGGGGGGGTTGAATGGGCTGGACACTCCCAGCGTCACCTGGAGGAACGGCCACAGGGTATGTACCTGCTGACCCTGCTCCCTACGGGGGCCCAAGGACATCTGGCTGCTTCCTTGAGAGGCTGGAGTGAGTTCAAGATGCCCTTCCCTTCCTTTGCATTGGCACTGATGGATGCTGGCAAATGGCTCAGCAGGAGTGCAGTTCTTGCAGCATTCCAGGACCAATCTCCTGGATCAAGGTCACCACAGTAGCTGCCACTTTGTCAGTGTTGACCTTGGTGCGTCAGCATGTCAGCGCTGTTAACTTGTTCTGAAGGCAGAACGGGATCATAAAACTGAGCACTCCCTTCTGATGTTCATAGAATCCCTGCAGTGCAGAAGGAGGCCATTCGGCCCATCAAGTCTGCACCGACCACAATCCCACCCAGGCCTCATCCCCATAGCCCCATACATTTGCCCTAGCTAGTCCCCCTGACACTAAGGGACAATTTAGCATGACCAATTTACCTAACCCACACATCTTGGGACTGTGGGAGGAAACCGGAGCACCCGGAGGAAACCCACGCGGACACGGGGAGAATGTGCAAACTCCACACCGATAATGACCTAAGCCGGGAATTAAACCCAGGTCCCTGGCTCTGAGAGACAGCAGTGCTAGCCACTGTGCCGCCCTGAGCTTGTCTTTGCAGCTCCAGCCACTGAGGCTCGACCGAGTCCAGCGGCTCCTCACCTGACTGGGACTCAGCAGAATCCTGGCCTCCAGCAATCCACCGAGTGCCAGCTTTGAAAATCGGTACGATCCCAGAATTGACGTGGATTCGGACTGCAGGTTGCTGGTTTTGAGATACTCTATCAATTGTTCCTTTCTCGGGAAATTGAAAGGGGCGGGGGGCGGTGAGGAGAAGAGTACAGGAAGAAAAACATGATCACATCTGAATGGAAAGTCGCGGACCATGCAGACTCCAAAAGATTATTTGACAAGGAGGCTGTGAAGAGCGATATGTTTTCATTCCGACCTTTCACATCAAGGACCAGAGTTAGAAGGCGAATTACATGGTTGCAGATGATCTTTGGGGAATGAATTTATCTTGTTGACTGCTCTCATTAAGCAATCAGTTTGCAGCACAAAACCGCTGGTCACTTGCCGAGAGCTTTAGCTGTTGAAATGGAAGAGGTACCGTTTTCTATTACTTGGTAGGCTGTGACATTGGAGCTTGGGATTGTGATGCATTACTGGGACAGGGTGGGGGGAATTTTATTCCTCGAGTTACTTGTGTTGTTTGACAGTTCCTTTTGCTGAATGCTTCAATATTGATGCATGCAGCACGTTGTCCAAAATGGAAATGATATCAGTGTTGCACAGATAGATCACAGGTTCCCTACAGTGTAGAAGGAAGCCATTCGGCCCATCGAACCTGCACCGACAACAATTCCACCCAGGCCCCAATCCCATAACCCCGCACATTTACCCTGTTAATCCCACTGACACTAAGGGGCAATTTATCCTGGCCAATCAACCTAACCTGCACACATTTGGACTGTGGGAGGAAACCGGAGCACCCGGAGGAAACCCACATAATCATGGGGAGAATGTGCAAACAGTAACCCAAGACTGGAATCGAACCCGGGTCCCTGGTGGTGTGTGGCAGCAGTGCTAATCACTGTGCCGCCCATTGTAATAATAATATTGCTCTAAAGAAGTAAGCACTCTCTTCAGAGTAACTATCTTTTTGTTTATAATAGTGCTACTCTTCCTGAGGCCTACAGAGTCTGACAAAGCAAAGGAAGAAAATCAAATTATTAATATATAGCGTGCTTAGCTTACTATTTTTCTCTTCTTACCTAATTAAAACTGCAGAAATTGCTGATTTGTAAGAAAAAAGGTGGAGATGCCAGTGTTGGACTGGGGTGGACACAATAAAAAGTCTCAACACCAGGTTAAAGTCCAACAGGTTTATTTGGAATCACGAGCTTTCGGAGCACTGCTCCTTCATCAGGTGAATCACTCACCTGATGAAGGAGCAGTGCTCTGCAAGCTCGTGATTCCAAATAAACCTGTTGGACTTTAACCTGGTGTTGTGAGACTTCTTATTGTAAGAGAAAATACATTGTTCAAAGGCTTAAGCTTCCTTTTTTGGATAAATTATTGACAGCCGTGATGCGAAGTATAAAAATTCATTTAGAATGTTCCCTAACGATTTTGGGCATTGTTGATTAATGATAACTGGAAGCAAATTCACTGTTCTGCAATTTTCTAGGAGTACCTACTGTGCGGCATCTGTTGCATCCTTGACAAACATCATCACGCCAACACTCTTTGAAGGGACACCAGAGTGGGTGTTAAGGTCAGTACCTTTAAGTGGAGAAAGATCAATAGACAACTCAGTTGTTTTCAAAACTGTGAATTAACATTGTTGACATTCAAAATGTTTGCCTGCATCCTGCTTCTGAGTAATCAATCAATGTGCGAACGCTATATTCAAACCGCTCAGGTATGCTAACATCTCTACTCAGTTGCACAGTTTATTAGATTCCTCCATGTTCTCCTTTGGATGGGAGTTCTGCTGAATTGCATGCCATGTTGAGCACAGCAGGAACAGCTGTTGAACTGTTGTGAAGAAACTTCTCCTTTCTAAGATTGTGCTTTCATTCTTCTCCCCATGAACCTGAAAAAGATGCACAGTGGAGACAGTGATTGGAATTTGGACCACATCTCTGTTTAACCAGATGTTAACTCAAGCTAAAATGCCGCCCGTGTTCACTGCACATCGAATCATAGAATCCCTACAGTGAAGAAGGAGGCGATTCGGCCCATCGAGTCTGCACTCGCAACAATCCCACCCAGGCCCTATCCCCGTAACCCCACATATTTACCCTATCTAGACCTCCTGACACTAAGGGGCAACTTAGCATGGTCAATCAACCTAACCTGCACATCTTTGGAGCGTGGGAGGAAACCGGAGCACCCGGAGGAAACCTATGCAGACACGGACATACAGTGACCCAAGCCAGGAATTGAACCTGGGTCCCTGGCGCTGTGAGGCAGCAGTGCTAACCATTGTGCCACCGTGCCGCCCGTCTGACTATCATTTTGCAACCGTTGACTGGCCCAATCTCAATAAATAGCTACATGCTGCCCTATTCTCTTTGTCCCCTCCTGATCCTTCCATAAGTATGGAATTGCTGTTAGAAGGGGGTCAAGTACCTCCTATTAAGGTTCTGAACCATTATGTTCTCGGACTTTTTAACCCTCAAGGGAATTCATCCTTAGATCAGACTTTGAAATCTGTTCCTAATTGAATTCAAAGTAAAATGCAAGTTGAATAATTACTGATTTCAGCCAATGACAGTATTTGAAAAAATCTGTTTGCAGAGAGTGTACAAATGTTCAAGAAATTAACTCTTTTTTTTGAGAGACAGTGTTTTCACAATTTGTTCATGATTTTGGGCCAAGTGTCGCGAAGTAGAGTAATCGTAGATTGGTGTTCGTAAAATTGTTTTTTAAAAAATTGTAAAAAAAAGAAAATTGCATGGTCCCTTTAAAAGGTGGTGTGTGTTTTTTCTGTGCTTAGAATGTTAAAAAAAAATGCAAGTACAGATAGAGTGCCCAAAATGAAACATCCAACATGAAACATCTGTATTGGGAGGCTAAGCAGCAGTGTTACCAAGGCAACAGGTTTTCGAATTTTTTTGAATTCAATTTTAATCAGGCACTTAGATACCAAGAACCAATTAAATTTAAATTTGATGGTTTTGGCAACCTCGGACCAATCCTATTGTGGGGGGTATTGATTTGTCATCACAGGTATAAAAGAAAGGTGGCAATGGGACAAAAGCAGAGATTAACTGCTGTCTGCCAGAGAAACAGCTCTTAGCTTCATTTATGTTTTAAGAGAAATTACCATCTCGATAGCGAAGGTACCAAAGAAGAATCAATAGAGAAGACCCGAATATTCCAGAAGACGCAAAACCTGGTTGTAATTTAGAGAGTGACTAAAATTCTATTTTTTTGTCAATAAGTGGGAATTGTATTTATCTAAACAGCATTCCATTAGAATAGTGTCTTATTTGGGTTAAGAGATTAGTTAACTTTTTGTTCACTGTTAATTAGATAAATAAATTGTAACTTGTTGATTTTAGAGAGTGTCAGGGAGTTATTTTGATTTA
This sequence comes from Mustelus asterias, assembly GCF_964213995.1. Lineage (NCBI taxonomy): Eukaryota > Metazoa > Chordata > Chondrichthyes > Carcharhiniformes > Triakidae > Mustelus > Mustelus asterias. The sequence continues at coordinate 9,313,901 of NC_135818.1, read as the reverse complement.
ACCACTAAAAGTTGCTGAAGAGCAGATCGTACCACGTCACATTCACCTTAACAGATTATGAGGTGAGGTACTCCTCATTGAGTGGTTAGGCGTTAGTTCTCGGAGGGGAGGGATCCACCTTCGCTTTATAACACAAGTTCAGGATTTGCCGCTTCGGGTTGATCATTTCAAAGCAAAAGGCTGAAAAACCACTGATTAAAATATGAAGGATACGTTAAACCAGAAATTTCAGCGTATGCCTTGGCATGCTCCATGGAAAGGAGCAGTTCAGAGAGGGAAAATGCATAATTGTCTGCGGCGACTCTGTAGAACATCGATAACTTTTCTTTTCCTTTGCAGGTGTCAGAACTGGGAGGGTGGGATTGGCGGTGTACCTGGAATGGAAGCACACGGTGGCTACACGTTCTGCGGTATGGCTGCCATGGTCATCCTTAAAAAGGAATGGATGCTGGACCTCAAAGCTTTGTTAGTAAGTCAGAACTTCTCTGCTTTTTTTGGCATGTTTTGTTTGGTTCAAAATAGTAATGTCTCTCCGATTAGGCACCTCCGTTGAAGGAACATATTGGATTAAATGTTGGATCCTATTACCAAAGAGCTACTTGCTATTGACCTTAGGACAAATAGATAGACTGCCATCATATTTCTACCATGCTGCAGCACTGAATCACTATCCAGTCAACAATAGGTGGACCAGTATATCTAATTTTGCGATTCTTCGATGCTCGATTGAGTTTGATTCCACTTTCATTTGTTCCAAAACTCATAACTACTGCATTCAAGAGTTTATACTTTTAGCATTGCTGCCTCACAGCGCTAGGGACCCGAATTCGATTCTCAGCTTGGGTCACTCTGTGCGGAGTCTGCACATTCTCCCCTGTGTCTATGTGGGTTTCCTCCGGGTGCTCCGGTTTCCTCCCACAGTCTGAAAGACATGCTGGTTAGGTGCATCAGCCCGTGCTAAATTCTCCCTCAACGTACCCGAACAGGCGCCGGAGTGTGGCGACTAGGGGATTTTCACAGTAACTTCATTGCAGTGTTAATGTAAGCCCGTGACACTAATAAATAAACTTATACATCTCCATAAAAATTGTATTTTTTTTTAAGTGTAGGCTGTCATAACCCACAGTAACATTTTTACAGTCACTAAATATTAATCTTTTCCACTATTTTCATAGAGATGTGTACACTTGTACACAGAGAATTTTGGATGATCGCAAAGGGCAAACAAATTAAAATGATGGCAGCTTGTGTTTGTTATCAATCTTGGAAACCTATCAAAACTTAATGGAGCTGGGATTATTTTTAACATCTGTGGAGATTTTATTTTCTGGAAAATGGTGACTGTCGCTTGAACTGAGTCAGATTTGACCTTTGGGTGACGGCAGGTACAAAACCTGCCAAAAGAGCTTTAAAACTGTGTTCTCCATCTTGTAAAATTACACTTAGCACATCAGATGTACAAGTTTCAAGTATCATTTCAAACATTATACAAGTTCAAAGGTATCCCAATGCAGTCTACTTTTTTTATACAGTGTATTTACAAGCACTCATCACAGTGGATGACTTACTCCACTGTTCTCAACCAAGTTGTCTTCTTCGAGTCTGAAGTCATATCTTCACGGTTTATTCGTGGTATTTTCTTGGGACACATCTTGGGACACTAAGGAACAATTTTAGCACACTCTGTTGCCTGTTAGGGTACACTGAGGGAGAATTTACTTTGGTCAATGCACCTAACCTGCATGTCTTTCAGGAGGTGAGCTGGTAAGATGGATACAAAACTGGCTTGGGCATTGAGAAAGTAGAATATCAATAAAGGACTAATTCAGAAAATATGGGTTAGCATGGTTTGACAGAGGTTCGAGAGGATAGCTTGACTCGAGTAAAATGAAGGCACACAAAGCGGTGGCACAGTGGTTAGCACTGCTGCCTCACAGCGCTAGGGACCCGAATTCGATTCTCAGCTTGGGTCACTCTGTGCGGAGTCTGCACATTCTCCCCTGTGTCTATGTGGGTTTCCTCCGGGTGCTCCGGTTTCCTCCCACAGTCTGAAAGACATGCTGGTTAGGTGCATCAGCCCGTGCTAAATTCTCCCTCAACGTACCCGAACAGGCGCCGGAGTGTGGCGACTAGGGGATTTTCACAGTAACTTCATTGCAGTGTTAATGTAAGCCCGTGACACTAATAAATAAACTTATACATCTCCATAAAAATTGTATTTTTTTTTAAGTGTAGGCTGTCATAACCCACAGTAACATTTTTACAGTCACTAAATATTAATCTTTTCCACTATTTTCATAGAGATGTGTACACTTGTACACAGAGAATTTTGGATGATCGCAAAGGGCAAACAAATTAAAATGATGGCAGCTTGTGTTTGTTATCAATCTTGGAAACCTATCAAAACTTAATGGAGCTGGGATTATTTTTAACATCTGTGGAGATTTTATTTTCTGGAAAATGGTGACTGTCGCTTGAACTGAGTCAGATTTGACCTTTGGGTGACGGCAGGTACAAAACCTGCCAAAAGAGCTTTAAAACTGTGTTCTCCATCTTGTAAAATTACACTTAGCACATCAGATGTACAAGTTTCAAGTATCATTTCAAACATTATACAAGTTCAAAGGTATCCCAATGCAGTCTACTTTTTTTATACAGTGTATTTACAAGCACTCATCACAGTGGATGACTTACTCCACTGTTCTCAACCAAGTTGTCTTCTTCGAGTCTGAAGTCATATCTTCACGGTTTATTCGTGGTATTTTCTTGGGACACATCTTGGGACACTAAGGAACAATTTTAGCACACTCTGTTGCCTGTTAGGGTACACTGAGGGAGAATTTACTTTGGTCAATGCACCTAACCTGCATGTCTTTCAGGAGGTGAGCTGGTAAGATGGATACAAAACTGGCTTGGGCATTGAGAAAGTAGAATATCAATAAAGGACTAATTCAGAAAATATGGGTTAGCATGGTTTGACAGAGGTTCGAGAGGATAGCTTGACTCGAGTAAAATGAAGGCACACAAAGCGGTGGCACAGTGGTTAGCACTGCTGCCTCACAGCGCTAGGGACCCGAATTCGATTCTCAGCTTGGGTCACTCTGTGCGGAGTCTGCACATTCTCCCCTGTGTCTATGTGGGTTTCCTCCGGGTGCTCCGGTTTCCTCCCACAGTCTGAAAGACATGCTGGTTAGGTGCATCAGCCCGTGCTAAATTCTCCCTCAACGTACCCGAACAGGCGCCGGAGTGTGGCGACTAGGGGATTTTCACAGTAACTTCATTGCAGTGTTAATGTAAGCCCGTGACACTAATAAATAAACTTATACATCTCCATAAAAATTGTATTTTTTTTTAAGTGTAGGCTGTCATAACCCACAGTAACATTTTTACAGTCACTAAATATTAATCTTTTCCACTATTTTCATAGAGATGTGTACACTTGTACACAGAGAATTTTGGATGATCGCAAAGGGCAAACAAATTAAAATGATGGCAGCTTGTGTTTGTTATCAATCTTGGAAACCTATCAAAACTTAATGGAGCTGGGATTATTTTTAACATCTGTGGAGATTTTATTTTCTGGAAAATGGTGACTGTCGCTTGAACTGAGTCAGATTTGACCTTTGGGTGACGGCAGGTACAAAACCTGCCAAAAGAGCTTTAAAACTGTGTTCTCCATCTTGTAAAATTACACTTAGCACATCAGATGTACAAGTTTCAAGTATCATTTCAAACATTATACAAGTTCAAAGGTATCCCAATGCAGTCTACTTTTTTTATACAGTGTATTTACAAGCACTCATCACAGTGGATGACTTACTCCACTGTTCTCAACCAAGTTGTCTTCTTCGAGTCTGAAGTCATATCTTCACGGTTTATTCGTGGTATTTTCTTGGGACACATCTTGGGACACTAAGGAACAATTTTAGCACACTCTGTTGCCTGTTAGGGTACACTGAGGGAGAATTTACTTTGGTCAATGCACCTAACCTGCATGTCTTTCAGGAGGTGAGCTGGTAAGATGGATACAAAACTGGCTTGGGCATTGAGAAAGTAGAATATCAATAAAGGACTAATTCAGAAAATATGGGTTAGCATGGTTTGACAGAGGTTCGAGAGGATAGCTTGACTCGAGTAAAATGAAGGCACACAAAGCGGTGGCACAGTGGTTAGCACTGCTGCCTGTCAGTGCCATGGCCCGAATTCGATTCCTGGCTTGGGTCACTGTCTTTGTGGAGTCGGTGCGTTCTCCCTGTGTCTGCATGGGTTTCCTCCGGGTGCTCCGGTTTCCTCCCACAATCCAAAGATGTGTGGCTTAGGTGGATTAGCCAGGCTAAATTGCCCCTTAGTGTCAGGGGGACTAGCTAGGGTAAGTGCATGGGGTTATTGGGATAGGGCCTGGGTGGGATTGTGGTCAGTGCAGATTTGAAGGGCGGAATGGCCTCCTTCTGCACTGTAGGATTTTATGATTCTATAAAGAATGGAATGCTCTCGGTGGGGTGGGGGGGGGGGAAACAAAGCTACAACCACATAAGTAATTTAATTATGGGTGTAATTGTATTTTCGTAAAGACCTATTGGGTAAACAAGGTAGGAAATCCATTGTATTGAGGAATGTGATTAGATCTATACAGAATTGAATATACTTGTCTGATTAGATCTGTATAAAAGATGGCTGATGTGATTAGATCTGTACAGGTTTGAATATACTTGTATGATCTGCATCAAAGATGGCTGTAACAGAATAACTTCGAGCAGATTCTTCTGTTCACACTCAATGGCCATTGTAAGCGCAAAATAAAGTAATACTGTTTGGATTTTCCACGATGTAGGTTGTTCTTTAAAAATTTTCATTAACAGCATAGAAAGCAGAGAGTTGCAGTGGAAGGGTACTTTTCTAACTGGAGGTCTGCAACAAGTGGTGTTCTACAATGATCAGTGCTGGGGCCTCTGTTGTTTGTAATATATATAAAGGAATTGGAGGAAAATGTAGGTGGTCTGACTAGTAAATCTGCAAATGATAATAAAAAAAATTGGGGAGTAGCGGATAGTGAGGAGGATTGTCGGAGGATACAGCAGGATAGAAATCGGCTGGAGACCTGGGCCGAAAGATGGCAGATGGAATTTAACCCGGACAAATGTGAGGTGATGTGATTTGGAAGGTCTACTGCAGAAGGAAAGTATCCAGTAAATGGTAGAGCCTTTAGAAATATTAGCATACAGAGGGATCTAGGCGTGCAGATCCACAGTTCCCTGAAGGTGGTAACTAAGGTGGTCAAGAAGGCGTATGGCATGCTGGCCTTCATCGGTCAGGGCGTTGAGTTTCGGAATTGGAAAATCATGTTGCAGCTTTATAAGACTTTGGTTGGGCCGCATTTGGAGTATTGTATACAATTCTGGTCGCCACGCTACTGGAAGGATGTTAATGTATTGGAAAGGGTTCAGAAAAGATTTACCAGGATGTTGCCTGGTTTGGAGGATTTGGACTATGAAGAAAGGTTGAACAAACTTGGATTGTTCTCATTGGAGAGTTGGAGGGTGAGGGGGGACCTGATAGAGGTTTACAAGATTATGACCGGCCTGGGTAGAGTGTATAGTCAGAGTCTTTTTCCCAGGGTCGAAGGGTCAATTACTGGGGGCATAGATTGAAAGTGAGAGGGGGAAAGTTTAAAAGAGATGTGAGCGGCATTTTTTTCACACGCAGGGTGGTGAATGCCTGGAACGCGCTGCCGGAGGAGTTGGTGGAAGCAGATTCTATAACTACGCTCAAGAGGCTTCTGGATAGATACATGAATAGGCAGGCAATAGATGGATATGGACCAGGTAGAGGCAAGACAATATTAGATTAGAGAGGCATCTGTGTCGGCACAGACTTGGTGGGCCGAACGGCCTGTTCCTATGCTGTACTGTTCTTTGTTCTTTGAAACCGGAGCACCCGGAGGAAACTCATGCAGACAAGGGGAGAACATGCAGTCTCCACACAGACAGTGACCCAAGCCAAAATTGAGGCAGCAGTGCTAACCACTGTGCTGCTACCGTGCTGCCCAACTGTTCCATGTTGAATCCATGTCCACTCTTGGACCTGGATTCCTAGAATTGGAGCTTGGCCAGTGTAATGCCCGTTTGTGTGCCATGCTAACCTGTGATTAACACAGTAGCTAACACTAATGTTTACGGAAGGGGAGAAATTGGATTCTTTGATTCAAAATGCATTCACAAGCATCTAGCTTAAGAAGAAGTAATTAACAAAAGGATTTCCTAAAGGAAGGTCAGATGTGCAAGCCTGATAGTGCTCCTTGAGAAGTTGAAGCTTTAGTGGGTGAAGGAAATGCGGTGAGGAACAACTTTGCATTTCAGAAAGCCTTTGACAAGGTACGACACAGGAAACAAGAAAATATTGATTGGTATGCAGTTGTGGGGAGGGTAGCAAATTTGATTTTAGTTTTAAAAGCCGGTCAGAAGGCAGAACACAGATTAAAGGAAGGGCGATTTCTCAAGACGATTGGAATTGGATCTCACCGTTCTGTTTGGGGATCCCATATGGCATGGTGGCACTGTGGTTAGCACTGCTGCTTCACAGTACCAGGAACCCAGATTCAATTCCTGGCTTGGGTCACTGTGGAGTTTGCACGTTCTCCCCGTGTCTGCGTGGGTTTCGTGTGGGTGCTCCGGTTTCCTCCCACATTTTGAAAGAAGTGCTGGTTAGGTGCATTGACCTGAACAGGCGCCGGACTGTGGCAACTAGGGGAATTTCACAGTAACTTCATTGCTTGTGACTAATAAATAAACTTTAACTTTAAAGATGTAGGGTAGAGGAAGCGGTGTCTGCATTTGCAGGTGATACTAAAATGGGAGTCCCTAGTAAATCACCATGAGGCCTAATGAGCTATCCATAAGATGGGAAAAAATGGCTGCAGATGCTGGAGGACTTAAAGCAGAAAATACTCAACGCTCAGCAGGTCAGGCAGCATTTGTGGAGAGAGAAACAGGAGTAGACGTTTCCGGTTGATGACCTGTCCTCAGAGTGGGAGATATTTAAATTGTTAAAAATAGTTTTAAAAAAAGATGTCACCCATTTTAAGCAAATGCAGGCACAGGGAAAAGTGGGGTGGGGGCTGAAAGGGAGGGACTGTGGATGACAGGAGAGATCAACTGACAAAAGGGATGATGGGGCAAGATGAAATCAAGAGGATAATGGCAAGTAAAGTAATAAAAGTTGTGTCTAAATGAGGTGTAAGTGGTAATAGCTGTAACCTCTCCATTCTGGAAATCTACGGTGCAGGAACATAAGGGCCGGAATTCTCCCATCCCACCCGACACAGGAATTCTAGCAGGCAGGGGGGAGGACCATGTAAAGATTCATTGAAGTCAGATGGGAATTTCCAGAGAATCCCACTCGAGGTGTCCTGAAATTATTTGAACAGACCCAGGCAACTCCATGGACTCAAATGTTCTGATCCAGCAACAATCAGAGCTCAGTATTCCACCCCTTCCTTTGTATTGTTCCAAAAAAAGAACAGCATTTTGTTTGTTTAGCCCCGACCGCCTGAGTGATCCTGGGTTAAAACTGCCGGGTGACATTCCCACTGATGTCTTCTGTATTACCCTGCCTGAAACAGGTGAGGACCTCCTTTTAAAATATGCAGATAGGGGGAGGCCATGGCCTAGTGGTATTATCGCTGGACTATTAATCCAGAAACTCAGCTAATGTTCCAGGGACCCGGGTTCAAATCCCGCCACGGCAGATGGTGGAATTTAAATTCAATTTTAAAATATCTGGAATTACGATTCTACTGATGACCATAAAAATCATAAAAACCCTACAGTGCAGAAGGAGGCCATTCGGCCCATCAAGTCTACACCAACAACAACCCCAGCCCAGGCCCTATTCCCACAACCCCACACATTTACCCCGCTAATCTCTCTAACCTCCGCATCCTAGGACACTAAGGGACAATTTAGCATGGCCAATCAACCTAACCCGCGATCTTTGGACTGTGGGAGGAAATCGGAGCACCCAGAGGAAACCCACGTAGACACGGGGAGAACATACAAATTCCACACAGACAGTGATCCAAGTTGGTAATCGAACCCAGTTCCCTGGCGCTGTGAGGCAGCAGTGCTAACCATTCTGCCACCATGCTGACTGAAACCATTGTCGATTGTCGGAAAAACCCATCTGGTTCACTAATGTCCTTTAGGGAAGGAAATCTGCTGTCCTTACCTGGTCTGGCCTACATGTGACTCCAGAGCCACAGCAATGTGGTTGACTCTCAACTGCCCTCAGGCAACTAGGGATGGGTAATAAATGCTGGCCAACCAGCGACGCACGCCTATGTCCCACGAGTGAATACAAAAAATCAGGGTAAACGGGCTCCAGTTGCTCTTGAGCCAGAGCGGGGAAATGTTGTTTCTTTCTCATCGTGTCCGTTAGACAGCTGCAGCCGTGCACCTATTTTGGGATGATGATGAACCCAACTGTTGTAATCGGCCAGGCCTCATAGCCATGGCTAGTAGAAAAGGGTCTGCTGTTCACCTTGCACAGCCCTAACCCCTGCCATCTCCCTATTCCTGTTCCCGGTTCAAAATTGGCTTTGCATCTCCAATCCATTCCTTAGCTTTCCTAAGTCCTTAATACTTTAATGCCTCCCCGGATGTCATCAGCATCATTTTAGTGTACTTTGGGCGAAGACACTTTTATATGGATAAGTTAAACAATTTTTATTGCTACGTTATAATGTTTTATCACTGTTTCTATGTTTCAGGTGAATATTTATATCTGTGTTTTTATGGTTCACACGCTTGGAGTTAGATGTTCTAACATTATTCTATAAGTCAGAAAATTCCACAATCCCAAATAGTGACTTGGTCCTAAGCATTCCAGACTGGAGAGTTTACTGTATAGTAGAATTTATTCCCAGCAACTGCTGTAAAAATGTATGGGAGCGCAGCTTCTAATCTGAAATTGTTGAGGCCAGAAGGGTGTTATTGATGCGGTACTATTCCGCCTGCTGCCATTCGGGTGCATTACAATGTTGCTGGAGGCTATTGTAGGAGGTGGCACAGTGGTTAGCACTGCTGCCTCAGAGCATCAGGGACCCGGGTTCAATTCCAGCCTCGGGTCACTGTCTGTGTGGAGTTTACACTTTCTCCCCGTGTCTGTGTGGATTTTCTCCGGATGCTCCGGTTTCCTCCCACATTCCAAAGTGCAGGTTGGTGGATTGGCCATGCTAAATTGCCCCTTAATGTCTCAAGATGTGTAGGTTAGATGGACTCGACATGGTGAATGAACAGGGTCACGGGGATAGGGTGGGGGAGAGGGCTTGGATAAGATACTCTTTCAGGGAGTCGGTACACACTTGATGGGCCGAATGGCCTCCTGCACTGTCGGGATTCTACAAAAGGCCAGATCAGGAATGCGACAAGAGTTAAAATGACAGGCAACCCAATGCTCAGGATCACGCTTTAGGATTGAGCAGAGGTATTCCACAAAGCAATCACCCAATCCATGCTTGAACTCCCCAGTGTAGAGGAGACTATATCGTGAGCAGAAAATACAATAACAATAATCTACGTTAACAGTGCTGTGTAAATGGAATAAAAGGTACTTCACAGCAGCATTAGTAAACAAACTATGACACCAAATCACTTAATATTAAGTCAGATGCCTAAAAAGGCCAAAATGAAGTGCCTTAAAGAAGGGTAGAGAGATGTAGGAAGGGTATTCCTGTGCTTAGGACCTGGGCAACTGAAGGTCCAGCCACCAGTAGTGGAACGGTTAAAATAGTGGTTGCCCCAGCTGCTAGAATTAGCAGAGAGCAAATATTCCCGGAGGAGATTACACAGGAATCATAGAATCCCTACAGTGCAGAAGGAGGCCATTCAGCCCATTGAGCCTGCACCGACCACAATCCCACCCAAGGTCCTATTCCCGTAACCCCACATATTTATCCTCCTAATCCCTCTGACACTAAGGAGAAATTTAGCATGGCTAATCAACCTAACCCACACATCTTTAGAAAGGGTGAGGCCTTGGAGGGATCTGAGACCAAGGATGAGAATTGAAAAATCAAACTGGCGATTGAGTGGGTGACAATGACAGGACTGATGGGGGAAACTGGACTTGCTGTGAGCTTTCGGTGATCCCAAGTTTACGGAGAATTGAATTTGGGAGACCAGTAAGGATTGTGTTCATAAGTTCATAAGATATAGGAGCAGAATTAGGACATTTGGCCCATCTAGTCTGCTGTACCATTCGATCATGGCTGATATGCTCCTCATCCCCATTTTCCTGCCTCCTCCCCATAACCCTTCAACCCATTACCAATTAAAAATCTGTCTAACTCCTCAAATTTACTCTGTCCCAGCATCCACCGCACTTTGGGGTAGCGAATTCCACAGATTCACAACCCTTTGGGAGAAGTAGTTTCTCCTCAACTCTGTTTTAAATTTGCTGCCCCTTATCCCAAGACTATGACCTCTCGTCCTAGAATGTCCCACAAGAGGAAGCATCTGCTCCACATCTACTTTATCCATACCTTTTATCATCTTGTATACCTCAATCTGATCTCCCCTCATTGTTCTAAATTCCAGAGAGTATAGGCCTAAACTGTTCAATCTCTCTTCATACGACAAACCCCTCATCTCTGGAATCTCTTGTAATAGATATGTCTCGAGGTAATGAAGACATGAATCAGGGTTTCAGTAGCGGATGAGCTGAGATCGGGGTGAAGTTGGGCAATGTTATGAAGGTGGAAATAGGTAGTCTTAATGATGACGCGAATCTGAAATCGGAAGCTCATCTCGATGTCAGAAGTGACACTGAGCTGGTGAGTAAACTGGTTGTCAGGTAAAGGGTTGGAGTTGGTAGCTCGGGACTGAAGTTTGGAGCAGGGACCCAAAATGATGGCTTCAGTCTTCCCAATAGTTGACTGGAGGAAATTTCTGCTCATCCAGTCCTGGATGTCGGAGAGCAGTCTGATAATTTGGTAAAATGGAGGAGTGGAGAGAGGTGGTGGTGAGTTAGAGATGGGTGTCGTCAGTGTAAAAACTGACACTATGCTTTCCATGATGTCACTGAGTTCTTGTGGCGCAGTGGGTAGCCTCCCTGCCTCTGAGCCAGAAGCTGTAGGTTCGAGTCCCATCCCAGGACTTGATGAGCAAGGAAAGTGTGTTTGAACATGTAGTAATTACGAGGATTTTATCGGGTGGCACAGTGGTTAGCACAGCTGCCTCACAGCGCCAGGGACCCGAGTTCAAATCTGGCCTTGGGTGACTGTCTGTGCAGAGTCTGTATGTTCTCCCTGTGTCTGCGTGGGTTTCCTCCCACATTCCAAAGATGTGCGGGTTAGGTTGATCATGCTAAATTAACCCTAGTGTCGGGGATTAGCAGGGTAAGTATGAGGGATTATGGGATAGGGATTGGGTGGGATTGTGGTCGGTACAGACTCAATGGGCCAAATGGCCTCCTTCTGCACTGTAGGGATTCATTGATTCACTGAGAGTTCTAGCATTGGCTTTTTGCAGAGAAGGTGGTGACGGCAGATTTAGTGGGACAATACCTGAAGACAGAGTAGTGGTTACAAAACCCTCAGTTCCTGCTATCACCAAATTCTCAGCTTCCGGTCTGTTTACGATCCAGGCGGATTGTGGTTTACCCAGCCCTGTTCCTAAGTTCCATAGTTCTGAGCAGTCAGTTCTATGTAAGCTGAGACCGTATGAGCATTAAACAGCAACTTACTCTTACAGAGCACCAACAATATCGTAAACCAGCCCAAGATGTTTCATAGTGGGCTGCACAGTGATTAGCACTGCTGCCTCACAGCGCCAGGGACCCAGATTCGATTCCCGGCTTGGGTCACTGTGCAGACTCCGCACATTCTCCCAGTGTTTGCGTGGGTTTCCTCTGGGTGTTCTGGTTTCCCCTCGGTCCGAAAGACGTGCTGGTTAGGTGCACAGTCACCCAAGGCCAGATTTGAACCCGGGTCCCTGGGTTCTCCCTCCATGTACCCGAACAGGTGCTGGAGTGTGGCGACTAGAGGATTTTCACAGTAACTTCATTGCAGTGTTAATGTAAGCCTACTTGTGACTAATAAATAAACTCTAACTTTTAGTCATTTCTAGAGTTTTGTGCTTTCATGGGTTGAAAGGTAATATGAAAGATTTTCTAAGCATATTTTCTGGCACTGTTGAATCATTCATTTGAACTTGTAACATTGCTGTTAATTGGAGTGACTGACGCATCTTTGGATAAACTGGCATTTTTGCAAGTAATTCAATTATGTGGTTAAAGAATATCTGTCCAGTCGCACTGATTGAAACTCTACTTGGCAAGTTATAATTTAGGCACATAAATTGCCAAATTCATTGCGATCTTGCATTTGGGCATGCTGTGTTGTTGGCATGAAAGTAAAGATATGGCACCATCTAGCTTTTATTTTTAAATTACAATCCATTCCCTTAGACGCACAGGTACGTCTGCTGAAATTCAGACTTCACCGAATGCTTGGTTGTGAAAGAAATTGTGCCAACTTGCTGTTCTGTCACAATCCTTTGACAGACGTCACGTGTATTGTTCATCCATCTCTTGTGAGCGGAGTTGGTACAGTATCGTTGGTACAGCTCGTGTGTTTGCGCTGCTGGCTTTTTGCTGAGAAACTTGTTTAGGATGGATTTGTATTTGAACATTTCTATATGTTGAATGGAGTGTAAGTAGTTTGTTTTAAATCAAAACAGTAGAACCCAAAGTTTGCACTTGGAAATACATGAATCAGGAACTTTTGAAGGAAATGTAATTTTTGAACATAATTCATCAACACAAACTTTTAATGAAATGCATTCAGTTCATAATAAATAGAATAACACGACTGAGGCCTTGGCACAGTGGGTAATTAAATGTTTACTGACTAAGTAAATAGGTAAATCATCTTAGCTCCAGAACATCACTGGAGTTCCTCAGGTAGGGTCCTAGGCCCACCATCTTCAACTGCTTCATCAATGACCTTCCTTTCATCATAAGGTCAGATGTGGGGATGTTTGCTGATGATTGCACAACTGTTCAGCACCATTGTGTTAGTGTTGGGCGGCACGGCAGCACAGTAGTTAGCACTGCTGCTTCACAGCCCCAGGGACCTGTGTTCGATTCCCGGCTCGGGTCACTGTCTGTGTGGAGTTTGCACATTCTCCTCGTGTCTGCGTGGGTTTCCTCCGGGTGCTCCGGTTTCCTCCCACAGTCCAAAGATGTGCGGGTTAGGTTGATTGGCCATGCTAACATTGCCCCTTAGTGTCCTGAGATGCGTAGGTTAGAGGGATTAGCGGGTAAATATGTAGGGATCTGGGGCTGGGTGGGATTGTGGTCGGTGCAGACTCGATGGGCCAAATGGCCTCTTTCTGCACTGTAGGGTTTCTATGATTCATGACTCCTCAGATACTGAAACAGTTTGTGTCCAAATGCAGCAAGACACCGACAATATCCATGCTTGGGCTGACAAGTGGCAAGAAACATTCGTGCCACACAAGTGCCAGGCAATGACTATCTTTGACAAGGGAGGATCTAACCGTCACCACTAAACATTCAATGGTATTACCATCGCTGAATTCTCCTACCTACAACATCCTGAAGTTTACCATTGATCAGAAACTGAACTGGACTAGCGATATAAATACTGTGGCTACTAGAGCAGGTCAAAGGCTAGGAATCCTGCAGCAAGTAACTCACCTCCTGACTCCCCAGAGCCTATCCACCATCTATAAGGCATAAATCAGGAGTGTAATGGAATACCCTCCACTTGCCTGGATGAGTGCAGCTCCAACAACACACTCACACCCATCCAGGACAAAGCAGCCTGCTTGATTGCAACCCTTCCACAAACATTCACTCCCTCCACCACCAACTCATCAAGGTTCCTTAGGCAGCACTTTCCAAACCACGACCACTACCATCTAGAAGGATAAGAGCAAGAGATACCTGGGAATACCACCACCTGGAATTACTCCTCCATGTCACTCACCATCCCGACTTAGAAATATATTGCCATTCTTTTACTGTCACTGGGTCAAAATGCTGGAATTCCCTCCCTAACAGCACTGTGGGTGTTCCTACATCTCGGAGACTGCAGTGATTCAAGGCAGCTCACCACCACCACCTCAAGGTTAACAAGGGATGGGCAATAAATGCTGGCCAGCCAGCAATGCCCACATCCCATAAATGAAAATAAACATTTGTTGGTAAGGGCTGATTTGATTAGATTATTTATTGTCACATGTATTAGTATAAAGTGAAAAGTATTGTTTCTCGTATGCTTTACAGACAAAGCATACCGTTCATAGAGAAGGAAAGGAGAGTGTGCAGAATGAATGTAGTGTTACAGTCATAGCTAGGGTGTAGAGAAAGATCAACTTAATGTGAGGTAGGTCCATTCAAAGGAATGATGGCAGCAGGGAAGAAGCTGTTCTCGAGTCGGTTGGTACGTGACCTCAGGCTTATGGACTGGTGCTTTTGGAAGAAAAAAGAATTTTCAAGAATCTACTCTTGCATACAAATTTATTAAATTTATGATAGATTAGGTTACACAGCTTGCAATGAAGAGTACACTTTTGGCATGACTATGCTTGGAATAGGATCAATGTGGCTAGTTATTAGCAACAAGTTAGTCTGGGTAAAGATGCAGGACATCCATTGTTCTAATGGGTAGGTTGGTGTTGGGGAATGTCCGATTAGAGTGACAAAGCCTTCAAGAGTGAATCCAGACTGCTATTACATATCTTCAACTCTGTACAGCGGCTGAACAGCACTTGCTTGGTTTCAAATATGTCACACATTTGGTTATGTTTGCTTCAGGGGGATTTCAGTTTCTTGCAGCTAATAGCTAAAGCTGGTTAGCCTTTGTGTTGTGCCTCTCTAGAGGGTAGGCTCAACAGGCACTGGACTTCATTCTTTCGAGTTACAGATGTGGTTAGTCACCCTTGTGGTTGTCCTGATTTCCATAAGGAATGGCTCAGAATCTTCTCTGTTCTTCTGGCGACAGAACATCCAACAATCATCTGGAGACAGAAGAGCGTGATTTGTGGCGCTCGCATGGGACATATGTGCACATTGTATAATCTTGAGTTGGCCACAATCCATTTTGCTGCGGAATTGTGTTGAGTATCTGGTTACAAACCCCTTGCTATTCCTCCTCCATTAACCACTGGCCTATATCTTGTTTGCAGATTCTCTAGGTTTCCTATGCTTTTGTTTAGACTTGCGGGAGTGGCTCCTGCCGAGCCCATCAAATATTATTGGGTTCCGGAGGAAATGCTGACTCCAGAGCCACAGCAATGTGGTTGACCCTGAACTGTCCTCTGAAATAGCCAAGCCAGCCACTCGGTTCAAGGGGCAATTAGGGACGGGCAACAAATGCAGGCCTTGTCAGCAACACCCATATCCCAAGAAAGAAATTTTAAAAAAACAGTCTTGCATTCCTGAACTAACCTTATCTTAGTGTTGCAAGATTTGTTGCTTTACCATGGATGGAAAAGAGATTAATTCAAACTTTAACAACTTTGTGATAATTTGGTTCCATTTGTTACAAGATTTTACAGCTCCTTCCTAAATGGAAGGATATTCAAAATCCAGGGCACCTGGTAATTCTTTAGTTGGGAATGCAAAAGATGGCGGATTCAGTCTATAAATCTGAGGAAAAGATTTTTTAAATCTTTGAAATTTCGAAGGGATATTTTACATTAACACGGCTCCCACAGTGGAAAAACTCAATGAAAAGAAATTGTCATTTCAGAGTTTACGTGCAAAGAGTTAGCTCAGTTTTTAGAGTAAATATTTTTTGAAGATTCATTCAAGGAAGTAGGTGCAAGAATGTTGTCTACCATCTGTATGTGTGTGTATGATGTGACGACTTATTTGCTTATTCATCTTCTGTTAAATAAATTCACTCGATATTTTTAACTTAAAACTAGGTCTGATGTGATGCCCTACTACTTTCGAAACCTGGAGTGAGATCTTAGAGGCACAGGATAAATTCAGCAGCTAAAAGCAATTACCAAACAGAGTTTGCTGTTCTCCACCCAGGCACATTACTGAAAGCCTAACTAGCTGGCAAGGCAAGGCTAGACGCAGTCAAAGGTATGGGGAGTTGGGGCTCACCCAACAGTCATGAGAGCCAAAATGATCTTGATTAACAAAGGCTAGAAAGGAACCAAAGGTGTGAGTGCTTCCTTTTTCAGGGCTTTCTGTTCCATACTTTCATATTTTGTATCAGATTCCTCTGGGTTTACATACATAGTTTGGCAGAGGTAAAGATCACGATGAGAGAGAGATATAGGCTACCACTGGGTGATTTCCCACAATACTGTAGAGCCCCTGCTTTTCGGCACTCTGGGAGGGGAATTACCTAGAGAGAGCCGAAGGATAATTGAATAATGACCAGAGTGTACTATTAATAAGTCTACAAAAGGAAATAAGTCTATCATACAGTGCAACTTCAGTAGCTTCGAGTTGAAAGTGAATTCTTTCCTTGTGGGATACAAATATTGTGAACCATCCACCGGAGTATTGTCGTTTCCGTCCAATTCTTCTGGGCAGACTGTGTCTATTCGGAAGTTGTCTCCTAAATAGTGGAGTGCAAGGTATTCACCCTGGATCAGTGGAGTGGGTTGAGGGTTCAGGTTTGGGAGAGGTGCCCCCTTTTCCCCTTGCTAAAAGGTCTAATTAGACCCTTTCTCCACTTAAGGCCCATGCCGAGCCAAATCCTTACTTTATCCCTTCTGTCTGAGACGATTCTGTGCTTTAATTTCAGGAGATTGTGAATTCAAAGTCCATTCCAGGACTTGAGCGCATAATTTAGCTTGACACAAGTGGTTAGAGTAATGTATTTTTGCAAGTGCATTTTCTTGATCTATCTTTCTGTTCAGGTGGACGTGGGTGTTGCGTTTGAAGAAGGCAGGGGTGTTAGCCAAATGTCTTTGCCATAGACTAATTGCTCAAACAATAGCTCCAAAATAGATTATTTGATTTCTCTCATTTGGTCTCTGTGGCATCTTTATATTGCATAGAATCATGGAATCATAGAATCATGGAATTATGAAATTCCAACAGTGTAGTAGAGGCCATTTGGTCCATCGAGTCTGCACCGACTCTGACTATCTTAACCAGGCCCTTTCCCCAGCCCTATCCCCCGTAACCCCACAAATTTCCCATGGCCAATTCACGTAATCTGCGCATCAACACTAAGGGGCAATTTAGCATGGCCAATCCACATAACCTGCACATCTTTGGACTGTGGGAGGAAACCAGAGTACCCGGAGGAAACCCATGCGGACACGGGGAGGACGTGCAAACTCCACACAGACAGTGACCCAAGGCTGGAATTGAACTTGGGTCCCTGGCGCTGTGAGGCAGTAGTGTTTGCCACCGTGCTACATATCGCAACCTTGGAGGTTTATAGCCAAATAAGTTCTTTTTGAAGTACATTTGTAAGTGTTGTAATTTCGGAAATGCAGCAGCCAGGCAAGTACCCAAAATGATGACCAGATACTCTATTTTTGTAATATTGATTGAGAGATAAGTATTGGCTGGGATGTTAGGGATAGCTCCCCTGCTCTTCTTTGATACCGTGGGATGTCTATCTGAGTGGGCAGACAACGCCCCATGCAGAAGACGGTACCTCCAGTGCTGCAGCACTCTCTCAGTATTGCACTAAAGTGTCAGCGTTGATTTTTGTGCTCAGGACCTGGAGTCTTGAACCAGGAACCTTCTGACTCAAGAGGTGAGAATTCTACTAACTGAATCTTAGCAGACTGATCTTGTACACTGTTGACACGCTAGGAACTTCACATGAACTGCAATTCAGGGGAAGCATTGTGGCGTTCTCTGGGTTGTAATTTTGGGATGCTTGCCAAGTTCCTTGTGGTTCTCTGACGGATGTATTATCCAAGATCCAATATTGACTTGAACCTTTAGAATCATAAAATCCCTGCTGTGCAGAGGAGGCCATTTGGCCCATCAGGTCTGCACCGACTCTCTGACAGAGTATGTTACACAGGCTGTCTTCCCTACCCTATCCCTGTAGCTCCAAACATTTAACATGGCCAATCCATCTAACCTACACATTTTGGGGTGTTAATGGGGCAATTTACTGTGGTCAATCTACCTAACCCGCACATCTTTGGACTGTGGGACGAAACCGGAGCGTCCAGAGGGAATCCACGCAGACACAGGGAGAACACAAGGACACAGGGAAACTCAGACCCGAGACTGGAATTGAACCCTGGTCCCTGGAGCTTTGAGGCAGCAGTGCTAACCAGTGTGCCATCGTGTCGCCCTTGTGCCTTCTGAGTTCTGTGGGTGACTATACTTGCAGTAATCAATGCAGTAGCGCAGAGATCTTCAAATATGTTGCTGGTCAGTTCATAAGAGCACCAGAAGCAGCTGTTTATATTCCGGTCTCTGTTCCAATTTTCTTTCTTGTGCATAACTTTCTAAAAATCAATTTCCATCAATTAACCCTCACACCCTGTGAGCAAAACTGTGACTCTATGCAACAGATAATCTTGGATAATGTCATGAGATGGATAAGGAATGGTTAGCGCAGTGGCACAATGGTTAGCACTGCTGCCTCAGCGCCAGGGACCCAGATTCGATTCCTGGCTTGGGTCACTGTCTGTGCAGAGTCTGCATATTCTCCCCGTATCTTCGTAGGTTTCTTTAGGGTGCTTCGGTTTCCTCCCACAGTCCGAAAGATGTGCTGGTTAGGGTGTATTGGCCATGCTAAATTCTCCCTCAGTGTACCCGAACAGGCGCCGGAGTGTGGTGACTAGAGGATTTTTCACAGTAACTTCATTGCAGTGTTAATGTAAGCTGACTTGTGACAAATAAATAAACTTTTTAAAAGCTTTCTTGTGAGAAGGACAACTTAGAGTTCTCTGTTCCACCTCTGGTTTATATATTAATACAGTGAAAGAGAGCAAGGCACAAAGACTCCATTCCAGTGCTATCTCTTCTTCGTTAAATACAAGCTCGTTCAATTAAAGAAGACAAGAAATAACTATAGTACACTCTCTGAAAAAAATTATTGAATGAAAAGCTGAACAACTTCAGCAACAACAGCTTGCATATATTTTATATATTTATAGAGCACTTGCGAGTAAACATCTCAAGGCACTAAAAGTCAGCTTTCCTTGAGTAACCATGTGGCCTTTTGGATCCCAGACTGTGTGCATACTTAAGATAACACAGCTATACTGCAACAGTCCTGCACGCAAAATCACCAGAGGTCATAAATGAGTCATTTTCATGTTAGGTTTTAACCAGTGAGGTTCCATAAGGATCAATGCTTGGGCCTCAGCTACTTACTGTCTACAACTCTCCCATCAGTGATTTAGATGAGGGGACCTAGTGTAATGTAAACAGTCGGTTGATGATGCGAAGTTAGACAGGAAAGTTAAGCTCTGAGAAGAATTCAGACACGCTGCAAAAGGATTGACGTTTCAAACGAGATGGAGTATAGTGTGGGAAAAATAAAGATGAGAGACAAGTAAATGTCAGTGTGCAGGAGTATGGGATACTGGGTCTGAGGTTTAGAAACACAATGGAGCTCCATCATTCATAGAATGTGCACAATGTTGCCGGGTGAATTCTTTCATGTACTCCTTGCTGTTCTTTGTTTCACCAACTGCAATTGTGGGTGAAGTTGGTGGGGAACTGACATGGATTCTCAGGATGTGGAGATGCTGGCGTTGGACTGGGGTAAACACAGTAAGAAGTTTGTTAACCTGGTATGGATTCTCAGTACAATGCAATAGGTGAAATATTTCAGCAAAATGTGTTCTGCCCTTCCATATGATCCTTTCATAGTCAATGAACACCTCTCTCAATCTCCCCTGGGCCTTGCCTTTTCTAGGAAAGAGAGCCTGATAGATTTTCCTGATGAATATAATTTCATTTCAGTTCTGCTACCATTTCTGTAAGTCTTTTTTGCACCTTTTCCAGTGCCTCTATATCATTTCTGTAATATGGGGACCAGTGCAGTGTATGGTACCCTATTGTGGTCTAACTAATGTTTGACACAAGTACCTAACTTCTTTGCATTTCAATTCTCCCCTCTAGAAATGAACCCCAGTGTTTTATTCTTCACTTTCCACGGCCTTATTAACCTGCATCACTAATTCTAGTGATTAGTATATCTGTACCCCTATGTCCCTTTGTTTCTCCATCCCCTATTCCATTTACTGACCAAGCAGTATGGGCCCCCTTCATTCTTCCTAACAAAATGCACCACCTCAAAATTAATGATACTGCATTCATTTGCCAATTATGAGCCTAGTAAGAAGTCTCACCACACCAGGTTAAAGTCCAACAGGTTTATTTGGAATCACGAGTTTTCGGAGTGCTGCTGCTGCTTCATTAGTGATTCCAAATAAACCTGTTGGACTTTAACCTGGTGTTGTGAGACTTCTTACTGTACCCACCCCAGTCCAATGCCGGCATCTCCACAATTATGAGCCTATTCAGCAAGTTCATCAATCTGTTTGGGTGGCACAGTGGTTAGCACTGCTGCCTCACAGCGCCAGGGACCTGGGTTCGATTCCCGGCTTGGGTCACTGTCTGTGTGGAGTTTGCACGTTTTCCCCGTGTCTGCGTGGGTTTCCTCCGGGTGCTCCGGTTTCCTCCCACAGTCTGAAAGACGTGCTGGTTAGGTGGATTGACGCGGATAGGCACCGAACTGTGGCGACTAGGGGAATTTCGCAGGAACTTTATTGCAGTGTTAATGTAAGCCTTACTTGTGACTAATAAATATACTTTAACTGTTCTTTTAACTAGTCGTAGCCTTTCTCAATATTGACTCAACATCTCAATTTTGCAGTTTAAATGGTTACTGTTAACCTGCAGGAGGTGCCAGAGGATTCGGGAGTGGCAAATGTGACACCCTTATTCAAGAGTGTATGTAAGAGCATCCCTAGTAACTCCAGACCAGTCAGTTTAACATCAGTAGTGGGTAAAGTTTTCGAAAGAATATTCAGGGGGAAAGAAATCAATGAATTTGTTAATTAATGAGAACCAGCATGTGTTTGAGTTATCCAACAGAATTTTTGATGAAGTAACAGGGAAGTTTGACGGGAACACAATGAATGTTATCCGTCTGGATTTTGAGACAGAACCCCACAAAAGTCTGATCGTCAAAATTGAGGCTCATGGAATAGGAGGCTCAGTGAGCTTGTATAAAAATTGGCTTAAGGACAAACACAACAAGTTGTGACAATTGGTTATATGGAGGAATGCTAAATGTTGATGTTCCCCAAGGGTCAGTGCGAGAGCCCCACTGCTTTCAGGATGTATTGTAAATGGCTTGTGCAGAACTCAACCTGTGTCAGCAAGCCAGTTCCAACTTCCCTCTTTCTGTGTTTAATGGCAGCGCAGTCAGTTGCATGTGAGTTACCCCCTCAGGAGAAATGGGTTGTAAATTGTAATGTGTTAATCGCTCAATGAAAGCAATATCAAACCAGCTTCTGAATTTTACTGTGGGACAATAAGCACTGAAAAGTCACAGCAGATTTCTTACCTGATAGTACTGAATGGTTCCTGTCGCAAATTCAGGGGATTGTATGTCTGATCTCTAGTTTGGAGATGTGATCTGTCAGTTCAGCACGGAATCCACTTTTGCAGTTTTGCTCTGGACCTCGAGTGAGGACTAAAATAATTAACTAACAGGAGCGGCAGCAAGAGCAACAGCAGAAGCAGTAGCAATTTGCCCCTTGCACACCTCCTGCTCCATGGTGTAGAGGAGATGATCAGAGTGGTGCAGGTCATTGGAGGCAATGCCCACAACACTGGGTGAAGCAGACAGAGAACAGCTCCCTTGGCATCGGTGTCTGAGGATAGTCAGAGTCTGCTGGAAAAAGACTTGCTGCCAACTGATTCTGGTGGCAGTGCTTTGCCAGAGGCTGTCAAGGTCGCCACCACCCTCCCCTTTCACTTTGGATCCTTCCAGTGCTCTGTCTGAGACGTTTGCAGGATCTCCTGGCCAACAGCTGCGTCAGATGGCTGAGTGATGACTTGTTTGCCAGGACAGGTAAAAGTTGCCACAAATGATAAGAGTGAACGGGCACTTTGGTTTGTGGCTCTGACTGACGCATGTCATTGTCAATTGCACGCATCTGGCAATTCAGGTAGCCCGGGATCACCAAGGAATATACATCCAGTACAGTGGCTTCCTCAACATCAATATGTAGCTGATGTTCAGCCATGAAAAAGATGCTAATGCAGGTGTGCACAAGATGCCCAGGCACTTTCCCCGACCCTTTGTTTCTTGTGGTAGTCCACATCTAACATCTTTGTACTTTGAAGCAGGCTTGCCAGCTGACTGCTTGGAGGTGAGGGGTACCCACTTAAAACAGCTGATGACATCCTTAGGGAACCCAACCAGTGAGAGCAAGGAGCAATATAATCAAAGCCATAAGACCAAGCCATCAGCATGCTGAAGATGTGCTTCAGGTAGCTGGACAAATTGGGAGGCTCCCTTCAATAAGCACCACCCAAGGTCTCTGTGAATGGTCGTGCTGTTCTGATGCTGCACAGCATTACACAGCAGTGAGGTTTGGACCTAGGCAGAAAGTACAGCATGTCAGACAGTTCTGAGGAGGAGGCGGAGCGATGAGGCCAAGGTGCCAGCAATGGGCACATTGCCCAGGATGTCCTGTGCTATTGTGATGTTCACTTGGATTCCACCTGTCCAATCAATCTGATAACAGCATGTAAAATCTACTTTCCCTCCAGCCCCCTCTCCAACACCAAACAATGCTGTAAACTCCCAAAATAATCTTTCACAGCCAACACCCCCCTCCCCCCACCCCCCCCCCCCCCCCGCCATTGGCGGCACGGTAGCACAGCGGTTAGCACTGCTGCTTCACAGCTCCAGGGTCCCGCGTTCGATTCCCGGCTCGGGTCACTGTCTGTGTGGAGTTTGCACATTCTCCTCGTGTCTGCGTGGGTTTCCTCCGGGTGCTCCGGTTTCCTCCCACAGTCCAAAGATGTGCGGGTTAGGTTGATTGGCCAGGTTAAAAATTGTCCCTTAGACTCCTGGGTTGTGTAGGTTAGAGGGATTAGCGGGTAAAATATGTGGGGGTAGGGCCTGGGTGGGATTGTGGTCGGTGCAGACTCGATGGGCCGAATGGCCTCCTTCTGCACTGTAGGGTTTCTATGATTCTATGATTGCTTGATGTCACTTTATATCTTGCCATTCATCTCAAGTGCCAGGCATCAACTAAAACATGGGTAAGATGGAGGTGGTGGAATGAAATGCAGGTACTATTTATGTGGCTCAAACATTAAACAGAAATTCAACACTCTAACAGAGTGTTACACATCCATGTGCACACTCTTGTGCAACTACCAACTCTTCCTTTTCCTACTTGATGCAACCTCTGAGGTTGAAGCAGGATGCGCAGATCCCTCCTCGGACTGATGAGTTGCTATTGGTCAACATCCTCTAGGTTTCTGAAACCCAACAGAGGCTATTACAGATGCACCTTTGTCAGGGCAAACCTGGCCGTCGGGGCAAACCTGGCCATCGGGACTTGAGGCAGCACGCGGGTCCTGGACCGAAGTGGGGAAAACAATTGAGACGGGCAGAGGTTTGGGTCAAGTCCCTACTTCAGTGTCCACTTTCAACATCATCCCTCTCATGGGCTAGATGTATTTCCTCGATAGCCGTACGTTGGAGAACACTTGACTCCAGATCGGCCAGGTAGTGACCAGCGCGAGTTTCCTGAACCCTCTTTAAGGGTGCTTTCATAGTGTGAAAGCCATTGGTGAGGGCCGCCTTATACTTGTTTGTTTGTCCCACTTGATATTCCATACAGATGGCCACTCTTTCTGTAGCTGAAGGTTTTTGACATTGTGTTTGATACAGATTCCACCAGACTCCCAACAGTGTGTGTACAGTAAGGCTGGAAAGTCATTGTTGGTCTGTGGAATTCACTTCCTCAGAAAGCAATGGAGGCTGGGTCATTGAATTTATCCAAGACTCGAGTTGGATAAGCTTTTTATCGACAAGGGAGTCAAAGATTATGGGGGGCAGACAGGAAAGTGGAGTTGAGACCACAATCAGATCAACCATGATCTTATCAAATGCGGAGCAGGCTGGACGGGTTGAATGGCCTTATACTGCTCCAAAGGCCTATGTTCCTAAAACCTGCCATTGCACCGCACATTCCGCCTCATAAATATGGTTTTTGTGTACAGCCCCTATGGTTCAGCATCAGTATCCAGTTGAGCTTGGAGAATCGTGTGGCCTCCAAAGCAGACTCTCTCCATGCTGTCCTTCTCTTGCTCACTTCGTGATGTGAGACTCACCAGTCCCACTGAAGTGAGAGTATCTGAGTTGGTACATGGTCTGCATTAGTCCTATGACAGTGCACCCTCTGAGTCAGTGCACTACCTCTGAGGAGTCATCTGCCTCCCTCAGAAGGACGCCTGCAGGTCCTGTGGGAGATTAAGGGCATAAATTAACAATGTTTTAAGTGATCATTATGCGAATGACCATATTTTAGTCACTGTTAACATCAAGTCAACACGAGTGGGTGTTGTGTGCCGTGTGGCTATCTAATATTTAATTCTGCCCCCAGGTAGCTGTCAGAGCATGCTGACAGTCCACTGATGTCCAGCCTTGCCTCCTCTGGCGCTATGAGTTGGCTGAAGGGCCACCTTCAAGTCTCTCTCTGCTTCTTCCTAGTGTTCTGTGCTCCCTTCTGTAAGAGGAGGTAGAGGAAAGAGACCTGTGAATGATGGTATGGGTGGTGTGCATTTGGTGAGAATGACTATGAGGGAGAGGCAAGGCTTTGTGTAAAGATGAGGGTGAGTGCCAGATGGACAGGTGGAGATGTGAGAGAGTGCACAAGGACATGTGAAGTAGGAGCAGTGGACCACACAGGCCGTGGTGCTTGCACTACCATTCAATACAATCATGGCCGATCTTGCCTTTCAACTTTCCTGCCCGCTCCCCAGATCCCTCGATTCCCTGAGAGACCAAAAATCCATCTAGGATGGGCGCACCTGCACGATAGGTTGGTGTGAGGAGTGGTGTGTGCTGGAGTAGGTTTGAGAAGGCAGGATGAAGAAGTTGGTGTGATACATATCAGTAATCAAATATACCACTCTACTTCCCTTTCCTGCCCTGTTGAAGTCATTAAACTGTATTTGACATTGGATCTTGTCACGTGGCACCACGCTCCAGCTGCCTGACCTCCTCCACTACTTTCTTGGTTCCACCGGCTGGCTCCTTACCCTATCAATAGCAAGCAGTATCCCCTCGGTGGGCCTTTGCAACATGCGGCATCACAATATTGAGTAAATACACGACTTAAAACAGATCCCCAGATAGGGGCGGCACGGTAGCACAGTGGTTAGCACTGCTGCCTCACAGCACCAGGGACCCGGGTTCGATTCCTGGCTTGGAGCACTGTCTGTGCGAAGTCTGTGCGTTCTCCCCGTGTCTGCGTGGGTTTCCTCCGGGTGCTCCGGTTTCCTCCCACAGTCCAAAAGACACGCTGGTTAGGTGGATCGGCCATGCTAAATTCTCCCTCAGTGTACCCGAACAGGCGCTGGAGTGTGGCAACTAGGGGATTTTCACAGTAACTTCATTGCAGTGTTAATGTAGGCCTGCTTGTGACACTAATAAATAAACTTAAATGTTTGGGGAACAGCTTTGGAACCTGTGCACTCTGGTCCGTCACTATCTTGTATCCAACTCCATCATCCTTCAAATTTCCCGTTTTCCCGTTAAATACCGGAGTTGAATTCTAATCACGGTGTTGCTATTGTTCCCACTCAACCTAATTGGCCAGCAAACCTAGAAATACCATGTCATTGCAGCAACCAGCATGCTGCCCTTACTGCCGGTTTTCCTGCACACTATTGTATCCTTTTCCTTCCCACTCTCAGCAATTCAGGAAGTCATAATCCAACCCCTAATATCCAGCATTTGCAGACAATAGCAGTTAACCTACGCAGCAGCTCTGTGTAATTCCTGTAGGGATGGTGGTAATGGTGGTCGGTAAGCTGAAAGTTAGTCACTTCAGTAAAATGAACTAATTTTGCAAAAAAAACCCAGAAAATGCTGGAAAATCTCAGCAGGTCTGACAGCATCTGTGGGGAGAG
Organism: Mustelus asterias; assembly: GCF_964213995.1. NCBI lineage: Eukaryota > Metazoa > Chordata > Chondrichthyes > Carcharhiniformes > Triakidae > Mustelus > Mustelus asterias. The sequence goes on along the minus strand of NC_135818.1, from coordinate 9,287,753 downwards.
AATAGCGCCAACGTTTCGAGTCCAGATGACCCAGATGGGAGGCACAGTGGTTAGCACAGTGCCAGGGACTCGGGTTCAATTCCGGTCTTGGTCACTGTCTGTGTGGACTTTGCACATTCTCCCCATGTCTGCATGGGTTTCCTCCGGTACTCCGGTTTCCTCCCACAGTCTGAAAGACGTGCTGGTTAGGTGGATTGGCCATGCTAAATTGGCCCTTAGTGTCAGGGGAATTAGCAGGGTAAATAAGTGGGGTTACGGGAATAGGGCCTGGGTGAGATTGTGGTCAATGCAGACTCGACCGGCCGAATGGCCTCCTTCTGCACTGTAGGGATTCTATGACCCTTCATCAGAGCTAGCAGCTGTAGGGAAGGGTAATCAGGACTTGAAATGTTGGCTCCATTCTCTCTCCACAGATGCTGTCAGACCTGCTGAGGTTTTCCAGCATTTTCTGTTTCTGTTTCAGATTCCATCATCCACAGTGTTTCGCTTTTATAATTTCTTGCAACAAAATGGGTTATTTTTCTTAGCATTGTGAGAATGAATTGATTACCCTGCCCTTTTATAGGGAGCTGAGGAGGTTCCGACCAAGGGCCTATAAAAATTGTGAAGTGATGATAGGTGGGCTGTCAACTCAATATTGAGTAAATATTTGGGGGATCTGTATAAAGTCATGGAAGCTTGAGGAAAATGGAATGATTTTGGTGTGCCACCTTGATATTCTATTACACACTGACATTGTGTTTCACACAGCGCTGGGTCACCAGTCGGCAGATGCGCTTTGAAGGTGGATTTCAAGGTCGGTGCAACAAGCTGGTGGATGGCTGTTACTCATTTTGGCAAGCTGGACTCTTACCTCTCCTGCACCGTGCACTCCATATGGATGGTGAGTGCAACAGCATTGGCCCAACAATAATGTGTGGGCACACTTCCATATCCTGCAGTCACTATTCAAATTGACAAAAAGACCATTGGGTGAACATTAGAACTAGGAGCAGGAGTAGGCCATCTGGCCCCTCAAGCCTGCACCGCCATTCAATAAGATCATGGCTGATCTTTTCGTGGACTCAGCTCCACTTACCCGCCCGCTCACCATAACCCTTAATTCCTTTACTGTTCAGAAATGTATCTATCCTTGCTTAAAAACATTCAATGAAGTAGCCTCAACTGCTTCACTGGGCAGGGAATTCCACAGATTCACAACCCTTTGTGTGAAGGGAATCAGTGGGTATTGGAAACACCAGTCAGGAGAACTTGGGCTTCATCTAATGAAATGAGAGAGCTCATTTGAACTGGTTTTGCAACAAAAACAGAAAATGCTGGAAAATCTCAGCAGGTCTGACAGCATCTGTGGGGAGAGAATAGAGCCAACGTTTCAAGTCATTTTCTGTCATTTTATTTTGTGTGTTACCCATTGGTGGCTGTGTTCTATGGTTCACTGTATAGATGATCGTAGAATAGAATCCCAATAGTGTAGAAAGAGGCCATTTGGCCCATTGAGCCCTGCACCAATAACAATCCTACACAGGCCCTATCCCCGTAACCCCATATATTTACCCTGCTAATCCCCCTGTCACTAAGGGACAATTTAGCATGGCCAATCCACCTAACCAGCATGCCTTTCGGACTGTGGGAGGAAACTGGAACACCCGGAGGAAACCCACGCAGACACGGGGAGAACGTGCAGACTCCACACAGTCACCCAAGGTCAGAATTGAACCCCGGTCCCTGGTGCTGTGAGGCAGCAGTGCTAACCACTGTGCCACGTGCCACTTGGTTAAAGAGATGGGTTTGAATGTGGGTCTTGAACATAGAACATTACAGCGCAGTACAGGCCCTTTGGCCCTCGATGTTGCGCCGACCTGTGAAACCAATCTAAAGCCCATCTAACCTACACTATTCCAATATCATCCATATGTTTATCCAATGACCATTTAAATGCCCTTAATGTTGGCGAGTCCACTACTGTTGCAGGCAGGGCATTCCACGTCATTACTACTCTCTGAGTAAAGAACCTACCTCTAACATCTGTCCTATATCTATCACCCCTCAATTTAAAGCTATGTCCCCTCGTGCTAGCCATCACCATCTGAGGAAAAAGGCTCTCACTGTCCACCCTATCTAATCCGCTGATCATCTTATATGCCTCTATTAAGTCACCTCTTAACCTTCTTCTCTCTAATGAAAACAGCCTCAAGTCCCTCAGCCTTTCCTCATAAGACCTTTCCACCATACCAGGCAACATCCTGGTAAATCTCCTCTGCATCCTTTCCAATGCTTCGACATCCTTCCTATAATGCGGTGACCAGAACTGTACGCAACACTCCAAGTGCTTCCGCACCAGAGTTTTGTACAGCTGCAACATGACCTCATGGCTCCGAAACTCAATCCCTCTACCAATAAAAACTAACACACTGTATGCCTTCTTAACAACCCTATCAACCTGGGTGCCAACTTTCAGGGATCTATGCACATGGACACCGAGATCTCTCTGCTCATCCACACTACCAAGTATCTTACCATTAGCCCAGTACTCTGTATTCCTGTTACTCCTTCCAAAGTGAATCACCTCACACTTTTCCGCATTAAACTCCATTTGCCACCTCTCAGCCCAGCTTTGCAGCTTATCTATGTCCCTCTGTAACCTGCAACATCCTTCCACACTGTCCACAACTCCACCGACTTTAGTGTCATCCACAAATTTACTAACCCATCCTTCTACGTCCTCATCAGATAATTCCAGAGAATGGGAAGACCCACAAAACTGTTGGTGTTCCTCCAACACATTGACTGCAGCAGTTCAAGAAGGCCAGCATACCCCACCTCCTTCTCAAGGGCAGCTGGGGATGGGCAATAAATGCTGGCCTAGCCAGCGACGCCCACAACCCATAAATAAAGGCACCAGTGGAGGTGCAAAGGGAGAGATTGGTACACAAGAGTTGTGGGACAGGGGGGTTGAGAGAATATTTGGGCTTGAGAGATTACAGAGGGCAAGGTTATCAACAGGTTTTTTTAAAAAAGGCTTAGAATTTGTAGTTTCAGGCATTAGGCAACCAGGACTTGTGGTGGATGTCAATGGCTGGGGTGGGGGTTTGGATTAGTTGTCAAAGGAACCTCGGCGAGTTGCATCTTGTAGATGGTGTTCGCTGCTGCCACTCTGTCGGTGGTGGAGGGAGTGAATGTTTAAGATGGTGAATAAGATACCAATCAAGCGGGCTGCTTTAACTAGAAATGTGTTGAGCTTCTTGAGTGTTGTTGGAGCTCCACCCATCCAGGCAAGTGGAGAGCATTCCATCACACTCCTGACTTGTGCCTTGTAGATGGTGGATAGGCTTTGGGGAGTCAGGAGGTGAGTTACCAGCTTCTGATTTGCTCTTGTAGTCACAGTATTTATATGGCAAGTCCAGTGCAGTTTCTGGTCAATGGTAACCCCCAGGGTGTTGATAGTATGGAATTCAACGAGAGTAGTTCCTTTGAATGTAATTGGGGAAATGGTTAGATTCCCTCTTGTTGGAAAAGGTCATTGTCTGGCACTTGTGTGGCACGAATGTAGCTTGCCATATCAATCCAAGCCTGAATGTTGTCCAGGTCTTGCTGCATATGGACCTGAGGAGTCTCAAATGGTGCAGAACATTTTTAATCATCAGCAAACATCCCCACTTTAACTTTATGATGAAGGAAAGTCATTAATGAAGCAGCGACGCCCACACTCGGGCCTGGACACAAAATGCTACAGTGATGCCCTGGGACTGAGATGATTTGCCTCCGCGGACTACAGTCATCTTCCAGTGTGCCAGGTGGGATGCAGATGGAGGCTGGATGGATTCATTCTTAGTGACAAAAGAATTCATGGGGATAAGGGAGAGAGGTTTAGGAGACAGTTTGATAGCGGAGGAGAAACAGTAGTTATCTTTGTTTTACAGGATGGAACTGGTACAATGGGGTAGTTTTGAAAGAGGAAAGTGAGGCTCCTATTCACTGCTTGATGTGGCCCTCCCAGATCTAGCGATGAGTGGTTAAACCAAGTATACTGAAGAAAGCGCCCATATACTAGAGTGAGTGAGGATATAGGCCCCTCTCAGGGGCATGACCAGGGTGGAAGAGATTAAAAGGTTTTACTGGGGACCAAGCCATCAAAGGTGGAGGTAAGGGAATTATTGAGTGAATGGGCGATGGTATTGAATGGGTGGCACAGTGGTTAGCACTGCTGCCTCACAGCACCTGGGATCCGGGTTCAATTCTGACCTTGGGTCACTGTCTGTGTGGGAGTTTTCACGTTCTCCCCGTGTCTGTGTGGGTTTCCTCTGGGTCTCTGATTTCCTCCCAAAGACGTGCAGGTTAGGTGGATTGGCCATGCTAAATTGCCCTTAGTGTCAGGGGGATTAGCAGGATAAATAAGTAGGGTTACAGAAATAGAGCCAGGGTGGGATTGCGGTTGGTGCAGACTCGATGGGTCTGCACTCTAGGGATTCTATGGATAGCCAGAGTCTAAGTAGTTGGGAGCTTTCAAATGCAGTTGTAAATACTACGGGGGACTGTTTTCCAAGAGTGGATGTGGAAGGAAGTGTGTTTGGAAAAAGGGTGATGGATGTAGATGGAGAGAGATACCAGGAAATGGTCACAGATGATAATTAATGGCATTGTAACTCATTTCAACAGCTGAGTCATGTTGACATCAGGGTTTTTCTCTCTGAATTTGTTAATGAAGAAGTTATTTCCAGTTCTGCTAATGTTGTTACTTTGATTTTTAATGAGTGGAGGATTTGTTTTTCTCACAGTGAGGGGTATTAGTACCGGAGAAAGCTTCCCTTTCATCTTTCCGCCTTTCCTTTCCTCCCCAGAATCAGTGTGTAATCTGTCCTCATTCAGAATATTAATGATATTCAAAGGTTCTTCTTGAATTTTAACCTCTGAAGTTTCCCCATGACACCAATCTGGCATTTCTGCGGTAGTTTATCAATTATTTCCACACTTAATTGGGCCAAAGATACAGAGACTTAGTTCAGTAAGAGGTTATGGAGGAAGGAGCGTTTCATCCCTTTGACAGCACCTTCCAAACCCGCGACCTCTACCATGTAGAAGGATAAGAGCAACAGATGCACGGGAACACCATTACCTGCCAGTTCCCCTCCAAGTCACTCACCATCCTGACTTGGAAATATATTGGTCGTCCCTTCACTGGGTCGGAATCCTGGAGCTCCCTTCTAAACAGCACTGTGGGTGTATCCACACCACACAGACTACAGCTGTTCAAGATGGCGGCTCACCATCATCTTCTCAAGGGTAATTAGGGATGGGCAATAGAAGTGCTGGCCTAGCCAGCGACGCCCATGTCCCATGAATTCTTTTTAAAAATCCCGTTGCTCACGGCTGGATTCCAAGACAGTCCTGCATGTCCGTTTGTAAGTCACAGAAATACAAAGGCATTGACGTCAGTCGACACAAGTAAGTTTATTCGTTTCAAAACATTTGGGACTTTTAATGGGATGTGGGTGTGGTTGGCAGGGCCAGCATTTGTGTCCGTCCCAAATTACCCTACAGAATAGGATATCAATTTTATTTTTCCTGTTTCAGGTAGACGTGTAGTAATTGTACTGTGCTGTAATGCTTTTGTAGGGAAAAATGCTCTCAGTATGACACACTGGATGTTCCATCAAGAAGCACTACAAGAGTATATCCTACTGTGTTGTCAGAATTCCACTGGAGGACTGCTCGACAAGCCTGGCAAGTGAGTGGTAATTTTATGCTGGTTTCACAGTACCTTGTCACTTTGGGTGCTCTAACCGGTTTCTGACTGCTTTAAGTACTAATTGGAGATGCATCCTTAATGAGTGGCTGTGGTAAAGGTGCCTCCTTGACAGCTCGATTGCGGGATGAACTGTAGCAAAGGCTGGGAGACTTGAGTGAGAAACTTTAGTTGGTGGGAGAGGAGACAGGTTTTATGATTTTGTGACATACTGTGTTACTGAAGTGTGAGCAAAAATTACCATGCAAGATCAGGTTGTCTTGGTTCATTGTCAGACAAGAATAATGTGCATTGATTCATCGCACAGCATGTTTTAAAATTGCTCCCTCAACTTTTAGTTACACCCTCAGCATCACTTCTGAGTCATGACAGACTATTTTCTGTTCGAGTTTTTTGTTGTCAATGTTTGAATATCTATCTCGCTAACTGGATCCCGCTGTTCAACACAAAGAACAAAGGCGGCACAGTGGTTAGCACTGCTGCCTCACAGCGCCAGGGATCTGGGTTCAGGTTACTGGAGCTTGCACGTTCTCCCCGTGTCTGCGTGGGTTTCCTCCAGGTGCTTCGGTTTCCTCCCACAGTCCAAAGATGCGCGGGTTAGGTTGACTGACCATGCTAAATTGCTCCTTATTATCAGGGGACTAGCAGGGTAAATATGTGGGGCTACGGGGATAAGGGCTGGATGGGATTGTGGTCAGTGCAGACTCAATGGGCTGAATAGCCTCCTGCTGTACTGTAGAGATTCTATGATTCTATGAAAAGTACAGTGTAGGAACAGGCCCTTCGGCCCTCCAAGCCCATGCTGATCATGATGCCCCAACAAACTTAAAAAAAACCTTCTGCCCTTACTCGGTCCGTATCCCTCTATTCCCTCCCTATTCATGTACCCATCCAGATGCCTCTTAAATGTTACTAATGTGCCTGTTGCCACCACCTCCTCTGGCAGCGCGTTCCAGGCACCCACCACTTACCCCGCACATCTCCCTTAAACTTTCCCCCCCTCACCTTGAACCTGTGCTCCCTTGTAATTGACACTTCCACTCATGGAAAAAGCCTCTATCAGGTCTCCCCTCAGTCTCTGCCTTCCCAGTGAAAACAATCCTAGTTTATTCAACCTCTCCTCATAGTCAACACCCTCGAGACCAGACAACATCCTGGTGAACCTTCTTTGCACCCTCTCCAAAGCTTCCATGTCAGGCACACGTCCTAGGGTACTGGTCAGGCTCACCAAGTTTGTCCAATTGGTGGTTTTGTGAGCTTCCAAGATGGCTTCAGCTACAAGATTTTTTAAATTTTTATGTTTTACTACAAAAACATCCTAAATAAATAGACATTTAAATCAGCAAACTGCTACAAGCAATTGTGCAAACTAGCTGTAGAAATGCATCATCCATTTTATTTAGATGGAAGTCACAGAAACAGGGTAACTGCGGTTTAGAATAATGCAGCAGTGACCTGCAGTAAAGCAAACTAGTTCCAACATTTGTAAAGAAAAGTACAATCTCAGGCCTTTGGGTCAATTAATACCAGGTAGAATCTTGCAGTTTGCTGACACGGTAACTGTTAAACCAAGTGTATCAGCATAGTGAGTCTTTACATAGAATCATATCATAGAATCCGTATTGTGCAGCAGGAGGCCATTCGGCCCATCAAGCCTGCATCGACAACCATCACACCCAGGACCTATCCCCGTAACCCCGCATATTTACCCTACTAATCCCCATGACACTAAGAGGGAATTTAACATGGCAAATCCATCTAACCCGCCCATCTTTGGAGTGTGGGAAGAAACCCACACAGACACGGGGAGAACGTGCGAACTCCACACAGACAGTGACCCAAGGCTGGAATTGAACCCGGGTCCCTGGTGCTGTGAGGCAGCAGTGTTAACCCACCGTGTCACCTCAATTTCTCTCCTATTCAACCAATGGCCACCTCGGGTCTCGCAATGGATCTGACGAAGGAGACTTTTGATTTGATTTGATTTATTATTGTCACATGTATTAGTATTAGTGAAAAGTATTGTTTCTTGCACGTTATACAGACAAAGCATACTGTTCATAGAGAAGGAAAGGAGAGGGTGCAGAATGTAGTGCTACAGTCATAGCTAGGGTGTAGAGAAAGATCAACTTAATGCGAGGTAGGCCCATTCAAAAGTCTGATGGCAGCAGGGAAGAAGCTGTTCTTGAGTCGGTTGGTAAGTGACCTCAGGCTTTTGTACCTTTTTCCCAACGGAAGAAGGTGGAAGAGAGTATGTCCGGGGTGCATGGGGTCCTTAATTATGCTGGCTGCTTTTCCGAGGCAGCGGGAGGTGTAGACAGAGTCTGTGGATGGGAGGCTGGTTTGCGTGATGGACTGGGCTTCATTCACGACCCTTTGTAGTTTCTTGTGGTCTTGGGCAGAGCAGGAGCCATACCAAGCTGTGATACAACCAGAAAGAATGCTTTCTATGGTGCATCTGTAAAAGTTGGTGAGAGTTGAAGCAGACATGCCAAATTTCCTTCCCTCCTGATAAAGTAGAAGCGTTGGTGGGCTTTCTTAACTATAGTGTCGGCATGGGGGGACCAGGACAGGTTGGTGATCTGGACACCTAAAAACTTGAAGCTCTCGACCATTTCTACTTGACGACTGGAGGCATTGAATGTGGGCCATTGGACATGCTAGCTTTTGTGGACCAAATGATGGGACTTCATACTTCAATACTTGTGATGTTGAACCTCGTTGTATGTATTTTTCTCTCTTCCACGCTTCCCCCCCACCCACCCCACTCCTACAGGTCGCGGGATTTTTACCACACCTGCTATTGTCTAAGTGGGCTTTCGGTGGCACAGCACTTTGGCGGTGGAGACTTGCTGCACGAAGTCATTGTGGGTGACGAAAACAACCGGCTGGTAAGTGATGTTTGGTTGGTAGAGGAACTGTGGAGCAAGTAAATAAAACCAACTCCAAAAGGATGGCCATGAAATTCGCAATAAACGTTGTGAGAGAGTTATAGTGAGTGATCGAGCTGAAAATATTTTCCCATTGTTGTTTTTAACCTAACGTTTGTGCTGTATTTAACAATATTGCCATGAATAAAGATGATTTTAACATAGACTGACATTTGCCAAACCCTAATTATGTACTGAATCCTCCCAAATTGTAGGCTGCTTCTCCTAATACAGTTAGCCACTCGGTATAGTTTTGTATCTAAGATGGATACTAGCACTCATTTAACATAAAATATTTCAGGCATAACTTTTTAAAAAAGTTTATTTATTAGTGTCACAAGTAGGCTTACATCAACACTACAATGAAGTTACTGTGAAAGTCCCCTAGTCGCCACACTCCAGCACCTGTTCGGGTACACCTGAGGGAGAATTTAGCATGGCCAATACACCTAACCCGCACGTCTTTCAGACTGTGGGAGGAAACCGGAGCACCCGGAGGAAACTCACACAGACACGGGGAGAACATGCAAACTCTGCACAGACGGTGACCCAAGCCGGGAATCGAACCTGGGTCCCTGGCGCTGAGAGGCAGCAGTGCTAGCCACCGTGCCGCCCAACACTGAGCAATATGGCTGTACAAATGTGAGGAATTCCTCCATTGTAACCGTCCACACTTAATAAGTTTAAAGCAGGAACTTTCTCTCAATTCAGATGAGAACTGTTTCCACCACCATGACTTTTTAATCACCTCAGCTGCAAATCTTCTATCTAAACGACAGTCATTAAAGCTCTTGATTAACAGCCACTTATTTTAAGTTTATTTATTAGTGTCACAGGTAAGCTTACATTAACGCTGCAATGAAGTAGGGGATTTCAACCCTCAAATTAAGGATAAATTCGACATAAACGGTATGGGGAGTGCAGAATTTTTAAGATGTACTCAGGAAATTTTTTTTTAGCCAGTATGCAACAAGCCCAATCAGAGAAGGGACAATTTGGAGACACATATATTTTAGGAAATGAATCTGGGCAGGCTGAAGGGGTGTCGGTGAAAGAGGATTTTGGTGGCAGTGATCATAGTTCGGTTCGATTTATATTAGTGTCACAAGTAGGCTTACATTAACACTGCAATGAAGTTACTGTGAAAATCCCCTAGTCGCCACACTCCGATGCCTGTTCGGGTACACTGAGGGAGAATTTAGCACGGCCAATGCACCGAACCAGCACATTTTTTTAACTGTGGGAGGAAACCGGAGCACCCGGAGGAAACCCACGCAGGCACGAGGAGAACGTGCAGACTCCGCACAGACAGAGACCCAAGCCAGGAATCGAACCAGGATCCCTGGTGCTGAGGCAGCAGTGCTAACCACTGTGTCGCCCATATAGATTAGGTTGTGGCTTGGAATTCCGGTCAAGGGTTTGAGCACAAAACCTTAAGCTGACGCTCCAATGCAGGACTAAGGGAGCAAGAGATCCCATGGCACCGTTTCAATGAAGCGCAGAGGATTTATCCCTGATGTCATGGCCAATATTTATCCCTCAATCGATATCATTTTAAAAAATCTGGTCACTTTGCTGTTTCTGGAGCTTGCTATGAATACATTTGAGTGCATTACAGAAGTGACTTCACTTCAAATGTACTTCATTGGCTGAAAAGTGCTTTGGGATGTCCTGAGGTCATAAGCGTTCTGTAAATGTGTGGAGTTTGTGCATTCTCACCGTGTCTGCGTGGGTTTCCTCCCACACTCCAAAGATGTGCAGGTTAGGTGGATTGGCCATGCTAAATTGCCCTTTAGTATCAGGGAGACTAGCTGGGGTAAATAAGTGGAGTTATGGGGATAGGGCCAGAGTGGGATTGTTGTCAGTACAGGCTTGATGGGCCGAATGGCCTCTTTCTGAACTGTAGGGATTCTATGATGTTTTTAGATAATTCTGCAAGTGTTTACTTTTTTTAAACCTGAAGATTGACAATACAATTTGGCTATTAAGATTCCACCTACCTCCCTCCGTACATATATATTTATTTTCTTGTTGGTGTCTTGCCAATAACAGCTATTTGGAAGCATAAGAAAAGAAATAGGATAGAAAGAGGCCACTTGGCCCATCGAGCCTGCTCTGTCATTTAATAGGATCATGGCTGATCTGTGTGTGGTCGAAACTCCCCTTTCCTGTCTGTCCCCCAGATCCTTTAAACTCCCTCATCAATTAAAAATCTAACTCTGCCTTGAACATATTCAATGATGAGCCTGCACTGCTCTCTGAAAGTGAATTCCAAAGATTAACTAACAGCTCTCTGAGGAGAAAAATTCTAATCCAGTTTCTATTGCAGTTTGATTTATATTTACATACGTGGAATAGATGTGGGAATATATTGGCTGGGACATTGAGTACCGGAATTGGCAAATTGTGTTGCAATTTTTAAAATCCTTAGGCCACATTTGGAGTATTGCATTCAATTCTAGTCGCCACACTACCAGAAGGACATGGAAGCTTTGGAGTGCAGAGAAAGTTCACCAGGATGTTGCCTGGTCTCGAGGGTGTTGGCTATGAGGAGAGGTTGAATAAACTAGTATTATTTTCACTGGAAAGACGGAGGCTGAGGGGAGACATAATAGAGATCTACAAAATTATGAAAGGCACAGACAGGGTGGATAGTCTGAGGCCTTTTCCCAGGGTGGGAGTGTCAATTACAAGGGGGCACGGGTTTGAGGGGGGAAAGTTTAAGTGAGTTTTTCACGCAGCGAGTGGTGGGTGCCTGGAACACGCTGCCGGAGGAGGTGATGGAAGCAGGCACATTAGCAACATTTAAGAGGCATCTGGATGGGTCCATGAATAGAGGGATACGGATGGACTGAGTAAGGGCAGAAGGTTTTTTTTAGTAGGGGTTTCGTGAATGGCACAGGCTTGGAGGGCCGATGGGCCTGTTCCTGTGCTGCACTTTTCTTTGTTTTATATATTGTAAAATACCTCTATTTTTCAACAGGAACCGATCCATCCTGTGTACAACATTGGTCCCAAAAAAGTAGCACAAGCTGTTATGCACTTCCTCAAGCTGCCAGTTCCACAGATGAAGAATAGTTCAAATTAAATTCATTATGCATTCAAAATAATTAAGTTGTGTAACCTGAGTGCTGAGAATTGTGGTTCGCAAGGTAAAATGATTCAACGTGACGCAGGAACCAGTATCAAGTTGTTTGCTTCTTACGACAGCAAAGAAACAAAAGAGCCATCAGCCCTGCCTAAGCTGTGGCTTGACTAGACCGGTCAATGTTCAACAACTTGCCTCTGAATGCTGCAGGAACAGAGACTGGTGTCTGAATCTCCGAGAAGTGAATAGGGGATTGGTGTAAATAGAGCACTGTGCTTTTTACTGGCTTCAGAAGTAATTTATCACAGTTGCAATAAAAGTAATCTTTCCAAGCATTTTCATTTTGTCTGGATTAATTTTCAGTCTTTCAGAACGGTTCTTTGCGCTTTTTCTAAAGAAAAGGATCATGTTGCGTAACTGCAGAAAATGTATCAAACTTGGTTCGAACGGTTCACTATAGTTTGCGAATCAGCATACCATAATAAAATGGGCTGAACGGAGAGAGAATGGTCAGTCGTAGGGCCTTTACTGTATGTGAAAATCATGTCGAGGAAGGCAAAGTAACCGTTTTATTAAACTCTGCCGTCACGTTTTGTGCTGTGTGAGGGGCCTCCAGCACTGTTCAATGACAGAGAGGTGCAAGATTATTTGAGGTTCAAAGACAAGGGGGGAGATTCTCCGGCCTCCCGGCCGCATGTTTCCCAACGGGAGTGGTGGGATTCTCTGGTCCCGCCGCTGTCGATGGGAATTCCCACTGACGCCACCCTACGCCGGCAGGACCAGTGAATCCTGCCGGCACGAACAGCCGGAGAATTCTGGGTGCGCACTTGTATCACCCGGCACTGTTCATACCACTCTGCGCACATGTTGCAAAATGAGGATGACCCAGATGTTTGAGAATTGTCCAAGTTTCTAAGCAGCTGTGTCTCCTGGAACTTGAAAGACATGGATATCACTCCCTCTGTCAGTCCCAACCATTCCAATTATGGCCAGGCTATAGAATTGTTCCTGTATGCATGCAGCACGATGCTCTTTGTCAAACGGAAAGATCTTGCATTTCAAGGATTATGGTTTTCTAATTGCAGTTGACAGTATTTGCTGAATGTGAATGCAATTCCCCCCCTCTTCACAATGCATTAGTTGTGAAGTCACGTTAACAGATAAGTGCCTAACCTTCACTTGGTGCCTCCTCAGTACACTTTGCCTGCGATTCCAATCCTCCTGCACCCACAGCTGGGTGTACTACCTGCTGCGTTTAAAACCTTTCCTCTTTGCTTCTTCGGCTAACTTATTCTCAACGGTTTGATTGCAGCTCTAAATATTGAACTTCCATATTTGGCTCTGACCATCATGTTGATGTTTATCCGCGTCCTTTTTAAAAATGTGTAAATGCTCTCTGAAAAAGATGATGAATGCATTGCCGTGTTTGGTTTGGTTTGCTTGCCATCGGAATTCAGCTTCATCCAGTTTGTAAACAATGATTAACATGTGACATGTGTGTTTCTGTTTTTTAAAAAGAGGTCAAAATTGACATTGTTGTAACATGACAAGTAAAGGTGCAAACTGATTTATTGAAATGAAACGTTTGCTCGGACATTGTGACCTTGTCTGCCTATCTTTCCAACAAAGCGGTGCGATTTTTATATCTTTTTTTGACTGATTAAAAATAAAATCAAGTAAAATATTGCATTTGTTTTGAATTTCTAACCTTGCTGATAAAAGGTTTACATCTTGATATCTGACTCGGAAAGGGTGAACCAGCTCTTAAAATAACATCAGCTGTGATGGGACAAAGGTTAGCACCAAAGTAACACCACAGCAACACTTCTGTTACAACTTTTCACACCTTGTCCTTATCTGGCATAGGTTAATAAAAGTTGACATTTTTGCTCGGTGCAAAGATTGGTCTGGATTTTGCAGCTGTAATGATATCAAAGCTGTCGGTGTTGAAAGCTGTCAGAGATTCCCAGTGCCGTTGCAGTTTCCACAGATGAAATCCTTAGAAATGGCTTGAATTGACGGGAGTATCCACTGATGCAAAATACTGTTCATGTTGGAAATCCAAAATAAAAACAGAAAATGCTGGAAATATTCAGCTTGTATCTGTGGAGAGAAAAACTCAAGTCAATGACCTTTCATGAGTTCAGTCCAGCATTTATTTTCTACTTTTACACCCTCATTGTTGAATGAAGTGTAACTGGGTTTTTTTAACAGCGCACCAAGTTCATAAATACAGCTGAACAACCTCTCTGACCCTGAAAAACTACAGAATCTTTATTTTCTCATGATATAAATGCCGTAGGTTTTTAATAATTGCTTTAAAGTTTGTTTATGATATTTCCGCCTCTACTTTAATCCCTGGTCTAAGTCCCCTTGATCTTTATTTCGATCTGTAAAATGATTAAAAAGTGAAAAATAATCAGTACATTTTATTCCAATTTGTGTGAACTTGTGTATTACAGCACAAAGTGGTGCAATTTTTATACCTTTTTGACTGATTTAAAATAAAATCAAGCAAAATATTGCATTTGTGTTGAATTTCTAATCTTGCTTAGATCTAAGATCTAGAAATTGTGGTTTTTACTCACTGTGGTTGATAGGGCTCTCAAATGTGTCTGACCCAACCTCCGGGCCACTGCTCTCACCGCTCTCCTCCCTCCCAAAACCAGGATAGGTCCCCCTTGTCATCCCACCCTCCTCCGCATTCAAAGGATCATCCTGTGCCATTCTGCCAACTCCAACATGATGCCACCACTCAACACATCTTCCCTCAGTCCCCCTGTCAGCATTCCTCAGGGACCGTTCCCTCCGGGACACACTGGTCCACTCGATCACATCCAACACCTCACCCACTGGCAATGGCACCTTCCCATGCAATTGTAGAAGGTGCAACACCTGTCCCTTCACCTCTTTGATGTTCACCATTCCATGGCCCAAACATTCTTTTCAGGTGAAGCAGTGCTTCACATGCACCTCCTTCAATCTGGTCTATTGCATTCGCTGTTCCCGGGGCGGTCTACTCTATATCGGAGAGACCAAATGCAGACTGGGTGACCGCTTTGCCGAACACTTTCGGTCCGTCCGCGAGCAGGACCCAGACCTTGCTGTCACTTCAACACACCACCCTGCTCTCTGTCCACATGTGCATCCTTGGCCTTTTGCAATGTTCCAGTGAAGCCCAATGCAAACTGGAGGCACACCACCTCATCTTCCGATTAGGCACTTTACAGCTCTCCAGACTAAACATTGAGTTCAACAACTTCAGAGCATAAACTCTCTCCTCAACCTCCACTCCATCGCCATTTATTTTATTTCATTTCTTTTCATCTTATTCATTTTTTACTTAGTTTATATTATTTTCCCATTTCTAAAATCTCGCTTGCTCCCCCCTCCCCCACCCCACCCCACTTGGGCCAACTGCTGCATTCCTGTACCTTTGTTCTGCCATTTACACATTCTGATCTCTTAATGGATGCTATTAGCACAATTCTCAGCCTTTATCACCACCATTTACATTCACTTTATCTTTTTGTCCATGCCATCCCTATCAATTCCAACCCCCCTCTCACTCACACAGTATAAATATTGTCCAATTTTCCTAGTCTTCAGCTCTGACGAAGGGTCATCCAGACTCGAAACGTTGGCTCTATTCTCTCTCCACAGATGCTGAGATTTTCCAGCATTTCTTGTTTTTGATGTAGCGCATTTTATTTCCTGGTTATGTCTGAAAATTCTTCAATCTGATTGGTCTGTTTAGCCGGTTCGATGACACTAATGTTACTGGAGGATGAAAATCTCTCTCAGTTGAAAGCATGATCAAATTGAGGAAAAATTAAATCCATGTCAGGGAGGCTGCTACTGACCACAAAATCCAGGATATTACCTGCTCAATAAACATGACAGCTTTTGTATCTTGTAGTTGAATTTTAAATTGAACTTGGGCAGAAATACAGGTCAAATCTGCTACACTTCCAGCAATTACAGTGAGCAAAGTAGGTTAGTTTCCAACATTTTCTGTTTTATATTTCGGATATCGCACATCCATAGCATTTTGCAAACCGTCATGAAAACTTAATACCGAAAATCCTCGGGTTCCAGATATGTACTCTATTTTAAATTGAATAAAATACAGCATGTTTTCAAAACCAAATACCATTTATTCTGTCAACTTTGGTATTCATTCACCAGCTTTTCATGTTCTCCCAAATTTGGCTCACAATTTCTCCTTTTTCAGTTCAAAAAAGTAAAACTGAAAATCTCAGATTCAAGCAATAGCTTTCTTTTGAATTAACAGTTAAAACTCCAAACACCTGTTAAATAGTTGTAACCGTCCTTAGGCAAATGTGGGAAGCATAACAAAGGAAATAGGGTACCAGAGATCAGGGTAACACAAGGGGGAAGGTGGGGGGGGAAGAAAAAATAAAGATGCTATACTTGAATGTACAAAACATTTGCGACAAAGCAGATGAATTAAGAATGTGATGCAATGTCTGTTATAAGGCAGCACAGTGGTTAGGACTGCTGTCTCACGGGCCAGGGATCCGGGTTTGAATACGGTATCTGGTGACTGTGGCGTTTGCACGTTCTACCTGTGTGTGGTTTTCCTTCAGACGCTCCGGTTTCCTCCCACAGTGGTTAGCACTGCTATCACACAGCACCAGGGACCCAGGTTCGATTCCCGGCTTGGGTCACTGCGAAGTCTGCACGTTCTCTCCGTGTCTGCGTGGGTTTACTCCGGGTGCTCCAGTTTCCTCCCACAGTCCGAAAGACGTGCTGGTCAGGTGCATTGGCCATGATAAATTCTCCCTCAGTGTACCCGAACAGGCGCCGGAGTGTGGCGACTAGGGGATTTTCACAACTTGTTAATGTAAGCCTACTTGTGAGAAATAAATAAACTTTAAACTTTTTAATAAATAAACTTTTAACTTTTTAAGATGTGTGGGTTAGGTGGATTGGCTATGCGAAATTACCCCTTAGTGTTCAAAGATGTCCAGATTAGGTGGATTCACCACTGTAAACGCACAGGGTAATGGGTGTAGGGCAAGGGGTTGGGCCTGGGTAACATGCTCTTTCAGAGAGTTGGTACAAACTCCATGGGCCAAATGGCTTCCTTCTGCACTCTAGCGATTCTAAGGAGACGTGTAGCAGAATAAGCAAGATTGGGAATTAATATTCCAGGCTACTTGAGATAGGAAAACAAGATGGAACAAAGCCAGAAGAAAGGAAACTGATTTGGAAAGTCAAGGTGCTGAATCAGTTTGAGTTGAGCGAAGAAGCAAGTGTTTATGGGCCTCCTACAACAGTTGTCATCTCAGACAGACAATGAATCAGGAAATTGGAGATGCATATAATGAAGGTTAAAATCCCGGGGCAGTCTAATTTTCACATACTCAAAACGTACAAAATAGTAGCAGTCCATTTGGCCCCTTGTGTCTGCTTCGCCATTCACGGCTGACCTGTTAGTGTTTCAAATTCCACATTCTCATCTACTCCCAATAACCTTTGATTTTCTTGCCGAAGAATTTACCTCCGCCTTAAAAATAATTAATGATCTACCTCTACCGCCTTCCGAACAGAGGGCATTCGGCCTCCATGTAGCATCTTTGGAATCTCCAAGTGTCCCAAATCTCGATAGCTATTTTAGTACTGTTAAAGTATCGTTACTGTTGTGATGCAGGGAAATCCAACAGCCAATTAAAGTTCCACAAACAGCAATGAAACAATGGCCAGATTTTGTTTTCAGTGATGATGCCTCCAGAATAAAATTTGGCCACAACCACAAGGACAGACTGCACCTGTCTTTAAATTCCCATCCAAAAAGCATCATCTCTGACTGTGCAGCACTCCAACTACTGCAGTAGAGTGCCAGCATGAATGCTGTCCTCAACTCAGTACAAGACCATAGACCACAAGAGATAGGAGCAGAATTAGGCCACTCAGCCCATCGAGTCTGCTCCGCCAATCAATCATGGCTGATATTTTTCTCATCCTCATTCTCCTGCCTTTTCCCCATAACCCCTGATCCCCTTATTAATCAAGAACCTATCTATCCCCGTCTTAAAGACACTCAATGACCTGGCCTCCACAGCCTTCTGCGGCAAAGAGTTCCACAGATTCACCATTCTCTGGCTGAAGAAATTCCTGCTCATCTCTGTTTTAAAGGATTATCCCTTTAGCCTGAGGTTGTGCCCTCTGGTTCTGTTTTTTCCTACTAGTGGAAACATCCTCTCCACGTCCACTCTATCTAGGCCTCGCAGTATCCTGTAAGTTTCAATAAGATCCTCCCTCATCCTCCTAAACTCCAACGAGTACAGACCCAGAATCCTCAACCGTTCCTCATATGACAAGCTCTTCATTCCAGGGATCATTCTTGTGAACCTCCTCTGGACCCATTCCAAGGCCGGCACATCTTTCCATCAATACGGGGCCCAAAACTGCTCACAATACTCTAAATGGGGTCTGACCAGAGCCTTATACAGCCTAAGAAGTACATCCCTGCTCTTGTATTCTAGCCCTCTCGACATGAATGCTAACATTGCATTTGCCTTCCTAACTGCTGACTGAACCTGCACGTTAACCTCAAGAGAATCTTGAACAAGGACTCCCAAGTCCCTTCGCGCTTCTGATTTCCTAAGCATTTCCCCATTTAGAAAATAGTCTGTGCCTCCATTCCTCCTTCCAAAGTGCATAACCTCACATTTTCCCACATTGTATTCCATCTGCCACTTTGCCCACTCTCCTAACCAGTCCAAATCCTTCATCAGCCCCCCTGCTTCCTCAATACTACCTGTCCCTCTACATATCTTTGTAGTGAGACCTGGAACCTTGTGACCAAGGCAAGGCACAGAGCCAGGACTAACACAAGGGGCGGAATTTTCCAGCCACGCTCGCCCCAAAGCTGGAAAATCCCACCTGAGGTCAACGGACCTTTGCGTGATCTATGTCCTGCCCACTACGTTTCTTGTGGCGGGCGGGACAGGAAAATTCTGCCCAAGATCTTTTGCACTGCCTCCATATGAACGAGTGGCTGGGGAAATATGTCATTAAATCAGAAAGGCTGGAGGCAAGGAGCACTGGACCTAACGGCATTTGGGGCAGAGCAACCAGAGCCATAATTAGCCTAGCATGTTAGAGGCATAACAGGGCATCTTGGTTCCATGGAATGCACATCCTGTTCCAGAAAGTGTTATTAGCTGGAGGATTTCAGAGATCGAGCAGCAGCTGATATCATTGCAGTGCATCCATGAAGTTAACTTTTATTTGGACAGTACATTTCTGGAGGTGAACACACTGCAACTTGAGAGTGTGCAGGCAGGGAGGAAATGGGTGACTACCAGACAGTGAAGCAGAACCGAGCAGGTAGTGAGGGAAGGGGGAGGGGTGAGAAGGGAGAGAAGATAAGGCAATTGTACAAGGAGATTTAATAGTTGGGGAACAGACACAGGTTTCTGCAGGGGTCCCAACACTGGTTAAAGAAACAATTACAACTGTGAGAGGGGAATGGTACGCTTGAATGGTCATTAAATGAAGCTATTTGGGTTTCAACTGAGGAATAAGAGGCAGTCACACTGCAAATGGTCTACAAGTGACCCCCAAACAGATTCAGATAGAAGAGCAAACATGTAGGCAAATTGCTGAGAAATGAAAGGGCAGTAATAGTAGAGGGATTTCAACTCTCAAATTAAGAAGGATAAATTCAGTATAAACGGTATGGAGTGTGCAGAATTCTCAAGATGGACTCAGGAGAATTTTTTTAGCCAGTATGTAACAAGCCCAATCAGAGAAGGGGCAATTCGGAGACACGTTTTAGGGAATAAATCTGTGCAGGCAGAAGGGGTATCGGTGAAAGAGGATTTTGGTGGCAGTGATCATAGTTCGGTTAGATTTAGATCTAACTGGCGGCCGCTACCCACAGCTAGCGAACGCCTGTACTACACGCAAAGGATCAGATCAGATAGATGTAAAGACAATAGGAAGGTTTAGAAATTTCAGGGCTGTCCTCGTCAATAGAACTGATACTGAAAGATGGGCAAGTATTTTTGAAAAGATTAAGAAAAGAGGGAGGAGAAATTTGATGCCTAGTTGAAGGATTGCACGACTTGAAAACTGCTTGACAGAAAACTGCTGAGATAAAGATCAATGAAGTGATGGAGAGACGTCAAAAGGTCAAAAGAATATAGTTGAAGTTTAGAAGTCAAAGGTGATCCACACACACAAAATGCAAGAAAATAGACAATGGGGGGGTTGGGGGGGGGAGGGGGAAAGCCTAGGAGAAAATGCTGATGACAGCATTTCCCCACCATCTGGGCAATCCTAATTGAAGTTCACATCAACAAACACTGCTTTAAATCACATGATGGCCAAAAATGAGTGTTTTATACTTCCGACAAAATGACAGAGGTTGGAACTATCTAGGATCCCATTTTGATTAGGTTTGTATATAATGTTAACCTTCCAGTCCATTTTTATTTGGAACGCTGCATTAAATATCAGGTCTGAACCCGCAACTTGTGTATCGAGCAAAGAGCTACCCACTAGTGACGGACACAACCACTTCACTGAGTTCTGTATCAAATACTCAAATAGCAGGTAATTCCTATGGTCAAAACATTTCAATCATTTTGTAAGTTTCCCCATCCTTTAGGATGTTTGATTCCCAGTTACCAACATTCAGATTGCACCCTTCACTGGCAGTATCATCTTTGTCACTCAATAGACTGCACTCTCCTGGCAAAAACACATTTTATTTATTAATTATTAGTCACAAGTAGGCTTACATTAACGCTGACAATGAAGTTACCGTGAAAATCCCCGAGTCACCACACTCCGGCGTCTGTTTGGGTACACTGAGGGATGATTTAGCGTGGCCCACACACCTAATCAGCTGGGCCGAATAAGAGTGCGGAAGACAGTAAAATTACAGTTTTTGGATGTTTTCGACACTGGCACCAAAAGAGCAGTCGAGTGCACGCTGTTGTGTAGTCGCAACTGTTTTAAAAATCTCAGCATGGCTGCCCAAATTAAATAAATGCTTCTTACAAACAAATGACTGCAGGGCAGATTAAGGCTGTCCTTTCACATTTGTGTGTGAATATGAGAAGTGTCTCAATGCCATTGCTGTCGGGGGTTTGTTCAAACTATCTGAATTCACTGCCAGCTACTTCAGGTCAAATAACCTAGTTTTGTTCCAAAGTTGCAGGGGGTCATAGAATGTAAATAGTGGGATGTCGGCTTCTGGCATTGTCTCCTTGGAGGCCCTGCAGTTAATTCTTTTTTAAAAGCTCATGCGTTTTGAACCTCATTAAAAAAGCGAGGCCGGTGACTTCACAAAGAACAAAGAAAGTTGCAGCACAGGAACAGGCACCTCGGCCCTCCAAGCCTGCACCGACCATGTTGCCCGTCTGAACTAAAACCGTCTACCTTTCCAGGGACCATATCCCCCTATTCCCATCCTATTCATGCATTTGTCAAGATGAAGTCACTATTGTATCCGCTTCCACTACCTCCCCCGGCAGCGAGTTCCAGGCATCCACCATCCTGTGTGTAACCTTGACTTTTTCTTTCATATCAGGTCACAAAAGCATGTATAAGACCAATTCTATTTGTACATTAGATTGATCATCGTTTTGTTATTCATTGCGTTACTCAGTGTCCTCCATATTACTTGGATTTACATACCGAGAGGACTAGGATTTGCCCTTTGAACCTCTGCCACTTTCGCTGTTTAAAGGAACTGAGAACATGTTAAAATTTGGAGTTAGATATATTTACAGCCGGCTGAAGAAGCAGATTTCTCAGTACAATGCGTGCAGAAACAGCATGTACACACATTTCTCCCTACATTGACAACAACAGGTAGCACGGTGGCATAGTGATTAGCACTGCTGCCTCAGCACCAGGGACCTGGGTTTGAATCCAGGTTTGGGCACTGTCTGTGCGCAGTTTATATATTCTCCCCGTGTCTGCGTGACTTTCCTCTGGGTGCTCTGGCTTGCTTCCACAGTCCAAAAGACGTGCTGATTAGGTGTGTGGGCCACGCTAAATCATCCCTCAGTGTACCCAAACAGACGCCGGAGTGTGGTGACTCGGGGATTTTCACGGTAACTTCATTGTCAGCGTTAATGTAAGCCTACTTGTGACTAATAATTAATAAATAAAATGTGTTTTTGCCAGGAGAGTGCAGTCTATTGAGTGACAAAGATGATACTGCCAGTGAAGGGTGCAATCTGAATGTTGGTAACTGGGAATCAAACATCCTAAAGGATGGGGAAACTTACAAAATGATTGAAATGTTTTGACCATAGGAATTACCTGCTATTTGAGTATTTGATACAGAACTCAGTGAAGTGGTTGTGTCCGTCGCTAGTGGGTAGCTCTTTGCTCGATACACAAGTTGCGGGTTCAGACCTGATATTTAATGCAGCGTTCCAAATAAAAATGGACTGGAAGGTTAACATTATATACAAACATACAAATTAGGAGTAGGCCACTCAGCCCCTCCCCTCAAGCCTGCTCCACCAATCATCAAGATCATGGCTGATCTGATTGTAACTTCAACTCCACATTCCTGCCGACCCCCCGATAACCTTTCACCCCCTTGTTAATCAAGAACCTATCCACTTCCGCCTTTAAAATAATCAAACATTCTGCTAACACTGCCTTTTGGGAATGTCATGATGTGGAGATGCCGACGTTGGACTGGGGTAAACACAGTAAGAAGTCTAACAACACCAGGTTAAAGTCCAACAGGTTTATTTGGTAGCAAAAGCCACTAGCTTTTTTTGCTACCAAATAAACCTGTTGGACTTTAACCTGGTGTTGTTAGACTTCTTACTAGTGGCTGGTTAGTCTAACTCGTGGTTAGACTTCTTAGAGTCTCATGATCCTCACAGAAAGAAATTCTCCCCATCTCTGTCTTAAATGAATGACACCTTATTTTTAAACAGTGACCCCTAGTTCTAGATTCTCCAACACGAAGAGGAAACATCCTCTCCCCATCCACCCTGTCAACGTCCCTCAGGAACTAAGCGCTTTCGATCAAGTCGCCTCTTATTCTTCTAAACTCCAGCGGGTGCAAAACCTAATCTCTCCAACCTTTCCTCATAAGACAACCCGCCCATTCCTAGAATTAGTCAAGTAAACCTTCTCTGAACTGTTCCTACCGCATTTACATCTTTCCTTAAATGAAGAAACCAATACTGTACACAGTGCTCCAAATGTGGTCTCCCCAATGTCCTGTATAACTGAAGCATAACCTCCCTACTTTTGTAATCAATTCTCCTCACAATAACATTCTATTAGATTTCCAAATTACTTGCTGTACCCGTATACTGGCCTTTTGTGATTCATGCACGAGGACACCCAGGATCCCTTGGTGCCTCAGAGCTCTGCAATCTCTCACCAATTTATTCTTGCTGCCAAAATGGACAATTTCACATTTGCCCACATTATTGGCCAGATTTTTGTTCACTCACTTAACCCATGTCCCTTCGTAGCTTGCTTACACCCTCTTCACAATTTACTTTCATATCTTTATGACAGCAAATTCAGCAACCATATCTTCAGTCTCTTCATCCATATTATTTATATAAATTGTAAAAGGTTGAGACCAGCACTGATCCCCGTGACACACCACTCATCACATCCTTCCAACCAGAAAAAGACCCAGCTAGCCAATCTTCAATCTATGCCAGTATGTTCCCTCTACACCATGATCCTTTATTTTCCACAGTAACCTCTGATGTGGCACCTTATGAAATGCCTTCTGGAAATCCAAGGACAGAACATCCACCAGTTCCCCTTTATCCATAACACGTCTGAAAGACATGCTGGTTAGGTGCATTGGCTATGCTAAATAGTCCCTCAATGTACCCAAACAGGCACTGGAGTGTGGCGACTAGGAAATTTTCACAGTAACTGCATTGCACTGTTAATGCAAGCCTACTTGTGACACTAATTAAACTTGAACCTTTGAGGTCTCCTTCTTAATTTGGTGTCTCATTCCTCATACTGTCTATATAGAACCTCCTTTCCCATCCTGCCTGTCGTTAGTACCTACATGGACCATGACTACTGGATCCTTCTCCTCCCTGTGCAAGCCCCTCTCCAACCCTGAGCAGATGTCTTGAACCTTGGCACAGGGCAGGCAACACAGGACTCTCGTTCCTTTCTACAGCCAGCTCCTTTCCCAGTGGTGGAGTGAGAACCAATCCTAAAGGGTGAGAAAGATAGAAAGAGCGAAGGGAAATAAGCACCACATTCTCTCTCTTCCCGAACTCTAAGCTTGCACTCAGTTCTTTGCTGCTCTCTGTTTGCCCATTAGGCAGTGGTGCTCAACTTTCACAGCAGGAGATTTGGACACAAATTACCTCCACCTAGCACCTCTGAACCATAAAATAGGGAGCTACCGTGATGTACCAGAAAATGCAGAGAAATAATTCTCCTTTGCAGCAATAAGGTCTTCTAAAGTGTTTAAACATATCGCAAGTATCACTTAACAGAAGCCTTTAAAATTACAATGGGGTAAGATAAGGTAGATGTTGCAAAGATTTTTCTACTTATGGGGAGAATGAAGGATCATAAATGGAAGATGACTATCACTCTTCCACTTGCGAGGGGTAGCGAGAATGAAGTCTCCAAACTTTGGGGAGATTGGATAAGATCATCTGCTGCACTTCTTTTAATGGCTCACTGCTTTTCATGGCTCAACACATCGATTCCAGAAAGTCTGCCACAAGTGTCACACATGAAGTTGTCCCTTGCCGGTGATGGCAATCTCTGCTGCTGTTGTTTGCAGGGCTCTCGTCTGCTTTGGAGCCTCTGAAACCACGTGCTGTTGGTGAATTCATGCCCACAGCTGGTGCCGCCATTTGCACAGATTGTCAGCCAAAGTTTCCCCACTCATTTGACAGCATCCTTGAATCAGAGCTTTGGCTGCCGCCTTGGCGATCTCTTGGCATGGGCTATCACCCCATGGGAATCTTTCATTTTGGATGCACGCCCAAGCCTGCAAAGCCTTCTTTGCTTGATTAGCACAAGCATGCTTGCAAGTTTGTTCTGGAAAGGACTGCCACATTGATTACTTTATTTTTCCACGCTTAAATTGTAGACACTGGAAATGGAAGTTATTGAGTTTTGTTTTTGGGTAGCAGTGAGTTGTCCAGACTTTGCTAACATACAGCAATGTGCTGAGGGGACAGTCGATAAGCACCTTGAAGTCACTGTTCTCTTGCACAGTTGAAACGAATACAGTTTAAGGTTTTGCAACATCTTGTCAGTACATCAAATACAACAGGAAAAATATAAAGCTCCGACTATGAGCCAGAAATATGCTTCTATACTCCTTCCTCAACCCAAGATGAACGTCATTCGCAGATCCTCTTGCATGAACCACAAACATATGGGCAGATTTATACAATTACAATTTACTTTACTCCCCAAAATAATTTTGTGTGTGATTTGTACAACCAATAGAGAAGAGAAACTTTTAATTGCACCAGTGGATTGTGTTCATACAGAAATTAAATGTAAACAGCTCTCAAACAAGTATTAAGTGCATTCCTTTATGAAGAATCTTCCTTGTTGGAAGATGGATTTAGGGTGTAAAGTCATCCTCTGCATTAGAATCGCTGTTTCAATTAAACAGATATCCTGCTTAGTGTCAAACGGGACCGCAATGGATTAAAGCCACGAGTAGAATTAGATATATTCTAAGCCATAGTTACAAAGATCGATCAAAAGCAAATTACAATAGCACCATACACAATTAATTCTGGATGGAGTAATCCATTGGTCTTAAGATATTTCTAACAAATGTGTTGCATTTCTATGGTCCTTTTGTCAGAGATGTACATACCTATTTTTAAAATACTTTTCCAAAATCTAATTTTATTTAACCTTCAATTAGAAGGATTTTCCAAAGTTGCCAGCAGACATGTACAATTGGAGAATATAAAAACTGCAGAGGGACCCTTCCGTGACATTGTTGTTCGATAGGATAACTGAGATTCCAATTCAGGAATACTTCATTGACTGGAGTACTTCAGGATATGCAACGGGCAAGAAAAGTGCTACATACATTGAAGTTCTTATTCTTTTTTTAAATTTAAAGCTACGCTGTTCACCTCAAAGGCTATTGCTATACAATAGCTCCTGCGAGCGATGCACTTCATATTTTAATTTAGCAAGAATCCCATGTTTTGGGATTTTTTTCATCTTCTTGTTAACTATACAGCAAGATAAACGTTATTTTAATGCAGGTAGATTGAGTTAAGTGATTAATGCCACAATTAAAAACCACAGTAAATACCACAAATAACAAGGATAAAATAGTTTTTATTTATAGTCTCATAGTAAAGGTCAGCCTCAACTTGCAAGACAATTCTTGGCAGTATGTACAACATACCTGTAATTTCCATGGAATGGAATCAAATAACAACAAGAGACAAATCTACATAATGCTACAAGCTAGTTTAAGCTTAGACCAATAATTGAAAAGGCAAAGACAGACAAATGTACACACACACCCCCGACACAGCCTGAATGGTGCTTGGCAGCCAGTTGATTGTTCAAACATCAATAATTAGCAGTAATGGAAATCAATTTAATTTTGTACATTGTATTATGCAGACTGAGGCTTAAATACAATTATTTTGGTTCCTGCTAAAACACAAACCTCAACATACCCATTTTGGATGTATTGACAGATGTTATTTCAGTGCCGTAAAGCATAGCTTTAGGGCACTTAAGCTGTTCCATCATTTCATAGGGTTACGTAAAAGCAACTCAAGGCACAGAATATTTGATTATTTTTAAATCTGTAAAACATTGAAGAAATATGAAAAAACTTGTCTGAAGTAAATAGTTTTGAAGTTCGTGACTTTTTAATATCAAGTGACATCGAACTTCTGTTTCATAATTGAAATTAATAAAATAAGATCAAAAGGGTCTCAAAATAGGATTTAAGATTGGTTGCGCATGACCAACCATTTGCAATATACACCCATACAGATTAATAGTGCATCAAATAACTTGTGCCTTCCTTCTTCAATCTTTTAATAACATACATTTTCAAATCTAGACTTTCGCGCCCCCCACTGGGTGCCACAGCTAGTGAATAAGTCTTAAGAATTGCTGCAAAGTTCCTGTTGCAGTAGACGGAGTCCTTAATAGTTTGACAGCTGCCATTTTGTAATTTCGTAAGGAAGAGCAGGGAGTCCTTCTACTGATGAAATGTGATGCTACCCTGCTAACAGCATCTATTGTTATAATCCTTGGAGCACAACAGGGGTCTGACAGAAGACAAACTGAAAAGTAAAGCTATACACAAGAATCCCTAGTAAAAGCCAGCCAGCTTATTGCCTGAAGGGGTTCAGCTTGCCTCCATTCGCAGTTTCTTTCTGGTCTGGGGTTCTTCAGTTTCTGACTCTGAAGTCGAGTCAGAGCCTCCATCAAAGGCAGAAACAGCACTGCCCTTGGGATTGGTGTATAAGCTGCTGTCGGAGGATGAAAAGTTGGCCTGTAGCTGGGCGGCTGCCCGTGCCTTTTCCAGTGCACGTACTGAAAGAGAAAGGCAGTTCACTGATAAAACCAAAGCAACAAATCCATTTACCACACACTGCCACAGCGAAATCCCTTGCTCCAGCTGACTTTCACCTGCACTGATCTAAAACTCATTTTGGCTCACCATACTAAATCTGCTACTTTATAAAACTGGACGTCAAACAAGTTAATTGCAGCCGGACACAGAAGGAATGTTCTCTGCTCAGCAGACAGCAAACTTGCAATCTCTTTACTGATGCGAACCAAGGGTGTTTAAAACTACCTCCCCTTCCTCAAAATTTACACAACCTCAGTCACTTGTATCTCACCCCCTCCCCATCACATTATGTATAATTTAGCTTGCAGCTACAGTTTTGTGTTGATCCACTTCTATTCTGCTGGCAGCTCTCTTTATGCTCCATTTCCAGGTTATCACAGCACAGCCCATGCTGAAAGCCAATGTTAGGGCTTGCAAGCTGGGACCCCATACATGGGGGAAGGGAAAAAAAATCATGGAGACGCTGTCCTCAAGCGATTTCGACATTAACAGAGGCAAGAGTCTTCCTTACAAGTGATTGAGATGCAAACTCAACGTCTCCATCCATCCTTCCAAAACTGCCCTCATATGCTGCATTTACAATCGGTTATGCAAATAAAGATTTGGCCTAACATCAGGCATGAGATGACAACAACTGGTCTGGATTCTCCTTTTCTCTTGTTGAACACCCACACATCAAAGTATTGGGAGAAGGGATCTGGCATCGTCTCTGTTCAGCATAGGTTCAGGGTGATCACACAAGTTGATGTTGACATTGTTTCAGGTTTGATGACACTGAGTAAATCACTACAAGTTTGATTTCGGCATATTAAAACAGAATTATTTTAATTGCTTAACTGTGTACGGACCATCTGCACTGTACTATTGCTACCACCTTGTGGTAAAGCAGTTGCTGAGCAGTGAAGCTATGCAGGATCAGTCAAGCAGGGCAGCTGTGCCTCCTACATCAGGATATCTTGAATGGAAGCTGAACCCTAAGACTGGAAAAGAATCAACCTTTTCCTACGTCAATTAAGAACAGGAGCATTAAACAAGTGAAATGAAACGAACCACAATGTGTCCATGCAGCTACAGGAAATGGGGCTGCAAGGAGAGAAAATGGACGGATTGGGAAAAACACTCAACATAAGGGACATAACTGTACATGGAGTACATTTGACTCAAACAGTTTTCTGGAACACGTTGTTTTAATGCCCACCCCACCAAAAAAAAAGGAACCGTGCCAATCCACAGCCTACAACACAAAATAAATGCCTAGATTTCAATAATTATTCACGGGAATGCAGCAATCATTCTCAGACAGCTGCTTAATTTGCAACTTTATTCCAGCTGCCTTTAACACAATTCGTCTTTTAAAGACGGTGCCCAGGAAGAAATGCCAAGATTGGGAGGCAACCTAAAACATAATATTTTCATACGAGCTATTCAACTGATGATTCAAAGCAGCTGCTTGTACAATCCAGCTTCTGCTGATTTGCACACTTGATATTAAACTGAAAGTATTGAGGGGTGGTAAAGTGGTTAGCACTGCCGTCTCTCAGCGCCAGGAACCCAGGTTCTATCCCGGCTCGGGTCACTGTGCGGAGTTTGCACATTCTCCATGTCTACATGGGTTTCCTCTGGGAGCTCTGGTTTCCTCCCACAGTCCGAAAGGCATGCTGGTTAGGTGCATTGGCCATGCTAAAATTCTCCCTCAGTGTATCCGAACAGGTGCCAGAGTGTGGCGACTAGGAGATTTTCCACAGTAACTTCCATGCTGTGTTCGTGTAAGCCTACTTGTGACACTAATAAGTAAACTTTAAAACTTAGAAAGAGTTGTATTTTTGAGAGTCTTTCACAGGCAGCGTATCCCAAAGCACTTTACAGCCAATGAAGTACTTTTGAAGTGTAGTCACTTTTGTAGGAAATGTAGCAACCAATTTGCACTCAGCAAACTCCCACAGACAACAATGTGATGATAACCAGATTATCTGTTCAGATGATGTCAATTAAGGGATATTAGTCAGGCCATGTATAAACTCCCATCTCTTTTTTATAGTACCAGGTGATCTTTTGGTTTAATGTCTCAACTGAAAGAGAGCATCTCTGGCAATGCTACACCGGAGTGCCAGCTTCGTCTTTTGCGCTTCAAGTTCTGGAGTGTGACTTGAACTTTATCTTTCAACTGGGAGGCAAGAGACATCCCAACTGAGCTACAGATGGCAGTGGCAGTGTCAGAAACTCACACAAGTTAATGGACAACTATGACGATAACTTTGATACAGCTCAGAAAAAGAGATTCTGTTCATTCATTAACAGAGTCTGGATGTGCCACATTTTGTTTTTCTACAGATGTCATCAAGAACTGCAGGTTCGGAGGAATTCATCTTTTTGAGGGTGGCAGACGAATCAGAACGTTCAAAACCTAATCTCAGATTTCAATTTTTAGAATCTCTCTCAGCATGAAACACCAGGCCAAAGCCAGACATGGAAAAAAAAAAATCCGATGCTTTCGTGACTGCTTCCTGATACTTCTGCTGATTTTCCATCCGAAGCAGGAATCACATGATGCTAGGTACTGCTCCAGGGAAAATGTGTTCAAGGCAACTTATTTACTTGCTGCTTTGAAAATACTCTTCTGCAGTCAACTATTAAACCAGTCGTAATGCTTTTGGGCAAATCAACACTTGAAGGAAAAACAACATATGTCAACAAAAGTCTTAAGCAAAAAGAAAATCAGTCATGATCTAATCGAAAGGCAGGCTGCCTACTCCTGATCCCACATTTTATGTACCTCAAGTGTCACTTCAGTGATGATATCATTAAAATGAAAAGTTATGAGTGTATTTTATCGGGTACAAAAAGAGGCATGATTCCACGCGTTCAATATGCTGAAGCATATGAATATAAAATCACTACTGTAATTTCTGAATTTAACATCTCCACATTTGCTTGTCATTAAATATACACTGCTTCTACATCTCATTATAAACATTAGTCAGTCAACCTCTGCCAATCTAAAAGAAAATAGCAATTTAAATTAGTTCTTCAGTGAAGTAATCTTTTCCTTTCCAGCACTGTCAAAAAACGTACGTAAAAAAAAAATCATATTTATTTATTCTATGCCAACCTCCAAGCTAGACTGCCACAGGACAATCGTTAGCACAGATTTCAAATTTAGAACATCTTTAAAATAGCTGCAAGTGTTTTGTTTAATTACTGGGCTTTTCCAAGGGTTCTTAGACAATTCTATTCAAATGCCCATCAAATCCCAAATGCAGATTCGCTCATCCAAGCTCCCTAGAATATACAAAACTGCAATTGAGGCCCTTGAACAGCAAAGAGAAGGATTAATAAAAACCTTCAGAACACTTGTCCATGAAAATAATTGCTCTTACGACCAAGGACATAAAATTATCTTTCCAAAGTCTTTTGTGTTATAATGATCAAAGAGTGTTCCCTGTTCTTCATTGGTTTTAAAATTGCATCTATTTAATGTTGGAAAAAGCATTTGACATGAAGAGGAGTATTAACTGCACCAATTTAGCTAGCCATAATAGGTAGAACACTTCCTGCATTGAACAGATAATCTGTAACTGGATAACTAAAAAGGTACACAGCACAAAATCTTAGTTAGAATAACTAAGCCCATGACAATTTCCAGATTGGAGATCAAAACGTGACAAGTGGCCTTAAACAAACAATCCATTTCTTTCAAAAAGATGCAATTAATAGAACTTTACCTTGCTGCTCAAGCAGAGTATTCTGTCGCTTTAGGTCATCAATGTCTTGCTGGTGTGTGTGATTTTTCCGTCGCATATACTGAATATACTCTGTGGCTTTATCTAAGATTTGGGCACGGGATGCCTATTGAAACAAGTTTCAATAAAGATCAAGTTAAAGTTATTGAACTGCTTCGTGTAGCATCAACTTTCAAATCCAAATCTTCATTCTATCAAGGAAGCAAAACGTCGAGAGCAGTTACTAATCAACTAAACAAAGGCCAAACTAAACATTTGTTAATTGAATGAACCCCACAAGACGTAGACTTCTAATCAATTTGAGCTTAAACATGCAAAATAGATGGGCTTCCATTAGCCAGAAGTTTTTCCAGTGAGTAACTGAAGCAAGGATGTATGCACAATCTTATGCTGAATTACTTTTTAATCTGGTATGGGGGTGGGACTGACATTGGCAACCATTACAGTTGGCCTAACAGAAGAGAATG
This sequence comes from Mustelus asterias, assembly GCF_964213995.1. NCBI lineage: Eukaryota > Metazoa > Chordata > Chondrichthyes > Carcharhiniformes > Triakidae > Mustelus > Mustelus asterias. The sequence goes on along the minus strand of NC_135818.1, from coordinate 9,256,187 downwards.
AGATTCAGTTCTCTCCATGCAGGCCCAACTGATACAAGGCCCACATGATGACTACTTCCTGAGGTATTGCAAAGTGGCTGGCACATAGAGCTATATCTCAAAAAGGCTTTGGAATCTTGTAGAGAAAAATCTGAAGCATCGTAAATGAGAAACATGCTGGTTCTATTCAGTTACACGCACGTTTTGTGCAATAGATACATATTGGAACGTGGCTGAAAAATTATCTTAAAAGTTAATGTTTTTAACTTGTTAGAAGGAAGTTATGAAATAATTTGCCATGCAAATCTCAATAATGCATGTCCCTCTGAATAATGGCTTAAGATGCTCTTGCATAACTGTTCTTATGCTCATTTGTAGTGAGACATCCTGATATCTTTCCTAAAAGGAGGTTGTTTATTATAACGTATCCATGCCTTGTACAACTGACTACACCACTGGTGTGAAACCATTACGTATTTTGCCAGGGTTACTAAGACAGAGTGTATTATATTGCCTTCCTTCAGTGTTGCTCTGGTGGCACAGAACTATTTTCAGTTAGGAACATTAAAAAATGTGACTAAATAGAGGTTTGCACAAACATCAATATTTAAACTTCAGTCTGCTCTACAAGTGCTCAATTTATTAAAAATTGACATACGCTGTCAAATTCTTGCACTGCTGAAGACTATATTTGCTCTTCCTCATTGTATTTGGTTTAATATTTTACCGATACTCCCAACAAAATGGGGAGTAACTAAGCAGTCACAAAATAAGTGCACCACTCAATCAAAATAGGTCACCAACAAGATGGTCTTTATTCAAAAGTAACTTAGAAAACAAAGAACCATGCTTGATACTAATCAGCGGTGTCTTATGCTGCAAAAAGGTCAAATAAAAGCATGTTTACCAACATGGCAAACATTGCAATAATCTCCACTTCCCCAAACTTGGCTTCTGACTATTGATCCTCCGCCACAGCCCATCCAAAAAATGCATTCCCACGGTTGGTCTTTATAAACAAGAAAAAAAAAATCAGTTCTGAATTCTGACAAAAAGCTCCCATGCTGCTAAAACCACAGTGTAGCAAAGACTAGAATTCTCCAGCCACCTGAATGGGATATTGTGACTTACGTGCCTTCACGTGCACTTCAAGTCTGTTAAAGGCGGCCTAAAATGTGCAGTGAAATGAGGCCAGATATGGATTAAGTTGGTTTTGTATGACAAATTTAACTAACTCTCAATTCTCTCCTTGAGAAAAAAAATGATAAATCTTGCACTTTTGCCCTGTTTTTGGTATTTATTTTCTTTTACAACTGCAAAAACAGACCACCTACATTTTAGCTCCCAGTTCCAGGTGGGTGGCACAGTGGTTTGCACTGCTGCCCCACAGCGCCAGGGACTCGGGTTTGATTCCGAGCCTGGGTCACTGTCTGCGTGGAGTCTGCACATTCTCCCCGTGTCTGCGTGGGTTTCTTCCGGGTGCTTTGGTTTCCTCCCACAGTCCGAAAGAGGTGCTGGTTAGGTGCATTAGCCATGCTAAATTCTCCCTCAGTGTACCCGAACAGGTGGAGGGCTGAGTGTGGTGACTAGGAGATTTTCACAGTAGTTTCATTGCAGTGTTAATGTAAGCCTACTTGTGAACTAATAATAAATAAACTTAAAACACCTCCCCATCCCTTTACTCTGATACACAGGAACCAGTGCAGACCATATGATCTGTATCTTAACTCCATCTATCTGCCCTAGTTTGTGACTCTCAGTAGCTGGGTAGCTTACCAGTTTTGTGGCCAATGTTTATTTCCCAACCACACTAATAAAAAAACTAGCACCGTAAAAAAAATTACTAGTTTTGTTCTGTATAAACTTTCCATGCACAGTTTGTAACTCATTCACATTGAAATAGGATCAGAATGAGGTGGGTCATTTAGCCAATCGAGCCTGTTCTGCCATTCAATTGAACCAGGGCTGTCCTATTTCTTAACTCCATTTAGCTTCCATATTCCTCAATACCCAAAGATTAATCATTCACAGTTTTAACATCTCAATTAACCTAGTCTCAACAACTTGTATTTGTATAGCTCCTTGAACACAGTAACTTTCCCAAGACACTTGATGAAAAATTAACATACCGAACTAAGAAGATATTAGGGCAGATGCCAAATGCATGGTCAAAGAGATAGGCTTTAAAGAACGCTTTGTTTAATGAAGAAAGTGAGGTGAAGTCGAGGGACTGAATTACAGAACTTAAGAGTCTAGCAATTGAAGGCAGGCTCACAAATGGCGAAGTGATTAAAGACAGGAATGTTCAAGAGATCAGAACTAGAGCAGGGCGGGTATGCGAAGATTGTAGATTACAGAAATATGGATAGATTGGTTATAGAAATCATAGAAACCTTACAGCACAGAAAGAGGCCATTCGGCCCATCAAGTCTGCACCGACCACAATCCCACCCAGACCCTACCCCCATATCCCTACATATTTACCCACTAATCCCTCTAACCTACGCATCTCAGGACACTAAGGGCAATTTTACATGGCCAATCAACCTAACACGCACATCTTTAGTCTGCGGAAGGAAAGCGGAGCACCCAGAAGAAACCCACGCAGACACGAGGAGAACGTGCAAACTCCACACAGAGTGACCCAAGCTGGGAATCGAATCCAGGTCCCTGGAGCTGTGAAGCAGCAGTGCTAACCACTGTGCTACCGTGCCGCCCATATTGGAAAACAAGGGCAAGAATTTTAAAATCAATGTGTTGCTTAATCAGGAATCAATGTGTCAATGAGTCCAGGAGTGACGGGTGCAACTCGACTTGGTAGGAGTTAGGACAGAGGCAGCATAGTTTGAGATGACCTCAAGTTTACACATGTAAATGTGGGTGGGCAAGATAGTGGAATATGTAGGCAGGAAAACGTGCAATAGTCAGATTAAGAGGTAGCAAAAGTACAGATGAGGGTTTCAGTTGCAGCTGAGCCGAAGCAGTGATGGAGCCAGGCAACGCTACAGAGGTGGAAATAGGCAATCATAGAATCCTTATAGTACAGAAAGAGGCCTTTTTGGCCCATTAAGCCTGCACCGATGACACACCCACCCAGGCCGTTTTCCCGTAACCCCATGCATTAACCCTGCTAATCCCCCTGACACTAAAGGGCAATTTAGCATGGCCAATCAACTTAACCTGCACATCTTTGGAGTGTGGGAGGAAACCGGAGCACCCGGAGGAAACCCACGCAGACACAGGTGAACATACATACTCCACACAAACCGTCACCCGAGGCCGGAATTGAACCCGGGTTCCTGGTGCTGTGAGGCAGCAGTGCTAACCATTGTGCCACTGTGCCGCCCCCTTAGAAACAGAGCAGATGTTTCATCAGTAGCTGAGCTTGGGGGTCAAATGTGACACAAAGTTGTGAGCAGTCTGGTTCAAGCTCATGCATTTACCTGAGAGAAGGGTGGAGTTGGTGGAGGGGACCGAAGACAATGGTTCCAGTATTTCCAATATTCAGTTGGAGGGAATTTTTGCTCAAACTGTGCTTTTCAGAAATATCCCACCACCCTTTTTACAAGTGTTCACTGGCATCACCCCTAAACTGCCCAATTCTTAATTTTAAAGTTTACACTCTTTGGTCTGGACTTTCCCAGAGGAAATAGTTTCCCTCCACTTATAGATACAATCTTTTGATCATAAATACCTCAATTAAATGATCCCTTCATCGTCTATATTTAAGGTCAATGCAATCCTATCTCAATTTAGCCATTGTAACCACAGCATTATGATGAATCTATGCTGCATTCCCTGTCCTGAGTGGAACACAATCTTTCCAGATTGCTTTATGCTGCTACATTACTTCTAACCATTTGTATTCCAGCCTCCTTGAGATAATGGCTAACATCCTATTAGTCTTTTTATTTTTTGAACAAATACCCCATCTTTGTGATTTCTGTACTTGGACCCCTCCGCTCTGCTCCATCACCGTTCCTAGCTTTTCACCATTTAGAAAATACCGTGATCTATCTTGGTCCAAATTTGATGACCTTGCACTTCATGTTAAACTCCATCTGGCAGTTTTGCCCACTCTCATAATCCATCAGTGCCTCCTGTAATGTTCTGCTCTAATCAATACCTTTCATTCATAACACCTTTAATGATACAAATCCACACTATTTACTGTCCCATCTAACTTAATGTTGCGAGCTAACCTGAATATATGGCTGATTCCTTCATTCAAGTCATTTATAAATATAATGAAAATCCAATGTCCTATTGCAGATCCCCGCAGACACCACAAGTCACATCCTGTCAATTTGTGTACGGTCATTTCCTTTGCTCTCTACCTCCTCTCTCCTAACCACTTCCCTTCTCGTATCAATGGGTTAGCTTCAATTGCAAGCATTTTAAAACTGTGTGACAGCAATGGGAGAGATGGGCAAAATACTGGAAACACTCAGCACGTCAGGCAGCATCAGTGGAGAGAGAGAACATCTTATGTCATTAACCTCCACCAACAGCATCTCATCTTTTGACTCTGCCCTCTGGAGCCTTCTGGACTCAACATTTAAGTTGAATATAGTTTGAGATTCCCCATTTTGTTTCATGTTTCTTTTGCTTCTTTTTTCCCAGTTCCTTTACATTTGGATGGCAGTTATGTAGCCATTCACACCTCATCTGAACACATCTTTTGTTTCTTTATCTGTCCTATTGCCATTCCTTTACCTTTTGCTTCACAAATGTTTTGCCAATTCATCTATCGCCTCCTCCACCCCTTTGTTCTTCCCCTTTTCTTGCGCTCAAAACCTATTACATTTCTACCTCCACAGCTCAGGCAGTGTCTGTAGAGCGAAGAGTTGATGTTTTAAGTTGAGATGACCTTTCATCAGAACTGATAAAGGGACATCTCAAACTGAAACATTAACTCGGTTTCTCTTTCCACAGATGCTGCCTGACCCACTGAGAGTCTTCATTTCAGATTTCCAGCATCCACAGCAGATTGCTTTTGTCTTAGTATTTCTATCTTTCCTCTATATTTCTCTCTCCACAGATGTGACATGACTGGAGTATTTCCTGCATTATTGCTAACTCTCTAATACAGGGCGATTCTCTTCTTGCCCCTCCCCAACCATCTTGGTGCTGCTCTCAAAATGAATGTGGAACAATTACATCCAATGAACCACCTTCACTGAGTGCGAAGAGATAATTGTAATTCCACAAACTGGCCTCAGTGCCTTTAATACAATCCTTCAGTGTCCACAGCTGTTTCTAAAAAAAAAACTAAGCGAACTGTATTTGAAACAATTTAGATGTAACCTCAACCGCCAAAACTCTTTCCCCGAAGAAAAATCATACAAAAATCATTGAGACGGATAGAATTGTGGCATGGAACATTATGATCAAATACACCTGCTTAAAGGGAAGATACCACGGACACTCAAAGATGGGATCCATTTTGAGTGCGTGTCACGCTAGTGTCACTTGTTATCCCATATCTCTTGACTTTTCCCATTGATCCACACAAGTAGTTTCACTTAAGGTGAGCAAGATATCTTGATTACTCTATCCCCACCTCTCCACAAGGAGATATAGTTTTCGGAATATACAATTAACATTAGAAACCTCATACATGATGTGGAGATGCCGGCGTTGGACTGGGATGGGCACAGTAAGAAATCTCACAACACCAGGTTAAAGTCCAACAGGTCTATTTGGAATCACGAGCTTTTGGAGCGCCGCTCCTTTTTGTGCAAACTTCATGCGTTCATTGTCAGGGTCTCTAGTTGTTGAATAATTTTAGCCCTGTCCATCAAGTGCAAGATACTTTCATGCCATTCAATTCCCTTTTCCTTGAAATCAAGAGTTATTTTTTGCATTCTCAGCAACGATGATAAGAGTGGTTTACTGCAGGATAATAAACTGGTTCAAACATTATTCTACTTTTAAAGAACTTTGCCCATTGCAGTAATCTATGATACAGATTACCAAACAAAAGTGAAATGATTGTTTTAAAAGCATATGCACGATACTGAATCCTCTTAGGCATGTCACAATGACAACAGTTCTCCCAATTTAATTACAGCATTGTAATAAACTCCAAATTATGTGTATGCATGCATTTGTTTTAGAAAGAAAGACAGACAGTCATTGGCTTGGAGCCTGAAGTTTAGTCATAATTATAGATGATCTGTCAATTACCTCAGTAATTTATGACCAGCTGCTATTACCTATTCTTTGTCTATTTAGAGAACGGTCTTAATGCAACAGGTCATTTAGCAGCTCCATATTCCAGCTAGTCATGAGCAACAGTTGGAAGTTTTACAATGGTCTACCAATTGCTCCTATGCTTAAAGAAGTTTTCCAAAAGAATTCTTGCGGTCTTCAACTCATCACCAATGAAAGTATTAGCCTCGTTGATTCAGACGGGAGAATTGGGGCCTCTGCACAATGGAAAGGGTGGGGTGATTATGGATTAGCTTGTTGGGATGGGGGAAATACTCCTGTTCCTCTTTGTGCAGAAGCAGTGCTATAAAGACACACAACTGACGGATCTAACCCATCTCATCTCCTTGACCTGCCTGCTTCCCACAGCTCAGAAAACATGGCCAACAATAGAAACCCTGCAAAAAAAAGCACGCTGCTGCTTTAAAAAGAGATAACAATTAGAATCATAGAAATCCTACAGTACAGTTGACCCACCACTCCAGAAAACATCCCACCATCACTACTTAATAATTTCTTTGCCAAATTAGGTAATGCCAGATATTTTATAAGAAAGCATGCGAAATAAATGATTCAAACACTGGCTACTGGTACACAAACGCTTATCTTAAATTTCTGAAGTAAAATACTGGAAGTATTGATACCTTGCAACTACATCTAGCGCCTGAGTAACCTGACAATGCTCCTCAACTGTTACCTCAGGCCAATTCCTACATTCAAAGGTAATTGTGTCACCTGGAAATAAATTCAATTTGGACTGCATCAAGATTAAAACAAGTTAATATAGTAAGTCACTATGTTTACCCCAGTCCACATTGATAGCAATTTAAATTTTGGGGTTAACATCCTGGAACACCCTCCCAAACAGCACTGTGGGTGTACATACGCCACATGGACAGCAGTGGGTCAAGAAGGCAGCTCGTCACCATCTTCTCAAGGCTAATTAGGGATGGGCACTAAATGCTGGCCTCGCGAGTGACACCCACACTACAGGAACAAACACATTTTTAAAAGTAGCTTATGATTTAAATTGCCCCATTGATGCCATTTTTAAAATAATTAGGAATGAGAAATGAACATTAGAGCCACCAAGTCCATGCCTCCTCCACCCCAAACTAAAGTTATTTCTTCTTTTGATAATGTCCCTAAAGCAAACAGCCCTTCTGGGCCCAGCTTAACCACGCCGATGTAACTTCAACTCTGAAGAAATTTGGAAAGCCAAACGGGGATCACAAGTTACAGACAAATGCCTTGTGAAACACGCAACGCAGAAAGCGAACTGGATCAGCGACACAAGCAGGTCAGAGGCTGGGAATTCTGCGGCGAGTAACTCATCGTCCGACTCCACAAAGCTTCTCCTCCATCGGCAAGGCACAAATCAGGAATGAGATGGAATATTCTTCACTTACCTGGGTGAGTACAGCTCCATCAACACTCAAGAAGCTCGACACCCTCCAGGACAAAGCAGCCTGCTTGACCGGCACCTCATCCACGTGCTCCAACATCCATTCCCTCCACAACTGGCGCACAACGGTTGCAGTGTGCCATCTACAAGATGCACTGCAGCAATTCACCAAGGCTCCTTCAACAGCACCCCCCCCAAACCCACAACCTCTACTCCCTAAAAGAACAAGGGCCGTAGATGCAGGGGAACACCACCACCTGCAAGTTCCCCTCCAAGCCACTCACCATCCTGACTTGGGAACTATATCGCCATTCCCTCACTGGATCAAAAGCTTGGAAGTTCCTTCTTACACTGTGGCTGTACCTTCATCACATGACTGCAGCGGTTCAAGAAGGCAGCTCGCCACTGCCTTCTCAAGGGCAGTTAAGGGAGGGCAATAAAAATGCTGCCCTGGTGAGTGATGCGCCATATCCTGTGAATGGAATTAAAAATGAAAATCCCTGGCTTCAATCTTCAGTGAAGCCCATGGACACACGATGTATAAATGGAAAATTAAAAAACGCTGCAAGTAGTCCCCCAAAAAAAGAACATGGGACATATGACGAGTCAATGTTTGACTCTCAATTACACAAGGAGCCACAGTGTTGTTGTTTCTATATCAGCCGTAAGGCAGAAAGGGAAAGAGATCAACATACAAACGGTCAGAACATTTACAAAAATAGCCACTTTTTTTTTAAAGCAAGAAGCTAACAAGGTGACAGATACAAGCTCCCCAACATACATTCTTAGCACAGTATCCAACAGGTGCCTATACTGAAGCAAGAAAAAGTCTAAAACACTGTGATAGAAGAACGGGCACAGGATGCCAAAAGGACAACTTTCTCTCCCAATTCAACATGCAACATCAATTCTGAATAAACACACAACTTTAAAACATTTCCCAACTACTTTCCAACCGCGCCCACACCCCTCCCCCCAAATCATTCTTTCATTCAACATCAAAACACAAAAAATGAAGGTAAAAAAGCTGCGGAACTTAACTAGAACACCGACCTTTTCACCCTGGAGCGATGGTACGGAGTCACGTAAACTGTGAAAGCTGTCTTTAATGTGATCCCTGCGTTTGCGCTCCAATGCATTGTGGTGTGCTCGTTTATCTGCCTGAAAAACAGAATCACACTCGATGAATTACTGTTCCAGAAAGATGAACCCAAAGTTCATAATGTCTTTAACATTGGTATTTAACATTGCTGAAATTGCAAACTACTTTGGTCAAACAAGTTAAATAATATCACTTCTGAATAAAAGACCAAGAGTGCCTTGAGACCAAGGGAGTCAGATTCTTTCTCCCCAGTTCACACTCCAACATACCCGATTGCATTACTTTTCTCATTCAGTCCAGATTTCTATTATTAAAATTTCAAGACAATGATTCAGTTTACCTGTGGTACACATTTTAAACGTTAAATTGAGTTAAAACACAATGTGGTTTGCTTATATGTAATTAATTTTTTTATCTCCAAGTGATTAATTTCAACAGTCCAAGTTCTCTAGTGAATGAACTTGTTTTTCATGTTTTTATTGTGTCTCCTCAATGAGGGAAGAGTCTGTATTGTGCCTGCCCCAGAATCAGATTACCAGGACCACTGAAGTTCCAGCAATTTACATTCTTCACATTTCTAGCTGTAGATTTTATCAATGGCAATGAACACCACAGATTTCATTGAAAGCTTTGGATTTAAAATCTAACTTCCACTCAAGCTGGTGATCAAAACATTTAAAAATCACCATTTTTGGCACCTGTGATACTGACAGAACAGGTCACTTTTTATAATGAAACTGGAACAGCTAATAGTCACGATATTACCAGGTGACCATAGACTGCTCTCCCTTTTGAGGGACAGAGGGGACTGGTTGTGATTTGACCTGAGGATCATCGCACCTCAGGTGAGGGGCAAGGTTGAGAAGGCAGGCCTTCTTAAATAACCTCAGGTACAGGAATTGAACCTGTGCTATTGGCATCGCTGTGCATCATGACCCAACTGTCCAGCCAACAGAGCTAACCGACCCCAATATTTCTGTAGAAGAAACTCCATTATTTAGAGAAGTTGTTCTTCCCTTTGTATCTCAAACAAAATATTTTTAAACACATTTCTGTGCTGGGGGAAAAATGCCAAAGATACTGAGGAACAAATTGGCATACTGGTTAGGCGGCTATAAGGTTCACACCCATGGCAATCAAATCATTTACTTCCCTATTCGAGCAGCTGACATTTGCTAAAAGCAGTTACCAGTCATAAACAAGGGTAATGAGAGATGCATGCAAACTACAAAAGCACACAACAGCTAATAACGAAAAAAAAACTATTTGCAAGATAAAGCAATGGACAGGAACAGGCAAACATCTTGTAGTTCAATAAAAGACTACATTTTACTGGGATAATTGTGCGACAACATGTTTGTATTATATTTTATTTGTTGCCAATTGTTACTTTCAGTTTGGTTATACAATGACATGGAACGTGACAGGCAAATTAAAGCTTTAAATGCAAGAAGTGTACTGTGGAGGGGAGGGCCTGAGTGGGATGCTCTGTCAGAGTTGGTGCAGACTCAATTGGTCAAATGGCCTCTCTCTGCACTGTAGGGATTCTATGAATACTATCACTATATAGTTTGACCATTTAGACATATTCCAATTCTCAATGAAGGATTGACAGCCAATTACTCCACTTTTGTCAACAGAATTTTAAATTTTGAGCAGAACTTAGTCTACAGATTTCTTATCGCAGATCCCTACCTGAATAGCAAACAAAATTGTGCTGTAACCGAATCCCATTAGCTGAGAAAATTTGACAAATGCACTTTTCTGTTAGAAGTATTGGTACACACACAAACATTTGGGAACCAAATGTCCCATAACTCCAGGAATGACATGGGAAAATCACAATTTTCTTCTCATTATCAACCATTTGGAACTCAAAAGAAGAAAAATGTGATAAAAGGAGCATAGGTTCCAATTAATTTACAGTTCATTGCAAGAACTAAACCTGCTCGGTACAATAGTACCTCAAAATGATAAAAGCGTTAGATTTAGTGCCCCTGTAGTGTTTCTCCCCATAACCTGCGCATTAAAATACAATTAGTTTCTCAGTATAGTCCCCATTAATCTTTCTATTCTCAATAATATTCTTCACATTTATATGGTTCAAGTTCTGACTTATTTTTTTCATGTCAAGAACCACTTGCCTATTTTTCTAGACGTTTAAATATTAGTTATGAGATAAAATTTAACCTAATTGTGGCCAATGCAATGACTGGTAATATTTCTCCCACTAGACCCTGAAAAAAGTCTCACCTCAATACTTAAGGTCGGGGGTTAGGCAAATAGGTCACAGAAATCTCAACAACTTGGTACCATTTTTGCTTAGTTTACAAGGGAGATAAATAAAAGGACTAAGTGTCACTGATCGATGCAACACATTCTTAAGGCCTAAGAATGGACAATAAACACATAGATGCATGGGTTGAAGGATCTGAACTTCAGTCAAATGCCAAGACTTCAAATGATGCATTTGGCATCTTGGCCATCAAGCACAGGCAAAGTTGACACATACACAAAAACCGTATAAATTTCCACATGTTCTCAAGGTTACATTACCAACTAGTTATACTTCAAAATCTAAGAGGGCACATAAGCTTGGATCATCATGTTTACAACTAGAAGCCCAGTCATTATCTTTCTAAACATAAGCTGATTTAAAAGTGCATCATTCTATCTGATCAAAGATTATTTACCCACACTTCCTGGAATCCATTTTGTTTTAGGCACACCATTGAGAAATACTCTAGTAATTATAATAGTACATCAATCTTATTTACATTTGTTACTGATTTTTTTAAAAAGTTTCTGGACGAAGATGAAGAATAGTTCTCAGCAGCTGGTCATCCGAAACCGCTGTATTGACCACATTTACACAACTGCAAAAGAGGAAGGGAGGGAATAAAAAGCATCACGACGAGTTTGCTACTCTTCCCATTAGTGCAGGTTCTTCATGTGTTGAACTCCTTTTCACGTGAATAGTAAGGGGGGGGGGGGTTGGAAACGGAAAGTGGGTAAAGGAGAAGAAGAGAGATAAAAAAAACAAAGAACAAAATGCCAGTGAACATTTGGCTTCACTTCAAGGGTTGAATCGATATAAATAGGACATGCTGAGGCTTGTGGGCACAATGAGTCGCTTTTAAAACACACTAGGGTGGGGGAATCTCCTAACATTAAAAAAAAGCACGAGATAGAGGAAGGTTTTCCCTAAGACAAGAGGGTCAAGTTGCAAAATTTAAAGATGCACTCTGTATAGATTTGTCTGTAAAGTGCAAGAAACAATACTTTTCACTGTATACTAATACACGTGACAATAATAAATCAAATCAAAAGATTTGATTCTGGATGACCTTTCAGAGCTGGCAAAATACTGTGGATGCTGGAATCTGAAACAAAAACGGAAAATGCTGGAAAATCTCAGCAGGTCTGACAGCACCTGCGCAGAGAGAATAGAGCCAACGTTTCGAGTCCGAGCTCTGGCGAAGGATCACCCAGATTCAAAACGTTGGCTCTATTCTCTCTCAGTCAGGTCTGCTGAGACTTTCCAGCATTTTCTGCTTTTGTTTCAGATTCCAGCATCCGCGGTAATTTTGCTCTTATTAAATTGAAAGATTGCTAGGCCTTTGTAATGTCTTAGACAGTGTCACTCACTAAGGTGTCACTCGCTAACTCCTGAGTCCTTGGCTGGATGTGTGCCCAGATTGTTGGGGGGGGGGGGGGGGGATTGATATTTTCCTTTCAATAAAAAAAATACAACTTTACAGGGCATTAAAAAAAGATGTAAATATTTGACTATAGATATATTCTTCAAATGATCAAAAGCTGTGGGGAAGGCAGCATTGATTGAAAAACAAAACCAACAATCCAAAGACTGGTTTCGTTTTACATACACACACAGAAAGCCAAATTAAAAACTACTGCAGGTTGATGAGAGGGGGTGGGTGTCAAATGTAAGGGTTTAATTTTAAAATTAAGGCAACGACGGCTATTTTTTTTGGTGGTGGTAGGGGGGGGGATTGGGTCGAGGTTAATCCCTCCGTTTACGTACCGCTGTCTGAAAGCTCGGCTGTTCTTCCTGCAAAACAGACAGGTGCACACAATGATCACACTCACAGCCGGGAGAGCTTTGTGTGAGAGAGAGGGAGAAAGAGAATGATAGACAGACAGACAGATGTAGATAGATAGATGTAAATAGATAGAAAGAAAGAATAATAATAGTGAGAGAAAGGGAAGAATAATATAGATAGAGAGAAAGAGAATAGATAAAAGAATAATAGAGAGAGAGAGAAAGGGAAGAATGATAGATAGATGTAAATAGATAGAAAGAAAGAATAATAATAGTGAGAGAAAGGGAAGAATAATATAGATAGAGGGGAAGAATAATATAGATAGAGGGAAAGAGAAAGAAAGAGAATAATAGATAAAAGAATAATAGAGAGAGAGAGAAAGGGAAGAAGAATACTATAGAGAGAGAGAAAGAATAATAATAAAGGGGAAGGAGAATCCATAACCAAAGTGGGGGAGGGGGGGGGGGAGGAGAGAAAAAAATTATTTTGTTTCCCACAGTCGAGGGAAATCCCAACACGTTATTTTTTTTATTTATTCGTTATTTTCGACACGAATTTCGGAAGATTATTGTTTTTTTACTGAATAATAGCGAGGGGGGGGGGGGAGCAGGCGAGACTTACGTCGCTTTCGACCTCGATATCATCGTTATCGCTCATGCTTTCCCCTAACAACAGCCCTCAAAAATAACAAACCAGGGGATTTTAAAACTGATCTCTGAGGAGAGAATTTTTTTTAAAATAAAATAAAAACACTACACACACACACGCGCCCGCGCAGGGGACGAGGAGAGGGAGAAAACCCGACAGGAAAATTCGCTCGTGACTCCGACACCAGCTCCGCCCGACAGGCCGCGGCTTACCTCCTCCTCCTCCGCCGGCACTGCGCATGGGCGCGGCGGGCGCTGCCGGGAGTTGTAGTCCCCTCCTCCCTCCGCTCCCCGTTCTGGTCTCCCGGTCCCTGGACTACATTTCCCATGATCCCTCCCGATCTCCGGCGAGGGAATGGACCGGAAGCTTCTCCCAAGAAGCGGAGGTTGCGTCAGAGCGCGTTGGGGGGGGGGGGTGGGGGTGGGGGTGGGGGTGGGGGTGGGGGGGGAGCAGGATGGGAGATGTAGAGTTCCTCTCTTGGCCGCCACCCGACAGGGCAAGGGCCGGAAGTTGCGTCAGAGCGTTGGGCAGTGTGGGAGTTGTAGTTCCTCACCGCCACACAGCGGCCTCAATTTCCCGAGATTCATCGCGGCCGGTGGAGAAGGAGGTGGAGCAAGATGGCGGGTGGCTGGTAGAGGGAAACAGCTCAGAGGGCTGACCGTGGGCACGGACAACTTTCTCTTATATGGGACTGAAGGAGATGCCCTCAGCCACCTGGTTGAATTCAGCGTGGATTCCGAAGCTCCTTTGCATCTGCAGCTTTCTCAGGAGCAGCAGCTTCTGTGTATCCGGCGCCTCCAGTGCAGTGCAATGTCCCAAGGCCAGGGTGGCTAATTCTTGAGGAACTAAAATAGGACCGGGGTGAGGTGAAGGGAGATTATTGCTGGTGACTGGGGGCTCTGAAGGTTTCTGAAGCTCAAGGATGTGCGGGTTAGGTTTATAGAATAGAAATAGAAACGCTACAGTACAGAAGGAGGCCATTCGGCCCATCGAGTCTGCACCGACCACAATCCCACCCAGGCCCTACCCCCATATCCCTACATATTTTACCCACTAATCCCTCTAACCTACGCAACTCAGGACTCTAAGGGGCAATTTAACACGGCCAATCAACCTAATCCGCACATCTTTGGACTGTGGGAGGAAACCGGAGCACCTGGAGGAAACCCACGCGGACACGGGGAGAAAGTGCAAACTCCACACAGACAGTGACCCAAGCCGGGAATCGAACCCAGGTCCCTGGAGCTGTGAAGCAGCAGTGCTAACCACTGTGCTACCGTGCCGCCTCACAGCATGTCCTTAGGACTGTGGAAGGAAATCAGAGCACCTGGAGGAAACTCATGTGGACACGGGAATTAAGTGCAAATTCCGCACAGACAGTGACCCAAGCCGGGAGTCGAACCCGGGTCCCTGGCAGGTGAGGCAGCAGTGCTAACCACTGTGCCAACCTAGGTGGGTTGGCTATGCTAACTTGCTCCTTATGTCCTAAGATGTGCTGGTTAGATGGATTGGCCATGGGAAATGTGTAGGGTTACTGGGAGAGGGCCTGGGTAAGATACTCTGTCAGAGAGTCGGTGCAGACTTGATTGGCCAAATGGTAGGGGTTCTATGATTGAAGGGGTTGGGGAGTAGGGGACCAATTGTCCCTTATTTTGTAGAACTCTGCCATTCCCCCCCCCCCCACCCCTAACACACAGCACTACCACCCTACCTCTCAGCTCTGAAAGTGCCTGCCTGTTTGGACCCCCCCTCCATTAAAAGAGTATCCCTTAATTTTCACAACAGTTGGGTGGGTGGACTGTTTTGAGACCATAAAAGTAAAGGGGTGGTGGCTTAAAGTCAGCTGAAGCTTACAACTTGTTGAGTCGCAACTTCATCTCTCTGACTGACTGGTTCACCCCAGTCCAACGCCGGCATCTCCACATCATGACTGGCTCTCTTGCAGGCTTGCTCATTTCACTCAGACTCACCCCTGGAGACTCCCAGGATCAGTCACCCACCAGCCATCTGACAAATATGGATATGAGATAAACTGTCAAAATAAGGAACAAAAAAATACAAGAGAGATGGTCACCCTGATGATGCTTCACAGGAGCACTGATAAAACATGATGCCAAGCCACATAACATATTAGGTCAGATGACCAAAAGCTTGGTCATAAAGGTAGGTTGTAAGGCGTGTCTTAAAGGAGAAAAATGAGGTGGAGGCATGTACGGGGATAATTCCAGAAATTGGGGTCAAAGCAACTGAAGACACAGCCACGATTGGTGGAGTAACTATGATTGAGACTTTGCAAAAGGTCAGAATTAGAGGAGTGCAGATATCTCCTCTGCTGGAGGGTTGGGGGGGGCGGTTAGAGGAGATAGGGAGTGGCAAGGCCATGGAGGGATTTGAATTAAGATGTTGCTTAACCAGGAACTGATGTAGGCCAGTGAGTACAGGAGGAACAGGACTTGTTAGGACAAGGGCAGCAGAGTTATGGATGGCCTCAAGTTTGCAAAGGGTCAGCATTGGCTGTCCCTCAATTGAGAATGAAGTCTACTCAGGGTCAAGACTTTCTGTCTTGGGTTTTCATGTGACTGAACAGCCAATTCTCGACCTACACACCTTTGAGCAAATGGGCAGGACGTCCCATGGATTAGTGGGATCCGAAGTGGCGAATTTGGTCCCATTTCTTTCCTTTCTCTCCCACCTTTCTGCTTCATTCAGGGACTTTAAGCAGGATGAAACTTAATGAAAAAGTTGTCACCATTCAGAACCACTTGTAGCAAACTGTTCCCGTTCCATTAAGGTCAATGATGCCACATTTCAAGATGTCAGGAGTGTCTTTGAAGCAGTTTCTTTATCCGCTGGAATGTTGGCCATTTGAGAGTTGAGGGCACAGGATCTGGTGGGTGAGGTGGTTTTTGGCCATCTGGCATAGTGTCCGATCCACCAAAGTTGATTTTGGTGGAGTTTTGCCAGAATGTTTGTGGAGCTGGCTTCAGGGTGGATGCTACCATTTGTTCAACGGTCCTCCCACTAAATCCAGAGCATACAGCAGTGGCATTGCTGCTGGAATTTCTCTGGGGTTCTTGTGTATCACTGATGTGCAGTCCACATCTCACTGCAGTACAGGGGCGTGATGAGGAGCTGAAGAAACAAGATGGGGCAAAGAGGGGAAGGTGGCAGATGATTCATAGGACGTGAAGACTGATGGGATGGTAAGTGAGAATAAAGTTCTGGGAGGCAGAGGAATGGGCGGAAAAGCAATGCTGGGAATGGAACAGAAACAGTGGAGGGCCCTGTCACTCATCCTTTTTCATCATTCCAAGGGACTGTTCTCCTCTGGCCCACTCTTCCACCAGCCTCAACACCCTTTCCAACTTCCTACGTCACCATCCCACGCAGGTACAGGAGATGCAACGCTCACCTAGTCACCTTGTCCCTTCCCAGTGTCGAGGATCACAAGCCGGGAATCGAACCCAGATCCCTGGCGCTGAGGCAGCAGTGTTAACCACTGTGCCACCCCAAAAATAATATCCTGCTTATCCATTGATTTTTTTTTTTGAAACTAGCATTTTTACTTTCATTGGAAAGTTTAAAGTTCTCTACTTTAAAGAAAATAAAAGCTACGCATTTTACAATAACATGATTCTCCATTTTTAACCTTGAAAGCCAAACCCTCACATAAGCGTGCCTTGGAACTTTGCCCTGGCTCACTGAACTTTGTCTTTCTCTCCACAAATTCTGCCAGACCTGCTGCTTATTTCACATGTGGTTAGTTTGGATTGAATAGAGCTACAGTTCTGTTATCAGAATGCCGATCTCGCAAATCTTGAGTTTGTACTATTTGCTAGCACGATGAGAAATAGGAGCAGGAGTGGGCCCTTTGGTTCCTCGAGCCTGCTATGCCATTTAATAAGATCATGGCTGATCTGATTGTGGCCTTAAGTCCCTATAATCCTGAAGCATTTAGAAGACTGAGAGGAGATGTCATAGAAACTTATAAAATTCTAACTGGGTTAGACAGGATCGATTCAGAAAGAATTCCCAATGAATGGAAGTCCAGAAATATCATACAGTGCAGAATAAGGCCATTCGGCCCATCAAGTCTGCACGACCACAATGCCACACAGGCCCAATCCCCATAACGCCATGCATTTACCCTAGCTCGTACCCCGACACGAAGAGTCAATTTAGCATGGCCAATCCACCTAACCTGCACATCTTTCGACTGTGGGAGGAAGCCCACGCAGACACGGGGAGAACATGCACACTCCACACAGATAGTGACCCAAGCCGGGAATGGAACCTGGGTCCGTGGCGCTGTGAGGCAGCTGTGCTAGCCACTGTGCCATCGTGCTGCCGCCACATAGAACTGAGGTGAGAAATTCCTTCACCCAGAGGGTGGTGAATGTGTGGAATTCACTACCACAGAAAGTAGTTGAGGCCAAAACGTCTGATTTCAATAAGAAATTAGATATAGCTCTTGGGGCTAAAGGAATCAAGGGATATGGGGGGGACAGGATATTGAATTTGATGATCAGCCAGCCTTGAGATGAATGGCGGAGCAGGCTCGAATGGCCGACTCCTGCTTCTCGTTTCTATGTCCCACTTGCCTTTGTCAGAGCTCTTCAGGGTCATCCTTTGTCAAGGTAATCCTGACTCAAAACATTGGTTCTATTCTCTCAGAATAGATTGTGAGCTAATAGCAGCACTCTGAAAGCTTGTGGCTTGTGCTACCAAATAAACCTGTTGGACTTTAACCTGGTGTTGTGAGACTTCTTATTCTATTCTCTCCACAGATGCTATCAGACCTGCTGAGATTTTCCAGCATTTTCTGTTTTTGTTTCAGATTCCAGCATCCGCAATATTTTGCTTTTAGACCAGAAAGACCATTTGCTAATCCGAATCTGACTTCTGTAAGTTTGACAAACACAAATGTGCAGAATCTTTTTTATTTATTCATTTTATGGGACATGGGCCCTGCTGGCTGGGCCAGCATTTATTGCCCATCCCTAACTGCCTTCCATATCGGAGGACATTTGAGAATCAACCAGGTTGCTGTTGGTCTGGAGTCACATATAGGCCAGACCAGGTAAGGACGGCAGATTTCCTTTCTTGAAGGACATTAGTGAACCAGATGGGTTTTTACAACAGTGGTTTCATGGCCATCATTAGACTTTTAATTCTAGATTTTTACTGAATTCAGATTTCACCATCTGCTGTGGTGGGATTAGAACCAGGTTCTCAGAACATTACCCTGGGTCTAGTGACAATAAGAAGTCTCACAACACCAGGTTAAAGTCCAACAGGTTTATTTGGTAGCAAATACCATAAGCTTTCGGAGCGCTGCCCCTTCGTCAGATGGAGTGAAAATCTGTTCTCCCAACAGTGCACAGAGACACCGAAATCAAGTTTCAGAATACTAATTAGAATGCAAATCTCTACAGCCAGCCAGGTCTTAAAAATTCTTGTTACAGGAACAATCCTGCCATCTGGCATCCAGGGCTTAAAGGTACAGATAATGTGGGTGGAGGGAACATTAAACACAGGTTAAAGAGATGTGTATTGTCTCCAGACAGAACAGCTAGTAAGATTCTGCAAGATCAGGGGGAAAGCTGTGGGGGTTACTGATAATGTGACATATCCACATCTAGTGACAATACCACCATGCCTCCGATGTTGGAGAGGTGCCTTAAAGACTTGCAAACTAGAGCTGTCATTCTGGCCTTGTGGTGCTGTTGGGCCTCTCTCATATCTCTTTGTTCACTGAGGTTCAATGGCAGGAATCCAGCAAAGAGGCAAACATCACATTCCATTCCCAGTGCTGCTGAAGTCCAAGACTGCCTTATCATGCAGCTGCACCCAGACTTCCTTTCCAATACCAGTTCTGTCGCTTCAACTAAATAAAGCTCTCGTCATTTTATAATGAGATAAACCTCGGTCAATAGTCAGACTAATTACTGGCCTGGTGACATTCTTGCAAGCCTGATGTATTCCAAGATCCTTAAGTTAATTACCAGCTTTACCTCCACTGCCCACACAACAACTCTGTACGCCTGCATTTTTAAGAACTTTGTTTTTAAATCCCTTAACTCGTTTAAAGTAAAACTGGCAGCCACTATACATTTGGTTACCTCATCCACTCCTCTGCTCCAAAGGCTGTTGAGAAAATCTCAGCCCTGCTTTTTTCCCCCTTAATTTATTTACGGGATGTGGGTACCACTGGCAAGACTGGCATTTGTCCATGTCTAACTAACTGCCTTTGAGAAGGTGTTGGTGGACCCCATTCTTAATCACTGCAGTTCATGTTGTGAAGGTAACTCCATTATATTATTAAACAGTTCTGGTCGCCACACTACCAGAAGGATGTGGATGCTTTGGAGAGGGTGCAAAGAAGGTTCACCAGGATATTGCCTGGTCTGGAAGGTTTCCGGTTTGAGGGGAGGTTGGATAAGCTCGGATTGTTTTCACTGGAACGACGGAACGTGATGGGCGACCTGATAGAAGTCAACAAAATTATGGGAGTTATAGGTGGGGTGGATAGTCGGAGGCTATTTCCCGAGGGCGGAAGTGTCAATTACAAGAGGGCACAGGTTTAGAGTGAGCGGGGGTAAGTTTAGGGGAGATGCGCAGGGAAATATTTTCACACAGAGGGTGGTGGGTACCTGGAATGCGCTGGTGGTGGAAGCAAGAATGTTAGCAACGTCCAAGGTTTGACAGAGACATGAACGGGAGGCGAGCAAAGGGATAGAGACCGTGTATCGGCGCAGGCTTGGTGGGCCGACTGGCCTGTTCCGGTGCTGTTTTGTTCTTTGGCAAAGATATATGAGCAAAACAGGGAAGTGCATGATTCGAAGATGATGGAATACCTCTGCACCAGCTGGCTGTCTTAGTGGCAGTCGCAAGTTTGGTGTGCACTGTTGACGTTTTGGTGAATTGCTGCAGTGTAACTTGTCACGAGAGGCATTGTGAGCTACAATTTGCCAGTGGTAGACAGACTGCTTCTCAAGTGGGCTGCATTGTGCTCAGATGGAGTCAAGCTTCTTCAATCTTATAGCTTCCCCTGTCTGTGGAAGCAAAGAGTATTCAATAACCTTTCAGACATGAACGTTGTAGGGTTTTAAGAGATTCTGAAGCAGACTGAACCAAGAAGGTGTATAACATTTATATTTTAATACTGTCACTTCAAATGGATACATAACGTCATAGAGTTAACAAACTGACTTGCTATGTGAGAATGGATGTTATTTTTAAAAATATTTTTGGGGAATATTGTGTTATTCAGTGAAAAAAGGTTGTGTGTAGACGATTTAATTAAGCTGGGAAAGGTTACTTTCAATCATGAAAAAGGTGTTGGATGCATGCATTTGTAATGAGACTTTCTGCTGCAGTGTTTTATAAGTCAATAGGCTAAGATTAGACATTTGCATTAGGAGATACACAGGGACCTTTGTTCAGCTGTTAAAATTTTAAAGGGGAGTAAGGAACTTTTACAACTTGCAACTGTTTCATAAGTAAACAAGGGAAGGTTATGAAATTTGACCTGAAAGTGGGGGCCATAGGAAAATATGAATAATTTTGTATGGTTTGGAAAAGTTGAGTTCAAAGAAGTGCTGAGGACGATAGGATTGTAGATGAAAGGGAAGAAGGATATTTAAGGAGAGATGTTGAGTTGGTTTGATGTTGGCTGTGTGAGGCCGATCTCCTAGAAACCGCTCTGGACTGGGAGAAGGTGAAGTTTGAATCAAACAAGCCAGAAAAGTCCTGGGATACAAAAAGCAATCTTGTTTCTGAATGTTTCTTGGATTTCCACAGCAGAGTAGAAGTGAGTTTGAGAGGTTGTATAGTATACCTTATTAAAGTGACAACAGCTTTGCCTTGGGTCATATGGGATATTTATAGTTAAACGTCTATAGGTGGGGGTGTTGCCTGGAAGGTACTTATTTATGCATCTGACCAAGTCGGGAGTCATTCGGGCGGAATGTGTTGTAAGACTAATTTTAACTGTGTAACTGTAATCTTGTGTGCTTAAATTTTCTTGTTAATAAACCTTTAACTTTTAAAAAAATATCCCAAGTGTTACTGGACTTCTTGCTGCTGAGATTAGTACTTCTATTTGCACATCGCTAGTCTCACTTCAGGCTCCTTCATAAATACGGATGATACATTTTACTGCACATTTTAAAGTATTAATTTCATTAATGTCAGTTCTTAGAGAAGCCCACACCTTCTGCACTTGGCCATAGGGAAACAGCTATCATATCCTCATGTCCATGCAGTAAAATGGACAGTTCAATAGCTCTTGCATCCCATACTTAAGCGTAGCCTCATATACGAATCACACTTTGCCATCTAAAGTGTCAGTAATAGCTTCCATTTCCCAGGCCTGTTATAAAGAATGCCGCATCCAGGTGTGCCTCCAGGCCGAGATCACAGACCAGCACCAGCTGGTTTCCACTGGTTGCGTGACAGCATAAGCAATATTCCAGATTTCCTCATTCTGGATATGTATAGAAACTTGTCAATGCTGGTCCCAGCCTGAATCCACTATTTGTCTTAGAAATATCACACCACACAGCAGTCAAAACAATGGGAACGATATTCCGTCCTCGCCGTGCCTGACACTAATCCATGAAAAATTGTTTGCTGGCCTAAAAATGGGCCCTGCGCCCAGTTGGCAAATGGTTTGCAATCATCACGGTTCCTTGCTGCTGATGCAAACCGGATCGCGCCCAGAAAGAACACAAGGCCAATTAGCATATTTAAAGTAGCATTTAAGTATATTTAGCCTGTTTGATGCAGGATTCTCCCAGCTCCTGGGATCTTCCGACTCTCGGGGGCAGCCAGAACCTGGCGAGAATCATTTGGAGACCAAGTGTAATGGGGGTCTTGGAGGCCATTGAAGCGCCTGGGTGGTCGGGGGCATGGCTGGGCAGTGTCCCTCTGGCACACTGGCAGTGCCAGTTGGGCACTGGCAGTGTGCCTGGGGCAGTGCCAAGCAAGTGAGCCCTGAGTGGGAATCGGGGACTGGGGCATGAAGGGGGCATGTCAAGCATCATGAAGAGGACCAATTGGGAGGGCCCCAGTGCCAGCAATCTGGAGGGATTGGGGAACATGTCGCCATTAAGAGGGCAGGGATGAGGACCCAATGTCCGTGGGGGAAGGGAGGAGGTCTCCCAGTGCACTGTGAGATTGGGGCACCCTTTCACAACGACGCCTGATTTCTTTGTGGCATGTTTAGGCCCTGCCCTTCCCAGAACCAACACCCAGCTCACCCCTCTCCCAAAAAATGACTAAGTGTGGGACAACTGCATTACAGTCCGCACTGGCAGACTGGTGCAGATCGCTCTGGTTTTCTCGCCTATGTGACACTTTTTGTGGGAAATTTTCACCCAATATCCTCAGCAATTCTAGGACCACCTGATGAATTTAGTCAAGAATGCCTTTAAATGCCATCAATCCCCCAGATTATTTCTCATTGCCAGTCTAATGATGGCATGGACTGTCTGAATATTTGAACAAAGAAAAGTACAGCACAGGAACAGGCCCTTCGGCCCGCCAAGCCTGTGCCAATCATGATGCCCTAACTAAACTAAAATAAAAACCTTCTGCCCTTACTCGGTCCATATCCCTCTCGTCTCTCTCTATTCATGTACCCATCCAGATGCCTCTCAAATGTTGCTAACGTGCCTGCTTCCACCACCTCCTCTGGCAGCGCGTTCCAGGCACCCTTAAACTCAGCTGATGAAGGGTCATCCAGACTCGAAACATTGGCTCTATTCTCTCTCCACAGATCATAGAATCCCTACAGTGCAGAAGGAGGCCATTCGGCCTATCGAGTTAGCACCGGCCACAATCCCACCCAGGTCCTATCCCCGTAACCCCACACATTTACCCCAGCTAGTCCCCCTGACACTAAGGGGCAGTTTAGCATAACCAATCCACCTAACCCGTGCATTTTTGGACTGTGGGAGGAAACCGGAGCACCCGGAGAAAACCAACGCAGACATGGGGAGAACATGCAAACTCCACACAGGCAGTGACCCAAGCCGGGATTCGAACCCGGGTCCCTGACGCTGTGAGGCAGCAGTGCTAACCACTGTGCCACCGTGCCACCCCTGTCATGCTGACAGACCTGCTGAGATTTTCTAGCATTTTCTGCTTTTGTTAAGGGTTAATCATTTCTTGCTTGTGATCAGAGGTGGAGTTGTTTTTATTAAAATGAGTTTCCAGAATAGCTTCTCCAAAGCTGATTACACTTGTTTGAAAACAAATGCTTTATGTATGGAGCAGTGTTATTTCAGTCAACATAAATCCATGACATTTTAATTTTAAATTACAAAGGCAATTTTCTGACAATTGTTTTTCGAGTATGGCTGTCTTAACTCTCTCATATATGAAATAAATACTTTCTTGAATTTTTGAATTTCACACTTCACTGGCTGTAAATTAATAGGCTGCTTGTCCGACGCCCAGGACTAGCTGAACAGAAATTTCAACTAGATTCTGGGGAGAATGAAGCCAGAGGCTCCTCAACGTGAATTCAGTTCCCTCGACAATGGGTGGAATTTTATACCAGCGGGATTTTGCACTCCCATTGAAGTCAATGAATTTTTGAACGGCATTTTATAGCCCCATTCACAGTGGGTCAGTAAACTTCTACGCCATGACTCTATGACTCTATCTTCTTATCTGAGCCTGAACTAGACTTTGCTACCTTGGCATTATTTTTAACCTCAAGATGAGCTTCCAACCACGTAGTCGCACTATCACAGAGATCTCCTATTTCCACCCCGATAATATTGCCCAACTCTATCCTACCTTAGCTATGAGTTCTACGAGCTTGCTAATGGGCTTGTTAATTAATCCGTTAGGGCGGCACAGTAGTTAGCACCGCTGTCTCTCAGCGCCAGGGACCCGGGTTCAATTCCGGCCTCGGGTGACTGTCTGTGTGGAGTTTACACACTTTCTCCCCGTGTCTGCATGGGTTTCCTCCGAGTGCTCCGGTTTCCTCCCACAGTCCGAAATTTGCGCCAGTTAGGTGGAATGGCCGTGCTAAATTGCCCCTTGGTGTCCCAAGACGTATACGTTAGTTGTAAAAGCAGGGTAAATACGTGGGGTTACGGGGATAGGGCCTGAATAAGATGCTCTGTTGGAGAGCTGGTGCAGATTTGAAGGGCCAAATGTATGGATGCACTGTATGAATTCTATGAGTTCCATGAGCTTGTTATGGGTTTGTTAATTAAACTATTAGGATACACCAGTGAAGGGCATTGTTCAATTACGTACCTTGAGCATGTATAAATAGGGACACTGGGGCGCTTCAGGCCTTCTGCAACTGGTGGGCACCACAGGGGACTGGGGTGCATCATCAGTCCCAGGAATGGCATTTTGGTTCAGTTAGTTAAATTTCCTTTTGACATTCGATTTTAATTACAGTGGTCCACCAAAGGGCTCTCACCCTTGTCATTTTTGTTTAATTTAGTGGCTAGCGTGGTTACTATGGGGACAGGGAAGCCTAGGGTGAGACTTATTGGGTGCAGTGTGTAAAATGGGCGAGAGCAGCTGTGCTGATTGTGGAGAGACTTCCAGTCTCCCAAGTTCTGGGCAGAAGAGAGGGAGGCTTCAGAGAGAGAGAGAGTGAGAATGGTTACAGCTCGTGCAGCAAGCAGAGAGAATAAGGCTACAAGTTGCCCGAGAGCTCCCAAGCAGAAATACAGGAAAATAAAGTCAGGATCTGGTTAAAGAGATGCATCCTCGGGCAATCTGAAGATTGTAGTTGGGAGCCAGGTGGGGGGATTAGGTGGATGTGGAGGTTAGGTGGATTAGCCATGATAAATGTGCGGGGTTACAGAGATAAAGTGGGGAGGAGGGGGGCAGGTGGGCTGCGTAAAATGCTCTTTCAGAGAGTCGGTGCAGACTCAATGGGCCAAATGGTCTCCTTCAGGCCTGTAGCCATTCGATGATAACCTGAAAATGAAGACTGCGCAGGGGAGAAGTCGGGGGGGTGGACGGGGCAATAGGTGAATTGTTCCTGTGGAAGAGCTAACAGTGACATGACGGGCTGAATGGTCTGTATCTGTGCTGTAACCTGTTTTTGATTCTGCGTATTAGGAGAATGGCAGGCTAACAAAGTCAGACAAAGAAATCCGGGTGTTTAGTTAAAGGATGTTAAACTTGAGTGAAGAACAATATAGAAAGTGAGTTGAATGGCCTCTTTTTCCCTGCTATATATTCTATATAATGTAGTATCTGTTTAGGATGAAGAAACGGTTTTCTATCTATGTGCATTACTAATAACAGTAGCATAATAATGAAACACACCTGAATGAGATAGGTGCAATAATTTTATCAATTAAATGTGATTAAAGCCTAGATTAATTGAGATTAAAGTTTTTAATTGAGAGCTCAATTGCAATTATTTTTTTTCTGGAAAAATAATTTGACTGTCCTCATTATGAATATAAAGAAACAGGCAGAGGTAATGAAAAGCTTGCAAAACTCAATAGGGGAACAAGCTTTTTCAGAGTGGAAGGGGAGAGAAGCAGAAAAACCCAGCAAAATAAAGCACAGGTGCTGGTAAAATGACTTCTCTGTCCCTCTTTAAATCCATTTTTGTCACTCTCTAATCCAACATGTTCTGTCTGAACGAAAGATCAAGCTGTTGATAATCACTATGCAATGTAAGCCAGAAATCCTCTGAGAGACGATGGCCTAGTGGTATTATTGCTGGACTATTAATCCAGAAACTCGACTGGGGACCCGGGTTCGAATCCCGCCACGGCAGATGGTGGAATTTGAATTCAATGCAAAATACCCTGGAATTAAGAATGTCCTGTAACCATGAAACCATTGTCAGAAAAATCAATCTGGTTCACTAAATCCCCTTTAGGGAAGGAAATCTGCCCTCCTTACCTGGTCTGGCCTATGTGTGACTCCAGAGCCACATGGTTGACTCTCAACTGTCCTTGGTGGTTGTAGTCCACTGGGCAACAGTCTGAAAAACAATTGTTCCCCGTTACTCTGGTTCCTGTCACTCAGTCAACTTTGATCTACCTTGCTGTCAAGCCGATTTGGGGCAGCACGGTGGCATAGTTGTTAACACTGCTGTCTCACAGCACTAGGGACCTGGGTTCAATTCCAATCTTGGGTGACTGTGTGGAGTTCTCCCCATGTCTGCATGGGTTTCCTCCGGGTGCTGTGCTTTCCTTCCACAGTCCAAAGAGATGCAGGTTAGGTGGCTTGGCCACATTAAATGGCCCCTTAGTGTCCAAAGCTGTGTAGATTAGGGAGATTGACCATGATAAATACACAGGATTACAGGGATAGAGTGGAGGGGAGAGCCCTTTTGGAGAGTCAGTGCAGACTTGATGGGCCAAATGGCCTTTTTCTGCACTGCAGGGATTCTATGGTTCTTTGCAATCCAAAGGCTCCAGACAATTTATCCATTTTAAGTACAGCCAGCCAATTGAGTGCTCCCCTTTTTAAAAATCAATTTTTATCCCATCCAGTACAAAGAAAATCTCCTTACTCATCATGACGTCAGCAACATCTCCTTCCTTGCTATAGACACACGAAATGTGTTCATTTACTACCTCAGTCATAATCTTTGCTTCCATGTATACATTTCCTTTTTCCTACAAAATCGACCCCATCCCTTTGACGTTAGTGTACCTTTAAGAAAATTTTGTTTTAAATCATGTTCTCTGCAGCTCTCACAGCTTCAGTGTTTTTCATTGCACCGGTCTGTCTCTAGGCATCCTTCTATTGTTCCTTCAGGGATTTAAATGGGGTTTGTTTATTTTTACTCTGGGTTGTTTTGTGACCCTGCGTTGCTAGGAGAAAGATCATGTGTTCCGGACAGTTTATTTTCCCTAGTGACTTTAAAGTTTCATTTTCTGTTTTGGTGCTGGCAGCAGTGTTTTAGTTTAGAAGGGACATCAAACTGAAAAGAAATCTCTCTCTCTCTCTTTTTGGAAATTCTGCTGGTTATCTGAAAGCAAGAGGCCTTCCTGCAGTAGAAAATCTACTGTCAGTGGCTTGACCAGAAGCTGTTCTGACTTCAAACTGTTCTCAGTGGACCAAGAGAACTACAGCATTCATCCAAAGGATTCAATTCCAGTATCATGTGAGTATTAGCCTTAAATCTGTGAATGGGTTTTGTTTGATTGGAACATCTTAGATATTTTGTTGCGGGTTATACATTATTGTGGTTGTTTTGTTTTTGCTTCTAATTGATAAAAGTTATTGCTAATTTTCTTTCCATACATGGTAACTATATTCTTAAATAAACCTTGTTTGATAAAAGCTCCCTGATGGGTCATTTGAATCATACCTGAAGTAAAACACCTCATGCTTATCCCAGCCAAATTCAAGATGCAAAACTTATGATCCAGGCGGGCACGGTAAAACACTTTGAAGTTTCTGACCTGATCCATAACATCCCTCTCATACTATCCATTTACTGTTTATATACCTATAGAAAAGTGCTAGATTTCCTTTCATGTTAAGTTAGAGTCCCAAACCCAAACGCTGAGATTTATTAAGAACTCGCTGGTGTGAATCACACTCTGGATTTTAAGCTCACGCCACCATTCTCACAGATGGAGAATGCGAGATTAAAATCACCCCCATATTGTGTGTATTTTTAATGCTTCAGGAGAAAGTATTAAAAATTCAGCTTTATGCTATAGGTAGTCGGTATGTCTGGAATTTTTCTATTTTGGCATTAATGTTAGGAATGGATTCTTCACTCCAGGAGTAATTCCATTGACAATTTGAGGATTGTTTTTATCAAAACGAGTTTAATTCATATAGTATAACTCTAACAAAATGAACAGTTTAACTCTTAACAGTTGCACAATATTTAAACATGAAAAGAAACAACTCTTAATTTCTAACTTATCACAATTTCAATTCCAAATAAGCAACATTCTTCTTACAGACTTAAAACACTTTAAATATAGTTTGCAATCACAACTATACTTGCTATTGTAAGTGTAGACAGCCTTAGGGTTTTCAGAGAGATATCGAGCTTTCAGATGCCTGCAAAATTCTCCTAACTTCGACCAGAACAGTTAAACTCCAACTCCTTTCTGCACAAGCTATTTCTTTCTCTGCTACAGATCTAAGACTGTACATAAACCACATCATTACTTGACCCTGTCAATCATTCTAATCCAAAACCTCAGGGGGAACTTGGGTAAACAGGATCCATTAACTTTATCTAACATAACCACTTGCAAGGTTGAAATTCATAATTATTCAGCTCTCCCAGCATCTGAGCTGTATTTCTTCCAGACATACCGACTACCTATAGCATAAAGCTGAATTTTTAATACTTTCTCCTGAAGCATTAAAAATACACACAATATGGAGGTGATTTTAATCTCGCATTCTTCATCTGTGAGAATGGTGGCGTGAGCTTAAAATCCAGAGTGTGATTCACACCAGCGGGTTTCTGAGTTCCAATCTTACTGGCTTCTTGCCAGTGGAGTGGCATGAAACATGCTGCAGGACCACAGAAAGCTCATTTTAATATATTAGCATGTCATTAGTGAGCGCTCTCTCTAGGACGCCCCCCCACTTAACCGGATATTCAGTGGATTCCAGCGTGCCATCATACCAGCACCATTTACAGCAGCTTCACCAATTTGATTTGATTTATCATTGTCACATGTATTAACATACAGTGAAAAGTATTGTTTCTTGCGCGCTGTACAGACAAAACATACCATTCATAGAGAAGGAAAGGAGAGAGTGCAGAATGTAGTGTTACAGTCATAGCTAGGGTGTAGAGAAAGATCAACTTAATGCGAAGTAGGTCCATTCAAAAGTCTGATGGCAACAGGGAAGAAGCTGATCTTCAGTCAGTTGGTATGTGACCTCACACTTTTGTATCTTTTTCCCGACGGAAGATGATGGAAGAGAGAATGTCCGGGGTACGTGGGATCCTTAATTATGCTGGCTGCTTTGCCGAGGCAGCGGGAAGTATAGACAGAGTCAATGGATGTGAGGCTGGTTTGTGTGATGGTTTGGGCTACATGCATGACCTTTTGTAGTTCCTTGTGGTCTTGGGCAGAGCAGGAGCCACACCAAGCTGTGATACTACCAGAAAGAATGCTTTCTATGATGCATCTGTAAAAGTTGGTGAGAGTCATTGTAGACATAGAAAGAATGACTACCAACAATGATTTCACAACAATAATGGCATTAGAGGCTTTAAAATAGTGATTCCGGCTGAGGGTTAAGCATGCTGGGATTTTTGGTCAACTTATAACGAAAACCAGATGCAGGTTGTAAAATTACTCTGAGTCAGGGATCTGGTCTGGGAGCTGTGATCTGAAACTTCCTGTGTTGACCAAATATGGAAAGTTCTTTACTTTTGAGTCGTCTGGATGGCATCGAATTTTATTGCTGTTATGTGTGGGATCTGCAGTCTGAATTAAGCGTCACTTACAAGTAATTTCACTGGATGTTCAAGCCTTGTGATCGGTTTCTGGTTACAAAGTTGGCTGGATGACAGAATCTTCTGGAAGCAAGTGAAGAATTTGTAGATAAAAGACATCTGCAGTGCTTTGTTTGCCAACCACAACTCTAGAGATTAACCATTGTAAGAAGCGTGCCCTGAAGGGCACTTCAGAGAGAAGATAGATTCTACTTTGGGAATCTTTCTTGGCCAAGGTTTTCTTAAACCCGGTAGTATCTATTTACAGTTAAATAATTAAAGTTAATGTTCAGTTGAAGGCACTATCCAGTTAAGAGTTAAAATTTAGTAAGAGAGTTAGAATTGCAATTGTTTAAGTTTGAGTTGGTCAGATTTCCATCAGCTCCGCGCCGGATTTCTGGCATAAATCTGACAGAAATCCAATGGCTGGAGACTCGTGGAGACCATGGCGCCCAACCAGAAACCCGCTAAATAGCCTTCGCTTGAGTCTCCCGGCCCACTGCGCCGCTAAAGCATCAAATGAAGCTTTGTGGGTTGAGCTTAGGAATAAAAAAAGGGCAGCCACATTGTTAGGTGTTTATATAGACCCTCAGATAGTCAGAGGGATATTGAGGAGCAAATATGTACTCAATTCGCGTAAGTGTGTAAAAACAGTAACAATAGGGTTATTATATTAGGTGATTTCAACTTCCCGAACATTAACTGGGATATACATAGCGTTAAGGGCTTGGATGGAGTAGATTTCTTGAAATGTGTAGAGGAGAACTTTTTAGATCAATATGTAGACGGTCCAACAAGAGAGAGAGCTGTGCTGGACCTGATTCTGGGGAATGAAGCCAGACAGGTGATTGAGGTGTGGTGGGGCAGCATTGGGCTTGGGTTACTATCTGTGTGCAGTTTGCACACTTTCCCCGTGTCTGCGTGGGTTTCCTCCGGGTGCTCCCGTTTCCTCCCACAGTCCAAAGTTGTGCGGGTTAGGTTGATTGGCCATGCTAAAATTGCCCCTTCGTGTCCTGAGATATGTAGGTTAGAGGGATTAGCGGGCGGATATGGGGGTAGGGCCTGGATGGGATTGTGGTCGGTGCGGACTCGATGGGCCAAATGGTCTCTTTCTGCACTGTAGGGTTTCTATGATTCAATGATTTTAGTGATAGCGATCATAACATGGTCCAATTTAAGCTTGTTATGGACAAGGAAATAGACGAGCTGCGAAAAGTTGGATTGGGGGAGAGCGGATTTTAGTAAAATAAGACAGGATCTGGTCAAGGTAGACTGGGAACAGCTACTGATGGGAAAATCTATAGAAGAGCAGTGGGGGCATTCAAAAAGGAAATGGGGAGGGTGCAAGCCCAGTATGTTCTCTCTGGGGTGATGGGTAGGAATAACAAGCCCAAAGAACCATGTATAACCAGAGATATTCAGGATACAATGAGAAGGAAAAGAAAGGCTTTTAAAAAGTACAAAGGGAGCAAATCAGTGGGAGACATTAGTGAGGTATAGAAAGTGTAGGGTGGAGCTTAAGAAAGAAATTAAGAATGCAAAGAGGGGATATTAGAAAACTCTGTCTGGTAAAAGCTGGGAAAATCCCAAGATATTCTATAAGTATATAAATGGGAAGAGGATAACCAGGGAAAAATCAGGGCCCATTAGGGACGCAAGGGGAAATCTGTGGGTGGAGCCAAAGGACATTGGTAGAATTTTGAATGAATTCTTCACATCCGTTTTCACCCAAGTGAATGAGGATGATGATATGGAATTCAGGGAAAGAGACTGCGAGGTTTTTGAACAAATTGACATAGGGAAGGGCAAAGTATTAGAGGTGTTGGCAGTCTTAAAAGTGGATAAATATCCAGGTTCAGATGAATAGTGTCCTGGACTGATGTGGGAGGCAAGGGAGGAGATTACAGGGGCTGTGACTCAAATTTTCAATTCTTCTCTGGCCACAGGGAGGTGCCAGATGACTGGGGAACATCTAATGTGGTTCCACTATTTAAGAAGGATTTTAGAGATAAACCAGGGAACGACAGACCAGTGAGTCTCATGTCAGTGCTGGGAAACTACTAGAGAAACTTCTGAAGAAGAGCATCTATCTCCATTTGGAGAGGCAAAGCTTGATCAGGGATAGCCAGCATGGCTTCGTCAGAGGGAGGTCATGCCTAACAAATTTGATTGAATATTTTCAGGAGGTGACCAGGTGTGTAGATGAGGGTAGTGCAGTCGATATGGATTTCAGCAAAGCCTCTGGCAGAGTAATTTGACAAGAAAGTACTCAATGAATGGTAGGACACTCGGAAGTTCTGTGGATCAAAGGGACCTTGACATGTTTGTCCACAGATCTCTGAAGGTGGAAGGGCATGTTAATAGGGTGGTGAAAAAGGCATAGGGGACACTTGCCTTTATCAATCGAGGCATATATTAAAAAAGCAGGGAAGTCATGTTGGAGTTGTATAGAACTTTGGTGAGGCCACAGCTGGAGCACTGTGTGCAGTTCTGGTCGCCACATTATAGGAAGGATGTGATTGCACTGGAGGGGGTGCAGAGGAGATTCACCAGGATGCTGCCTGGGATGGAACATTTAAGTTATGAAGAGAGGTTGGATAGGCTTGGGTTGTTTTCATTGGAGCAGAGAAACTGAGGGGCGACCTGATCGAGGTGTACAAGATTATGAGAGACAAGGACAGAGTGGATAAGGAGCAGCTTTTCCTCTTAGTTGAAGGGTCAGTCACGAGGAGACACAAGTTATAAGTGTGGGGTGAGAGGTTTAGGGGCAAAATGTTTTTGCCCAGAGGGTGGTGATGGTCTGGAATGCGCTGCCTGGGAGGGCGGTAGAGGTGGGTTGCCTCACATCCTTTGAAAAGTACCTGGATGAGCACTTGGCACATCATAACATTCAGGGCTATGGGCCAAGTGCTGGCAGATGGGATTAGGTGGGAGTTCAGGTGTTTCTAATGTGTTGGTGCAGACTCAATGGGCCAAAGCGTCTTTTCTGCGCTGTATGATTCTATGATTCTCTGTTATCGCCACGGCACCATGTTCCCATGTTGTTGGTCTGCGCCTGCACCTCACCTACCTTATTTACCCCACTTTATGCATTTGTATACATGCGCATACCCACAGTGCAGAAGGAGGCCATTCAACCCATTCAGTCTGCAGCGACTCTCCAAATGATCCCTCGCCTCGCCTCCACCCTATCCCCGTAACCCCGCACATTTACCATGGCCAATCCGCCGAACCTGCACATCTTTGTACTTTTATTTCAACCCGGTTTGGAAATCCCTAAATTTATGTTGGAAATTTGCACCAAAAGTTGCAATGCCTCTTCAGATACTGGAGCAGCTCTCCTTAATGGCATTTACTACCAAATAAACCTGTTGGACTTTTAACCTGATGTTGTTAAAACTCTTACTGTCTTCAGAATCCAGCAGGGGGCAGTATACACCACCAAAAATCATCTTAAAGATTCCTGTAAAATTTTTCTGGATGGAGAAGGTATTTTTAAGCCTCATAAAAAGTATAAAAACAGAGGCTGTTTGAACAATAAATAACAAAAAAACGCCTTTCAATAACGTTGCCTCGTTATTTTTTCGTGAAGCTTTGCTGAGTTCAATTTGTACTGTTGCATTTGCAGAAACCGTAGAATCCTTACAGTGCAGAAAGAGGCCATTCAGCCCATCGTGTCTGCACTAACTCTCCAAAACAGCGTTTACCCACCCAATCTCCACATTTATCATGGCCAATCCACCTGCACATCGTTGGACAATAAAGGTTAATTTAGCTTAGCCAATCCACCTAACCCGCACATCGTTGGACTGTGGGAGGAAACCGGAGCACCCGGAGGAAACCCACGCAGACATGGGGAGAACGTACAGATTCCACACAGACGGTGACCCAAGCTGGGAATCGAACCCAGGTCCCTGGCGCTGTGAGGCAGCAGTGCTAACCACTGTACCGTCCCTTGTTCGTGTGTGTTCCTTTTGTGCCTTTATTAAAGCTCTCTAATTTTCCTCCATCATCTTTTCAGGGCTGTGTACTCTCATTCGGCCAATGAATTTGCGACCTGATTGTTGATGCAAGAGGAAGAAAACTTGGGCCTTGGACACAATCTATGGCGGCACGGTGGTTAGCACTGCTGCCTCACAGTGCCAGGGTTCGATTCCCGACTTGGGTCACCGTCTGTGCGGCGTCTGCATGTTTTCCCTGTGTCTGCGTGGGTTTCCTCCGGGTACTCTGATTTCCTCCCGCAATGTAAAAGACGTTGAAGTTTATTTATCAGTGTCACAAATAGGCTTACATTAACACTGCAATTAAGTTACTGTGAAAATCCCCTAGTCGCCCACACTCCGGCGCCTGGTCGAGTACACTGAGGGAGAATTTAGCACAGCCAATGCACCTAACCAGCACGTCTTTCGGACTGTGGGAGGAAACCAGAGCACCCGGAGGAAACCCACGCCAGACACAGGTGGAACGTGTGGATTCCACACGGACAGTGACCCAAGCCGGGAATCGAACCCTGGCGCTTTGAGGCAGCAGAGCTAGCCACTGTGCCACCGTGGCGCCCCAGGTTAGCTGCATTGACCATGCTAAATTCTCCCTCAGTGTACCCGAACAGGAGCTAGAGTGTGGCGACGAGGGGACTTTCGCAGTAACTTCATTGCAGTGTTAATGTCAGCCTACTTGTGACACTAATAAATAAAACCTTTAATCTGCCAGCCTCTCTGCACTGATAACGGTTGGTGAGCTGTATTTGTGAGATTGTGTGGCTCCGATGCACTTTGCCAGCCGGCAGTTTATTCGATTCGATTACCAGACCTGAAGTAACTACTCTGCCTGGACTGTGACTTGCAGCAGATTGTGGTTCTCCATCTGTTCCAGCACTTGGCATCATGTGTGAAGAGCTTACAGGAGGAATTGATTCTTCTTAGGGATGAGCGCACCTTTCAGGAATTCCAAATCTCCCTAGCCGTGAAAATCTTACAAATAGTCTTGGGGAAGATTCCACTGGAACTCTGCTGCCAACACTTTGAGAGGTTGCAAAGGATGTTTGAAACAAGTGATAGCTTAGACACGCAAACAACAAACATTCTGCTTCAATTGCTCGCCATGCTGGAATCCTCTTGTCATCTTCTGGGTTTAAGAAGTGTCAGCAATAGTTCCTGCGTGTGTAATGCTTTGCTCATACCACTGCACCTTGGCTTACAATAGAAATAGCTGACGAAAGTGACTCCATAGAATTCCTACAATGCAGAAATAGGCCATGCGGCCCATCGAGTCTGCATCAATTCTCCAAAGAGCATCTTACCCAGGCCCATTCCCCCACCTGCCCTATTCCCATAACCCTGTGCATTTACCATGAATAATCCACCTAACCGACACACCTAGGGACACTAAGAGGCAATTTAGCATGGCCAATCCACCTAATCTGCACATCTTTGGCCATGCTAAATTACCCCTTAGTGTCCAAAGATTTGCAAGTTAGGTGGATCAGCCATGCTAAATTGCCCCTTAGTGTCCAATCAACCAAACCTGCACATCTTTTGGACTGTGGGAGGAAACTCGAACACCTGGAGGAAACCCACGCAGACACGGGGAGAACGTGCAAGCTCCACATAGACAGTGATCCAAGGTCAGAATCCCTGGTGCTGTGAGGCAGCAGTGCTAACCACTGTGTCACCATAGAACCATTACAGCACAGAAGGAGACCTTTCAGTCCTTCTTGTCCATGCTAGCCTGAGGACAACCAGGTGATCTTTCTAATCCCTCTGGCCCATAGCCCTGCAACTTACAGCACTTAAGGTGCAGATCCAGGTACTTTTTAGAAGAGCTGCCTTCACCAACTCATGATGTGGAGATGCTGGCGTTGGACTGGGGTAAACACAGTAAGAGTTTTAACAACACCTGGTTAAAGTCCAACAGGTTTATTTGGTAGCAAATACCATAAGCTTTCGGAGCGCTGCTCCTTCGTCAGATGGAGTGGAAATGTGCTCTCAAACAGTGCACAGAGACACAAAATCAAGTTACAGAATACTGATTAGAATGCGAATCCCTACAACCAGCCAGGTTTTAAAGATACAGACAATGTGACACGGTAGAAGCAAAGAAAGAAGGGATCTGGGAATCATTTCACATCACTTCAGCATCAAATGGCTCATCTTACCAGTGTCTTTGAGAGGCAGAAGTTTCACCACAATCTGTTCAAGAAGACCTAATTGCCTTTTTGCTGAACTTGCTGTCCTTCCCATGAGTGGGAGAAGGATTATGTAATGATTCATTCATAGAGCTAGATGTAGAACTCCAAATATAATATTGAATGCTTCACAGAAATAAATTTTAATTGGGTTTTGGGGTGAGGATATTCAGAAATAGTTCAGCATAGGGGAGAAAAAAACCAGAGGGCATGGGCTAAGGGTGAAAGGAGAAAAGTTTAAAGGGAATATTAGGGGGGGCTTCTTCATGCAGAGAGTGGTGGGAGTGTGGAATGAGCTGCCGGATAAAGTGGTAAATGCAGGGTCACTTTTAACATTTAAGAAAAACTTGGACGGGTTCATGGATGAAAGGGGTGTGGAGGGATATGGTCCAAGTGCAGGTCAGTGGGACGAGGCAAAAAATGGTTCGGCACAGACAAGAAGGCCAAAAGGCCTGTTTCTGAGCTGTAATTTTCTATGGTTCTATGGTACCTACTCTTGCAACTCGGCCAACATTGTCTACCTGATACGCTGCA
The DNA here is from genome assembly GCF_964213995.1 of Mustelus asterias. Taxonomy (NCBI): domain Eukaryota; kingdom Metazoa; phylum Chordata; class Chondrichthyes; order Carcharhiniformes; family Triakidae; genus Mustelus; species Mustelus asterias. The sequence continues at coordinate 9,219,623 of NC_135818.1, read as the reverse complement.
GGAAAGGATGTCCCGAGGCATGGTACATTGGGGAAACCATGCAGACGCAACAACAACGGATGAATGAACACCGCTCGACAATCACCAGGCAAGACTGTTCTCTTCCTGTGGGGGAGCACTTCAGCAGTCACGGGCATTCAGCCTCGGATCTTCAGGTAAGCGTTCTCCAAGGCGGCCTTCACGACACACGACAGCGCAGAGTCGCTGAGCAGAAACTGATAGCCAAGTTCCACACACATGAGGACGCCCTAAATCGGGATGTTGGATTTATGTCACATTATCAGTAACCCCCACAGCTTGCCTCCTGGACTTGCAGACTGTCCTGTCTGGAGACGATACACATCTCTTTAACCTGTGCTTAATGCTCCCTCCACCCACATTGTCTGTATCTTTAAGACCTGGTTGGCTGTAGGGATTCGCATTCTAATCAGTATTCTGTAACTTGATTTTGTGTCTCTGTGCACTGTTTGAGAGCACATTTCCACTCCATCTGACGAAGGAGCAGCGCTCCGAAAGCTTATGGTATTTGCTACCAAATAAAGCTCGGCACAACATCGTGGGCCGAAGGGCCTGTTCTGTGCTGTACTGTTCTATGTTCTATGTTCTATAAACCTGTTGGACTTTAACCTGGTGCTGTTAAAACTCTTACTGTGCTCACCAACTCAGGCAGTGAATTCCGGACACCCACCACTCTCTGCGTAAATAAAGTTCTTCCGTAAATAAAGTTCTTCCTCTTGTACCCTCTACAACTACTGCCACTTATCTTGAATCTATGTCCCCTGGTTCTTGAATTCTCCATCAAGGAAAACAATTTTATTCTGTCCATTCTATCTCTTCCCCTCAATTCTTGCACCTCTATCAAGTTACCCCTCAGTCTTCTTTGTTCTAAGGAAAATAATCCCAACCTATCCAATCTCTCCTCATAGCTAAACTTTTCCAGCCCTGGCAATATTCTTGTAAAACTCCTCTTTCATTTTAAAAGTTTTATATATTCGTCACAAGGAAAGCTTACATTAACACTGCAATGAAGTTCCTGGAAAATTCCCCTCGTCACCACAGTCCGGCTCAATACACCTAACCAGCCCGTCTTTCAGAATGTGGGAGGAAACCGGAGCACCCGGAGGAAACCCACGCAGACACGGGGAGAATGTGCAAACTCCATACAGACAGTGACCCAAGCCGAGAATCGAACCCGGGTCCCTGACGCTTGTGAAGCAGCAGTGATAACCACTGTGCTACCGTGCCGCCTCTGCACTCTCGCCAAAGCTTGAGTGTCAGGGGGATTAGCAGGGTAAATATGTGGGGTTACGGGGCTAGGGCTTGGGCGGGATTGTGGTCGGTACAGACTCGATGGGCCAACTGGCCTCTTTCGGTAGGGATTCTATGAATCTATGAACTTGCTGCAACAATAAAAGCAAAATGCCGCAGATGCTGGAAATCTGAAATAAAAGTAGAAAAGTTTGAAAAGGCTCAGCAGGTCGGGAAGCATCCGTGGGGAGAGAGACGAAGTTAACAACCGGAATTCTCCGGCCGATCCCGCCGCCAATGGTACAACCCTGTCACCGGTGTCCCGGCCGGCAACCTGGGGATTGCAATCAATTGGAAATCCACTGGGCCAGAAGGTGGCACCAGCTACCACCATGAGAAACATGTCGTGGGGGAGGCCAATGGAACGCCCCCCCCCCCCCCCCCCCCCCCGCCCCCCCACCCCCCGCCACCCACAAGGTTTCAAGTCCACATGATCCTTCCATGGGGAAGAAACCGAGTTATCGTTTCAGGTCCGAGTTACTCTTCTTCTTCTGTTGATGTATCTTGAGGAAATACCGGCCGGAGCACCAGGAAAGTCCGCTGCACTTCCTGAAAGAGTGCCGTGGGATTCTTTACATCTCATCCAATAACACCACCCACGGTACTGCACCGGAGTCTGGACTCTGGCGGTGAACATTTGGAACGGGGCTTGAAACCTTGACCTGGTTTCTCAAAGACAACAGGCACAAGGCAGCCACTCAAAGAAAGAAAACATGTGATTTGTACCCACCAAGTTAAAGTTTATCGATTAGTCATCATAGAATCCCTATAGTGCAGAAGGAGGCCATTCGGCCCATCGAGTCTGCACCAACAACAATCCCACCCAGGCCCTATCCCCATAACCCCACATATTTAGCCCACTAATCCCTCTAACCTACGCACCCGGGACACAAAGGTCAATTTAGCATGGCCAATGCGCCTAACCCGCACATCTTTGGATTATGGGAGAAAACCAGAGCACCCGGAGGAAACGCACTCAGACATGGGTAGAACGTGCAAACTCCACACAGACAGTGACTCAAGCCAGGAATCAAACCCGGATCCCCGGAGCTGTGAGGCAGCAGTGCTAGCCACTGTGCTGCCCACAACATTTGGTTTACAAGTTTGTTAATCTACCATAGCTTGCATTCTGCATCTTAGACACTTCCAGTATGGTGCACAAACATTCAAATACCTCTTTGATAGACATGTTGGTGAATCCAACAAAAAAGCGCTTTATATATATTTTTTGATTTGATTTGATTTATTATTGTCACGTGTATTGGTATACAGTGAAAAGTATTGTTTCTTGCACGCTATACAGACAAAGCATACCGCTCATAGAGAAGGAAACGCAAGAATGCAGAATATAGTGTTACAGTCATAGCTAGGGTGTAGAGAAAGATCAACTTAATGCGAGGTAGGTCCATTCAAAAGTCTGATGGCAGCAGGGAAGAAGCTGTTCTTGAGTCGGTTGGTACGTGTCCTCAGACTTTTGTATCTTTTTCCTGACGGAAGAAGGTGGAAGAGAGAATGTCCGGGGTACGTGGGGTCCTTGATTATGCTGGCTGCTTTGCCGAGGCAGAGGGAAGTGTAGACAGAGTCAGTGGATGGGAGGTTGGTTTGCATGATGGATTGGGCTACATTCACGACCTTTAGTAGTTTCTTGCGGCCTTGGGCAGAGCAGGAGCCCATACCAAGTTGTGATACAACCAGAAAGAATGCTTTCTATGGTGCATCTGTAAAAGTTCCATGTAATCATGTATTTTCTGGATCATTTCATACTGATGAACACCGTTATTTCATGTATCTGTTACTGCAGAACGCAAACGCACAATATATTTATACTTAAATGGCCAAGACAGCTGAAGAATTTGCTCTACTGCACACAGTGACTGCGAAACCGTTTATTAATTAGCTAACCAATATTTATTAATAAACCTGTGGTAACAGACTTATAATTAGCACTCCTTCAGCGTGAATGTCAACTTGATGCTGTCTTCTCCACTGGTAACTTCTTCCTTCACAATTGGAACCAAACCATCTCGTAAAGCTAATATTATTGTCATTTTCACATATAATGCCTGCAATTTCACATTCAGAATCAGGCCTATAATTTAGCTGCATGCTATATGTCTGAAAAAAAAATCATAAAATGTTCGGAATTGCTTTTCATATAATTCCTTTCTGCATCAGAGAATGCGTATAAGACATAGACAAGTGTTTCTTAGCCTACAAGTCACATTCAAGAAAAAATTTCTGAGTGATTACAAGGTAGTCATCTACGATTAGACTTTGAATCCGTTAACTTCTGCTGTCCTGATCTGATTCGATTACACTTCAGTTATGTGTTGCTCCTACTGCTCTGAAGGAAATATTAGTCCTTATACTAGAAGGTAAATCCATTATCAAGTCAATTCAAAATGTAAGCACTTGATTACTGGGCGGCACAGTGACACAGTGGTTAGCTGTCTCACCGCGCCAGGGACCCGGGTTTCATTCAGGCCTTGAGTGACTGTCTGTGTGGAGTTTGCACGTTCTCCCCGTGTCTGCGTGGGTTTCCTCCGGGTGCTCCGGTTTCCTCCCACAGTCCAAAGATGTGCGGGTTAGGTGGATTGGTCGTGCCAAATTGCCCCTGAGTGTCTAAAAATGTGCAGGTTAGGGGGATTGGCCATTCTAAATTACCCTTTAGTGTCCAAAGATGTTTAGGTTAGATGGGTTGGCCATGCTAACTTGCCCCTGAGTGTCCAAAGATGGTAAGAAGTTTAACAACACCAGGTTAAAGTCCAACAGGTATGTTTGGGGCATTTGCTACCAAATAAACCTGTTGGACTTTAACCTGGTGTTGTTAAACTTCTTACTGTGTTTGCTCCAGTCCAACGCCGGCATCTCCACATCATGTCCAAAGATGTGCAGGTTAGGTGGATTGGCCATTCTAAATTACCCTTTAGTGTCCAAAGATATGCAGGTTAGGGGGATTAGCCATGATAAATACACAGAGCTACAGAAAGGGAGTGAGAGACCAGGGCTGCAGTCAGGAGCTGGGCAGAAGGGGAAGCCAAAACCAACCTGGTGAGTGGTTCCATTGAGGAACAGAGGCGTGGAGTAAGACAGAAATCTGCAGCTTCAGCCATGAGTATTTGCTGTCAATGGACTGTTTCCTGGAGTTACACTTTGCTTGATGCCAATGGAATAAACAAACATTATTTTAAAACCTTTGTGCTGTCCACATGCTGTCCATGTGCTGTCCATGTGCTGAGATCACACATTACAACTGCCTTTCTCAGGAATGTTGGCTATTCTGCCATTTTGTTTTGGGGCATTGACACCATTTATAACTGAAAGTGGCTCCTATCACTTTCTCCTTTTTATTTGCTTGTCTTATACATTGAATTTCTATTGGCTCAAGGGCCTTACAGCATTTCCTTAAATTTTTCACTTTTTTGATTTGATTTATTATTGCCACATGTATTGGGACACAGTGAAAAGTATTGCTTCTTGAGCGCTATACAGACAAAGCATACCGTTCATAGAGAAGGAAAAGAGAGAGTGCAGAACGTAGTGTTACAGTCATAGCTAGGGTGTAGAGAAAGATCAGCTTAATACAAGGTAGATCCACTGAAAGGTCTGATGGCAGCAGGGAAGAATCTGTTCTTGAGTCGGTTGGTATGTGACCTCAGACTTTTGTATCCTTTTCTCGACGGAAGAAGGTGGAAGAGAGTAGGTGGGATTTTATGGCCTCGCTCGGCCCGAAACTGTAAAATCTTGCCCGAGGTCAACGGACCTTTCCGTGGTCTATCCCTCGCCCGCTCCGATTCCTGTGGCAGACGGGGTGGTAAAGTTCTGGCCAGTATGTCTGAGGTGTGTGGGGTCCTTGATTGTGTTGGCTGCTTTTCCAAAGCAGCGGGAAGTGTAGATGGAGTCAATGGATGGGAGGCTTTGTGGTCTTGGGTAGAACAGGAGCTATACCAAGCTGTGATACAACCAGAAAGGATCCTTTCTATGGCCCATCTGTAAAAATTGGTGAGAATTGTAGCGGACATGCCAAATTTCCTTAGTCTCCTGAGAAAGTAGAGACATTGATGTGTTTTCTTACCTGTAGCGTCGGCATGGAGGGACCAGGACAGGTTGTTGGTGACCTGGGCACATAGAATCTTGAAGCTCTCGCCCAAACCCGGTGATGTGGACAGGAGCATGTCCTCCACTACGCTGCCTGAAGTCGATGACTACGCTTCCTCAAGTTGGACTTAAAAATTCACTGATGAATTCACTATTGTCGATTGTTGTAACAACCCACGAATATCCTTTAGGGAAGGAAATCTGCCGTCCTTACCTCGTCTGGCCTACATGTGACGCCAGACCCACAGCAATGTTGTTAACTCTCAACTGTCCTCTAAACAAGGGCAACTAGGGATGGGCAATAAATGCTGGCCAGCCAGAGACGCCCATGTCCCACGAATGAATTAGAAAAGATTCCACAAACATTTCTACTAGTTTGAGTGGCCATGACAACTGTCAAAGAACAGTACAGCACAGGAAACAGGCCCTTCAGCCCTGCAACTGTCATTGATTGTTGTAAAACCCCTCTGGTTCACTGATGCCCTTTTGGGAAGGAAATCTGCCATTCTTACCCGGTCTGGCCTACATGTGGCTCCTGATCCACAGCAATGTGGTTGACTTTTAACTGCCCTCTGAAATGGCTGAGCAAGCCATTCGGTATAAGGGCAATTAGGGATGGGCAATAAACGCTGGTGATGCCCACATCCTATAAATAAATAAAGAGCCTTTGGCGCTGTAATTGTATGTTTTCACCATGTTAACATCTTTAGCAGGAGACGGCTGAAGTGGAATGAACTAAGCTGGTGATATCTGTGTCCATCTCCATCCTTTCATGTATTCTATCAGAATTGGTATGGGCAGAAATGAAATGTTCTCACTGCTGCAGGGAGGTTTTGATCTGTTATTAACTGTGGGCTGTGAATTCTCCTCCTGGATTGAATTGACAATCTCCTTTGAAGCTGAGTTGACAGTTCCATGACCTGATCCGAAACTCAAACATTACCGCTGGGGTTTTCAATGAATGCTGCACTGTCCATTGTCTGAAGTCCCTTCAGCTGATGTATAATGCAAATTGTAGATAATAGATTGTCGATAACACAACATCGGTGTTGGAGCATTGATATTCAAAACAGCACAGACGTAAAAATGAAATTGTGGCAGATCCCTTGATGAGGCAATATTCTCATTTATTTTCCCCGGACATTCTCTCTTCCACCTTCTTCCGTCGGGACAAAGATACAAAAGTCTGAGGTCACGAACCAACCGACTCAAAAACAGCTTCTTCCCTGCTGCCATCAGAGTCTTGAATAGAAGCAAAGAAACTAGAAGCAGGAGGAGGCCATTCGGCCCTTCGATCCTGCTCCGCCATTCATTTTGATCATGGCTAATCATCAAATTCAATATCTTGATCCCCCCTTCCCCCCATATCCCTCGATCCCTTTAGTCCCAAGAGCTATATCTAATTTCTTCTTGAAATCAGACAATGTTTTGGCCTCAACTTCTTTCTGTGGTAGTGAATTCCACAGTTCACCATCCTCTGGGTGAAGAAATTTCTCTTCACCTCAGTTCTAAAAGGTTTACCCTTATCTTCAAACTATGACCCCTAGTTCTGGACTCCCCCACCATCCGGAACATTCTTTCTGAATCTACCCTGTCTAATCCTGTTAGAATTTTATAAATTTCTATGAGACCCCCCCTCAGTCTTCTAAACCCCAGTGAATATAATCCTAACCGACTTAGTCTCTCCTCATATGACAGACTCGCCACCCTAGGGATCAGCCTGGTAAACCTTCGCTGCACTTCCTCTAAAGTAAGGACATCCTTGCAACTTATATTAAACTGATCTTTCTCTACACCCCAGCCATGATTGTAACATCACATTCTGCGCTCTCTCCTTTCCTTCTCTATGAACAGAATGCTTTGTCTGTATAGCGTGCAAGAAGCGATACTTTTCTCTGTATACTAATACATGTGACAATAATAAATCAAAATAAAATAGAAATGTGTATTAGTACATGAAACATTTGCACGCACTGCTAAGCATTGCGATTTAATCTGGGCACTTAAATCTCCTCATTTGGGATCTGTGTTCACACGCTAGTTTCAGATAGGACTTGTGCTCTGAGTTTGGTAAAAGAAGTAGGGAATTTTCACTTTTCGGCTGGTATTTTATGACCTCGCTTGGGTGAGGCTCATACAATCCCGTCCAAGGCCAACGGAGAATTCCGTTCTGCGAGCCGTTCGGGGCGGGCGTGGTGGTAAAATTCCGGTGTTCAAGTTGTCCCAGAATGAGACTTCATGCAGTTTCAGATCCATAAACTCAGGTGAGGTAAATGACCTAATTTGGTGATGTTAGTCGAAAGATGAATAGCCTCCAGTTTGTCCTTGGACTTCCCATTCCCTCCCTCTAATGGTAGATTGGAGTCCTTAATGGAATCCTAAAGAAGAGATGGGACTTCGGTTTAATGTCTCAGCCAATAGATGACACATCTGACTCCCTCAGTATCACACGGGAGAAGTGGCCAAGATATATGCACTCTGGGATGTTGCTTGAACCCACACCTTGTGATCAGGAGACTGCAGCTGTTGGACCAAGACCGATGGGCATGGAAGGTTTCCATATTTTTTAATCCATTTGTGGGACATGGTCGTCGCTGGCTGGCCCAGCACTTATTGCCCATCTCTAGTGGTCCTTGGCTGGGCCATTTCAGAGGCAGTTGCAAATCAACCACATTACTATGGGTCTGGAGTCACATGTAGACCAGCTTTCCTCCCCTAAAGAACATTGGACGTGGCACGGTGGTTAGCACTGCTGCCTCACAGCACCAGGGACCCGGGTTTGATTCCCGGGTTGGGTCACTGTCTGTGTGGAGTCTGCACGTTCTGTGCGTGGGTTTCCTCCAGTTTCCTCCCACACTCCAAAGACGTGCTGGTTAGGTGCATTGGCTGTGCTAAATTCTCCCTCAGTGTACCCAAACAGGTGCTGGATATAGATAGGCTGGAAAATTGGGCGGAGAGGTGGCAGATGGAGTTTAATCCGGATAAATGCGAAGTGATGCATTTTGGAAGAAATAATGTAGGGAGGAGTTATACAATAAATGGCAGAGTCATCAGGAGTATAGAAACACAGAGGGACCTAGGTGTGCAAGTCCACAAATCCTTGAAGGTGGCAACACAGGTGAAGAAGGTGGTGAAGAAGGCATATGGTATGCTTGCCTTTATAGGACGGGGTATAGAGTATAAAAGCTGGAGTCTGATGATGCAGCTGTATAGAACGCTGGTTAGGCCACATTTGGAGTACTGCGTCCAGTTCTGGTCGCCGCACTACCAGAAGGACGTGGAGGCGTTAAAGAGAGTGCAGAGAAGGTTTACCAGGATGTTGCCTGGTATGGAGGGTCTTAGCTATGAGGAGAGATTGGGTAAACTGGAGTTGTTCTCCCTGGAAAGACGGAGAATGAGGGGAGATCTAATAGAGGTGTACAAGATTATGAAGGGGATAGATAGGGTGAACGGTGAGAAGCTTTTTCCCAGATCAGAAGTGACGTTCACGAGGGGTCACGGGCTCAAGGTGAGAGGGGCGAAGTATAACTCAGATATCAGAGGGATGTTTTTTACACAGAGGGTGGTGGGGGCCTGGAATGCGTTGCCAAGTAGGGTGGTGGAGGCAGGCACGCTGACATCGTTTAAGACTTACCTGGATAGTCACATGAGCAGCCTGGGAATGGAGGGATACAAACGATTGGTCGAGTTGGACCAAGGAGCGGCACAGGCTTGGATGGTCGAAGGGCCTGTTTCCTGTGCTGTACTGTTCTTTGTTCTTTGAAGTGTGGCGACTAGGGGATTTTCACAGTAACTTCATTGCAGTGTTAATGTAAGCTTACTTGTGACAATAATAAACAAACTTTACTTTATTTGTGAACCAGATGCATTGTTCTGACAATTGGCCATCAGTAGATTCTTAATTCCAGATTTTTTTATTGAATTCAAATTTCACCACCTGTCACTGCAGAATTTGAACCCAGCTCCCCAGAGCATCAATCTGAGTTTTTGGGTTAATGGACTAGTGATAATACCACTAGGCCATCGCATCCTCTAGATGTTGTTGCTCAAGCTGAGGGACCTCTTTGTTTCCCTCACCGGTTTTTCACTTCCCTGCGCCTTCTGTGGAATCTGCTGGTTCTGCAACTTGTGGTTTTTGCTAAAATTCGGGCTAGGCCTGTTTTGGCATCTGCAAGAAGATTCTAGCAATTGAATTAACAGCAGATCCAGAATAGCTTGGAGTTATTCCTCAAACCGCATCAGGCACGTAGGAAGGAAATCAGCGCCGAATATTTTGCCTCAGGATGTCCGTCCTGGATGATTGAATAATGAACCATTCATCGCTGCTGCTACTGAGTATATCTGGATCTGGAAAACAGTGCAACTATAGAGAATTAGCTTCTGACTTGGTGACAGGAAGACATCTCAGTCTTCGACTCGTAAACCTTGAATGTTCTGCAGCCAGAAACCTGTCTGTCGCGGTCAAGTTAATGGCCGCCCATCCTCCATGCCACCAGCAGCAGGTTGGTTTAGCTCAGTTGGCTTGCTGGCTGGTTAGTGACGCAGAGTGATGCCAACAGTGTGGGTTTAATTCCTGTACTGGTTAAGGTTATTCATGAAGGCTCAACCTTGCCCCTTTTCTGAAGTGTGGTTAGGAATCTGGAATTCAAAGCCTAATTTTTTTTATTGATTCATGGGACATGGACACCACTGGCTATCCAGCACTAATTGCCCATCCCCGGTAAGTAATGATGACCATGAAACCATTGTCGATTGTCATAAAAACCCATCTGGCTCACTAATGTCCTTTAGGAAAGGAAATCTACCGTCCTTACCTGATCTGGCCAGCGTGTAACTCCAGACCCATAGCAGTGTGGTTGACTCTCAACTGCCCTCTGAAATGGCCTAGCGAGGCAGTGTAAGGGTAATTAGGAATGGGAAACAAATTCTGGCCTTGCCCTCAGGTTAAATCACCACCAGTCAGCTCTCCCCACTCAAAGAGGAGACCAGCCCCTGGTCATCTGGGGCAATGGCTAATTTACCTCCCTACATATAATTCCAAAACTAAGCTCTGTCCCACATTGCATATCGAACTGCTCAAAACTGGGGGAAAAATGCAAAACTGGATGAGGTAATGGACCAACATTGGACCGAAAGACCCCAACTACCTCAGAGTCCAATCTGATAACTAGATGTGGGCACAACAATGGGTGAACGATCTCCACAGAGCCATCTCCAACATTGTACAGCAAACATTGCTTTACCTGGGTCTCCACCATCCAGAATTCTCCGGTGAGGAGAGCACTTTGTCATCTTGGTTTTTCCCTGACTTGTTTTCACAGTGTTTCTGAATAGTTACAGAAGTGGTGCTAATTCTTACGTGGTCTGAGGTGAGCATCGGAGGTGGTGATCTTTTGTCACCTTCTTCTCCTATACCTGTGGCCCCTGTTGCTTCATGGACCTCTGGACCCATGGACTGTGGAGCTCAACGCAAACCGGAGGAACAGCATCTCATCTTCCGGCTGGGCACTTTACAGCCTTCCAGTCTCAACATTGAATTCAACAACTTCAGATGATTCGCTCGACCCCACCTCCACCCCTTTGTTTTCATTCTATTTTATTAATTTTTTACTGTTCTCTACCTTTTATTTCTTCATTGTCTTTCTTCATTTTTCTTTGCCCCCCCCGCACTCTTTCGCACTACTTCATCCCCCTTCCCTTACCGTTTCTCCCCCCTGCTTCCCCTTTTCTACATTCTACCTCTGCCCCATTCCACCCCCCACCTCCAACATCTTCATCTGTCACAGCTTACAGCTTCTCTGCCGTTTGGCCATTCACACCCTTTATTCTCTCTATGGGCTGCCATTAACAGCCTTTCCCCTGGTTTCTGTGGCTATGACTCATCTTTCATTCCCTCCCCCTGCAGTATAAATATCTCCCACTTTCCATGCCTTTTAGCTTTGACAAAGGGTCATCTGGACTCGAAACGTCATCTCTTTTCTCTCCTTACAGATGCTGCCAGACCCGCTGAGATTTTCCAGCGTTTTCTCTTTTGGTTTTAGATTCTAGCATCCGCAGTTATCTAAAAATTAGACTCACCTGATGAAGGAACAGCGCTCCGAAAGCGCGTGATTCCAAATAAACGTGTTTGGACTTTAACCTGGTGTTGTGAGACTTCTTACTGCGCCCACCTCAGTCCAACGCCGGCATCTCCACGTCATGGTCTCCAGAAGATGGGAGTAATCCAGGGGGTGGAAAATAATTCTGTGACTTTTGGAAATAGAATCACATTGGTTATAAGCCAATGGCATGAAACCTAATCTTTCTGATAACTATTCAGGCACAAAGTTTGTTCAAATCAATGGTTTTGATATATTTCTGATCATTTTCTTTACGATCAGTTTGTTTAAGATCAGTTTGGCTCGGTTCAAGGTACAGCAAGTGATTACATTTAACCACAAAGCACAATCGACTCTTGTGGCGTAGTGGGTTAGCGTCCTAGCCTCCGAACTAGGAGTGCTGGGTTCAAATCCCAGCCTTGGACTTAATGGCCAAGGAAGGTGCAATGATAACATGCCAAACAGGTTGTGTGTGTCAACCTGTCAATCCTTCCAAACACGCTGATTTGATTTTTTATTGTCACATGTATACAGTGAAAAGTATTGTTTCTTGCGTGCTATACAGACAAAGCGTACCGTTCATAGAGAAGGAAACGAGGGAGAGCAGTGTTACAGTCAAATATAGGATGTAGAGAAAGATCAACTTAATGCGAGGTAAGTCCATTCAAAAGTCTGCAGCGGGGAAGAAGCTGTTCTTGAGTCGGTTGGTGCGTGCCCTCAGACTTTTGTATCTTTTTCCCGACAGAAGAAGGTGGAAGAGAGAATGTCTGACAATGGCCGGTAGTAAGAGCGGGAGAGACTCCTGGTCAGCCACGCTTGATGTGGAGTGGCGCCCCTGTGGTGAACCATCGTTAGTTCCCACCAGGTAGTGCTGAGCCAGGGTCTGGCCAGTACTATGAGTCTGTATATATGTTACTGTTGGGGTTAGGGTTGGGCTGTTCTACTTGTAATATAGTTCTTATGGTACATCCCAGTCGGGCTCCGCCTCCTGGGAGAGGTATAAAGGTCACTGCTCTGTCTGGGACCCTTCAGTCTGGGATCGTGTATTATATATGGTAGCTCTATTGTAGTAGTCAATAAAAGCCTTTATTTCCTTGAGCATCTCTAGCCTCGTGAGTTATATCGCGCATCAGCCCCTCCAGCTACACCCCCCCGCCCCCCCGCCCCCCCTCCCCCCCCAGCGACAGACTATGAGCTGTTTCAGGAATTACTGGTTATGGAAACGAAACAAACCAAAGTCTGCCTTAGTGCGCCGCTAGGTGCAGGAAGGGAATGGAATCGCGAAACAAAATAGTAAATGTGATCCTCGTGTTTTTAGTAAAATTATTGACAGGAAGGTTTCTTGCGTGGCTCCTCTGGTTTATGAATGTGGTCTGATGTGTGTCTAATTCTGCTTCAGATGTGACACTCATGTGACATATTCCTCAGACAGGCCACACTAATGGAATGATTTTGGAAATTGAACTGCAAACATTGTAATCAATGAGTTTGATGGGTGTTCACACTGTCAGATGTCGTGGCAACGAGGTTAGCTTGGTAATTCCTATGGTCTGTGTGGTATACAGCATCTGCACCACAGACTAACAGCTAACATTATCTTAAACTTAGTTGAGAACTCGGAAAATGCCAGGATGAAATAGTGAATCCATTTTACGGAATAATTAGTTCTGTTCAGACTTGTGTATCAATGTGCCCGACCACTAATTTGAGAGCTCTAATTTACACCGGATCTCCTAATTGCCCCATTATCCCTGGCAACCACGTGTGCTTTAAAGCAGCAAAGCTTTCTCCCCACCCACCTCGCCATCTAGTCTCTCGGCTATCTTTTTATCAATTCACTTCTTAAATGAGAAAGCAGCACGCGCACATGGTTGTTGAAAACACATGCAAAATGATGACTGAAAATAAAATGAGGACTATAGAACTGGCCAGCAGTACAAGTAAGAGAGTAATATTCAGTTAAGATGTGGAGATGCCGGCGTTGGACTGGGGTGGGCACAGTAAAAAGTCTCACCACACCAGGTTAAAGTCCAACAGGTTTATTTGGAATCATGAGCTTTCGGAGCACTGCTCCTTCATCAGGCGAGTGGGCCACTCACCTTATGGAGAAGCAGTGCTCCGAAAGCTCGTGATTCCAAATAAGCCAGTGGAACTTGTGATGACTTCAGCCAGGCGAGTGAGATTGGCTTGCTAGAGTATGAATTGCCTGATGAATCTTATTGACCCCGACAATCACTTTTTGATTTGATGTTTTAAGTTTCCTTTGTGATTTGATTTTTGGTTTGGGCTGTTCCCCCTTCTTTTGGGGAGCTGCCTCTTTTAATTTGTCCTTCAGTTAATTTGATTTATTTAATTTGTTGGTACCCAGAAAGGAGTACCTGATGAATCTTAATCGATGGTTAAATCAGGGCGCCTCACGCTCCCTATTTAAAGCAGGTGTGTCAGACTCCCAGCCTGCATTCAGCAGGGAGCAGCTGGAGAGCTGGCTGTGTCTAGATGTATGGTGTAAATAAAGTAACTTGGTAACGAGACTTTCACCTCTGTGGAGTTATTACAGAACTTTAACCTGGTGTTGTGACACTTCTTACGATATTCGTTTAAGTTCACAAGGTTGAATCCAGAATTCTTTCAACTTGAAGCTTCGCTATCTTATTGAGCTAATGGCAAGCTTTCATTCACTCTTTGTGCGATACCTCAAATTTATTGATATTAAAGTTTGTCCGCCTCTACCTCAGCCATTACATTATTTCTTTTTACCCAAATCCTTCCCTCAGACACTTCTTCAACTGGTTTGGCGTACCACTACTGGTCGGGTCTGTCGATATACAAGTCTGAATTGAACCAACGTGTAAACTATTCCTTAAAATGGACTCACTACTTTATTCTAGCATTTTCCAAGTTGAGTTCTCAACTAGGTTTAAGATAATGTTAGCTGTCAGTCTGTGATGTGGATGTCGTATACCACACAGATCATAGGAATTACCAAGCTAACCTTGTTGCCGTGACACCTGACAGTGTGAACACCCGTTGAACACATTGATTACAATGTTTGCAGTTCAATTTCCAAAATCATTCCATTAGTGTAGCCTCTCTGAGGAATATGTCACATGAGTGTCACATCTGAAGCAGAATTAAGCACACATCAGACTGGAGGAGACATGCAAGAAACCATCCTGTCAATAATTTTACTAAAGACATGAGAATCACATTTAAAGTTTATTTATTAGTGTCGCAAGTAGGCTTACATTAACCCTGCAATGTAGTTACTGTGAAAATCCCTCAGTCGCCACACTCCGGCGCCTGTTCAGGTACACTGAGGGAGGATTTAGCATGGCCGATGCACCTAACCAACATGTCTTTCGGACTGTGGGAGGAAACCAGAGCAGCCGGAGGAAACCCACGCAGAGGTGGGTTCTCTCCCTGTCTGCATGGGTTTCCTCCGGGTGCTCCAGTTTCCTCCCCTGGCCTGAAAGACGTGCTGGTTAGGTATATTGGCCGTGCTAAATTCTCCCTCATTGTATCCGAACAGGCGCCGGAGTGTGGCGACCAGGGGATTTTCACAGTAACTTCATTGCAGTGTTAATGTAAGCCTACTTGTGACAATAATAAATAAGCTTTAAACTTTATTCATGTGCCCACCCAAATGCTTCTTAAATGTTGCTAATGTGCCTGCTTCCACCACCCCCTCTGGCAGCACATTCCAGGCACCCACCACTCTCTGCGTGAAAAACCTTCCCTGCACATCTCCCTTAAACTTTTCCCCTCTCACCTTGAATCTTGTCATTGACACTTCCACCCTGGGAAAAAGCCTCTGACTATCCACCATGTCTATGCCTCTCATAATTTTGTAGACCTCTATAAGGTCTCCCCTCAACCTCCATCTTTCCAGTAAAAACATTTCTGGTTTATTCAACCTCTCCTCATAGCCAACACCCTCGAGACCAGGCAACATCCTGGTGAACCTTCTTTGCACTCTTTCCAAAGCCTCCATGTCCTTCTGGTGGTGTCGTGACCAGAACTTGCATGCAATGCTCCAAATGTGGCCTAACCAAGGTTAAATTCCACCCAAGGTAGCATTAAACAGTTGTCCAGTTTCAGATAAAGCTGACTCAAATAACTCCTCAGATGCTGGCGTCGCTTTACGAGATTCCCTTTATTTACAAACTTAGCACTGCTGCCTCACAGCACCAGGGACCCGAGTTCGAATCCCGGCTTGGGTCACTGCCTGTGCGTAGTCTGCACGCTCTCCCCGTGTCTGCGTGGGTTTCCTCCGGATGCTCCGGTCTCCTCCCACATTCCGAAAGACGTGCTGCTTGGGTGCAGTGACCCAAACAGGCACCGGAGTGTGGCGTCTAGGTGATTTTCATAGTAACTTCATTGCAGTGTTACTGTAAGCCTTACTTGTGACACTAATAAATAAACTTATCTCCACTCCTAAGAGTGCTTCAGCTACAAAGCCAGAATCCAGAGTGCCAGTAGACATGACACTCCTCAATATGCACACAGATAGAGTCATAGAGGTTTACAGCATAGAAACAGGCCCTTCAGCCCAACTTGTCCATGCCGCCCTTTTTTTTAAAACCCCTAAGCTAGTCCCAATTGCCTGCATTTGGCCCATATCCGTCTATACCCATCTTACCCATGTAACTGTCGAAACGCTTTTTTAAAAGACAAAATTGTACCCGCCTCTACTACTACCTCTGGCAGCTTGTTCCAGACACTCACCACCCTCTGTGTGAAAAAATTGTCCCTCTGGGCCCTTTTGTATCTCTCCCCTCTCACCTTAAACCTATGCCCCCTAGTTTTAGACTCCCCTACCTTTGGGAAAAGATATTGACTATCTAGCTGATCTATGCCCCTCATTATTTTATAGGCCTCTATAAGATCACCCCTCAGCCTCCTATGCTCCAGAGAAAAAAGTCCCAGATATCCAGCCTCCCCTTATAACTCAAACCATCAGGTCCCGGTAGCATCCGAGTAAATCTTTTCTGCACTCTTTCTAGTTTAATAATATCCTTTCTATACTGGGTGACCAGAACTGTACACAGTATTCCAAGATGAGACCCTCTGATTGGGCAGGCAATCATTACCTCTGTTATACAGCTTTAATTTAAACAAGCATTCCAGTTTAATGAGACAGACAAGGACAGTAATTCAATTATTTCTTTATTTAACACTTCTAGTACTAACTCAAACATAAACAGTTGCAACTCATTAACTCTTTACTGAACTTTAACTCAAACTGAACATCAACTCTCAACTGAACTTTAACTCTTAAATTGCACTTTAAACTTCAACTGAACATCAACTTTAATACTTAACTGAGAATAGATACTACTGAGTTTCAGAAAACCTTGGCCTAGAAATATCCTCAATGTAGAATCTATCTTCTTCTTCTCTGAAGCATCCTTCAGGGTACAAGGTCTTGTTGCGATGGCTGGTCTCTTCGAGTTATCGCTGCCAAACAAAGAACTCACATGTCTTTTATCCATAATTCTGCACTCGCTTCCAGAAGATTCTCTATCATCCAGCCAACTGTGAAACTGATCACATGGCTCGAACATCCAGTGAAATTACTTTTGAACAAAGCCTTAGTTTAAACTGTATACTCCATACATAGCAGCCATAAAAATCGGAGTCACACTGTCTTGGTTAATGTAAGCAACTTCCCTGAACTGACCAACACAGGAAGCTTCAGATCACAGCTCCCAGACCAGCCCCTCTTTCTGACCTGCATCTGGTTTTAACCTATAAGTTGACCAAAATTCCCAGCATGCTTCACTGTCAGCCAGAACAGCCATTTTAAAGCTACAATTGCCATTATTGTTGTTAAATCATTGTTGTAGCCATTCTTTCACTATCTGCAGCTCAATCAGGGAGCTCATACTCTAAGAGGCCAAACTCACGGACCACGTTGAGGTAATTACACCGACTACAAAAGTTAAATAACATATTACCTGAAATGCGACTTTAGCATTGCAAAAGATTTGCAACCAATTGCATGAATTGACTTACCGGAAGATAGAAGATAATTTATTGTTGCAAGTTATGGATCAGTTCCAGATATGGAGAAGGTAACTGCAATTCTTCATTGCCAAGCAATTGTGCATATTAGTTTTCTGAAATTGTTATGAGGTACAGGAGCAGTTCATTGGTGTTGCTTGCTAATTAACCACTCAGACCTCCCTAATGTTATGGAAAAGAGAATAAAAACACACACAGATATAGTGGCTATACTGCATTGATAACACTGGCAGTGCTTAGTCACAGTAACGTGTTCAGGTTTTATTATTAAAATCAAACCAGTAATGTAAAATTTGCAATTTAAATACCAATTTAGCAATTCACTTTGCACAATTTCTGTGGCCAAGGAAAATTGGTAATTACAATGGATCATAAATTGTTAGCTTAATGTGGCGGTTAACTAATTTGGGGTGTGCTTAACACACTTTAACCCAATAAATAGGAAAAAGGCACCGTACATTTTGTCCTCTATGCAGGCATTGAACCTTGGGAAAAGCCAGCTCAGTAAAGGCTAATTGCACAGTGCCTCTGTTCCACTGCTCTGATAATGTGCACCGCAGACTGACTTACAATGCAGAAGCAGCCCGGCAAGACTTAATGGCATCAGAATTCAAAGGAGTTGTAACTTTTACATCCACCGGATGTGCTGCGCTCCTGGTGAAAGGAGTTACAATTCAAGAGCTAACAGATGTCATAACTCCGATATCACTTCATGTGGAAGGTGCATCCACCTCAGACACACGGGGCAGGATTTTACAACCTCGCTTGTTCCAAAACCGTAAAACCCCACTCGAGGTCAACAGACCTTCCCACTGTTCGCCCCTCGCGCCCGCTCCGATTCCCGTGGCGCACGGGGCGGTAAAATTCCAGCCAGGCTTGCAAATAAATGGAACAAAAAAGCAGCTTGTCCAGAAACAAGCAGAGCACACACTCTGCAACCTACCCCCCAGAAAAGGCCGCGGCGCTCTCTGGTTGGTATCTGTTTGCCTACGTCCACTGGCCTGGGAACCTTTGGGTGGGTTTTTCCCATCCAGTTCCCCCCACCCCCTTTACCCCCATCATAGTGAGTGCTCTGGCAGCAGTTCAGATGAGCCAAAAGAGAAAATGCTGGAAAATCTCAGCAGATCTGTCAGCATCTGTAAGGAGAGATGACCCATCGACCCCTCAGCTTTGACAAAGAGTCATCCGGACCTGAAATGTCAGTTATTTTCTCTCCTTACAGATGCTGCCAGACCTGCTGAGATTTTCCAGCATTTTCTCTTTTGGTTTCAGATTCCAGCATCCGCAGTAATTTGCTTTTATTTTGTTTGGATGAGCCATGTGCTTTTGCAGCTTCTGGCAGGACTGGAAAACCCTGCCAGCAGCCAATGGCTTGCTGTATCTGCCGCAGAAAAACCCATTGCAACTGGGCAGTGACGTTAGTGTCCCTTTAAGAAAGTTTTTTTTAAATCATGATCTCTGCGGCTCTCACAGTTTCAGTTGTTTCTTAGCTCACAGCTTTAGTGATGTCATTATTATTGCCTGGCTGACTACGATGAGTCCTTTTATCACTACTTCAATAGCTTAAGTGGGGCTGTTTGTGTTTACTCTGGGATTAGTTTTATGATCCTGCATTGTTAGGAGAAAAGGTCATGTGTTTTTGGACACTTTTTTTTCTTTCCAGTGAGTTTAAGGTTTCAGTTTTGAGAGTTCTGAGACTGCAGTTTAGTTTTTAGTTTTAGCAGGGGCATCAAGCAAGAAAGAAGCTGAAGTCTCTCTCTCTCTGTCTCCCTGTTCTATTTGGAAATTCTGCTGGTTTTCTCAAGGCAACGTTTTGCCTTCGAAAAGGAAAGTGCAGGCTTTGAAAAGACTCAGTTCCAGTCAAGTGAGATTTTAATCTATGCTGTGTTAAGCCTGTGAAAAGGGTTTTGTCTATGAAAGGTTTTGGTTTGTTGGAATGGCTTTAATATTCAATTAGGGGATAATACATTATTGTGGTTGTTTTCTTTCTGTTTTTTGTTTGTAATTGATGAAAGGTATTGCTAATTTTCTTTCTATACATGTTAACTCTATTCTTAAATCAACTTTGTTTGATAAAAGCTCCCTCGTGGGTCATTTAAATCATACCTGAAGTGAAACCTATCATGCTCATCCTAGCCAAATTCAAGATGCAAGACTTATGGTTTTGGGTGGTCTCTATAAAGTACTTTAGAGTTTCTAACCTGACCCAGAACGGGGCAATCAATGTACAAGAACAGAGGATGCTGGAAAGGTTGGTGAGAGCTAGGAGAGATTGCACCAAAGATGTAGCAAAATTTAAGAACAGGTGACAGATGGCCCAGTGGGGGAGGGGGAGGGTGGGTTTTGGTATTATGGCAAAAAATGTTTGGGATATTAAAAAAAAGTTAAGATGGAGGAGAAAGGTCACAGTCTAAAGTTGTTGAACTCAAATGTTGAGCCCGGAAGACTATAGAGTGCCTAATGGGAACATGAAGTTTTGTTCCTTCTGTTTGCGTTAAGCTTTGCTGGTGCATTGCAGCAGAGCACTTCAGCGGTCACGGGCATTCGGCCTCTGATATTCGGGTAAGCGTTCTCCAAGGCGGCCTTCGCGACACACGACAGCGCAGAGTCGCTGAGCAGAAACTGATAACCAAGTTCCGCACACATGAGGACGCCTCAACCGGGATATTGGGTTCATGTCACACTATCTGTAACCTCCACAGCTTGCCTGGACCTGCAGAGTCTCAGAGTCTGGAGACAATACACATCTCTTTAGTCTGTCTTGATGCTCTCTCCACTCACATTGTTTATATCTTAAAGACTTGATTAGCTGTAAGTATTCGCATTCCAACCATTATTCATGTAAATTGAGTTTGTGTCTTTATATGCCCTGTTTGTGAACAGAATTCCCACTCACCTGAAGAAGGGGCTTAGGGCTCCGAAAGCTTGTGTGGCTTTTGCCACCAAATAAACCTGTTGGACTTTAACCTGGTGTTGTTAAACTTCTTACTGTATTGCAGCAGGCCAAGGATGGACATGTGGACATGACAGCAGGATGATGCGTTGAAATGGCAAGCGACAGGGAGGTTGGGGGTCATGCTCAAAGACTGAATGATGGTGTTCCACAAAACGGTCACCCAATCTGCGTTTTGTCTCCCCAGTGTGGAGAGGACTGCGTTGGGAGTAGTGAATATGGTAAACCAAATTGAAGGAGGCTCAAGTGAAATGTTTGGGTCCTTGAACGGTGAGGCGGGAAGAGGTAAAAGATCAGGTGTTTCACCTTCTGCGATTGAAAGGGAAGGTGCTGTGGGAAGGGGATGAGGAGTTGACTGTGAGGGAGGAGTGGACTCGGGTGTCAGCGCATTGATCCTGATACTTGATGTTTGGGGGGGGCTTCTGTTTGGACCCAATCCCTTTTTAGGGATTGGGTCCAAACTGAAGCCCCTCCACCCTATCCCACCTCTCACCCTATTACTTTTTCTTTATTCTTTCATGTGATGTGGGCATGACTGACTGGGCCAGCATCTGTTGTCCATCCCTAATTGCTCTTGAACTGTGTGGCTGGCTAGGCCATTTCAGAGGGCAGTTCCGAGTCAACCACATTGCTCTGTGGGTCTGGCATCACATACAGGCCAGACTGGGTAAGGATGGCAGATTTCTTTCCCCTAGATGACATTAATGAACCAGATGCACTTTAACAACAATTGATGATAGAATCATAGAATCCCTACAGTGCAGAAGGAAGCCATTCGGCCCATCGAGTCTGCACCGACCACAATCCCACACAGACCCTATTCCCGTAACCCCACATATTTACCCTGCTAATCCCCCTGACACTAGGGTCAATTTAGCATGGCCAATCAACCTAACCCGCACATCTTTGGAGTGTGGGAGGCAACCGGAGCACCCGGAGGAAGCCCATGCAGACACGGGGAGAACGTGCAGACTCCACACAGACAGTGACCCGAGGCCGGAATTGAACCCGAATCCCTGGCGCTGTGAGGCAGCAGCGCGAACCACCGATCATAATAATCATGGTCGCCAGTACCAAGACTAACTTTACATTCCAGATTTATTGATTGATTTTAAGTTCCACCAGCCTCCCTGGTGGGATTTGAACACCTGTCCCCAGAAACTTAGCTATTCTCCTTTTCTTTGTTCCATATCATTACCCAATGCAGATGAATGCCTTTGAGTGTCGAGGAAACTACAACTGTAGTTACTTATGAAAACCGCATCAATAATTCTGCCCTTGTCCTTGTCTCTGCTATGAAGAATTGGATCTCACTTGGGAACAAGACCTATTTATTCAAATGAACGGATCTTCTGCATGCATAAAGCAACAGCCTTGCCATCAATTAAAATTATGCTGACTTTAATATCTTTTTTTTTTACTTACCCTGTCTCCTTTTGTGGTTTTTTTAATCATATTTTAATTTGAGCATTGACTCTTGTGGGATAGATTCGGAGCAGATAGTCAGGCTGTTGGCATGAGGAAGCTGAATTAAATAGAAGAAAAACTGAGATGACCAGATTGTCAAGGATTCCTGGTTTCGCCTTATGTCTGTGGATGTAAATTCAGTTCCCTGACACTGTTATTTATCTTCGTCAGATGGTCCATCAGTCCTTATCAATCAAAAATTGAAAATAAAAAGCGAGATAGTACAGATTCTTAACACAATAATTCATTTGAACTTTGATTTTGAAAGGCATCTTGATGTTAAAGCATGTTCAACTCAACTGAGCTTTCTTGTTGTGTTTAAAGCTATCATTCCCCTCAAGTAGTCAGACAAAGTCACAGAGTTTCAAGGTGATTTATTGAAAGAAGACTGGAGCTATAGGACTCTGAATGAAGTCATTTTAGATCATTCAGAGTGAAAAATTCCGAAATACATTGGCAATTAAAGTCTCAACTTCGATTACAAGTAATTAGCATATCCCAATAAAAAGAATAGGAGTTATCTCCATCCGATCACAGTTATCAATTAAGGTCACATCGTATAAAAGTAGTTTGTAAAACCAATCACATTCACCTTACAATTGCTTAATGGCTAACAACATCGATCGACCTTTGAGGTCATTTTGAAAGCATTGGCCAAGACTGGAGAATTCCGTCCCTTGGTTTACTTTTTACAAAAATGAGTTGAGGGGGATTAATACCCATACTAATAATTATGGAGGAAAATAAGTCATATTATTAACTGTGTCCACTGAAAGGGTTAATAGAGACACATTACAAAAGCCTACACAATGTTTAACTGCAGAATAGTAGCAGCTAGTTCCAGACACCTGACCTTCAGATCAGGAAGAGTGAAAGAGCTGGGAGAAAGCCTTTAAATCATGCACTTGACAAGGGAATGATCCATATTCTAATATGAAGATGGTGAGGCAGTGGCGCAGTGATAATGTCACTGAACTAGTAATCCAGAATCAGGGTAATGCTCTGGGGACTCGACTTCAAATCCCACTATGGCAGATGGTGAAACATGAATTCAATATAAATCTGGAATTAAAAGTCAGTCTTTGGGGCGGTACAGTGGTTAGCACTGCTGCCTCACCGTGCCAGGGACCCGGGTTCAATTCTAGCCTCGGGTGACTGTGTAGAGTTTGCATGTTCTCCCCGTGTCTGCGTGGGTTTCCTCCGGTTTCCTCCCAAACATGTGCAGGTTAGGTGATTGGCCATGCTAAATTGCCCCTTAGTGTCGGGGGGATTAGCAGGGTAAATATGTGAGGTTACGGGAATAGGGCCTGGGTGGGATTGTGGTCGGTGCAGACTCAGTGAGCTGAATGGCCTCCTTCTGCACTGTAGGGGTTCTATGATCCAGACACAGTTGGAATGCCCAAAGGATAGGGGAAAATAATAACCAACTGAGGCAAGTAAAAACCTCACGTCAATTGGATATTATAATTGAGGATGTATAAGGTGATTGTGGTTGGTTTTAAAAAGTGTACTTTTCCCGGAGGAAACCCACGCAGACACGGGTAGAACGTGCAAACTCCGCACAGACAGTGACCCAAGCCGGGAATTGAACCCGGGTCCCTGGCGCTGTGAGGCAGCAGTGCTAACCACTGTGCCACCCAAAGCAGATCAAGCGCATCACTGAAGATAATGTTACATGAGCTGATGCAAAACATCGTTCCACTAGAATTGCCCAGTGAGTCAAAGGACACATTCGCACTGAAAGAACTCGGAAAGATGTTGCGAAGGAACCTGCTCGGAAAGAGTGAAGCATGTGCCCTTTTTGATTGATTTCCCCCAAAAAATATACAAACACTTCTTGGCTAAACCGCGGCAAATAGTTAATAATCCATTTGCCTCACACACCCGCCTTTACATTAATTAATCCGTGCAAGTATTGCGAGCAAATCATCTCCCAATTTTCAGGATAAAATCAGGCACTTGGCCTTTGCATCTGCAAAGAGCTCACCTTCCCCCGCCATCCCCCTTGATCGTTCATCTTGGGGCGAATATTCTGTTGTTAAAAAAAAGACCAGGGGTGGAATTTTCCAGCCGCGCTCGCCCCAAAGCCAGGAAATCCTGCCCGAGGTCAACGGATCTTTGCAAGGTCCGCCCCCGCCCGCTACGATTCCCGTGGTGGGCGGGACAGGAAAACTCCTCCCCCGACCCCCAAGAACATAGAACATAGAACAGTACAGCACAGAACAGGCCCTTCGGCCCACGATGTTGTGCCGAGCTTTATCTGAAACCAAGATCAAGCTATCCCACTCCCTATCGTCCTGGTGTGCTCCATGTGCCTATCCAATAACTGCTTAAATGTTCCTAAAGTGTCTGACTCCACTATCACTGCAGGCAGTCCATTCCACACCCCAACCACTCTCTGAGTAAAGAACCTACCTCGGACATCCTTCCTATATCTCCCACCATGAACCCTATAATTATGCCCCCTTGTAATAGCTCCATCCACCCGAGGAAATAATCTTTGAACGTTCACTCTATCTATCCCCTTCATCATTTTATAAACCTCTATTAAGTCTCCCCTCAGCCTCCTCCGCTCCAGAGAGAACAGCCCTAGCTCCCTCAACCTTTCCTCATAAGACCTACCCTCCAAACCAGGCAGCATCCTGGTAAATCTCCTCTGCACTCTTTCCAGCGCTTCCACATCCTTCTTATAGTGAGGTGACCAGAACTGCACACAATATTCCAAATGTGGTCTCACCAAGGTCCTGTACAGTTGCAGCATAACCCCACGGCTCTTAAACTCCAACCCCCTGTTAATAAAAGCTAACACACTATAGGCCTTCTTCACAGCTCTATCCACTTGAGTGGCAACCTTCAAGAAACCCAGTGAAATCCAGTGGAAGGATCTTAAATTATGTTGAGACAATTAGAGTTGCCGCTCGGGGCCCGTGCAAGGTCAGCAGAATTGGGGGAGGGGGGGGAGGGGGGTGGGGGCGGGGGAGTGAAGGAGGGAGCAGGAATCTCCAGACTAGGAATCATGGATCCTGATATTTAGGGAACAGAAGAGAGGGAATTGTGGGTCAGGATGGTGTGTTAGTTTGCTATCCAGAAACCTGAGCGAATAGTTTTTCCTCCGGACTGGATGAATTTAACCGTAGGATCTGATGGCTGATTGTAAAATCCATTTCCCTAGCGGTGCATGTTCAGATTCAGCAGTGATCCACCTCGCAGACAGGGGGCAGAGCAGAGGGATGTGGAACTCGGGGGAGGATGGGAGAAGATCACAGAAGGGGCAGGAGAGGAAAGCAAGGATCGCAAGATTGTGGACCACTGGAGAGTGTTGCATTATGGTGTTTCTGATCCTTATTGATAAAAATATTAAAAGACCATTGGACGGCACAGTGGCGCAGTTATTAGCACTGCTGCCTCACAGCGCCAGGGACCCGGATTCAATTCCCGGCTTCGGGTCACCGTCTGTGTGGAGTTTGCACATTCTCCCCCTGTCTGCGTGGGTTTCCTCCGGGTGCTCTGGTTTCCTCCCACAGTCTAAACATGTGTGGGTTAGGTGGATTGGCCATCCTAAATTGCCCCTTCGTGTCAGGGAGACTAGCTGGGGTAAATGCATGGGGTTACGGGGATAGGGCCTGGGTGGGATTGCGGTTGGTGCAGACTCGATGGGCCAAATGGCCTCCTTCTGCACTGTAGGGATTCTATGAAAAATTGGAACAGGTAAAGGTTATTCGGCCTCTTGAGCCTGCTCCGCTATTCAATTAGATCATGGCAGATCCCATTTTCCTCATGTCCACTTTCCTGCCCTTTCCCCGTAACTCTTGATTCCCTTACTGATCAAAACTCTATCTATCTGAGCCTTCAATATACACAAGGGGCTGAATTTTCCCTGTACCACCTGCCACGGGAACCATAGCGGGCGGGCCATGGACCATGCAAAGGTCCATTGGCCTCGGGCAGGACTTTCCATTCTTGTGAGGAGCGCAATCGGAAAATCCTGCCAAGGACTTTGCCTCCACAGCTCTCTGTGGCAAGGAGTTCCAAAGACTCTCAGCAACTCTGAGAGAAGAAATTCTTCCTCATCTCACTCTTAAATTGGCACCCTTTTGTTCTGAAACTCTGCCCTCTGGTCCTAGACTCTCTCATGAGGGGAAACATCCTCTCAGCATTTATCCTGTCAAGCCCCTTAAGAAAACTATAATCTTTCAATGAGATCACCTCTCATTCTTCTGGGGAATTTTACAGGGTTGCTTGGTGGGTAGGAAGAGGATTCCTGCTGCTCCTATCAAACAAACTGTCCTGTAAAAGCACTTATCTGTTTCATGCGGTTGTCCTTGTCTCCCTTTAGCTGCTGGGTTGCCCAAAGCCATCATCTAAGTTGGCTTAGATGTAAGAGAAAGAAATCTGGGGCATGCAGTCTCATCAGCATGTCTAATTGAGGGACTCACCCCATGGAGATGGATTGGACCAAGATGAGGAGGAATTTCTTCAGCCAGAGGGTGGTGAATCTATGGAACTCTTTGCCACAGAAGGCTGTGGAGGCCAGGTCATTGAGCGTATTTAAGACAAAGATAAATAGATTCTTTATTTTTTTTATTCATTCATGGGACATGGGCATCGCTGACTGGTCAGCATCTATTGCCCATCCCTAGCTGCCCGAGGGCACTTGAGAATCGACAACATTGCTATGGTTCTGGAGTCACATGTAGGTCAGACCGGGTAAGGACACCAGATTTCCTTCCCTAACGGAACTGCCGTGGTGGGATTTGAACCCCGGTTCCCAGAACATCAGCTGAGTTTCTGAATTAATAGTCTAGAAATAATACCACTAGGCCATCGCTTCCCCTTAAGGGGTAAGGGGATCAAAGGTCATGGGGAAAAGGCAGGAGAGTGGGGTTGGGAAACGTAGCCATGGTCGAATGGCGGAGCAGACTCAATGGGCCGAATGGCTTAATCCTGCTCCTATATCATATGGTCTTAAGGACAACAGAAGAGTTGGAAATGGATTGGATACACCATTGGAATCATAATAATTGTAAAAAACTGATTGGGTTTCTAACCTGTAACATCAGGCAACCAGCCATCACTCCTGAACTACTGAAACAAATAGTTGGCCTTGTTGTTTGCAATATGTTAGAATGTATGTTAACATTATCTGAGAAGAGTTATCCACCAGGCAGTTCTTTGTATTCAGGATGTCAGTGATATTGTTGTCTTAAAAGTAGCTTACCAGCACGACAGGTCTTTCCAGTTCTAGGTTCATTGTTAGTCAATTCCAATTTGGCATAAGTTGCAACAACGGTGCCACATTAGCAATGCTGATCCGCCGCGCTTTGAATTTTGTTACAGAATCCATAATTTCAAGTAAACAAATTCCTCCTATAACCTGACTAATGACTTTCTGTCACATTGGCCACACCCAACCTTCTGAAAGCGCATTGTTGCTCTTGTCCTCCTGTGCCTCTTTGATAAGGTACCATTCTTTGAAGTCCTTTCCCCAGAGGTTCCGTGCTTAGCTTCTTTTTGATGGAATACAAATGGGTTGCCTCTCTGTGAGCGCTCTGATTTGCGTCAAGGCTTTGTAGCAAAGTAACACTCAAGTGGAGTAGTGTACCGGAAATTACCCATTGTACGAGGCTTTTCTTTATCTTCGAGGGTGTTTAATGGGGAGCTTGCATCGCTGCCAAATCTAGTTCAGTAATCCCTGTTATCTATCTTAATTACTAATCCCATATATGATGTTACTGAAATATTTATGATGTTATATTATATTTCAATGTAATCCACTTTTATGTACATTAAATGGCCCAACACAAGTGCATGCATTCATCAAACATCATTAAGGAATCAGCAGTGAGATATTTGTGATTATAATTACGTACTGGGTGCATGTGAAATACACTTTGTAGGGAGCTGATTTATGTTTACCTTCATCCTTACATGACACCCATTACTTGCACTTTTGCGTTAATATGCTTCAGTTGGCCATGCTCTCACTTCTGACCCAAAGATCTTTGATTCAAACTCATCCCAGGACTTGAGTAGAGACAAAGGGCTGTACTTTAGCTGGGCCAGGGAGAGATATCATGGGGCCTGACACTTTTCCTTTTTCTGGGCCTTTTTAAAAAATACTTGCAACCCAGGTCTTTTCCACTGAATAGAATAAATAGAAGACTTTCTCCTGCCTGGGTACATGATATTATTTAATACAATTATTTCATGCAAGGGATGTAATTGGATTCTATTTAAACGGTAATCTCACTGAGCATCAAGGTGGGACAATTGAATGACACAAGTCTTCACTGTCGGTGAGAAGCATTGGAACCTTCAGGTGTCTCTGTGAGACACAACTTTTAAAAGGCCAAATGACAAAGGCTGAATGGTTCACTGGATGGTATCTGTATTTTCTTGATCAGCAAGTCTGAAGATTCTGCTGTTTTTCACTACTTTCAATATTTTTTTTATTCATTCGTGGGCGTTGCTGGCTGGCCAGCATTTACTGCCCATCAGTAGTTGCCCTTGAGAAGGTGGTGGTGAGCTGCCTTCTTGAATCGCTGCAGTCCATGTGCTGTGGGTTGACCCACAATGCCGTTAGGGAGGGAATTCCAGGATTTTGTCCCAGTGACGGCAAAGGAACGGCGATATATTTCCAAGTCAGGACGGTGAGTGGCTTGGAGGGGAACTTGCAGGTGATGGTGTTCCCATGTATCTGCTACCCTTGTCCTTCTAGATGGAAGTGGTCGTGGGTTTGGAAGGTGCTGTCTAAGGATCTTTGGTGAATTGCTGCAGTGCATATCTACTATGCAACATGACTTTGTCATATTTCAGTATATAAAATAACTCATAAGAGTGCCAAGATAGAGCGGGATAATAGGCAAGTGGACAAAATCACAAGATTTAAATCAATGGAAAAGACTCTCGAGAATCATGTGCAGTGCACTTATTCACTACGAATCCCTAGCATACTCCTGACTTGGTCATTTCACAAAGCTACTCTGTGCATTACCATTAGCAAGAAAATTAACAGAACTCCAGCCGCGATTCTATCCTCTGTTCGCAAGATAATTATGGGTGACAAAAGGCTTCTAGCCCAGCTCATCTCATCCATCCAAATAACATATGAATATATATGTTAGGAGCATGAGTTGGCCATTCAGCCCCTCGAGTTGCTCTGCCTTTAATAACATTGCCTACATTATACCAGTGACTACTAGAAATCAAAAGTACTTAACAGGCTATAAAACTATCTGGAACATCGTGAAAGGGGCTGTTATAAAGCAAAGATTGATCCCCCCTCTGAGAACTGACACCGAAACATCCAAAAAGGAGTACCTCACCTTACAATCTGTAAAATGTGTGTGTGAAGTAGTGTGACCTGCTCTTCAGCAACCCCTAGTGGTTAAATACAAAATAAACCCCTGACACTCTCTAAAATCAACACGTAACAATTTACTTATCGAACTAACAGTGAGCAAAAGAACTAAACTATTAACAAAATGAATAAATCACTTCTAACTATTAACTATTCTCGAATAAAACAAGATTCTATTGGGCAGCTGTTCAAATAAATACAATTCCCACTCGTTAACAAAAATAGAATTTAGTCACTCTCTAAATTACAACCAGGTTTTGTGTCTTCTGGAATATTCTGGGCCTTCTCTGTTGATTCTTCTGTCTGGAACTTCATTCTTCTTTGGTACCTTTGCTACCTAGATGATGTTTTCTCTAAGACACAGAAAGAAGCTACGAGAACCAACGATTCTCTCTCCTTTGAGAGTTGAGAGCTGAGAGCTGTTATCTCTGGCAGGTGACAGTTGCTCTTCCTCTTTGTCCCACTGCCCCCTTCTTTTATACCCGTGATGACATATCAATTTTTCCCACAATAGGATTGGTCCTAGGTTGTCAAAACAATCAGATTTAAATTTAATAGGTTCTTGGTATCTATGTGCCTGATTGAAATTGATTGGCTAAATTCAAAAGCCTGTTGTCTTGGTAAAAACTGCTGCTTGGCCTTTCGATACAAATGTTTCAGTCTGGGCTCTCTGTGTACTTGCATTTTAAATCTCTGAGCACAGAAAAAGCACCACCTTTTAACGGGAACATGCAATGCTTTCCCCCTGAGCATTACACACACCAAATTCTAACTTCCGACCTCCCAATCTACAATTCCTCTACCCAACTTCACAATAGTGCTGTATAAATGTCGATTTTGCCCTTCTTCTGTTACAGCTGCTTGCAGTAGACAGATTGACAGCAGCAACGGTGAAATTGAAGGTCCATCGCTGATTCTCTGAGGATAATTAAACACAGAGTGACCAACTGATGTTAGGAAAGTGGCTACAAATAAATCACTGCATTCACAAAACAATTCAGGAGAGAAATTCTTACAGGATGTGGGGTGTGAAGAGCTGTAGTCCAGATAGCTGTGGGAGTCAGTGGGCTTGTCATGGATATTGGTAGATAGCCTATTGCCGGAAATGGAGACAGAAAAGTCAAGGAAGGGAAGGGAAGTGTCTGAGATGGACCAGGTGAAGGAGATAGGGGGGTGGAAACTGGAAGTGAACTAAATGAATTTTCCAAGGTCTGGACGAGAGCATGAAACGGCACCAAAATAGTCATCGATGTACCAGTAAAGGATGAAGAGCTGTAGTCCAGATAGCTGTGTGAGTTAGTGGGCTTGTAATGGATGAGGCCCTGTTTTCATTCTATTTTATTTAATTTTTTACTGTTCTCTACCTTTTATTTCTTTATGGCCTTTCTTCATTTTCTTCCTTCCCCACTCTTTCCCCCGACTTCATCCCCCTTCCCTTCCCTTTTCTCCCACCGCTTCCCCTTTTCTACATTCTACCCCTGTCCCATTCCCAACCTCTCCACCTGTCACAGTTTACAGCTTCTCTGCCGTTTGGCCATTCACACCCTTTATTCTCTCTGTGGACAGCTATTAGCAGTCTTTTCCCCTGGTTTCTGTGGCTATGACTCATCTTTCATAGAACATAGAACATAGAACATAGAACATTACAGCGCAGAACAGGCCCTTCGGCCCACGATGTTGCACCGACCAGTTAAAAAAAAAACTGTGACCCTCCAACCTAAACCAATTTCTTTTCGTCCATGAACCTATCTACGGATCTCTTAAACGCCCCCAAACTAGGCGCATTTACAACTGATGCTGGCAGGGCATTCCAATCCCTCACCACCCTCTGGGTAAAGAACCTACCCCTGACATCGGTTCTATAACTACCCCCCCTCAATTTAAAGCCATGCCCCCTCGTGCTGGATTTCTCCATCAGAGGAAAAAGGCTATCACTATCCACCCTATCTAAACCTCTAATCATCTTATATGTTTCAATAAGATCCCCTCTTAGCCGCCGCCTTTCCAGCGAAAACAATCCCAAATCCCTCAGCCTCTCCTCATAGGATCTCCCCTCCATACCAGGCAACATCCTGGTAAACCTCCTCTGCACCCTCTCCAAAGCCTCCACATCCTTCCTGTAATGTGGGGACCAGAACTGCACACAGTACTCCAAGTGCGGCCGCACCAGAGTTGTGTACAGTTGCAACATAACACTACGACTCCTAAATTCAATCCCCCTACCAATAAACGCCAAGACACCATATGCCTTCTTAACAACCTTATCTACTTGATTCCCAACTTTCAGGGATCTATGCACACATACACCTAGATCCCTCTGCTCCTCCACACTATTCAAAGTCCTCCCGTTAGCCCTATACTCAACACATCTGTTATTCCTACCAAAGTGAATTACCTCACACTTCTCCGCATTAAACTCCATCCGCCACCTCTCGGCCCAACTTTGCAACCTGTCTAAGTCTTCCTGCAAACTACGACACCCTTCCTCACTGTCTACCACACCACCGACTTTGGTGTCATCAGCATCATTCCCTCCCCCTGCAGTATAAATATCTCCCACTTTCTATGCCTTTTAGCTTTGACAAAGGGTCATCTGGACGCGAAACATCAGCTCTTTTCTCTCCTTACAGATGCTGCCAGACCTGCTGAGATTTTCCAGCGTTTTCTCTTTTGAATTCAACTCTGTAGCTAATACAGCCTTACCATTCCAATTTCTCTGGCACCACCCCACACTAAACCATGAATGGCATCTGCCCCTTTTACTCGAATGATGCTATTCCCAGGATTTTTCAACCAGACATCTACCAGCAGCTCAGGAGAAGTGTACATTGAATTGCATTTCTCAATTTCTCAGAGAAGGATGATCCATGGCACGAAATCTCAGCAGGGCCTGAACTCAAGGACTTGATATTTTCCCCTTCCACCAGAAGATGTCATACAAATTGTGTTGTGCACTGTGAATTTACAGCCTATTGGGGTGAATGAGGATGGAGTAGAAATTGGTAAAGTCTTTCTTTAAGGAATCACCTAGTGACAAGTAGGAATTTCATCCCCAGACTTTGCAAGAGGAATGAAACAGACGATAATGTGTCAACACCCTGTTTTGCATCAATCTCAGCATTTAGTTGCTTACATTTATTGTGATGAGGCCCAGGATTCTCTGGTATAGCGACACAGCATGTCGTTGGAATTGTGTCTACTTCAAGGCATAATGAAAATTTAGACTGCTATTTATGGGTGGATTTAAATTGAACTGCAAACTTTGAAACATGTACTATATTTAGCACTGCTGCCTCACAGCGCCAGGGACCCAGGTTCGATTCCCGGTTTGGGTCACTGTCTGTGTGGAGTCTGCATGTTCTCCCCGTGCCTGCGTGGGTTTTCTCCGGGTGCTCCGGTTTCCTCCCACAGTCTGAAAGACGTGCTGGTTAGGTGAATTGACCATGCTAAATTCTCCCTCAGTGTACCCGAATAGGCACCGGAGTGTGGAGACTCGAGAATTTTCACAGTAACTTCCTTGCAGTGTTAATGTAAGCCGACTTGTGACACTAATAAATAAACTTAAAACTTAAAATATTTAATTTTGCGGGACTAAACCTCAACAGTGACTCCCCCTTAAACCCTGCACCCCACTCTAGCCCTCCCATCCCCCACACACCCACCCTACCCCAACCCCGACACACCCCTCACCCCCTCACCTCATTCCCCAATCTCCCCAACTCACCTCACTCCCAATTCTGACCCATGCTTCCATCCCATCACCTCACCCACATAGCTTCACCATGACACCCCCAAACCCTGACATCACCCCCCTATCCACACACACATACCCCACATCCTCACCCAAACTCCTACCTCCATATACCCCCAACCACTCACCTCACTCCCCCACCCTCACACGCTCTGACACCTCACTTCACCAGTCACACCCCACCTCTTCACCTCGCCCCCCCAGCCCTATACAAACCCCCTTCCCCAAGCATCAAATTCACTCTAAAATGATGAAGGGAAGAACCAACTTTCCAATACGTCTTCAGGGAAGAACACCATCAGTTGATGTTTCAGACCTTTGGGCATTTTGTGGGGTTTTTTGGTGGGCTTTTCAAAATGAAACCACAAAACTGCCCAAAGGCCAGGAGCACCGCTGGGGTTCGGGTTAACCCTAACCCTAACCCTGTCCCTAATCTAATCCCTAACCCTAACCCTGATCCTAACCCTAACCCGAACACTAACCTTAAACCTAACCCTAACCCTATCCCTCACTCTAACTCTAACCCTATCCCTAAACTTATCCCTAATCCGAACCCTGACGCCGACCCTAACCGTAACCCGAACACGAACCTTAATCCTAACCCTAACCCTAGCCCTATCCCTAACCCGAACCCTATCCCTAACCCTAACCCTAACCCTAACCTTAACCCGAACACTAACCTTAATCCTAACCCTAACCCTTACCCTATCACTAACCCTAACCCTAACCCTAACCCTATCCCTAACCCTAACCCTATCCCTAACCATATCCCTAACCCTAACCCTGACCCGAACCCTAATCTTAATCTGAACCCTAACCCTAACTCTAACCTTAACTCTAACCCTAGCGCTAACCCTAACCCTAACCCTATCCCCAACCCTAACCCTAACCCTAACTTTAACCCGAACCCTAACCCTAACCCTAACCCTAACCTTAACCTTAACCCTAACCCTAACCCTAACCCTATCCCTAATCTTCACCCTAAGCTTATCCCTAACCCTAACACTATCCCTAATCCTAACCCTAACCCTATCCCTAACCCTATCCCTAACCCTATCCCTAACCCTAACCCTAACCTTAACCCTAGTGCTGCTGTGGGGGTTGTGGATTGGGGGTGAGGTGAATTGGTGGGGATCGGGGAATGAGTGGGTGAGGGGTGTGTAGGTGTTGGGGTAGGGTGGGTGTGTGGTGGGTGGGGGGGCTAGAGTGGGGTTCAGGGTTTAAGGGGTGTCATTTTTGAGATTTAGTACTGCAAAATCAAATATGGTAGATGTTTCAAAGATAAAAACTCACTGAAACTAAGTTGAAAATCTGGCTGCTTTCTCACTCTAGGCACTGTTACAAAAACCATTCCCCACACCCTGCTCCCACAGCCCCTGAGTTCAGTGTTTGGTACCGTCTGCATCCCCATCCCAAGCCCTGCGCTTCACTGCAGTAGTGAAGGAGAGCTGAAATGTTAAACTAAAACCCTGTTTTCCTATTAACTGAAGTTGCCAACTGTGATTAAACATAGTGCTGGAAGTTCCATCACACTCCAGCCATTAGTCGGCCAACGCATCCATCCTAGTGACACACTGTCTTCCTACGCCAATTGGAAAGCCAAAACACTAAATACCCAATTGGATGGTGCTTGACTGTTGGCCAAACAGCCTTCTGAACCCCCTCCCCCTCCCCCATGGTCAATCTTTTTTTTATATCTCATAGACAATAATGTTCAAAAGAAAACACTGTATCTCCATAATTCCTTTTCTCCAGCGTCACACAGCAGAGATCCTGGACATTGATCTTCAATCCCTAGAGATTCCAGGCCAATCCTGGAGGGTTGGTAACCCCACCATTCTGGTGAGTGTGTGTGTATATCGGACCCCAAGGCGCAATTTGAGGAAGAGCGGACATTCTCCTGGTGTCCGAGCCAATGTTCCTCTCTCAAACACTGCCACCAAGAAATATTTGCTTGCCATTTATTTAATATGCTGTGCAATGTAGCTGCCATGCTTGCCTACATAACACCAGTCTGCCCAACTGAATAAGTAATTTATTGGACACGAAGCCTTATGAAACATCTTGAGAACATTGCTACAAAACCAGTAAAGCTTGTTTCTCTGAGTCATGGAGATTGCCACTTATTACGCTTTTCCTCATTCTCATTGGTTCTTATTTTAATAGTCATTTGTTAATACAAATCTTGAGTATTGCTGAAAAAAGACACATGTCGCCGAAGCTTTTCATCTTGCACTCATCAGGACAATCCTCAAGAATACTAATGGTGATGGGAGCAACAATTTATACTCCATGAGAGGAGCGTGCTGGTTGGTTGGCTAGTGGAGAGTGATTGGTAGAGGTATTCCCATGGAGACTGCATCAGTTAACTGATGACTGACAGTTAACCTCCAAGCTTTGTTTAAATTCAAACCAGTCTTGTTGACTCTGATTGGACAAGGCATTGCCCCGGGGAACAAATCAGAGAATGGCTGTCACCTATTTTGTCACTTATTATGGCAACAAAGATGGGGACAAGGCCAAAATGTAACAAAGCGAATTGCTTTATTGGAAAAAATGTAATGACAATTTTGAGTGAAAGATTTTCTTGCTGTTGTGACCAGGTGGTTTAATTTAAGCAACCCTGATTTCTCCTCACACTCACCATCCATCAACGGAAAGGTGTTTTTATTTTTTGATTTCTCCCTTTATAAGTGGTGGCGTATTTCTCACAACTCTTCCATTTTGGAATGACCCTCCATTAATAACCCCACTGCAAATTCATGATAAGGTAAAATATGAGGATTGGTTTATTACACACACGCACACAAAATGAGGGAAGTGGTTTGACAGGTCCACTCCTCTGGCACACATACAATAAAGGAGGGATATGGGAGAAAAGGGGGTACAGGACAAGGCCACGGTAAAAGTAAGAGTTAGAATCATACGCTGGACTTTTATCACCCTGCCTGTCATCGGAATCGGAGCAGACGAGGGGCGGACCATGGAAAGATCTGTTGACCTTGGGCTGGATTTTCCGGTCTCGGGACAAGCAAGGCCATAAAATCCCGCACATTGAACCATAGAGCGCGATCTTACCAGCTATTCACACTGCGCTCCCGCTGCAGCAAGGTTGGAGAATTTGGCACCCAGCCAACTCTCCATTCACTGCAGCAGATTGGGAAAATCCCGCTGGTATGAACGGTGGTAACATTCCGGCTATAGAATTTTCCAGCACAGAAAGAGGCCCTTTGGCTCAACGTGACACTCAAACCAGCCTCCCATCCATTGACTCTGTCTACACTTTCCCGTTGCCTCGGAAAAGCAGCCAGCATAATTAAGGACCCCTCACCTCCCAGACATTCTCTCTTCCACCTTCTTCCATTGGGAAAAAGATACAAAAGTCTGAGGTCACGTACCAACCGACTCAAGAACAGTTTCTTCCCTACTGCCATCAGACCTTTGAATGGGCCTACCTCTTTCTCTACACCCTAGCTATGACTGTAACACTACATTCTGCACTCCCTCCTTTCCTTCTCTATGTGCGGCATGCTTTGTCTGTATAAATACTCTCTTCCACCTTCTTCCATTGGGAAAAAGATACAAAAGTCTGAGATCACGTACCAACCGACTCAAGAGCAGCTTCTTCCCTGCTGCCATTAGACGTTTGAATGGACCTACATTATATTAAGCTGACCTTTTTCTCTACCCTAGTTATGACTATGATACTACATTCTGCACTCTCATTTCCTTCTCCTCTATGTACTCTATTAACGGTATGTTTTGTCTGTGTAGTGCGCAAGAAACAATACTTTTAACTGTGATAATAATAAATCAAATCAAAATCAGAGCATGTCAGTCTTCTATCCATTTTTTAAAAATTATAAATTAGTCAAGTTGGCGTAGATATATATTTTCCCCCTATCTTCTCGATGGGATATTACAATTACAAAAAATAAATAATTTATTTTGTGAAGTATTTGTGGAATTGTGTCGGTATGCAAATGATCCTATGAATTGACATTGGCATTGGATTGGGGTGATGGGGAAGGAATTAACCGAGGCCTGTCTTTAGCTCTAAGCACAGTACTGTAATCAGTGAGACATTTTCAGGACTGCATTCAGGTATGTTTCAGGCGTGTTGGTTTACCAGGAAATGACATGAAGTTCCTGGGGCAGAAACATGTTACATATTCAGCCAAAGACATTTAGATTCAGAACTGCATGGGGTGGTAAACATGAATCCTTTGTTGTTCACTATTCGCTTCCTAGCAGACTCCCTATGCTGGTACATGTGTATATGGTAGCCTCAAGAAGACAAAATGCACAACGCTATTTTCAATACACTCCACATGAACAGGTGAGTTACCAGGACTGCAGAGCTGTGGTAAATATTTATGGCTTTACAGAACACTTAAAAAGTATCCAAAAATAATATATAATTCATTGGTAGCAGAGGGTGGTGGGGCAATAATGGGTGTTGGGTGTTGGAAAGAAGGATCCCGAGTGGGTCAGGGCTGATTTTTATAGAGGGATCTTGCAGTGGGGTATCTTATTGTATAAAAGAGCTTAAGACAGGGATGATATCTAAAAATGGTTCCCATTATTTTAGCAATTTCATACTCACCAAATAATTGCAGTCGTATCAATTCCTACCTCACAATGCTCACACACACCTACAATAAAATCTCAATGAACTGAATTCCAGAGAATCTG
This sequence comes from Mustelus asterias, assembly GCF_964213995.1. Classification (NCBI taxonomy): domain Eukaryota; kingdom Metazoa; phylum Chordata; class Chondrichthyes; order Carcharhiniformes; family Triakidae; genus Mustelus; species Mustelus asterias. The sequence goes on along the minus strand of NC_135818.1, from coordinate 9,181,869 downwards.
CCTCCAAATTTGATTTGATTTATTATTGTCACATGTATTAACATACAGTGAAAAGTATTGTTTCTTGCGCGCTATACAGACAAAGCATACCATTCATAGAGAAGGAAATGAGAAAGTGCAGAATGTAATGTTACAGTCATAGCTAGGGTGTAGAGAAAGATCAACTCAACGCAAGGTAAGTCCATTCAAACAGCAGGGAAGAAGCTGATTTGAGTCGGTTGATACGTGACCTCAGACTTTTGTATCTTTTTCCCAATGGAAGAAGGTGGAAGAGAGAATGTCCGGGGTGCATGGGGTCCTTAATTATGCTGGCTGGTTTGCTGAGGCAGCGGGAAGTGTAGATGGAGTCAATGGATATGAGGCTGGTTTACGTGATGGATTGGGCTACATTCGCGACCTTTTGTAGTTCCTTGCGGTCTTGGGCAGAGCAGGAGCCATACCAAGCTGTGATACAACCAGAAAGAACCCTTCCAAGATGCATCTGTATAAGCTGGTGAGAGTCATAGCTGACATGCCAAATTTCCTTAGTCTCCTGAGAAATGTGTGTTGGAGGAGCTTTGTAATAGCTGAGGAGGTTCCATTCCCATGTGAATGCATCTCTATGTAACCCAATGTGCCTACAAGTGTGATCTGTGACAAAAATAATCGATTCAAATGCCAAATGTAAACACTGTAAATGTGTGAAAAAGTCTTTATCAATTTGTTTAAACTTTACCATGGCCTGACCTTGAAAAAAGCCAAGGGTTTGCATTGAAAAAGGCTATGAGTTAGCTCCGGAAAACCTCGTGTCGTCTTTGGATGTGGGTGATACATAAGAACATAAGAAATAGGAGCAGGAGTAGGCCATCTAGCCCCTCGAGCCTGCCCCGCCATTCAATAAGATCATGGCTGATCTGAAGTGGATCAGTTCCACTTACCCGCCTGATCCCTATAACCCCTAATTCCCTTACCAATCAGGAATCCAACTATCCGTGATTTAAACACATTCAACGAGGTAGCCTCCACCACTTCAGTGGGCAGAGAATTCCAGAGATTCACCACCCTCTGAGAGAAGAAGTTCCTCCTCAACTCTGTCCTAAACTGACCCCCCTTTATTTTGAGGCTGTGCCCTCTAGTTCTAGTTTCCTTTCTAAGTGGAAAGCATTCAATGCAATAATTTTGGTCTTTTTGTGCTGCAGTGCAAAATCCCGGAGCTCTGCAGCCTTTGCAGCATCAGCTAGGGAAACAGGCTGGTGGGCGGGCGGACATTTATCAGCCTGCTCGGGTTCCACGGAGGCCAGCTAGAACAGACACCTGCACATGCGTGATGGTGCCCTCTGCTGCTATCTGGTGATTTAAGCACCACCCACTCTCCCTGCTGGCGAGAAACTGTGTTCAGCATTTTTTTCATGCACTAAGCCCATAAGATTTGACATTTGGATTCACTGAAAAAACGGATCCAAAACTCTCCCTTTTTCACCCTCGTTCTGGACTTAGAATTTTTTCATAAGACCACTCCCTCCCGGTCCATGTCATCCGAGTTTGACACGTTACAATTTCATTGTGAGTGGCTATGCAGTGAGCGTTTCTTTTAACCAATAAGGTGCAGTGATATGCTGCAGGCAACTCCTGTCTATCTTTTTCTTGCTATTTCATTGTGTCGATTCCCTGACCGATTACTTTAGTCACGAGAGCGATGCCATTCCCCCGCTTTTATCACACAAGGGATTGCCAGCGACAGCAGGTTTGCCGATGGCAGTAACTTTATGAATTTCTCCTGTCTAACTGTGGGAAAGCAAGGTGCAGCGCACTAGTCCTGAATTGCTACTCGTGATTAACCACTCACCAATCAAGGAATGATTAAAACAGCAGCCATTCACCACCAAGTCAAGGCTGGAAGTGGCAATTCATGTGACTTAATGAAGAGTATTAAAAAAACATTTTTAAAAATTCATTGGAGGGGGGCATCGCTGGCTGGTCAGCATTTATTGCCCATCCCTAGTTGCCCGAGGGCAGTTGAGAGTCAACCACATTGCTGTGACTCTGGAATCACATGAAGGCCAGACCAGGTAAGGACGGCAGATTTCCATCCCTAAAAGACATTAGTGAATCAGATGGTTTTTCTGACAAGCGACAATTGTTTCACAGTCATCAGTAGATTCTTAATTCCAGATAGTTTTTATTTATTGAATTCAAATTCCACCATCTGCCGTGGCGGGATTCAAACCCAGGTCCCCAGAATATTAGCAGAGTTTCTGGATTAATAGTCTAGTGATAATACCACTAGGCCATTGCTTCCCCTTAAGGGGTAAGGGGACCAGAGGTCATGGGTAAAAGGCAGGAGAGTGACAGATTTTCTTCCCCAAAGGACATTAGTGAACCAGATGGGTTTTTCCAACAAGTGACAATGGTTTCATGGTCATCAGTAGATTCTTAATGCCAGATAGTTTTTATTTATTGAATTCGAATTCTACCGTGACGGGATTCGAACCCGGGTCCCCAGGACATTAGCTGAGTTTCTGGATTAATAGTCCAGCAATAATACCACGAGACCATCGCCTGCCCAAGGGTAAAGTGACAAATGATTTGCCAAGATGGAACAGCGGTCCAAATAAAATATGCAGCAGCCAACTACAGTGTATGATGTTTGACTTATGAGTCTGATTATAATTGTAGTGTCAAACCTACTTATGGATTCATATTTAATGGTTGATCACAGAATATTCTCTGTTCATACATCTGTAAATTCCCACAGCTGTGCAATTATGCAAAACAAATGGGCACATTTAATTTCGTGTTCAAAGGTGTCCAGGCCCGCATGAGTCATTTAGCGATAATATGTTTTCCTTCTTATCTCACAATGTTTCCCGCTGTCTCTTTTGAAGACATTGATTTCTTGTCTGGCTTGCCTTCAGAGTTCTGGCAACCCTCCGTCACCTCCTCCAAGCGGCCATTATTTGTGTGTGGGTCTCCGTCTGGAACCTTTTAAGATAATTAATTATCAAGTGGAAAGTTCAAGGGAGATTTAATAACGGTGATCAAGGTAATGAACAGTTTTGGTACAGTTGCTCTCTCTCTCTCTCTCTCTCGCTCTTCATGTATTGTGTTCAAAGTCTGAGAGAATCATAGAATCATAGTACAGTGCAGAAGGAGGCCATTCAACACACTGCATCTGCGCTGACTCTCCAGAAAAGTATCTTACTCCGGCCCACCCCCACTCCCTGTAACCCCCTGCATTTACCATGGCCAACCCACCTAACCTGTACATCTCTGAACACTAAGAGGCAATTTAGCATGGCCAATCCACCTAACCTGTACATCTTTGGACACTAAGGTACAATTTAGCATGGCCAATCCAGCTAACCTACACATCTTTGGACACTAAGAGGCAATTTAGCATGGCCAATCCACCTAATCTGTGCATCTTTGGACATTAAGGGGCAATTTAGCATGGCCAATCCAGCTAACCGACACATCTTTGGACACTAAGAGGCAATTTAGCATGGCCAATCCACCTAACCTGTGCATCTTTGGACACTAAGGTACAATTTAGCATGGCCAATCCAGCTAACCGACACATCTTTGGACACTAAGAGGCAATTTAGCATGGCCAATCCACCTAACCTGTGCATCTTTGGACATTAAGGGGCAATTTAGCATGGCCAATCCACCTAACCTGTGCATCATTGGAGTGTGGGAGGAAAACGGAGCACCCGGAGGAAACCCACGCAGACACGGGGAGAATGTTGCAAACTCCAGACAGAGGGCAGGATTTTAAGGCATCGCTCGAGCGAGACCAGAAAAACCCGCCCAAGGTCAACAGACATTTCTGTTATCCGCCTCTCGCCCACTCCGATTCCATGGCGGCGGAGAGGTAGAATTCCGGCGTGAGAGTCATGGAATGGAACTGGGGTCCCTGGCGCTGTGAGGCAGCAGTGCTAACCACTGTGCCACCGTGCTAATTTTGGCTTATGCTATCACTGTGGAACAAGGCAAGTCCCAAGGACTGCCTTGGCTGGTACAAGAGCTGAACCTGCTTTGTTGATATTATACTGCATAGCCGTCTAGCCAGTTCAGTTAACCAGCTCCACTTTGGCAGGTACAGATAGAGATTTCTGCCGTCGAGACAGGTCATTGGAGATACCCTACTTGGCAAGCACGCCTCAGCAGAAGGCACCTGATAAGCATGCCTGTGTTCTCTGAGGCTTTGTCCCAGTTTGCGTAAATTTAAATCTTTATCATTATTACTAAACCACCAATCTCTCAAAGCATGATGGAATTGAACGTAATGGAGCCTCTTTCACTGTTCAATCAATCACGCCACAACTCCAGTTACTTACCCCTTCTCCTTGAGTTACCACACCCTATTGGCAGCCATGACCTTTCATTGAGTTGGATTGGCCCATGATTATGCTTGGCAAATTACCTGGCAAGGTGCCGCACAAAAGGTTAATTCACAAGGTTAGATCACATGGGATTAGGGCAATTTATTAACTTGGATAGGGGACTGGACAGAAGACAGAGAGTCTGGATGGAAAGAAGTGGGGTGCCACAGGGTTCAGTCCTTGGGCCCCAGCTATTTACAATCTATATTAATGACTTGCATACGGGGATAGAAGGCTCTATAGCCAAATTTGCAGATGACACAAAAATTAGCGGGACAGTAAGTTGCAATGAGAAAATAAGAACCTTACAAATGGATGCAGATAAGTTAGGAGAGTGGGCCAAAATGTAGCAGATGGAGTTTAACGTGGATAAGTGTGAGGTCGTGCATTTTGGTCGGAAAAACGGGAAGGCGACTTATTATCTAAGCGGGGAGAGACTTCGGGGTGCCCTGGTGCAGAGGGATCTGGGTGTCCTCATTCATGAGTCACAGAAAACTAGCATGCAGGCACAGCAGATAACAAAGAAAGCAAATGGAATGTTGGCATTTATAGCTAAAGGAATAGAATATAAAGGTAAGGAAGTATTGTTGCAACTATACAAGGCACTGGTGAGGCCGCACCTGGAGCATTGTACACAGTTTTCGTCCCTTTATTTGAGGAAAGATGTAGTGACATCGGAGACAGTTCAGAAGAGGTTCACTAGATTGATTCCAGAGATGAGGGGTTTGTCGTATGAAGAGAGATTGAACAGTTTGGGCCGACACTCTCTGGAATTTAGAAGAATGAGGGGAGATCAGATTGAGGTATACAAGATGATAAAAGGTATGGACAAAGTAGACGTGGCGCGGATGCTTCCTCTTGTGGGGCATTCTAGGACGAGAGGTCATAGTCTTAGGATAAGGGGTAGCAAATTTAAAACAGAGTTGAGGAGAAACTACTTCTCCCAAAGGGTTGTGAATCTGTGGAATTCGCTACCCCAAAGTGCAGTGGATGCTGGGACAGAGTAAATTTGAGGAGTTAGACAGATTTTTAATTGGTAATGGGTTGAAGGCTTATGGGGAGGAGGCAGGAAAATGGGGATGAGGAGTATATCAGCCATGATCGAATGGTACAGCAGACTAGATGGGCCAAATGTCCTAATTCTGCTCCTATATCTTATGAACTTATGGACACAATCCTTACTGGTCTCCCAAATTCAATTCTCCGTAAACTTGGGATCACCGAAAGCTCACAGCAAGTCCAGTTTCCCCCATCAGTCCTGTCATTGTCACCCAGTCAATCGCCAGTTTGATTTTTAATTGGTAATGGATTGAAGGGTTATGCGGAGAAGGCAGGAAAATGGGGATGAGGAGCGTATCAGCCATGATCGAATGGCAGAGCGGACTCGATGGGCTGAATGGCCTCATTCTGCTCCTTTATCTTATGAACTTCTGTACTGTGTCCGGAAAACTGTCCGGCATACTGGGAGGAATTACAGGCTGCTAGTCAACCTCTTTGGCCACATTATCAGCACACCATCCATGTCCATCAAGTCCTGAATGGGACTTGGACCCAGAGCTTCTGGCCTAGAGGTATGGATGCCACCCACTGGGCCACTAGGCCTCCCTATCTATTTGGATACCCTCAGCCAACAACCATGTATCAACAAAATTACAACTGGACCAGCACCAACAGCTTTTGGGAGGAATAAGTTCCAGGGCAGCACAGTGGCACAGTGGTTAGCACTGCTGCTGCACAGTGCCAGGATCTGGATTCGATTCTGAACTCGGGTGACTGCGTGGAGTTTGTGCATTCTCCCCATGTCTGTGTGGGTTTCCTCCCACAGTCCAAAGATCTGCAGATTAGGTGGATTGGCTGTGCTAAATTACCCCTTAGTGTCATAGAAGCAGGAGCCGGCCCTTCGAGCCCGCTCTGCCATTCATTTTGATCATGGCTGGTTATTGAATTCAATATCCTGATCCCCCCTTCCCCTCCATATCCCTCAATCCCTTTAGCCCCAAGAGCCATATCTAATTCCTTCTTGAAATCAGACAATGTTTTGGCCCCAACTACTTTCTGTGGGAGTGAATTCCACACATTCACCACCCTCTGGGTGAAGAAATTTCTCCTCACCTCAGTCCTAAAAGGTTTACCCCTTATCCTCAAACTGTGACCCCTAGTTCTGGACTCTCCCACCATTGGGAACATTCTTTCTGAATCTACCCTGTCTAACCCTGTTAGAATTTTATAAGTTTCTATTAGATCCCATCTCACTCTTCTAAACTCTAGTGAATATAATGTCAGGGGGATTAACAGGGCAAATAAATGGGGTTACAGGGATAGGGCCTGGGTGGGATTGTGGTCAGTGCAGCCTTGATGGGCCGAATGGCCTCCTCCTGCGCTGAAGGGATTCTATGATTTCTGCTATCCTTTGTGTGAAAATAATACTTTTTAGTTTCCCTTGTAACTGGTCTGGCTCCACAACTATGAGTATGCTCTTATATCCTTCACTCACCCTTCCAGTCTTCCCTCCCCTCCCCCCATCCCCAACACCTGACCTCCCAAGGAAGATCCTCTTCAATATACTTTGCATCTCTTTTTTAACAATTTAAGCAACTACGTCAATGTCTACATCAATGGGGGCAAAGTAGAAAGGGTCGAAAGCTTCAAGTTTGTAGGTGTCCAGATCACCAGCAACCTGTCCTGGTCCCCCCATGCCGACACTATAGTTAAGAAAGCTCACCAATGCCTCTACTTTCTCAGAAGACTAAGGAAATTTGTCATGCCAGCTACGACTCTCACCAACTTTTACAGATGCACCATAGAAAGCATTCTTTCTGGTTGTATCACAGCTTGGTATGGTTCCTGCTCTGCCCAAGACCACAAGGAACTACGAAAGATCGTGAATGTAGCCCAATCCATCACGCAAACCAGCCACCTATCCATTGACTCTGTCTACACTTCCTGCTGCCACGGCAAAGCAGCCAGCATAATTAAGGACCCCACGCACCCCGGACATTCTCTCTTCCACCTTCTTTCGTCGGGAAAAATATACAAAAGTCTGAGGTCACGTACCAACCGACTCAAGAACAGCTTCTTCCCTGCTGCCGTCAGACTTTTGAATGGACTTACCTTGCATGAAGTTGATCTTTCTCTACACCTTAGCTATGACTGTAACACTACATTCTGCACTCTCTAGTTTCCTTCTCTATGAACGGTATGTTTTGTCTGTATAGCGCGCAAGAAACAATACTTTTCACTGTATACTAATACATGTAACAATAATAAATCAAATCAAATCAAATCAAAACTATCCTACCCCTCAATCTTTTACATTCCTTCGAGCATACACTTCCCATATGCAGTCACTCAACCCTTAATTAATAAACATTTCTTGACGATAGTGCTGAATAAATCCTCTGCTGTGTTGACAGCTTGGAAATCACACCACTAACCTGCCATCGGTGCCTTTGCCTTCTGCTGCGGCACGGTGGCACAGTGGTTAACACTGTTGCCTTGCAGCGCCAGGGAGCCAGGTTCGATTCCTGGCTTGGCATGACTGTCTGTGCGGCATCTGTATGTTCTCCCTGTGTCTGCATGGGTTTCCTCCACGTGCTCTGGTTTCCTCCCACACTCTAAAAATGTGCGGGTTAGGGAGATTGGTCATGCTAAATTGCCCCTTAGTGTCAGGGGGATTAGCGGAATAAATATGTGGGATTAGGGGGATGGGGCCTGGGTGGGATTGCAGTCTCCATTTCCTCCCATAATCTAAAAGACCTGCTGGTTAGTTGCATTGGTGCTAAATTCTCCCTCAGTGCACCCGAACAGGCGCCGGAGTGTGGTGACTAGAGGATTTTCACAATAGCTTCATTGCAGTGTTAATGTAAGCCGACTTGTGTCACGAATTGAAAAACTCACTTTAATTTCCAATTAGACTTAAACGGGAGCTGTCACTATAAAGTTTTAATTTTACTCGTTTGAGCAAATGGCGCATTTTGCCCATTAGCCGCATAATAAAACATTTTTTTTATTAACACTTCAGTTTTTTCATTGCGCTTATTCTAACACCAGCAGTAACCCGTTTACTTTATTGCTGATGTTACAATAATGCTGATCAGAATCTAGGCAGCTATATTTTCCGTTGAACTTACAGCGTTGTCTACTAATGTAAAATGTTTGGCTGCAACCTGGTGAGCAGATGGATTATATGGCCTGGTTATAATATATATTACTGCCTGGATTTATTGGAATATGAAACACAGTAGTGAAACATCCACTTTGCATCATTAAACTCCCTGATTGATGTTGGATATTTTATTCGCCAGGGCTACCCAATGTATCATTTCAGTGTCTTCAATGGATATCCCTTTACTCAGCTTATATACTCGCCTCTGCTTTGCAGTGTTCACTTATAGAATCATAGAATCACTACAGTGCGGCAAGAGGCCATTCGTCCCAGCGAGCCTGCACTGACAACAATCCCACCCAGGCCCTCATAGGATCATAGAATCCTACAGTGCAGAAGGAGGCCATTCAGCCCATCGAGCCTGCACCGACCACAATCCCGCCCAGGCCCTATCCCCATAACCTCATGCATCACCCTAGCAAGTCCCCCTGACCACTAAGGGGCCATTTAGCATGGCTGATCCACCTAACCCGCACATCTTTGGAGTGTGGGAGGAAACCCACGTAGACACGGGGAGAACGTGCAGACTCCACACAGACAGTGACACAAGCCGGGAATCAAACCCGGGTCCCTGGCGCTGTGAGGCAGCATTGCTAATCACTGTGCCACCGTGCCGCCCTTAATCCCCATAACCCCATGGATTTACCCTGCTAATCTCCCTGACACCAAGGGTCAATTCTTGCTATGTTATCTGGTGAGTTCCACCCAAGACTTCCATGGAATTTCTGAATGGATGCTGGAATGAACTCGGCAGAATCTCTGACAAGGACTTTCTTTTCGGTTTGCCATAAGAATACATTTTATATCCCACTTTCATGGTGGCACAGTGGTTAGCACTGTTGCTTCACAGCGCCAAGGACCCATGTTCAGTTCTGGCCTTGGATCACTGTCTGTGTGGAGTTTGTACGTTCTCTCCGTGTCTGCGTGGGTTTCCTCCAGGTGTTCCAGTATCCTCCCATAGTCAAAAAATGTGTGGGTTACGTTGATTGGCCATGCTAAATTGTCCCTTAGTGGCAGGGAGATTAGCAGGGTGGTGCTATGGGGATAGGGCCTTGATGGGATTGTTGTTGGTGTAGGCTTGATGGGCCGAATGGCTTCATTCTGCACTGTAGGGATTCTATAATTCTTTATTTCAATTCCCGCTTTCTATACAGTGCCAACTATTGTCAATACTTGGTAACCCATTCAAAGTGCTTTTTATGATCTTGTAAAATTCTAACAGGGTTAGACAGGGTAGATTCAGAAAGAATGTTCCCGATGGTGGGGGAGTCCAGAACAAGGGGTCATAGTTTGAGGATCAGGAGTAAACCTTTTAGGACTGAGGTGAGGAGAAATTGATTCACCCAGAGAGTGGTGAATGTGGGGAATTCACGACCACAGAAAGTATTTGAGGCCAAAACATTGTGTGATTTCAAGAAGAAAGTAGATATAGCTCTTGGGGGCTAACGGGATCAAGGGATATGGGGGGGTAGGGGGAATTAGGATATTGAATTTGATGGTCAGCCGTGATCAAAATGAATGGCGGAGCAGATTCGATGGGCCAAATGGCCTCCATTCTATGATTCTATAATTTTATAATGTTATCATCAACTGATGTCTTAACATGACCTTTATTTGAACCCCATTTGAAAAGTGCTGATCTGTGCTTCTCCATGTTTCAGCTAAGTGGCTACACAGCACTGCAGCAGAACTGGGGTTCCTTCACTGCAGAAATGATCTCACTGCACCTTCCTTGAAAGGGTCAAGTCCTTGAAGCTCCTGTATTTGTAATGGCCAAAATCGTCCGTCTCTCCTTCGTGGCTGGGATTTTCCGATGCCGCTGAAAGGAGTTTTGGCTGGAATGCCAAATTTTCCAAATGTTCCATTCTTGCTTGCAACGGGATCCAGCCATGGGCGAGACTGGAGAATCCTGTCCAATGTTTCATAACCCCACGGTGACGTGTCTGCCTCTAGTTTTTAGCTGTTGCCTTGCAGGTGGTCAATCATTTTGGCTCTGTCGTTTGATTGGACCATCCAGCTCGATGCTGAGTTCAGTTTTACGATGGTCGCCACGTGAGCATGCCACTCAAGCATCTCCTCCCCTCCGCTTGTTGCTCCCCTACCAGGGATCTGCTGCCAAGGGTATTTATGCTCAACTGTTTAGTGCCATCCTCACACGCCCACTGTAACTCATTTGCAACCAGTATGTGACATCCAGCTACACCTAGATTGACCCCCCTTTTTGCTGCCCCTCCCCCAACATTGGCTTCTGGAAGAAACGAGAAGAGTCTATAGATACACCGTAGGACTTTAAATACCTGGACTGTATAGAAAGGTGAGGCCACTAATAGTACTTCAGAGCTCACTCTACATCATCCGTCAGAACAAGGAAATGTATAGAAATGTAGAAAATAGGAGCTGGAGTAGACCATTTGGCCCTTCAAGCCTGCTCCGCCATTCATCACGATCATGGCTGACTATCCAACTCAATAGCCTAATCCCACCTTCCCCCCATATCCTTAGCCCTCTTTCGCCTCAAGAGCTATATCTAACTGCTTCTTGAAAACATTCAAGGACGAATTTTCCCGTTCTGCCTGCTACAGGAATCATTGTGGGCGAGGGGGCGGACCATGGAAAAGTCTGTTGACCTCGGGTAGATTTCTCCAGTTTTGGGGCAAGCATGGCCGGAAATTCCCGCCCTTAATGTTTTGGCCTCAGCTACTTCCTGTGTAGTGAATTCCACAGACTGACCACTCTCTGGGTGAAGAAATTTCTCCTCATCTCTGTCCTAAACAGTCTACCCTGTATCCTCAGACTCTGACCCCTGGTTCTGGACTCCCCCACCATCAGGAACATCCTTCCTGCATCTACCCTGTCTAGTCCTGTTAGAATTTTATAGGATTCTATGAGATTCCTCTTCATTCTTCCAAACTCCAGCAAATATAATCCTAACCAACTCAATCTCTCCTCGTATGTCAGTCCCGCCATCCCAGGCATTAGTCTGGTAAACCTTTTCTGCACTCCCTCCAGAGTAAGAACATCCTTCCTCAGATAAGGAGACCAAAACTGCACAAAAATGTATGTGGGTTTTTCCAGACCCCCTCATGGCGTGTTTTCTGACGGCGGAGACAGTACGCCATTAGCCATCGACGGGATCTTCCAGTTCTGTTGATGCCTATTTTGCTTGGCTCAACTGTCCTGCCACTGGGGGATTGCCTTTAGCGGGACTGGAAGATCCCACCAGCGGGAAGGGCTGGGAAATCCCGCTCAGCGTATTGGGAGGACATGACAACAGTTAACATGATCATTTTGACTCGTGGCAGATTGTAGACCGGCAATGTTGGAAGTGGACAATGCGGAAAGAATCTGCTTTCCCGCAGTCTCCAGATAGGAATGCGGTGCTTTAAGACAATTAAGTTAATGGAACCGTGGATAGTTTAAAAAACATGCTTTACGCTGTTTTTTTTTAACCTAAGGAATGATTTACGGGCAAGGTTGGAGCTCTGCCAGCCTGTTTTGTTCACACCTGACAGCTCATGAATGGGAAATTTCAGAGAATCAGTAAGCAACAAGGTTAATGAAGGAAATCTAAGAGAGACCGAAAGAGGCAAGAGTAGATTGAAGCTGACCATTTCATGCTTTTCCCCATTAGTTAGACCTGACAGTGCATTTTTAGCTTTTCTATTTTCTTTCCCACAATGTTGCGGGAATTCCAAGCTGATTATGGTGGCCAGGAGGACAACAGGACTTCTCGGACCTTGGCGAGTAACAGGATAATCAATGGGATTAAAGGATGAAGGGATAAGCGGAGGAAGGACTGAAAAGCAGGGTGAATTAACAGAGGTGAATTCAAGATCAGGTTAGCTACGGAAGAAGAAAAAAAGTGAGGGAAAAAAATATTGGACGAAGAGAGAACAAAAAAGACGCTGACAGGAAAAATGAGAAGATACAAACAATTAATATTTGACACTTTTAAAATCTGACAATGAAACAATTCACAACCTGCAGGAATGAGACTTTGCATTTAATACCGTTCACCTACTAGAACAAGGCATTGACTGGGAGGTGATGGCCCAGTGGTATTATTGCTAGACTATTAATCCAGAAACTCAGCTAACATTCTGGGGACCCGGATTCGAATCCCACCACGGCAGATGGTGGAATTTGAATTCAATAAAAAAAATCTGGAATTAAGGTGATGACCGTGAAACCATTGTCGATTGTCAGAAAAACCCATCTTGTTCCTTGAGGGAAGGAAATCTATCGTCCTTACCTGGTCTGGCCTACATGTGACTCCAGAGCCACAGCATTGTGGTTGACTTCTCAACTGCTTTCCAAGGGCAACTAGGGATGGGCGATAAATACTGGCCAGCCAGCGATAAATGAATAAGAAAAATCATCAACAATTATCAGATCATTAGAAGCCACACACTGATAATTATTGAACTCAAGTTAGGTGGGATTCCCCAGCCGTTAACGTCTGCTTCAGTTCATGGAAATTTGACTGAAGACCAAATTCTGCGTCCTTGCTTGCAGGGCGGCACGGTGGCACAGTGGTTAGCACTGCTGCCTCACAGCGCCAGGGACCCGGGTTCAATTCCCAGCTTGGGTCACTGTCTGTGCGGAGTCTGCATGTTCTCCTTGTGTCTGTGTGGGTTTCCTCCGGGTGCTCTGGTTTCCTCCCACAGTCCAAAAGACGTGCCGGTTAGGTGGATTGGCCATGCTAAATTGCCCCTTAGTCTACACGAACAGACGCCAGAATGTGGCGACAAGGGGATTTTCACAGTAACTTCATTGCAATGTTAATGTAAGCCTTACTTGCGGCACTAATAAATAAAGGTTAAAAAAAATGGCAATGGGGTATGAATGGTCAGAGAATTCTGGCCAAGATTCCTGTGGCAAGGTTAATGTGGATACAGTCAGAAATCTCACAACACCAGGTTAAAGTCCAAGAGGTTTATTTGGAAATCACTCATTTAACTGAGGAAGGACCTGAGGAAGTTTAGAAGGATGAGGGGGGAATCTTATTGAAACTTACAGGATACTGTGAGGCCTGGATAGAGTGGATGTAGAGAGGATGTTTCCACCAGTAGGAAAAACTAGAACCAGAGGGCACAACCTCAGGCTAAAGAGATGATCCTTTAAAACAGAGATGTGGAGGAATTTCTTCAGCCAGAGAGTGGTGAATCTGTGGAACTCTTTGCCGCAGAAGGCTGTGGAGGCCGGGTCATTGAGTATCTTTAAGACAGAGATAGATAGGTTCTTGATTAATAAGGGGATCAGGGGTTATGGGGAAAAGGCAGGAGAATGGGGATGACAGTAACTTCATTGCAGTGTTGAGGTAAGCCTTACTTGTGACTAATAAATAAACTTTACTTTAGGAAACTCCTACTGACTTTGACAAACTAATTTTATGATGTGGAGATGCCGGCGTTGGACCGGGGCAAACACAGTAAGAAGTTTAACAACACCAGGTTAAAGTCCAACAGGTTTATTTGGTAGCAAAAGCCACACAAGCTTTCGGAGCTGCAAGCCCCTTCTTCAGGTGAGTGTCTTCACCTGAAGAAGGGGCTTGCAGCTCCGAAAGCTTGTGTGGCTTTTGCTACCAAATAAACCTGTTGGACTTTAACCTGGTGTTGTTAAACTTCAAACTAATTTTACGCAACTTAAACCACAATCATTTCCAATAACAGCTCCTTTGGGTGAGAACTCTACTGGGGAGCAAGGGACTGACTTTAGTCAGGGAAATAAAGTGACTCGTTTTGCTGCATTATCAGCAACAATAGACTCTGTAAGTAATTTGTTTTGTGATTCGGGACATTTTGATGGTGTGATAGGACGCCGAATGGATGCTATGTTATTTTTTATTTTCTTTTGCTGCGCATTGTTCCTATTGCCATCACGGTGCACATTTTTCCCTGTTAGATATATTTATTACAGCACACTGCCTCTGGAAACCCAATTGCCTGACTATGATCTCAGTACTCTCCTTGTCAGCACGAATGACAAACAAAATTATCTCTTTGATACCTGGGGGCAAAACATGTATTAGCTTCTTGTCCATGCTGTCTCCGTGTTGATTACTGGCTGTAATGGAATTTAGAACTATAGAATTTTACAGCTCTGAAGAGAGACATTCAGATAATCATTTCTGAGCCAGATCTGCTCTCGAGCGATCCTGGAGTAAATTCAATGTCCCGCTCCATCCCCTCATTCCGTCAACTTCATCTGCCTCGAATATTTATCCCATTTTCCCGGCACAGCGGTTAGCACTGCTGCCTCACAGCGCCAGGGACCCGGGTTTGTTTCCTGGCTCGGGTCACTGTCTGCGAGGATTCTCCCCGTGCCTGCGTGGGTTTCCTCCGGGTGCTCCAGTTTCCTCCCACAGTCTGAAAGACGTGCTGGTTAGATGCATTGGCCATGCTAAATTCTGTCTCCGAACAGGCGCCGGAGTGTGGCGACTAGGGGATTTTCACAGTAACTTCATTGCAGTGTTAATGTCAGCATACTTGTGACAATGTGTTTAAAAGGAGGCTGGATACAGCACTTGGGGTGAATGGGATCAAAGGTTATGGGGAGAAAGCAGGATTAGGCTATTGAGTTGGACAATCAGCCATGATCGTGATGGATAGCAGAGCAGGCTCAAAGGCCAAACAGTAGTGTTGCCAAGACAACAGGCTGTTTTTAAATTTTAGCCAATCAATTTAAATTAGGCACTTGGATAACAGCAGCCTATTGGATTTAAATTTGGTGCTTTGGTAACCTGAGAACCAATCCTATTGTTGACACGTCATTAGGGGTGTAAGAGACAGCTCCCAACTCCAGAGAGACAGCCAGCAACTGCTCTCCACCACTGCTAATAGCTTTTAGCTCAAAGCCTCAGCTTAAAGAAGACAGCGATTCCAGATAGAAGAAAGAAGACAGAAGATTCCAGAAGACGACAAACCTGGTTAAAATTTTGAGAGTAACAAGCTTCTCGGCCTTTTGGCTAAGATCAAGTGTAGTATGGACAGGATGCGCTCGAAGGGCCAAATGGCCTCCTCCTGCTCTTATCAAAGCTCCAACAATCCTCTGGATAAAGACATTTCTTCCCACTATTCTCCTCTTGCTTCCTTATTGACCATCTTAAATTCGCAGCCTCTTGACCCTGACCTTGATTCCCTCTCTGAGAACCAACACCCAACCACTCAAAGAGGAGTAGCTCGCTTTATAATCTGTTAAAAGTGTGTGAGGAATAGTATGATCTGATCTTCAGCAACTTTCAGTGGTTAAATCAAAATGACTACCTGAGACTCTCTCTGTAAAATCAACAAGTAACAATTTATTGATCTACCTATCAGTGAACAGGTTAACTCAACTATTAACAAGCCGAATAAAATATGATTCTATCGGAATGCTGTTTAGATAAATACAATTCCCACTTATTAACAAAAAAAATTTTTTAAAAATTTTAAATTCCAATTCAATCAAATCAAGTCCAATTCAGAGTCTCAACAAGTTGAGACATTCCCCGATCCAAGCTGACAAGACAGGGCCTCCACTCCTGTCTTGGGCCTGATCTACATGATCCAAGCTGATTGGAGTAGGTGCAAGTCTTCCTCCTCCAAGGCTTGATCTCATTTGCATCTTAGCCAAAAGGCCGAGATGCTGCTTTTAAAAATTGCTTCAAATGGAGCTTAAATGTAACCCAATGACCTCAACCAAGTGCAGCCTGTCCATACTACACTTGATCTTAGCCAAAAGGCCGAGAAGCTTGTTACTCTCAAAATTTTAACCAGGTTTGTCGTCTTCTGGAATCTTCTGTCTTCTTTCTTCTATCTGGAATTGCTGTCTTCTTTAAGCTGAGGCTTTGAGCTAAAAGCTATTAGCAGTGGCGGAGAGCAGTTGCTGGCTGTCTCTCTGGAGCTGAGAGCTGTCTCTTACACCCCTAATGACGTGTCAACATCTCCATAATAGGATTGGTTCTCAGGTTACCAAAGCACCAAATTTAAATCCAATAGGCTGCTGTTATCCAAGTGCCTAATTTAATTTGATTGGCTAAAATTCAAAAACAGCCTGTTATCTTGGCAACACTACTGTTTGGCCTTTGATACAATGTTTCAGTCTGTGTACTGCATATGCATCTCTTTATTTGATTTGATCTGATTTGATTTGATTTATTATTGTCACATGTATTAACATGTAGTGAAAAGTATTGTTTCTTGTACACTATACAGACAAAGCATATCGTTCATAGAGGAGGAAACGAGAGAGTACAGAATGTAGTGTTACAGCCATAGCTAGGGTGTAGAGAAAGATCAATTTAATGCAAGGTAAGTCCATTCAAAAGTCTGATGGCAGCAGGGAAGAAGCTGTTCTTGAGTTGGTTGGTACGTGACCTCAGACTTTTGTATCTTTTTCCCGACGGAAGAAGGTGGAAGAGGGAATGTCTGGGGTGCGTGAGGTCCTTAATTATGCTGGCTGCTTTGCCGAGGCAGCGGGAAGTGTAGACAGAGTCAATGGATGGGAGGCTGGTTTGCGTGATGGGATTGGGCTACGTTCACGACCCTTTGTAGTTCCTTGCGGTCTTGGGCAGAGCAGGAGCCATACCAAGCTGTGATACAACCAGAAAGAATGCTTTCTATGGTGCATCTGTAAAGGTTGGTGAGAGTCATAGCTGACATGCCAAATCTCCTTAGTTTTCTGAGAAAGTAAAGGCATTGGTGGGCTTTCTTAACTATGGTGTTGACATGGGGAGACCAGGACAGGTTTTGGTGATCTGGACACCTAAAAACTTGAAGCTCTAGACCCTCTCTACTTTGTCCCTGTTGATGTAGACAGGGTCATGTTCTTCTCTACGCTTCCTGAAGTTGATGACAATCTCCTTCGTTTTGTTGACATTGAGGGGGAGATTATTGTTGCCGCTCTAAGTACACTCTAAGTTTCATTCTAAGTACAGAAAAAACACTACCTTTTGAACAGATAATTTTACAAATTTCGCAGCAGTTCCTCGCGCTTCCTTGCACTTCGCTGGAACCATGTAAGAGGTTAAAGACAGAGGGGTCCATGTGGGAGCACATCAGAGAATGGCATACCGAACTGTCTTGCTCTTCTTTCTCTATGCCCATCAGATAGCCCACATTCTTCAGCATTGCCAATGGAGATGGACCGTCACACATTTGTATCCTTCAAGTGCCAGCACAGAATTGATAACACTGGGTATTACAGGTGATAAATAAGAGAGATCAGCACAGGGAGGTAGAGAAAGCACAAGGGAGAAGTCCAACTGGAGAGAGCTGCTTGCTGGTTCTAGCTCTGCTGAAGGTGGCAGAGATCTTTAAGACTATGGTCTCCACCTGCCTCCCCTACAGTCAAAGAAAAATATATCCTACGCACCAACGATTGCTGAAAGTCTGCCAGGAGCTTCCACAACAAGTGCTGCAAGGTGGCACAGTGGTTAGCACCGCTGCCTCACAGCACCAGGGGCCTGGGTTCGATTCCCGACTTGGATCATTGTCTGTGTGGAGTCTGGACATTCTCCCTATGTCTGTGTGGGTTTCCTCCGGGTGCTCCGGTTTCCTCCCACAGTCCAAAGATGTGCGGGTTAGGTTGATTGGCCATGCTAAATTGCTCCTTAGTGACAGGGGGATCAGTGGGGTAAATATGTGGGGTTACAGGAATAGGGCCTGGGTGGGATTGAGGTCGGTGCAGACTCAATGGGCCAAATGGACTCCTTCTGCACTGTAGGGATTCTATGATTCTATGATACGTCAGAGATGTATGGCAGAGTGCAAAAGAGCATAGAATTTGCAGCAGAAGTGGGCAAATTCAGTCCTTCGAGCCTGCTCCGCCATTCAATCAGATCATGGCTGATCTCTCCCTGGTCTCAAATCCACCTCCCCACCTGTTCCCCATATAGAACAAAGAACAAAGAACAGTACAGCACAGGAAACAGGCCCTTCGGCCCTCCAAGCCTGTGCCGCTCCTTGGTCCAACTAGACCAATCGTTTGTATCCCTCCATTCCCAGGCTGCTCATGTGACTATCCAGGTAAGTCTTAAACGATGTCAGCGTGCCTGCCTCCACCACCCTACTTGGCAGCGCATTCCAGGCCCCCACCACCCTCTGTGTAAAAAACGTCCCTCTGATGTCTGAGTTATACTTCGCCCCTCTCAGCTTGAGCCCGTGACCCCTTGTGATCGTCACCTCCGACCTGGGAAAAAGCTTCCCACTGTTCACCCTATCTATACCCTTCATAATCTTGTATACCTCTATTAGATCTCCCCTCATTCTCCGTCTTTCCAAGGAGAACAACCCCAGTCTACCCAATCTCTCCTCATAGCTAAGACCCTCCATACCAGGCAACATCCTGGTAAACCTTCTCTGCACTCTCTCCAATGCCTCCACGTCCTTCTGGTAGTGCGGCGACCAGAACTGGACGCAGTACTCCAAATGTGGCCTAATATCCAAATATCCCCTTATCCTTTTTTTATTAGAAATATATATGTCTCCTTCTTGAAACCATTCAATGATTCAGACTCCACCGCGCTATGGGGTAGCGAATTCCACAGATTCACCACCCTCTGCGAGTAGTTCCCCTTCATCTCAGTATTAAATCTACCGTCTCTCAACGAGAACCTAACTTATACGGCGTTCTGGTGTTGAATCTCCAGTTGTTTGAAGGGTGCGTGGCCTCAATAGTCACTAAAGCTTGGGAACACCATGGACAAATCTGTGCCAGCATTCCTCAGAGACTGACTGTTCTGGGTCCTTGCAAGTCCTGAACTCCACTATCTTCTTTGCTTGAGGCACATTGGCCGATCAAAAGTATGGGGGTTTTAATCAGATCACGATGGACCTCGTACTGCCGGCTCTCCCACTCCCTCTGAAATGCAGCCAGATAAATAGGGTCATCTTGCAATGGGGATGGCACAAATTGGCCCTGTGTTTAAGCAGCATTGTCACTTCTCAACCACTACCTGCCCTTGTTGCAGTGAACCAGGCTGGACCACATTGGCCTGGTAACCATGGAGATGACCTCTCAGGCCTGAGACCTCCAGAGGTTGCGAGCCACAAAGGTCTTAGGTTCCCTCATTTGGGCCCAGTGAGGTTTCCGCTTCCCTTGCTGGGGCCACTGGAGGGGAAAACCACAGGAGGAAACAGATCACTTAAAACAGCACTATAGTGTCACAGCTTCACTGTTATAAATCAGTAAAACAAATCTTGTTGAAGTCTTTGTGCTCAAAGCCTTCCCATAGCAGTTGAAGCTCTTGGAATGTTAGATGTCCTGAGTGTTGATGTGTAGATCCAATTTACTGAAGGATGATGAGCAGAGAGAAATAGAACCATAGAATCTCTACCATGCAGAAAGAGGCCATTCGGCCCATCGAGTCTGCACTGACTCTCTAAAAGAGCCACCTACCTAGGCCCTCCCCTCCCCCCATCCCCGTAACCTCACGCATTTTACCATGGCTAATCCACCCAAGCTATACTTCTTTCAACAGTAAAGGTCAATTTAGCCTGGCCAAGCCACATAATGGCACGGTGGCACAGTGGTTAGCACTGCTGCCTCACAGCTCCAGGGACCTTTGTTCAACTCCTGGCTTGGGTCGCTGTCTGGTTTGAGTTTGCACATTCTCCCCGTGTCTGCATGGGTTTCCTCCAGATGGTGCTTTCGTTTTCTCAAATACTCCAAAGGCGTGCGGGTTAGGTGCATCGGCCATGCTAAATTGTCCCTCAGTATCCCGGGATGCATAGGTTAGATGGATTAGTGGGGTAAAGATGTGGGGTGACGGGGATAGAGCCTGGGTGGGATTGTTGTCGCTGCAGACTTGAGGGGCTGAATGGACTCCTTCCGCTCTGTAGGGATTCTATGATTCTATTCTATGATAACCTGCACATCTTTGGACACTAAGGGGCAATTTAGCATGGCCAATCCATCTAACCTGCACATCTTTGATTTGATTTGATTTGATTATCACGCAAACCAGCCTCCCATCCATTGACTCTGTCTACACTTCCCGCTGCCTCGGCAAAGCAGCCAGCATGATTAAGGACCCCACGCACCTCGTACATCCTCTTTTCCACCTTCTTCCTTTGGGAAAAAGATACAAAAATCTGAGGTCACGTACCAACCGACTCAAGAACAGCTTCTTCCCTGCTGCCGTCAGACTTTTGAATGGACCTACCTCGCATTAAGTTGATCTTTCTCGACACCCTAGCTATGACAGTAACACTACATTCTGCACTCTCTCGTTTCCTCCTCTATGAACGGTATGCTTTGTCTGTTTCGTGTACAAGAAACAATACTTTTCACTACATGTTAATACATGTGACAATAACAAATCAAATCAATTCAAAATCTTTGGACATTATGGGTAACTTAGCATGGCCAATCCACCAAACCTCCACATCTTTGGAGTGTGGGAGGAAACTGGAGCACCCGGAGGATGCGGGGGGGAAAATGTGCAAAGTAATCAAGCATGATAAGTCAAACTGCTTTCTGGCCCGTGTTGGGTGCAGTCATCAGAGTCTGACTGCATTGTGGAACTGTTGAATGGCCATACCAACCGTCTGTTCCAACTGAAGATTCAAGCAATGCCATGGGCTTTGAGGGGGGGTGGTTGGTGGGGAAGTTGGGAATCTGAAAGAATAAGGGTCAAATAATGCAGAATTAATCCAGGAATATCAGATTGAAGTTACTTTGGGTGCATTCACAGCAAAACATATTTTAACAGGAGTCAGAACTAGCTCGCAAGCACAATGTCGCCAAGTCCCTTCACGGCAAGGTGAGTGAGTTCACTGATAAGAAATACACACACCTAAAAAATGACATTCTATGGCTTTTTGCTATTACACCAGCACTTAAACATACAATGCGAACCTTGATAATTAAAATCACAATCAGATAGAAAAGAATGCTAAGTCTTCTTATCTTGCTGAGCACTGCACCTTTGACGTTTACCTAAGGTTCAGTTTTCAGGGATTAATTGTGAAGAACATTTCTTAGATATTGAACAGCACCCTCATTATAATATTTGGTTCTTTTACCAAATCATAGAATCCCTACAGTGCAGAAGGAGGCCATTCAGCCCATCGAGCCTACACCAACCACAATCCCACCCAGGCCCTATTCCCATAACCCCACGTATTTACCCTGCTCATCCCCCTGACACTAAGGGGCAATTTATTATGGCCAGTCAACCTAACCTGCACATCTTGGGCGGCACGGTGGCACAGTGGTTAGCATTGCTGCCTCACAGTGCCAGAGACCCGGGTTCGATTCCTGTCATAGGTCACTGCCTGTGTGGAGTTAGCACGTTCTCCCCGTGTCTGCGTGGGTTTCCTCCAACTGCTCCGGTTTCTTCCCACAGTCCAAAAATGTGCGGGTTAGGTTGATTGGCCATGCTAAATAGACCCTGGTATCAGGGGATTCGCAGGGTAAATATGTGGGGTTACGGGGATAGTGCCTGGGTGGGATTGTGGTTGGTGAAGACTCAATGGGCCAAATGGCCTCCTTCTGCACCATAGGAATTCTATGAATCTATTCTATTCTATCTTTGGACTGTGTGAATAATGTGCAAACTCCACACAGCCGCCCAAAGCCAGAATTGAGGCCGTGTCCCTGGCGTTGTGAGGCAACAGTGCTAACCACTCTGCCACCGTGCTGCCCAAATATGGGATATGACTTAGGCGTGGTTTATTATTGATCTTGGGTGTAAATGAAATGCATGTAATAGTTCTTTGATTATATTGAAGCATCTCAGAGTGCAATCTGATCTATGCAGAGAACGTGAATATCATTGCTTCTTCTGTGACGGCCATTTTGAAATGTTTGTGATGTTCTTTCAGATATTTTACAAATAAAGTGCTTATTTTGCAAAACTAATTAATTACACATCCCCAAAATTCATTTTAAATACTGCAACCCTCGTTTCAAATTCTCTGACGAAGGATCATCCTGGCTCGAAACGTTGGCTTTATCTCTTGAAAACAAGCCAGACAAACTTAAAGCCAGACTCACTTTCCAAAGAGAACTGAGGGACTGCTGAGTTCTCTGTTTCAAGGAGACAGGGCTCACTCCTGCCTGCTTCACCCGACTGTGCCTCCATCCCGTAACCTGTTATGTCATACAGACCTTGCCATGGGGGTCTGTGTGGCTAACCTGGGACTGTAGCTTGGTCCGGTACTGTCGCTTGGCATCTCTGATGGTTCTCCGTAGATCGTATCTGGATTTCTTGTATAGGTCAGGGTCACCGGACTTGAACGCCTCAGGCCTGGACTTCAGTAAGCAGTGGATATCCCTGTTCATCCATAGTTTCCGGTTGGGAAACACACGGATTTGCTTCTTTGGCACACAGTCTTCTACGCATTTACTAATCATAGAATCCCTACCGTGCAGCAGGAGGCCATTCTGAATTAACCCTAGTGTTAGGGGGATTAACAGGGTAAATATGTGGGGTTACGGGAATAGGGCCTGGATGGGATTGTGGTCAGTGCAGGCTTGATGGGCCAAATGGCCTCCGTCCATAGATTCTATTCTATGATTCTAGTTGGGCTTCCTGAGTTACTATACCAGCCAACTGAACAAAACCGGCCCCCACTTTGCCAAGATAAATTGCCCGTTAGTGTCAGGGGGGCTAGCTGGATTAATTGCATGGGGTTATGGGCATAGGGCCTGGATGGGATTGTGGTCAGTGCAGACTTGATGGGCCAAATGGCTTCCTTCTGCACTGTAGGATTCTATGATGCTATGTAAACACTAAATTCTGCACCGTCTCTTTGCCTTCTCTGCTATGTACTCTATGAATGGTATGCTTTAGAGTCATAGAGTCATAGAGGTTTACAGCATGGAAACAGGCCCTTTGGCCCAACTTATCCATGCTGCCCTTTTTTTTAAACCCCTAAACTAATCCCAATTGCCCGCATTTGGCCCATATCCCTCTATATCCATCATACCCATGTAACTATCTAAATGCTTTTTAAAAGATAAAATTGTACCCGCCTCTACTACTACCTCTGGCAGCTTGTTCCAGACACTCACCACCCTCTGTGTGAAAAAATTGCCCCTCTGGATACTTTTGTATCTCTTCCCTCTCACCTTAAACCTATGCCCTCTAGTTTTAGATTCCCCTACCTTTGGGAAAAGATATTGACTATCTAGTTGGTCTGTGCCCCTCATTATTTTATACACCTCTATAAGATCACCCCTCAGCCTTCTACGCTCCAGAGAAAAAAGTCCCAGTCTATCCAGCCTCTCCTTATAACTCAAACCATCAAGTCCCGGTAGCATCCTAGTAAATCTTTTCTGCACTCTTTCTAGTTTAATAATATCCTTTCTATAATAGGGTGACCAGAACTGTACACAGTATTCCAAGTGTAGCCTTACCAATGTCTTGTACAACTTCAACAAGACGTCCCAACTCCTGTATTCAATGTTCTGACCAATGAATCCAAGCATGCCGAATGCTTTCTTCACCATTCTGTCCACCTGTGGCTCCACTTTCAAGGAGCTATGGACATGTACCCTTAAACATTCACACTCCTCTTGTGTGTTGCCCAGGCACATTAATATGTGTATTAAGTATCAAAGGCCTACTCTGTGCCTGCTTCTGACCCCTGAATGAAAGAACAATGCAATTTATTACCTTTTTGCCCAAAGACTAATTGTTGGCAATCAGCTATGGCACACATTGGTCTATGCATCATCAATAGAAGAACGATTGCCAGTAAACTTCCTGTGCATACCCGATTATTCATTCAGTTGTTTGCTTTGCACATGGTTGCTTTTTGGTTGAGCAAATAGAAACACTTTAATCGCGATTGGATCGTCTCCACGAACTTTCACAATTTTGCCTGCGAAAGGGAAGCTTGCAAAACCATTTGTCAATCCCAGTTTGACACTTTGGATGCGTGTGGGTTTTGTTTTACTGGGCACCAGACCCTTGATTTGTGTACATGCCGCATGCTGCGTTTGCAAACTGTTGAGTGCACTTTGCATTGGACCACTGAGGCTGCGGGAATCAGAGCGGGCGAGGGACGGAGCATGGGAAAGTCCGTTGACCTTGGGCGGGATTTTACGGTTTTGGGACGAGCGAGACTGTAAAATCCCGCCCTGAATTTACTTTGTTCTTTCGGTTTTTGGGGTCAAATCCTCCCCGGATCTATCTTCTGTTGATCTCTGGGTGAGTGCTCTCTGTAAGGTCAGGCAGTGGTTAGCACTGCATATGACTGTTCTTTTTGTTCATTTGGGGGATATGGGTGTCGCTGGCTGGCCAGCATTTAATGCCCATCCCTAGTTGCCCGAGGGTAGTTGAGAGTCAACCACATTGCTGTGGCTCTGGAGTCACATGTAGGCCAGACCGGGTAAGGGTGGCAGATTTCCTTCCCTAAAGGACATTAGTGAATTAGATGGGTTTTTCCAACAATCGACAATGGTTTCACGGTCATCAATACATTCTTAATTCCAAATATTTCTTTGTGTTGAATTCAAATTCCACCATCTGCCGTGGCAGGATTCGAACCCAGGACTCCAGAACATTAGTTGAGTTTCTGGATTAATAGTTTAGCAATAATACCACTAGGCCATCGCCTTCCCCTCAGTTGATCTCTGGGTATGTGCTTTCTGTAACTGTTCCACACCAACTATTAAATCTCCACCCAAAAGAGAAAATGCTGGAAAATCTCAGCAGGTTTGGCAGCATCTGCTTTGACAAAGGGACATCTGGACTCGAAACGTCAGCTCTTTTCTCTCCTTACAGATGCTGCCAGACCTGCTGAGATTTTCCAGCATTTTCTCTTTTGGTTTCAAATTCCAGCATCCGCAGTAATTTGCTTTTATTAAATCTCCACTTCTTTGTATATATTATAGTTTGGGGTCACACAATAATGGGGAAATCTCAGCAAAGCATAACATTCCTCCAAGAAGGATGTTTCCATTAAGGCAGGCATGAACCAAGCGGCGATTTCTCTGCACACTCTGATCAGAATTAACATTGATCCATAAGACCATAAGATATTGGAGCAGAATTAGGCCATTCGGCCCATCGAGTCTGCTTCGCCATTCGATCATGGCTGATCTGATTCTCATCCCCATTCTCCTGCCTTCTCCCCATAACCCTTGATCCCTTTATTGATCTATCTCTGATAGGTAGATATACTGATCCTCAGAGAATGAATATTGAAGCCTCATACTCAATGTCGATGAATTAATAAATACAAAGAAAAGACAATTGAAGGAAAAGTGACTACACAAAGTTGTATGCACGGTCATGAGCCTGCGTGATTTTGTGGCCATTTCTGTGATGTAATTGTTGAGGGGGGGATCTCATAGAGACTTATAAAATTCTAACACGGCTAGACAGGGTAGATGCAGGGAGGATGTTCCCGATGGTGGGGGAGCCCAGAACCAGGGGTCACAGTCTGAGGATACAGGGTAGACCATTTAGGATGGAGGTGAGGAGACATTTCTTCATCCAGAGAGTGGTGAGCCTGTGGAATTCATTACCACGGGAAGTAGTTGATGCCAAAACATTGAATGTATTCAAAAGGCGGCTGGATATAGCACCTGGGGCAAATGGTTATGGGGAAAAAGCAGGATTAGGCTATTGAGTTGGACGATCAGCCATGATCGTAATGAAGGGCCGAATGGCCTCCTCCTGCTCCTATCTTCTATGTTTTTATGTTTCTATGTAAAGAGGCTTTAACAATATCCTGCTTTTGTAGCATCTCATAAAAGCACCATCGACTTAGTCCTGCCTTGAATTGGTTCTTATTCAAAGGTTCATCAGCTTCTGTCAACCCCGGGTCTCCATTTTGACCGATGGCTAATAAATAATGGAGAGATTTTTTATTTTCTGTGTTTGTGAATTGAGTGCCGCAATTAAACTGATCGCCTCCATCCTTGACTGCTCTACACCAGCTGCATGTACTGCGAAAGAAGGATGTACAGGCTGATAGTGATAGCTCAGTTTTATTGATTCAGTGGGGTACAATTCCAACAAGGATTCTCAACGAGCTGTGGCACACATTCATCCACAGAGGAGCGTAGCATCAGCAGTGTTCAAACGTGGCAATCACCTCTTCCCTGTCCTGCTGTTCCAGCGATTGGCTGAGTATGTCAACCAGAATTATACACGCTCCTTTATTCTTGGCTGTGAATCGAGTAAGCATATAACCACCCCGCCTCCCTATTACCACATTGCAAGCCTTAATGTGTAAATCCAAAAGCTGAACACAAAAAGGTACTTTTTTTTTAACCTCAGCAATCACAGAAAGTCCATAAGATATAGAAGCAGAATTAGGCCATTTGGCCCATTGAGTCTGCTCCGCCATTCAATCATCAAAGAATCATAGAATCCCTACAGTGCAGAAGGAGGCCATTCAGCCCATCGAGTCTGCACCGACCACAATCCCAGTGAGGGCCTATTCCCGTAACCCCACATATTTTACCCTGCTAATCCCCTGACGCTAAGGGGCAATTCAGTATGGCCAATCAACCTAACCCGCACATCTTTGGACTGTGGGAGGAAACCTACGCAGACAGGGGGAGAACATACAAATTCCACACAGACAGTCACCTGAGGCCGGAATTGAACCCGGGCCCCCAGCACTGTGAGGCAGCGGTGCTAACCGCTGTGCCACCGAGGCACCTCACGGCTGATGTGATTCCCATTCCCATTTTCCTGCCTTCTCCCCGTAACACTTGATCCCCTTATTGATCAAGAACCTATCTATCTCTGTCTTAAAGACACTCAGTGACCTGGCCTCCACAGCCTTCTGCGGCAAAGAGTTCCGCAGATTCTCCACTCTCTGGCTAAAGAAATTCCTCCTCATCTCAGTTTTAAAGGATCGTCCCTTCACTCGAGTTCCAGTCTCTCCCACTCGTGGAAACATCCTCTCCATGTCTCCTCTATCTAGACCTCTCAGTATTCTGTAAATTTCAATTAGATCCCCCCTCAAGTCAAGTTGTTTCTCTTAATTTATGGTTTGTGGGCGTCACTGGCTGGTCCAGCATTTATTCCCCGTCCCTAATTGCCCTTGAGAAGGTGGTAGTGAGCCCCCTCCCCCACCGCCGCTCCCCGTTACAATTCCCTTAATGTCAGGGGGATTAGCAGAGTAAATATGTGGGGTTACAGGGATAGGGTCTGAGTGGGATTGTTGTCAGCGCAGGCTCGAAGGGCTGAATGGCCTCCTTCTGCACTGTAGGGGCTTCTATGGTTCCATGGCAAAGTGTTGTATCATCCGATATTTCTGCAGTATTCCTAGTATTAGCCTCATTCTTAACAATTCCCTAAAGTGGTGGCAAGGGTGTGACTGTTAGCACGCGAGCCAATCCTTTCAGTTGCTTTGAATGAAACCTGAGCCAGTTGCTTCCACAGCCTATCAAGTGTTTGAAATATTTTTCTATTGTATTTCATTCCTTCAAAAAAATTCAACAATTGTGCCGCAGAGACCGTTTTGTGAATGCAGGAAGGAAGAATTCACTTAGTCCGTTTGCTATTCCGTGGTCGCTTGATTCATGTCGCCCTTGGGAACTTTATCATTTTTTTCACCAGCGCGCTGTGAAAATATCCAAAGACATATTTGATGCCTCTTGTTCAATTCCCTGCTAGAACAATGCCCCTGTTGTTACTCAGCAGGGTTCTGCCTTCTTAATTATGTGATATAATTTTTCAAAGTGTTGTTACTTGTAGAAGCAACGCTGTATCATCTAAAATGTGAGAATAATAATGTTCAATAAAAATAGCCCTACAAAAGTATTATAATTGATTCAGTTCACTTTATTTTTCTGCCCCTTATGGAAATCATTTTATTAATATTTGCCCCAACTCTCATTTTGGCCATTATGAAAAATGCATTTATCCCAATCTCGCAAAATACAAGATGTTCTTTGTTGTTCAAGGAGACTTAGGCGGCACGGTGGCACAGTGGTTTGCACTGCTGCCTCGAAGCGCCAGGGACCCGGGTTCGATTCCCAGGTCGCTGTCTGCGTGGAGTTTCCACCTTTTTCCTGTGGGTGTCCTCCAGGTGCTCCGATTTCCTCCCACAGTCTGAAAGACGTGCTGGTTAGGGTGCATTGGCCGTGCTAAATTCTCCCTCAGTGTACCCGAACAGGTGCCGGAGTGTGGTGACCAGGGGATTTTCACAGTAACTTCATTGCAGTGTTAATGTAAGCTTACTTGTGACACTAAGAAGTAAACCTCAAACTTACGTGTGCTCATACAAGGAACACAGAAAGTTAGCGTGCAGGTGCAGTAAGCAATGAGGAAGCCAAATGGTTTTTATTGAAAGGAGATTGAGGTACAAGAGTTTTGCGAAGTTCTACAGGGTTTGGTGAGACCACATCTGGAGTATTGTGTCCAGTTTTGTTCTCCACCCTTAAGAAAGGATCTACTTGTGTGACAATACTGTGCCTTTAAGAAATGCATTTTGTGTCATGTTTCTTGTGAAGGATGTGTTAAGGTTCAACTCTGCTACACGGTGCCGCTTTGTCTGCTCCAGGCAGCCCACCTGCTGAGAATGCAGAAGCATCATTGATTCTCGATATTGTTTGTTTTGTTCTGAGACAATGCAGTTTGTATTGTCCCCTGGGGTTTCAGAGTTTAATGAGGTTGATTGACAAGAGCATGTCACGTGCTAATGGGAGGAGCTAGGCTTACAGAGAGAAGAAGCAGTCAGTTTCTGTTTGGATTTGAAAGGAGCAGCAACTCTTCTCTCTCTCTCTCTCTAGAGATTGAAGTCTGGGACTTGCTTGAAAATAGATATCTCCCTCCAGAGGTGTCCTGGAGGTATGAGAACTAGCAGCCCACATACCAGCATGTGAACCTGTTGTTTGCTAACTGATTTTGAAGAGGAGTTTACATCTATGAGGAATATTACTTAAATTGGAACTAATGGAGATAGGCTAGCAGTTAAGAATTATACCTTGTCATGTTTAAGTATTCCAATTGGTGAAAGTTATTCTAATTCTTTTTGTTATAGTTAAACTGTATTGTTAAATAAAGTATGTTTTAATAAAAGCTACCTCGTGGGTCAATAGAATAACACCTGGAGTGAAACACTTATCCTCACACTAATGCCAAAATCAAAAAAGTTGGGGTCTAGTCTAACTTCATAACATACCTTGGAGTTGCTGAACTAGTCCCGAACACTTGCATTGGAGACAGTACAACGTAGGTTCACTATATTGGTCCCTTGGATGAGGGGGTTGGCCTATGATGAGAGGTTGAGTAAAGCGGGTTGATATTCTCTGAAGTTCAGAAGAAGGAGAGATGATCTCATTGAAACTTAGAAAATCCTGAAGGGGCTTTGATAGGGTGGGCTCTGAGAGATCGTTCTGTTCATCGAGGAAACTCAAACACGGGGCGGGAAACAGTCTCAGGATAACGGGGGCCAATCATTTGGGACTGGGATGAGGAGAAATTTCTTCACTCAAATGATTTGTGATCCGTACAATTTTCTATCCCGGAGGGTTGTGAATGCTCCATTGTTGAATAGAGATCAGGTTGGGATAGACAGATTTTTGGTCCCTCAGGAAATTAAGGGATATGGGGTAAAAGGAGAGAAATAGAAAGCTTTTGGAAAGGGATATAGGGAATGGGTGGGAAAATAGCGTTGAAGCATAGGATCAGCGTATTGAATGACAGAGCAGGCCTGATGGGCCGAATGGTTTACTCTTGTTCCTATTTCATCTGTACTTAACATCAATTACAGCCTAGAGTTTCAGGGATGCCTGTGTTTGAGTGGACGGGGGCAAAGGGTGTGACTCCTGCAGTGGTATAGCCAGCAGGGGGAATGGGTGAGCAGGTTGGTGAGATAGGGTTGCTGTGACAATTAGAATGGGAGGGTAGCTACAGCAGCCAACTGACAGAAGGAGTATTTGTCTGAAATATAGTGATAATGAGTCTCCTCCGCATACATCAATTACATTTTAAAAACCGATCTTGCTGCTCACGGCCCGATAAGCAGTCTCAGGAAGCATCGCCTGTTGAGCTGAAGGGGGCAATTAGGCTCTAATTCCATTGGAGTGGCAATCAGTGTCAGATTTCCACCACGCGTGTCCAATTACCCGGAATATCTTCCGTGCCTTTTTCCGCCCCACTTTCCAACTCAGGCTGGGCGAGACCCAGAAGCCCAGCGCCAAAGCCCAGCAATTTCGAATTGAAGGAGGAAGCACAGAAAAGTTGCAGCACAGAAGGAGGCCATTCGGCCCATCTTGTCCATGACCCATTTCTGGTAGCACAGCTGGTACGTTTGCAATTGACAGACCAGGGGAGAAGGTAAGTGTTTCAGGTGAGTGGAGAGTATTTGGGGGAGGGGGGAATGGAATTCAGGGGGACTGGGGTCAGACATTATGGAGGATTCGGTCATCATACGGGGTTGGGGCTATCAGACCTGGTTGGTGGCTGGGGAGGAGAGTAGGGAGACACAGGGCAGGATTTTATGACCTCACTTGAGCAAAGCTTGTAAAATCCCACCGGAGGCCGACAGAGAATTCCGTTCTGCGGGCCTCATCCACCTCAATTCCAGGGCAAGCGAGGCGATAAAATTCCGGCCGCAGACCTCGGTGAGTGGTCGTGGTGGTGGGGGGTTCAGAACCTGTTGGGGTGGTGTGGGAGATTGGGTTTCGAATGGGGGTGGGTGTCGGGAGAGGGGGGGTCTGCAGGTGGGTCAGGTCAGGTCAGGTCAGGGGGAAATCCCATGGGGAGTCAGGAGGATGGGGAGTACGATGGGCTGGGTAGTCAGGGGGTGTGGGCAGGAGAGGGGGGGTAATGAATCCTGTGGGAGATCCATCTGGGTCTTTACAATAGTTACCCAGAAGTTAGAAGAGATTTGATTTGATTTGGTTTGATTTATTGTTGTCACATGTCTCGGTATACAGTGAAAAGTATTGTTTCTTGCACGCTGTACAGACAAAACATACCGTTCATAGAGAGGGAAAGGAGAGAGTTCAGAATGTAGTGTTACAGTCATAGCTAGGGTGTAGAGAAAGATCAACTTAATGCAAGATAAGTCCATTCAAAAGTCTGATGGAAGCAGGGAAGAAGCTGTTCTTGAGTCGGTTGGTTCGTGACCTCAGATTTTTGTATCTTTAACTTCTTACTCTTTCTGTTAACTATTTTTGTGTAACAGAGCCAGAACCATCCGAAGTTTGCGATCTAAATCGATTTTCAGATCATTCCCAAGTTTGATACTTCTGGGCAATTGCCACGCAAATGCTTACCTGTGAGGTTCTGGGAGGGATTCCTCAGCACTAATTGGGGTACACCCCTCCTTAGTGTCAGAGGGTTTAACAGGGTCAATGAAGGTTACACGAATAGGGCCTGGGTGGGATTGTGGTCGGTACAGACTCGATGGGCCGAATGGCCTCCTTTTGTACTGTCGGGATTCTATCCCCTAGTCGCCACACTCCGGCGCCTGTTCAGGTACACTGAGGGAGAATTTAGCACCTAACCAACACGTCTTGAAGACTTTGGGAGGAAACCGGAGCTCCCGGAGGAAACCCACGCAGACACGGGGAGAACGTGCAAACTCCACACAGACAGTGACCCAAGCCGGGAATCCCAGTTATCGGGAAATGGTGGGCGGGGGGGCGTGGGGGTGGGGGGGTGGGGGGGGGGGGGGGGGGGGGGTGGGGGGGTGGGGGGGGGGGGGGTGGGGTGGGGGGGAGGGGGGGGGATCCCCCAGCACATGAGATGCTGGATGCTAATTAATCAGGGGAAACATGAATAGGATGGTGCCGAGTAGAAAACTAACCAGTTGGCGAGTCAGCCCTGTTTTGTTTCATAAAAAAGGTTTGCGCCTGGTCGACAAATTGTCAGATGGCACCCTTTTCTGACAGGGCGGATTGGTCAAATGAGAGGATCCTTTCGTGTGTTCAATATTGTGGGGAGCGCTGAGCTTCACAGTGCGTTTCAAACACAGTCACTTATCCTCAGCAGACAGGATTGTAATTTAGTCTTTCACCCTTTGCTGGCTCGATCCTGACACCTGTGAAAGTGGATTTGGTTTTTGACCATTGAGATTCAGTGCTGTTCAGTAAATTGAAGCAATCATGTTTTTGTCAGCAGCCTCAGGAGAAATATATTTATTATCCACTTGCTGGGCAGAATTTTCAGACGGCAGGGATTCCCTGACTGCCTTCCTGAGTGTCCACTGCCAAAGCATCCCCATTGATCCCGGCCCAACAGCCATTTTACACTCAGTCCCGCCTCAGAGAGCTGTTGGCCAATCAGTCTCAGCAGCGCCAGGTTGGAGTGATGGCCAGTGCTGGAACTGCAGGTGGTCCCTGACGATTTGATTTATTATTGTCACACATTGAAAAGTATTGTTTCTTGCGTGCTATACAGACAAAACACACTGTTCATACAGTACATAGGAATGAAGAGGGTGCAGGATATATTGTTACAGTCATAGCTGGGGTGTAGAGAAAGATCAGCTTAATATAAGATAGGTCCATTCAAAAGTCTGACGGCAGCAGGGAAGAAGCTGTTCTTGAGTTGGTTGGTACGTGACCTCAGACTTTTGTATCTTTTTCCCGACGGAAGAGGGTGGAAGAGAGAATGTCCGGGGAGCGTGTGTTCCTTGATTATGCTGGCTGCTTTTCCGAGGCAGTAGGAAGTGTAGAAGGAGTCAATGGATAGGAGGCTGGTTTGAATGATGGACTGGGTTACGTTCATGACCCTTTGTAATTTCTTGCAGTCTTGGGCAGAGCAGGAGCCATACCAAGCTGTGATACATCCAGAAAGGATGCTTTCCATGGTGCATCTGTAAAAGTTGGTGAGAGTCGTAGCGGACATGCTGAACTTCCTTAGCCTGCTGAGAAAGTAGAGGCGTTAATGTGGGCTTTTACTTTTTGTATTTCCGATATCCATTATTTGCAGAATCTCTTTCTTGCTGCAGTGTTAATAACCTGGATTCGCTCCCCTTTCATAACCGTCACAATGTGGCAGAATTGCTGCGAATTGGACACTCCTCGACGGAAGAGTTAAAGATTTGCAGACTTTTCAATCGCACGACCCGGCACAAAGAGAGGGATAAGTAGTGTCATTGTTACTGGGGTAGAGCTAAACCTCAAGGGGATTGTGTCCCGTTGTCACACTGCCTGAGTCCTCAGACAAAAAAGATAATAGTGTGGAAGCTGATCGAAATGCTGGGTTGAAAAGGTTAAGTTTCTTGCTGGTTTCAACGGTGATTGGGGCTTACCCTGCCCCCTTTGAAGTACAAATGGATCTTATTCCGCTTCTAATCTAAGTCTGTTTCGAGGTTGCCTTGTCTAACCTGCTGCTTATCTCATTTTACAGCTGAATAACTCTGTTTGCAAACAAGGACGCTTGTATATCGAGCCCATTTCAAGAAAACCCATGTTAACTTTACTCGTAGCACAATGGTGATACATGATGAAATGCCTAAGCTCATGTTTTTACATTGGGAGAGGCAGGGGGAAGGGAATTCCTCATGTTTTTTATTCATTCATGAGACATGGGCATCGCTGGCTGGCCAGCATTAATTACCCATCCCTAGTTACCCTTGGGAGGCAGTTGAGAGCCATAGAATCCCTACAGTACAGAAGGAGGCCATTCAGCCCATCGAGTCTGCACTGACCACAATCCCAGGCCCTATTTCCGCAACCCCACACATTTACCCTGCTAATCCCCCTGACGTGGAGATGCCGGCGTTGGACTGGGGTAAGCACAGTAAGAAGTCTCACAACACCAGGTTAAAGTCCAACAGGTTTATTTGGTAGCAAATACCATAAGCTTTCGGAGCAATGCTCCTTCGTCAGATGGAGTGGTCTCCTTGGAGACCACTGTGAATCCCCCTGACACCAGGGTCAATTTAACCCGCACATCTGTGGAAGGAATGTGGGAGGAAACTGGAGCACCCGGAGGAAAACCACGCAGACACGGGGAGAACGTGCAAACTCGACACAGACAGTGACCCGAGGCTGGAATTGAACCCGAGTCCCCGGCGCTGTGAGGCAGCAGTGCGAACCACTGTGCCGCCCCAGGGCCACAGCAGAGTCAACCACTTTGCTGTGGCTCTGGAGTCACATGTAGGCCAGGCCAGGTAAGGACGGCAGATTTCCTTCCCTAAAGGGACATTAGTGAACCAGATAGGTTTTTCCAACAATGGTTTCATGGTCATCAGTAGATTCTTAATTCCAGATGTGCTTTATTAAATTCAAATTCTGCCGTGGCGAGATTCGAACCCGGTTCCCCAGAACATTAGCTGAGTTTCTGGATTAATAGTCTAGCGTTAATACCACTAGGCCATTGCCTCCTGGGGTGTTTGGACTAAACAGTGGCAGTAGTCAATATTGGGAGCCCAGAATGTGAATTTAATGCACAGGCTATTACCGGTGTGTAAATTGTTCAGCGATGTGCGGTGAGGAAGAGCTATCCTGTGAGTTGCAAGTAGCCACAAATAGCTGGACATATTGTGGCATCCCTGGGTTACAAAAATGGGAGCTCTTTATCTATGTTCCCACGATTCTCAAGAAATTGCTTGCTTTGTGCTGTTATAATGAAGGAAGCTGGCTGCAGACAGTTTGGGCCAGCACTCAATGACTCAAGTATGTTTGTAATGATGAGATTTATGTTCCTGCAATAGCACTTAACCTCTGCAGCTGAGAAAGGCAAAAACGGAAACTGTGGAGTCTCGTTTCTGTGGTTTGTGAACCGTTCACAGAAGTTAAAATTTATCTCACTTTTACTTTCTGTTTCTCTCTTGTCTATCTCGCTCCTGATCCAAGCTTACTTTCCCTTGCTTTCTTTCTCTTTCTCTAACTAAATTAACACTAATTCCACTTCCCTCTTGTTGTTGTTCTCAATTCTTTCATCTCATTGGCTATAGGCTGTCCCCCAAGGTCCCAGATGCTCTGTCACCAACTCACAGGCCGGAATTTTACCGACACGCCCGTCCTGGAATTGGAGCGGGCGAGGCTCACAGAACGGCATTCTCCGTTGGCCTCGGGCAGGCGAGGCGGTAAAATTCTGGCGCCACTCTCAGCAATTTGCAGATCATAATGTTTCTGAATGATGGATTAAGAGCGCAAAGGGGCACTCCATGTGATGCCCCCTCCAGCAAATACTGGCTCAGTATGTTGGCAATGTGGTACTGTATAACCACCCCAAAACAGCGTGACAGCATCAGTATCGCACTGTGGCACTGACTCCAATCTACCCCCATCTGCCATCCGCAGGGCGGCATGGTGGCACAATGGCTAACCCGGGTTCAATTCCAGCCTTGGGTCACTGTCTGTGTGGAGTTTGCACGTTCTACCCCTGTCTGCATGGGTTTCCTCCCACAGTCCAAAGATGTGCAAGTTAGATGGATTGGCCATGCTAAATTGCCCCTTAGTGTCCCAATTTGTGAAGGTTCAGGGGATTAGCGGGGTAAATACGTGCCATTATGGGGATAGGGTCTGGGTAAGGTAACAGAGAGCTGGTACAGTCTCAATGGACTAAATGGCCTCCTGTAAGGATTCTATGATACTTTGTACATGGATCCAAACCATGTGTGTGTGTCCATATCCAAGTGCATGAGATAACCAGCGTTCTCAATACAGTTTCATAGAATGATAATATCACTACAGTGCAGAAGGAGGCCATTCAGCCCATCAAGTCTGCACCGACTCTCTGACAGAACATCTTACCCAGGCCCTCTCCCCCGCTCTATCCCCGTAACCCCACACATTTATCATGGCTAATCCATCAAACGTATATATTAAGCAGCAATTTTACTATGGCCAATTCATCCATCATTAGACACAAAGGGGCAATTTAGCATGGCCGATCCAACTAACCTACACATCATTGGACACTAAGGGGCAATTTAACACGGCCAATCCACCTAACCCGCACATCTTTGGAGTGTGGGAGGAAGCCAGAACACCCAGAGGAAACCCACGCAGACACGGGGAGAATAGGCAAACTCCACACAGTCACCCAAGGCCAGAATTGAACCCAGGTCCGTGGCGCTGTGAGACAGCAGTGCTAACCACTGTGCCACCGTGCCACTCCATAGTAGTCCCTTTGTAATTCACACGAATGGTGATGAGCATTGGTTTACTCAGTACAGGTGGATGTGCAGAATAAACACTGTGGGAGTAAGGAGTAAGGGAGTAAATACAGGGTGTCCCTTTCTGCATTTGTAGAGAGCTCACGTTGACAATTCTACAATTAAGTTTAAAGTTTATTGATTAGTGTCACAAGTAGGTTTACATTAACACTGCAATGAAGTTACTGTGAAAATCCCAGAGTCGCCACACTCCGGCGCCTGTTCGGGTACACTGAGGGAGAATTTAGCATGGCCAATGTACCTAACCAGCAGGTCTTTCGGATTGTGGGAGGAAACCGGAGCACCCGGAGGAAACCCATGCAGATACGGGGAGAATGTGCAGACTGCGCACAGACAGTGACCCAAGCTGGGAATTGAACCCGGGTCCCTGGTACTGTGAGGCAGCAGTGCTAACCACTGCGCCACCGTGCTTCCCCAATATCAGAAAATGATGCAAAGGTAAATAGCCAAGAGTCATGTTCACACATGAAACAGTGACAGTGCATCAGGGAATATTACAATATTGTTTTAAACCAGCGTGTTAGTTCTTGATGACAGTATTTGCTTTGGAAATCTGTAGCCACAAGTGAATAGCTTCTCAGTGAGAACGATATCCCTTTAAATGATCAGAAGCCAACTGTATCAACTTTAAGCTTCATGCCAGCTTGAAGCAGTGCTGAAGGTGGGGAATATGATCTCAGAAATGATAACACAAACTTTTCCAAAACTGGAGGGGGAGGTGAATTTCTGACCCAGAGTAAATGGTAAAAGTTGATATTTTGATCGCAGCCGAACCACTCATTTCACGGCTGGATTGACTCTTGATTCACACGACGCTGAAATGGGATGTATTCTCCGAATGTAGTGCACACCCGAAGGAGAGGAACACTATCTAGGACAGGGGAAATCAGAATGCTGAACGTGTATTGTATCAGAGATGGCGTTGCATTACACCACTTATATACATTTCCCTCAGCCACTCATCCTCCTCTCCCTCCCTGCAATCATGTTTTGGATGCCAACATTAACCAGGCCTTTGGGCTTGCTGCCATCGAATTCAATGGTTGCAGTCACACCAAACGATAGCATTATTTAACTTTCAATGGACAGTTGTGTGATGCCCAAAGGAGTGAGTTTGTACAGTGTTAGCTACTTGAAATAAATACAGCTGATTACACAACATCTACGCATCATCTTTGTCTGTTCACTAGGGTTCCAGTGTCCCCAAATAATTCTCATTGGGTTCTAGTCATAATGTGGGCTTTAATTTAATTTGCTGTTCCTATTTTTCAGTAATCTGACCTGAAATCAGTGCGTGGATTATTTTTAGAAGAATCTCAGTAGAATTTACATTGATTGCTGCACTTAACCAGTGGGAGGTGGTTGCGCAATGGTATTGCTGCTAGGCTAGTAATCCAGAGACCCAGGGTACTGCCCTGGGGACCCGAGTTCAAATCCCACCACAGCAGATGGTGAAATTTAATTTCCATAAAAAAAATTAAAAGTCTAATGATGACTATCAAACCATTCATAGAAACCCTACAGTGCAGAAAGAGGCCATTTGGCCCATCGAGTCTGCACCGACCACAATCCCACCCAGGCCCTACCCCCATATCCCTACATATTTACCCGCTAATCCCTCTAATCTACGCATCTCAGGACACTAAGGGGCAATTTTAGCATGGCCAATCAACCTAACCCGTACATCTTTGGACTGTGGGAGGAAACCAGAGCACCCGGAGGAAACCCACGCAGACATGAGGAGAATGTGCAAACTCCACACAGACAGTGACCCAAGCCGGGAATCGAACCCAGGTCCCTGGAGCTGTGAAGCAGCGGTGCTAACCACTGTGCTACCGTGCCACCCATTGTTGTAAAAACCCATCTGGTTCACTAATGTCCTTGGAAGGAAAGGTCTGGTGTATCGCGCCAGGGACCCAGGTTCAATTCCAGTGTTGGGTGACTGTGTGAAGTTTGCCTGTTCTCCCTGTGACTGCGTGGGTTTCCTTCGGGTGCTCTGGTTTCCTCCCACACTCCAAAGATGTGCAGGTTAGGTGCACTGGCCATGCTAAATTGCCCCTTAGCGTCTGAAGATGTACAGGTTAGGGGGATTAAGTATGGTAAATGTGTGGGGTTACGGGGATAGAACAGGGGAAAGTGCCTGGGTAAGATAGTCTGGCTGAGAGTGGGGGGGGGCCTACAACTAGAGGACATAGGGTTAAGGTGTGAAGAGAAAGATGCAAAAGGGTCCAGAGGGACAATTTTTTCACACAGAGGGTGATGAGTGTCTGGAGCGAGCTGTCAGAGATAGCAGTAGAGGTGGGTACAATTTTGACTTTTATAAAGCATTTAGACAGTGACATGAGTAAAATTGGTACAGAGGGATATGGGCCAAACACGGGCAATTGGGACTTAGTGGTAAAAATAAGGGTGGCATGGCCAAGTTGGGCTATCAGGCCTGTTTCCATGCTGTAAACCTCTATGGCTCTATGACTCTATGGGAGTACGGTAAGAAGTCTCACAAAACCAGGTTAAAGTCCATTAGGTTTATTTGGAATCACGAGCTTTCGGAACACTGCTCCTTCATCAGAAGAGTGAAGGAGCAGCTGATGAAGGAGCAGCGCTCCGAAACCTCGTGATTCCAAATAACCCTGTTGGACTTTAACCTGGTGTTGTGAGACTTCTTACTGTGCCCACCCCAGTCCAACGCCAGCATCTCCACATCTATGAGAGTAGTGCAGACTCGATGGGCCAAATGGCCTCCTTCGGCACTGTAGGGATTCTATGAATGTGAGTTGAAACGGTAACCTAAGCAATGAGTTTAGCTTCACTTCTTGCTTTTGCTCACTATCCACTTGTTTAAGAACACCAGAGTAAATTTTCAATCGCACAGTTGTCAGGCCCTCCCCCATTGTCAGAGATTTGTATATTTGTCCCTTAAACTCACATGAATGACTTTTGCAGAACGTTGGAAATATTACCTCAGCGGCTTGCAAGGAAAGAAAAATGTAGAGTTCAATTCTGCTCCATAAATTGGGTTCCCATCCTTCTCCTCAAACCTCTGTAGATGCCACAAAGAGCATAGAACTGATGAGTACTGGATAAGTAGCTGATTAATCTCTCCTCAATGCTTTTATATTATCTACTCCACAGCACTGTGCTATGAACTCCAGGATCAGAAAGTCACTTAATAATTTCTATTCACGGACTGTTGTCATGAGCCCTGTGGAGATCTATAACTTTTTAAAAGAGATTAATTTCTCAGCAACTAATGGAAATTGCCAAAAAAATTAGATTTCACATTTTAAGACATTTACTGTAACAAATTAAAACCAATATAGACCAAACATTACTTAACAGGGAACACATACACCAAACTAAATAAGAAGTGGGCGGGTTCGATTACCAGCTTGGGTCACTGCCTGTGCAGAGTTTGCACGTTCTCCCCGTGTCTGCTTGGGTTTCTTTGGGTGCTCCGGTTTCCTCCCACAGTCCGAAGATGTGCAGCTTAGGTGTATTGGCCATGATAAATTGCTTCTTAGTGTCCCAGGATGGGTAGGTTAGAGGGATTAGAGGGCTAAATATGTGGGGTTACGGGGATAGGGCCTGGGTGGGATTGTTATCGGTGCAGACTCGATGGGCCGAATGGCCTCCTTCTGCACTGTAGGGTTTCTATGATTCTATGATTTAAGTACTTTCATCTTACCTTATTAACACAATCTAAATATGTCAAATGGAACTCTTTCACTTGATATCCTCTTTCTGCCAAATGTGCAGCAAAACAAGTTAATCCCAGTTTTCTCACCACCCAACCACAACCAGTTTGAACCTTTCAGTGCCCTTCAAAAATCGTTCCACCCGCACACCTTTGGACTGTGGGAGGAAACTGGAGCACCCGGAGGAAACCCATGCAGACACGGGGAGAATGTGCAAACTCCACACAGACAGTGACCCGAGCCGGGAATCAGACCTGGGTCCCTAGCGCAGTGAGGCAGCAATGCTAACCACTGTCGCTTTTTAAAAAAATAGTCCTTCCCATGCTCCGTACCATTACCCCACTAAGTGTTGACCAGTAATCTGCTCTAGGGTGTGACCAAGATTTTCGTACCAACAATCAAATACGTAGGTGAGGGCAGCCTGAGGTGACCCCCTGCTGGTTCTTTCTAAAGCGTTCATAGAATCATAGAATCCTACAGTGCAGAAGGAGGCCATTCGGCCCATCAAGTCTGCACCGACCACAATCCCACCCAGGCCCTATCCCCATAACCCCATGCATTTACCCTAGCTCGTCCCCCTGACACGAAGGGGCAATTTAGCACGGCCAATCCACCTGATCCGCACATTTTTGTACTGTGGGAGGAAACCGGAGCATCCGGAGAAAACCCACGCAGACATGGGGAGAATGTGCAAACTCCACACCGACAGTGACCCAAGCAGTGAATCGAGCCCGGGTCCCTGGCACTCTGAGGCAGCAGTGCTAACCACTGTGCCACCATGTCGCACCTTGAAGGGACAAGCAGTCTTCGATATTCCGAGCAGGGGCAACATAGAGCTGTGTCAATCTGCAATGTTGGTACAACAATGCATTATACATGTCAAACCCTTTTAAACTTAATAAATATTCATCGTCACTCAGGGAATGGTTATAGTGCATCAACGGCGACAGACATTCTTCAAGAAAAATGGGAGACTTCGACTCATTCATCTTGAAGACAATTGGAAAGGATACTTCAAACGTGAAAAATCTTGCTGACACTCCTTTGTTCTCAAAGTCAAACTGTGTTGTTATCTGAAATTTAACAGCAACAACTTAAGTACGAATGTGCCCCTCACATCAAAGAATACCTTGGAGCTCTTCAGAAGATGACTAGTCAACGCCGAACCATAAAGTGGGGGCATTAGGGTGAGGAAGGCCAAAGGCAATGATCAAAGAGAAGGCTTTGAAAGTGCTTCTTTCAGATAGCAAAGTTGATAACCATACAAAGTTATTTTGTGGAAGAATTTCAGAGAGCGATAGCAAGTGCTGTAGATCAGAGTGTGCAGAACATACATATGGAGATGTATTATCTCCATCCCAAGACAATTGGTGAAGTAAGAAACTAGATATTATTACTTTTCGTAGAATCATAGAATCCCTACAGTGCAGAAGGAGGCCATTTAGCCCATCGAGCCTGCACCGACAACAATCCTACCTAGGCCCTATCCCTGTAACCCCACATTTTACCAGTATAGAATCACTACAGTGCAGAAGGAGACCATTTGGCCCATCGAGTCTGCACCAACAACAATCCCACCCGGGCCCTATCCCCATAACCCCACATATTCACCAGTATAGAACCACTACAGTGCAGAAGGAGGCCATTTGGCCCATCGAGTCTGCACCGACCACAATCCCACCCAGGCCCTATTCCCGTAACCCCACATATTTACCCTGCTAGCTCCGCTAACACTAGGGTCAATTTAGCATGACCAATCAACCTAACCCGCACATCTTTGGACTGTGGGAGGAAACCGGGGCACCCGGAGGAAACCCACGCAGACATGGAGAGAATGTGCAAACTCCGCACAGACAGTGACCCGAGGCTGGAATTGAATCCGGGTCCCTGCCGCTGTGAGGCAGCAGTGCTAACCAAGTGTCATTGTTTTGGCTGATTACATTTCTTTGAAACACATTGTTTATTAAAAAAAAGGCATGATGAAAACATACAAACTGTTTCCCCTGGCCAACATTCCTCCCTCTAGGAAATGGGCTTAATGCGGAAGAGGGATGAAATCCAATTGCTGTAGCTAGAATTCTGTGCTCCCATACACCTATTGGCTCAGGTTCGCTATGTGCTAATGAACAAAGTTTAAAAGACTTCTCCTCAATTCCAACTTTCCCATGGTCTTGCTCTATCCTGTCTGACAATCTTCCCCTGTGATATGTCTAAACATGCATCCTCCACCCTGTTAAGGTTGTGCTTGTGAAATTGTTAAGATACACACATAAGCACATTGTTTAATCATGTACTTAGAGCATTTATAAAGAGAAACCGCCAAGACACCGGGTTGGTAGATAGGAAGCAGACCATTTATAATGCTGCATTCTGTAAACAAGCCTTTTTATAACCTCAGTACCCTATCTGATGCCGGGATTAGCTGCCCACTCATGGCTTCTCTCTCACAAACACCACTTGCAAGCCTTCAAAACGTCTTCTGTCTCCGCCCTTACCTCAGCCCATCGACTGCTGAAGCCCTCATGCATGCCTTTGTTGCCTCCAGAGTTGTCTATTCTAATGTTGACCTTGCTAGATGGACTCCACGATTCTGAAACTTGAGCTCAGCTAATTCTCCGCTGCTCATTTCCTCAACCATAGCAAACCACCCTCTCCATGGCCATGGATTGGCCATGCTAAATTGCCCCTTAGTGTCCAAAGCTGTGTAGGTTAAGTGGATTGGCCATGCTAAATTGCCCTTAGTGTCCAAAGATGTGTAGGTTAGGTGGATTGGCCATGCTAAATTGCCCCTTAGTGTCCAAAGATGTGCACGTTCGGTGGATTGGCCATGCTAAATTGTCCCTTAGTATCCAAGGATGGGTAGGTTAGGTGGATTGGCCATGCTAAATTGCCCCTCAGTGTCCAAAGATGTGTAGGTTAAGTGGATTGGCCAGGCCAAATTGTCCCTTAGTGCCCAAAGATGTGTAGGTTAGCTGGATTGGCCATGCCTAATTGCCCTTTAGTGTCCAAAGATGGGTAGGTTAGCTGGATTGGCCATGCCTAATTGCCCTTTAGTGTCCAAAGATGTGTAGGTTAGGTGGATTGGCCATGCTAAATTGCCGCTTAGTGTCCAAAGATGTGCACATTCGGTGGATTGGCCATGCTAAATTGTCCCTTAGTATCCAAGGATGGGTAGGTCAGGTGGATTGGCCATGCTAAATTGCCCCTTAGTGTCCAAAGATGTGTAGGTTAGGTGGATTGGCCATGCTAAATTGCCCCTTAGTGTCCAAAGATGTGTAGGTTAGATGGATTGGCCATGCTAAATTGCCCTTTAGTTTCCCAAGATGCCGAGGTTAGGGGAATTCCCAGGGTCAAAACATGGGTTTCAGGGATAGGGCCTGGGTAAGGTGCTCTGTCAGAATGTCAGTGCAGGCTCAATGGTCTGAATGGCCTCCTTCTGCACTGTAGGGATTCTATGATTCAGAACGGTTACTGTATTTGCTGATACTGTTGCTTCAATTCAAACCAAATGCTTTGAGATGTTTGATGGTGTGATTAGCCAGGAATGGTAACAACACGGACATCCTCAGCTCTTGCATTGGATTGAAAGAGGTTTGCCTCTGGGAGCCCACATGTCAATGCATTCAGATAAAATTGCTTTCTGTGCACTTTTACCGTGGCTTTCACTTATTTACTTGAAATGAGTCAACATTTAAGTAGCATTGAAAGAAATTTTACACAAATGCATTGATCTGTGTGATACCAGGGGAACTGAAACTGCAATGTCAGATTATTCCTGTACGCATTACTATTTTCTCTTTACCCTTAGTGGTGCCCTTTGGCATGGCACGGTGGCACAGTGGTTAGCACTGCTGTCTCACAGTGCCAGGGACCTGGGTTCAATTCCGGCCCCGGGTGACTTTGTGTGGAGTCTGCTTGTTCTCCCCATGACCACATGGGTTTCCTCCGGGTGCTCCGGTTTCCTCCCACACTCCAAACTTGTGCAAGTTAGGTTGATTGGCCATGCTAAATTGTCCATTAGTGTCAGGGGGGCTAGCAAGATAAATAAATGGGGGTTATGGGGATAGGGCCTGGCTGGGATTGTGGTCGGTGCAGACTCGATGGGCCAAATGGCCCCCTTCTGCACTGTGGGGACTCTATGATTCTATGGTAGACAG
Organism: Mustelus asterias; assembly: GCF_964213995.1. NCBI lineage: Eukaryota > Metazoa > Chordata > Chondrichthyes > Carcharhiniformes > Triakidae > Mustelus > Mustelus asterias. Next base: position 9,137,448 of record NC_135818.1, on the reverse strand, counting down.
TGGTGTAGTGGTAATATCACTGGCTTAGTGATCCCAAGGCGCAGACTAGTGCTCTGGGGACACAGGTTCAAATCCCATTCAGTTAATAAATCTGGAGTTTAAAACTAGTCTCAGTAATGAGACTATTCATTCATGGGTCATGGGCATCGCTGGCTGGCCAGCATTTATTGCCCACCTCAGTTGCCCTTGGTGGGCAGTTGAGAGTCAACCACATTGCTGTGGCTCTGGAATCACATGTAGGCCAAACCGGGTAAGGACGGCAGATTTCCTTCCCTAAAGGACACTAGTGAACCAGATGGGTTTTTCCGACAATCGACAATCGTTTCATGGTCATGAGTAGATTCTTAATTCCAGATTTTTTAAATTGAATTCAAGTTGAGGCAGCACGGTGGCACAGGGGTTAACACTGCTGCCTCGCAGCGCCAGGGTTGAATTCCCGGCTTGGGTCACTGTCTGTGCGGAGTCTGCACGTTCTCCCCGTGTCTGCATGGGTTTCCTCCGGGTGCTACGGTACCCTCCCACAGTCCGAGAGACGTGCTGGTTAGGGCGCATTGGCCATGCTAAATTCTCCCTCAGTGTGCCCGAACAGGCGCTGAAGTGTGGCGATGAGGGGATTTTCACAGTAATTGCAGTATACATGTGAGCCTACTTGTGACACTAATAAATAAACAAACTTAAACTTTTGCACCATCTGCCGTGGCGGGATTCGAACCCGGGACCACGCGACATTGGCTGAGTTTCTGGACTAATTGTCTAGCGATGATACTACTCGGCCATCGCCTTCCTACAGTCACCCTTAACTGTCCACTGAAATGGTCGAGCAGGGTGACCCAGTTTAAGGACAATTAGGGATGGGCAACAAATGCTGGCCTTGCCAGCGATGCCCACTGCCGTGAGAAAATAAATGTAAAAGAATAATGAAAAGACAATGGCATTTTTGAGTGCATCTAATCATTCCATATTTCTATTTGATATAGACAAAGAAGCTCAGCAATTACCTGCATCAGCTTAAGGGTATTTTTCAGATTTTTAAAGCTGTGAAAAGAAACAGATTGCAGCGGACTCAATGTATTGAAAGAAGCTAATGGATTGTGAGAGCTTTCAGTTTTGTTAAATCATTATTGATCCATCTGCCAGGAAATAAAAAGGCTCCGTACGCATTCGATGAAAGGAAACTTACTGTATTGTGCATAAATTATCATGCCTTTAGAAATTTTTATTAAAGCATTAGAATGGTTCCAACATATTTGCAGCCGGACTATATAAATAACAGGTTAACGGTGTGACACTCCGTAAGAATGATCCTCATGAATTTTATTATCTCGTAACTGCAGCAAACAAGCCTTTTTTCCAACAGCACTTAAGATCGTATCGGCTTTTGACTAAAGTTTTAGATACGAAGGTGGAGCCCATTCAGCTCTGCGGAAACTAATAAATCTTCCGACTCCCTCCATCTCTGTCTGCATTTAATTTACACGTTGCTCAGAAGAGATCAAATAATTCATTTCAGATAAGGTGAAGGTTTCCTCTTTCTCCCTTCCCTCCCGAGCTTATTTCGCCAAGGTTCTGCTGATGGCTGGTTGAGTTATAAAGCGAATCCTTCTTTACGAAGGTTGATGGGGTAGGAAGGACATTTGTGGCTGCATTTCCCCAGCTCTTTAACAGCTGGGGGGGGGTTTGGGGGGGGTTGGAGGTGGGCGCGGAGGGTAGACTGGATGTTGGGAGGGGGAAGCCAAGAAAATAGTAAAGATGAACCAGGATGTTGCCTGGTCTGGAGGGTATTAGCTATGAGGAGAGGTTGGATGAACTCGGTTTGTTCTCATTGGAACGACAGAGGTTGAGGGGTGACCTGATAGAGGTTTACAAGATTATGAGTGGCCTGGACAGAGTGGATAGTCAGATGCTCTTTCCTAGGGTAGAAAAGTCAAGTACTAGGGGACATAGGTTTAAGGTGCGTGGGGAAAAGTTTAGAGGAGATGTGCGAGGCAAGTTTTTTACACAGAGGGTGGTGAATGTCTGGAATGTGCTGCCCGGGGAGGTGGTGGGAGCAAGTACGATAGTGGCATTTAAGAGGCATCTAGATGAATACATGAATAGGATGGGAATGGAAGGATACGGACTCCGTAAGTGCATACGGTTTTAGTTTAGGCAGGCATCATGATCGGCGCAGGCTTGGAAGGCCGAAGGGCCTGTTCTTGTGCTGTGCTTTTCATTGTTCTTTGCTCTTTGTGATGAACAGCCTGGTTTAGTCTCAGGCTGTTGCCTGGGAGAGGGGTGAAGGCCAGAATTCTCTGGTCTTGTATGCCTCACCAGCACTGCCAGCCAGAAAGGAGAATATCAATATCAAATATCTGTTATGAATGATTTGATTTGATTTATTATTGTCACATGTATTGGTATACAATGAAAAGTTTTATTTGTTGCGCTCTATGCAGACCATTCATCGAGTACATAGGGGAGAAAGAAAAGGAGGGTGCAGAATATAATGTTCCAGTTACCAATAGGGTGTAGAACAATATCAGCTTAATAGGACTGTTCGAAAGTCTGATGGCAGCAGGGAAGAAGCTGTTCTTGAGTCGGTTGGTACATGTTTTCAGATTTTAGTATCTTTTTCCCGATGGACGAAGGTGGAAGAGAAAATGTCCGGGTTGATTATGCTGGCTGCTTTTCCGAGGCAGCGGGAAGTGTAGACGGAGTGAATGGATGGGAGACTGGTTTGCGTGAAGGACGGCTATGTTCACGACCCTTTGTAGTTTCCTGCGGTCTTGGGCAGAGCAGGAGCCATACCGAGCTGTGATACAACCAGAAAGGATGCTTTCTATGGGGCATCTGTAAAAATTGGCAAGAGTCGTAGTGGGTATGCCAAATTTCCTTAGCCTCCTGGGAAAGTAGAGGGTTTGGTTAGTTTTCCTAATAGCAACGTTGGCGTGGAGGGCCCAGGACAGATTGTTGGTGATCTGGACATTTCGGAACTCGAAGCTCTTGACCATTTCCACTTTGTTTAAATAGAGCATTTGGATGCAGGCGTGGATAATTCGATGGTGCGCACCCTTGATTCTGACATGCGATGCTGGCGTTGGACTGGGGTGGCGCACAGTAAGAAGTCTCACAAACACCAGTTAAAGTCCAACAGGTTTACGCGGAATCACGAGCTTTCGGAGCACTGTTCCTTCATCAGGTGAATGAATGATTCTAACATGCATTGGACACCAGCTTGGTTCACTGGGTTACCAATAGTGCAACAGTTGCTGGATGGTGGGGCACTAACGTCCATGCTCGGTCCATTAGCTTGGATGTTTAGCCAATCGCCGCGCTTACACTTGCAATTGCCGACCCTGCAACACTCAGCAGCTTTGCTATTGACTGTTGAAGCCAAGTCCACCTCGTTAAAGCAGAACTGTATTTCCTTTCTGCAGATGCTAACTGTGGGAACTGTATCCGTACTGAAATAATAATGATCATCCAACTGAGAAACATCCAACTGTCATCAATGGAGCGGCAATCAGGTACACTACAGAGAAGGATCTGCTCGACAATTTTACGGCCCACGTGAATATCATAACCAATGAGTCGGAAGTAAAGTCATAGCCATTTTGGGGAAAGGCGAAGAAGTTCGCGCTTTTTAAAATGTCAGGCAGGAGCAATAATGTTATAATGTCACATTACTAATGACTTCCTATCACTTTGCTGGAAGATCTATCAGTAACATTAAAGCAACTGATGGTCCTATAAAAATCCAATTGGTAAAGCTGGCTATGTTAAAGTTCAGCTTGTAATTGTAGTGTGACCTCTGTTAAGTGACCCTCAATTGTGCTATTTTCAGTGCAGCAGCAATGATGGTAAAACATTAACATGTGCGCACAGTCCCAAGGTAAATGCAATAATTCTGCAGTTCACAAGAAGTCAAACGTTATGCAACAGGTTAGCAGGAAAGTAGATGTCATTTCTTGCTTCCATTTCAATATTAAATATTAAATATTTATTCCATTAAATATTTTGGCTGTTAAAGTGTTATAATGCTTTACACAGCACCAGGGACCCGCGTTCGATTCCAGCCTTGGGTCACTGTCTGTGTGGAGTTTGCAAGTTCTCCCCGTGTCTGTGTGGGTTTCCTCCGGGTGCTCTGGTTTCCTCCCAAAGTCCAAAGATATGCGGGTTAGGTTGATTGACCATGATAAATTGCCCCTTCGTGTCAGGGGGATGAGCAGGGTAAATATGTGGGGTTAAAAGGAGGGGGCCTGGGTGGGACTGTGGTTGGTTAAAACTCGATGGGCTGAATGGCCTCATAGAATCCCCACAGTGCAGAAAGAGGGTCTTCGGCCTGTTGCGCCTGCACCGACAACAATCCCACCCAGGCCCCACTCCCCGTAACCCCACGGATTTACCCTGCTAATCACCCTGACACTAAGGGGCAATTTAGCATGGCCAATCCACCTAACCTGCACATCATTGGGCATCAAAGGGCAATTTAGCACGGCCAATCCACCTAACCTGAACATCTTTTGACACGAAGGGGCAATTTAACATGGCCAATCCCTTACCTAACCCACACATCCTTAGACTGTGGGAGGAAACCGGAGCACCCGGAGGAAACCCACACAGACACGGGGAGAACGTGCAAACTCCACACAGACAGTGGCCCAAGGCTGGAATCGGACGCGGGTCCCTGGCGCTGTGAGGCCGCAGTGCTAACCACTGTGCTACCGTGCCGCCCTCCTTCTGCACTATAGGGATTTTATGATTCTATGACTAATATAAAGGTGTCCCACAACCAGGTGGAGATGTTTCTTCAAGACTGAAAGGTTCATTTCCCCCTTTGCTGTTGAATGACTCAGGGTCAGAGCGTTTAACTCAGTGCTCCGAGAAAGACTGTCATCGCTTTGACTCCCTTGAGAGAAATATATTTTTTAAAACAACGTTTCGTCCCTCACACTAGATAAAATGGCGAGAGAAGATGTGACGAGTAAAGAGAAATGCTTCTGATGTTTAGCCTGATGACGAACCGGGCCGAAAGGTGAAAAATACATCCTACTCCCACCCCCACCCCCACCCTCCCTCCCCTCCAACTGAACAGTACATCTTGCAGAGCTCTCTAATCTCAAGGCCACTGTCACAAGTAGATGTGCAAACAAATGATGATTCACTTGGGCGGTTTGCAATCCGCACTTTGTCCAAGAATGAAGCTGGAAATGTTTAGTGAGGGATGGAGGGTTCATTGCTTATCGTGAGGTGGAAAATTAATCTCCCCGTTTTCTTACACTTCTTCCAGGAAAGGCACATATTGCTCCATTTACAGCACATTATGACAGGAAACAGAAGTTGCTTGCTCTGTAATCCAAGCTTCATTAGTCTCTGCATAATTCCCTTTCCATTGACAGGCTGTGAAGGATGCCAGCTCTGGAAGTGCGCACTTACCCGGTTTATAAGGCTGGGCTACACCGCAGGATTCCTGTACGTTTTTTTGGAAAGGGGAGGGAGGAATGTTCCGAAAGCTGCGATAACTCATTGTTCAGTCAAAAATGAGATGCTCTGCAACGCACAGAGGGATTTTGCGACTGGCGTACAAGGCGAAAATGTTGGGGAGAGTGGGAGGATTTAGATAGTGGCCTGCATTCAAATCGGCCTCTGCCCTCGGCTTACGATCTTGGAATAAGGAGTTAGTTTAAACTTCCAGCCATTCAAACTATGCTAACTATCGGGAAGGCAATGGCCGACTGGTATTTTCACTGGATTAGTAATCCAGAGACCCAGGGTAATGTTCTGGGGATAGAACGCACGGCAAATACTGGGATTTCATGGAATCCGTAGAATCCCTATAGAGCAGAAGGGGGCCAATGGGTCCATCGAGTCTGCACCGACCACAATCCCACCCAGGCCCTATTCCCATAACCCCATGCATTTACCCTAGCCAGTCCCCCTGACACTAAGGGGCAATTGAGCATGGCCAATCAACCTGACCCGCACATCTTTGGACTGTGGGAGGAAACCGGAACACCTGGAGGAAACCCAAGCAGACACGGGGAGAATGTGCAAACTCCACACAGACATTGGCCCGAGTCCAGACTTGAACCTGGGTCCCTGGCGCTGTGAGGCAGCAGTGCTAACCACTGTGTCACCGTGCCGCCCATTTGAATTCAAATGAATTAAAAGTCTACTGATGACCATGAAACCATTGTCGATTGTCGTAAAAACACATCCGGTTCATTAATATCCTTTCGGGAAGGAAATCTACTGTCCTAACCCAGTCTGGCCTACATGTGACTCCAGAGCCACAGCAATGTGGTTGATTCTTAAATGCCCTAAGGACTTGGCAATCAATGCTGACCCAGCCAGCGACGCCCACATCCCAATGAACAAATGAATTTTAAAAAGTTGTCAGGAAGGCAATGCTCGCATGGTATTATTGATGTGCGATTGATTCACACGGGAGGCTAGGACGTACCCGGGAATAAAGGCTTTTATTCACAACAAGAATAGAGCACACTGCTTAACAATACTATCCCAGACTAAGGGCTACTAGGAAGTAGCAGTGACCTTTATACTCCTGTAAGAAGGCGGAGCCGAACGGAGTGTACCACAGAACAATGCTCACAGGTGGAACACCCCAACCCTAACCCCAACAGTAACAAGAGTAACATATGTACAAGTACCCATAGTGGTAACCATCTATGGTTCACCACAACTATCACGATGATTAATCCAGAAACTCAATTAACGTTCTGGGGACCCGGGTTCGAATCCCGCCACGCCTGATGGTGGAATTTGAATTCAATAAAAAATATCTGGAATTAAGAATCTACTGATAATCATGAAACCATTGCCGGAAAAACCCATCTGGTTCACTAATGTCTTGCAGGGAAGGAAATCTGCCATCCTTATCTGGTCAGGCCTACATGTGACTCCAGAGCCAGAGCAATGTGGTTGACTGCCCTTGGGCAAGTGGGGATGGGCATTAAATGCTGGCCAGCCAATGATGCCCAATGTCCCACGAATGAATAAAAAAAAACTCAGACTATTTGGAATTGTTTGATCGCAATGAGTAAATTTTTAATCTGAGTTGAATGCAAGCAGCCATCTTTTTCCCTGTAAATCAGATATTTGACAGGGCTTCAGCTCTATCAAATTATCAATATAACAGTTCTATTATCATAGCGAATGATGACGCCAGTTTACTTTCCTTTCAGTTTGACCTCAGGCGCTTTGACTCCCGATTAATTTTCAGTGAAACACTCTTCCCGCCGCCTTCTCAATGGTTTATTTGTGATAGATGAAAGCAGAATTATTAATGTTCTTGTTGTGTCGTGGAACTGAAGGATCCAGTGTAAACGGTACACCTGGCGACTCAACCTCATCAGTCTCTCCCAAGCTGTCACCCCGTTTGTTTGCGAGGAATTCTATCAGAGCTGCCCAAAGAGCAATATTCAACCACTGACCTTGGAGATTTCCCTGGAACCCGATGAAGCACTCCGTGCTTGACAATTCCACACAGGATTCAGAATGCTTATTGGCATGCTAGTGGCATTTTGCTGCACGCACGGTAATCTCGAACCTCCTTCAATAATCGATCACTCCCCACACCATCTGAAACAATTCAAATTCTAACAGGGCTGGACAGACTCGATAAAGGGGGTGGATCATCAGCATAGAATCCCTACAGTGTGGAAGGAGGCCATTCGGCCCATCGAGTCTGCAACGACCACAATCCCACCCAGGCTCTACCCCCACATAGTTACCCGCTAATCCCTCTAACCTACACATCTCAGGACTCTAAGGGGCAATTTTTAACCTGGCCAATCAACCTAACTCGCACATCTTTGGACTGTGGGAGGAAACCGGAGCACCCGGAGGAAACCCACGCAGACACGAGGAGAATGTGCAAACTCCACACAGACAGTGACCCGAGGCTGGAACTGAACCCGCATCCCTGGCGCTGTGAGGCAGCAGTGCTAACCACTGTGCCACTGTGATGTTTTCTCTGATTGGGGAATCTAGGAGTCACAGTCTCAGGATATCCGTTTAGGACCGAGATCAAGAAAGGTTCCTTCACTCAAAGGGTAATGAATTCTGTGGGATTCTCTATCACAGAAGGCCTGGAGGCTATGTCGCTGAATGGATCCAATAAAGGTGGCACGGTGGCACAGTGGTTAGCACTGCTCCAGGGACCCGGGTTCAATTCCGGCCTTGGGTGACCGTCTGTGTGGAGTCTACACGTCCTCACCGTGTCAGCGTGGGTTTCCTCTGGGTGCTCCAATTTCCTCCCACAGTCCAAAGATGTGCGGGTTACGTAGATTGACCATTGCAAATTGCCCCTTAGTGTCCCAAGGTGCCTGGAACTCGCTGCTGGGGGAGATAGTGGAAGTAGATACGATAGTGACTTTTAAGGGGTGTCTGGACAAATACATGAATAGGATGGGAATAGAGGGATATGGTTCCTGGAAGCGTAGGGGGTTTTAGTTCAGTCGGGCAGCATGGTTGGCACGGGCTTGGAGGACCGAAGGGACTGTTCCTGTGCTGTAATTCTCTTTGTTCTTTGTTCTTTGTATGTGTCGGTTAGAGGGATTAGCAGAGTAAATATGTGGGGTTCCAGGGATGGGGCCTGGGCGAGATGATCTGTCAGAGAGTCGGTGCAAACTCGATGGGCCGAATGGCCTCCTTCTGCACTGTAGGAATTCTACGGATATCAAAATCAACCATCGCGTGGCAAAACAACATCATGCATTAGGCAGATTGACCATGACAAATTGTCCCTTAGTGTCCCAAGATATGTAGGGTAGGGGGATTAGCGGGGTAAAAATGTGGGGATAGGGCCTCTCTGTCGGAGAGTCGGCGCAAACGCGATGGGCCGAGTGGCCTCCTTCTGGACTGTAGGGATTCTATCCTATGAGGAAGAGATGAATAATGTTTTAGATTTTAATGGCATTAAGGGGTATGGGGAGAAAGCGGGAATGTGGTATTGAGATGGAGAATCAACCATGATCAAAATGAATGGCGGAGCAGGCTCGAAGGGCTGAATGGCCTCCTCCTCCTCCTAGTTTCTATGTTTCTGTGAATCGATCCAACTTCTTGCTTCGGTTTCCCCCTCACAAAGTGCAACAATCTTTGTTCAGTTTTGAGGTTACGCGATGAATGAATTCCATTGGTCTCTGCAAACGGTTTTTGCCTCAAGTTTCTAACATTCAGACAGGTTTTGTTGGCGTTTTTGGCCCACTGCGTGTGTTCACTGTGAGAGACATGCACGAGGAGCAGTTAAAATGACAACTGCCTGCCTCTCATATTGAACTTGTACTTCAGAACTACAACATCCACATCAATAACACAGATTTGAAATGACATTCGCAATTTAGGTTAGCAATTATTTTCTTAGCTACATGCTGTGTAGTGAGAAACCAGCAAAATGTACTTGTCAACCCCACACTCAATCCCTGCAGCTAAATTCTGAGAAAGTCACATACTATTTTTCTCGTATGGTGTTCATATTTGATATAAAAGTTTTAAAGTTTATTTATTAATGTTACAAGTAGGCTTACGTTAACACTGCAATGAAGTTACTGTGAAAACTCCTTAGTCGCCACACTCCGGCGCCTGTTCGGGTACACTGAGGGAGGATTTAGCATGGCCAATGCACCCTAACCAGCACGTCTTTCAGACTGTGGGAGGAAACCGGAGCACCCGGAGGAAACCCACGCAGACACGGGGAGAATGTGGAAACTCTGTGCAGGCAGTGACCCAAGCCGGGAATCGAACCCGGGTCCCTGTCATTGTGAGTCATGATGTGGAGATGCCGGCGTTGGACTGGGGTAAGCACAGTAAGAAGTCTCACAACACCAGGTTAAAGTCCAACAGGTTTATTTGGTAGCAAATAGGTAGCAGTGCTAATCACCGTGCCGCCCCTGAATGCCTCGATGGAACCTGCCTCCACCACACTTCCAGGCAGTGCATTCTGGACCCCAACCACTGGCTGGGTGAAAAAGATTTTTCTCATATCGTATTTGCTTCTTTTGCAAATCTGTGCTCCCGTACACATAAACGGCATTAAAGTTTATTTATTCGCGTCACAAGTAGGCTTACATTAACACTGCAATGAAGTCACTGTGAAAATCCCCGAGTCACCACACTCCGGCGCCTGTTCGGGTCAATGCAGCGAACCAGCACGTCTTTTGTGGGAGGAACCCAGAGCACCCGGTTGGAAAGACACGGGGAGAATGTGCAAACTCCGCGTAGACAGTGACCCAAGCCAGGAATCGAACCCGGATCCCTGGCGCTGTGAGGCAGCAGCGCTAACCACTGTGCCCACCATGCCATCCCTAAAATTCCCCGATCCATTAGCTGACAACCTGGATATCAGTTGGGAAGTGGACGAAAGGGCAAAAGCCCAGTGTAAAAACAATGCACCTTAAGCTGCTCTTCTGATGCCCATGACCCATGTCGGGACATTTAGCTGTGAACACAAAGGCTTCTAGTGGTCAGTTACCCACCCTGATTCCCCCATGGCCCCCACCTGCTGTTCTGGGGACCCCCACCATTTTGTGCCTCTCTGAGCAGCAACGTAAGGCCAGCAGTTAGATAAACCCATGAAGAAACAGAGTTTTTCCTGACACCTTTCCCACCCCCACTACAAAAAATCCAAACAAGTTTACTTTTGGATTACGGTGGGCCCATGAAAAGCAGAAATAACCTTTTCAATGATTAATAATGTAAATTATTCAAGCTACCTGTCTGCTTATTCTTATTTTCTGGGCGATTTGTTTTTTTCCTTTCCTATCAAGGTGAGGTCAATGTCGGAGAATGGAATGCCTTTTCCACTCACTGTCAACCAGTGTCAACATTCATTGTCACCACTTGGTCTCACCCAGAGACCAGGTGAAGCATTTTCTACCAACCGACTCTCTTAACCCCAAACTTATCGCTATTTTTGAAAGCACCAAGGTGGACGGCCCTATTCATAGAATCCCTGCAGTGCAGAAGGAGGCCATTCAGCCCACCGAGACAGTACCGACTTTCCCACAGAGCATCATACCCAGGCTCAATCCCCGTAACCTCATCCATTTGCCCCACTAACCTACACATCTTGGGACACTAAGGGGTAATTTAGCATGGCCAATCCACCTAACCGACGCATCTTTGGATACCAAGGGGTAATTTAGCATGGCCAATCCACTTAACCTACACATCTTTGGACACCAAGGGGTAATTTAGCATGGCCAATCCACTTAACCTACACATCTTTGGACACTAAGGGGTAATTTACCATAGCCAATGCACCTAAGCTGCACATCTTTGGACACTAAGGGGCAATTTAGCATGCCCAATCCAGGCCCAATCCTGGCCAATCAACCTAACTCGCACATCTTTGGACTGTGGGAGGAAACCGGAGCACCCAGAGAAAACCCACGCAGACACGGGGAGAACATGCAAACTCCACACAGACAGTTACCCAAGCCAGCAATGGAACCCGGGTCCCTGGCGCTCTGAGGCAGCAGTGCTAACCACTGTGCCACCGTGCCACTCAAATTCCTTATTGAGATGTTGGCTGTTCAGGACTCCCTGCGGCCTTAGCTATTGTTAATGCAGTTTTCCATTGTTCCTGCTTTTCCGTCTGTCTGCTGCTCCAATAAGCCATATTTTTCTAACTGCATTTGTCACTTCTCTTCTCCAGCTGTTCACATCTTCTTTAACGTCATCAATGGCCATGGTCTTCCAATCAGAGGAGGCACCCACGCGGCACAGATCTTGTGGAGAGTGGGCATGCCCAATGTGGAAAGGAAGACAGCAAGGGAGGCACTGCAACCGCACCCCCTCCCCCAACTCACAGCTCAGGACCCAAGCAGATTGACTTCGCGGACGTTCCTCTGCCCCTGAACTATGTGTCTCCTGTAAAATTGTGGACAGGTCAGTGTAGGCTGGAGGGCAGTGAGAAAGTGACCTGGAGAAGTTTATGGTTATTCTTTCCCTGAAAATCTGCCAGCGAGGGCCCATCAATTTCTAAGAATAGGTCTATTCACAGAATTCAGCATAATGTATGTCTACTTCCTATCTCTCAGCCCTGTGGCCCAGCAGTCTCTCTTTATAAGTGTTCTAAGTACTTAATTAAACAATGTCCTTCATATATATATTTAATATACCATTAACAACCTCATCGCCTCCTTGAATAAGTTGGTCAGCTGATTCAGGCCCTGTAAACAGTATGTCAGTTGACCCAAAGTTGACCTACAAATACCTTACCCTTTCCAACATCAAGATCACAAACTTCCACCTCTGCCCTTACCTTCCCTCAATGCTGCCACAATTCTTACTCATGACTTTGTTACCCTCCACCAGTCCAGACTTTCCCCAAACTCTGCCGGTCAACATTCTGACCTTCATTCTCCCGAAACATCCACTCATTTAAAATCCCACCATCTGCATCTTTTTTCATAGAATCCCTACAGTGCAGAAGGAGGCCATTCAGCCCATCGAGTCTGCTCTGACCACATTCCCACCCAGGCCCTATTCCCATAACCCCAAATATTTACCCTGCTAATCCCCTGACACTAGGGTCAATTTATCATGGCCAATGCATCTAACCCGCACACCTTTGGACAATGGGAGGAAACTGGAACACCCGGAGGAAACTCACGCAGTCACTGGGAGAACGTGCAAACTCCACACAGACAGTGACCCAAGCCGAGATCCGAAACCCTGGTGCTGTGAGACAGCAGTGCTAACCACTGTGCCATTGTGCCGCTCTTTCTATGTGAAAAACATTCACCAATTAGCTCAATTTTTTCTTACATTAAACAGTTTCTCATGCACCAGTATGTTAAGTTTAAAATCCTTCACATCATCAACAAGTCCTTTCATGGCCAGATTCTACTTCTGCAACCTTGTACAGTTGGCAAAGTGGTGAGCATTGCTGCCTCACAGCACCAGGGACCCGGGTTCAATTCACAGTAACACCATTGCAGTGTTATGGATCATAGAGGTTTACAGCACGGAAACAGGCCCTTCGACCTAACTTGCCCATGCTGCCCAGCTAGTCCCAGTTGCCCGCTTTTGGCCCATATCCCTCTATACCCATTTTACGCATGTAACTGTCAAAATGCTTTTTAAAAGACAAAATTGTACCCGCCTCTACTACTACCCCTGGCAGCTCGTTCCAGACACTCACCACCCTCTGTGTGAAAAAATTGCCCCTCTGGACTCTTTTCTTTCTCTCCCCTCTCACCTTAAACCTCTAGTTTTAGACTCCCCTATTTTTGGTAAAAGATGCTGACTATTTACCTTATCTCTGCAATGTAATGTACGGCCTACTTGTGACACTAATAAACAAACTTTAAAACATTAGACACATTATTCACCTTATTCAAGGTGAGGTCTGACTAGAGTACTATATGATTTAAACATGACATTATCTTCTTGCATTTGCTTCTTTTGACTAAATAATTTAACATTCTGTTTTCTTTGATCAGGTTTGTAACAGAATGAATTAATATGTTGGACCATTCTGACCTTATCCACGAAATACATACATTGTTCATATTTTCTTCTATTGTACAATATTTTACCCTTGTTCATATCGGCTCAGGTCTCCCAACTGGAGGTGAACAAACAATGGTAGCCATTAATTATGAACCCCAGGACTTCCTGTGACACTTCACCCTCAACAGAGAATCTGGGACTATGAAGATAGGGGAAGGAAATATACAGTTCCTCAACCACAGGCCAAAGAATTCCACTGAGGTCCACATTGTTTCTTTACAGAGAGGGTGGTGGGTGCCTGGAATTCGCTGCCGGGGGAGGTAGTGGAAGCAGGTATGAGAGTGACTTTTAAGGGGAGTCTTGACAAATACATGAATAGGATGGGAATAGAGGGATTTGGTTGCCGGAAGGGTTGGGGGTTTTAGTTCATGGTCGGTGCAGGCTTGGAGGGCCGAAGGGCCTGTTCCTGTGCTGTACTTTTCTTTGTTCTTTGTTTTAGTGCCTGAATCAAGAATTGTTTATTAAATAATGAATTTATTGAGAAATCATGTGCAAGAAAGCAAAATAAAGAGAGGGAAAGAAAGTCGTTCAGAGAGAGAGAGAAAAAGACACAGATTGAAAAAGGTTAAGGTCATTATCTTTGAGTGGGATTTTACAGTCCTTTCCACCAGTGGGGTTATACAGTCCCACTGATGCTGACGGGTTCCACGTTGGCGAGACGGGCGAGCCACAGAAAATGCCGTAGACTTCGGTGGGACTGGAAGATCACACTGGCCTGTGTGGAGTTTGCACATTCTCCCCGTGTCTGCGTGGGTTTCCTCCGGGTGCTCCGGTTTCCTCCCACAGTTTAAAGATGTGCAGGTTAGGTTGATTGGCCATGCTAAATTGCCCCTTAGTGTCAGGGGGATTAGCAGGGTAAATGTGTGGGGTCATGAGAATAGGGCCTGGGTGGGATTGTGTTCAGTACAGACTCAATGGGCCGAATGGCCTCCTTCTGTACTATAGGATTTTACGATTTACTTTGCTTTGAATTCAGGGACAGAAAGGGGGCTGTGATAATGATGGGTCTACATTCCTGAGTATTGAGAAGAAGGCGCAAGAGATAAACTTCAGAAAAATTAAGATAAGATAACAGTAATGTTAGGGGAGGAGGTCTTGTCTCTCAATGGGTAGCGTCCCTACCTTTAACCAGAAGCTCTGGGTTAGAGAGTCACTCCAAGTGCTTGATGGGTATGGAAGGTGCATTCTTAATGCAGCATAATGTGTTAAGTATGTCAACATGCAAATCCTTCCTACACACACCAATGGCTGGTGGTAAGAATAGAAAAGCAGAATTTAATTTTAACAGGCGTGAACCTTGTTAATGTTGATGTTCAGAGAGGCTTGGGTGTACAAGGAACACAAAAAGTTACTCTGTAGTTTTAAGTTTATTTATTAGTGTCACAAGTAGGCTTACGTTAACACTGCAGTGAGGTTACTGTGAAAATCCCCTAGTCGCCACACTCCGACGCTTGTTCGGGTACACTGAGGGAGAATTTAGCATGGTCAATACACTAAACCTCCACATCTTTTGGACTGTGGGAGGAAACCGGAGCACCCGGAGGAACCCCATGCAGACACGGAGAGAACGTGCAGACTCCGCAGTGACCCAAGCCGGGAATCGAACCCAGGTCCCTGGGAGGAAACCTGTGAGGCAGCAGTGCTAACCACTGGGCCACCGTGCCACCCCAACTTGAATTTAATAAAATATATCTGGAATTAAGAATCTAAGGATGACCATGAAGCCATTGTCGACTGTTGGAAAAACCCATCTGGTTCACGAATGTCCTTTAGGGAAGGAAATCTGCCGTCCTTACCTGGTCTGGCCTACATGTGACTCCAGAGTCACAACAGTGTGGTTGCAAGAGGAGCACAATCATAAGCAATTGTACAAGTTTTGGTGAGGGCACACACCTCGAGTACTGTGCGCAATGTTAGTTTGACCTGAAAAGCCTCATTTCAAACTGAAACTCCACATTTGGGAAAGGAGCAGTGAAGCGATAAATAAAGCTGGAATATGTCAGGTACTGTGCTTACTCTTTGGCAAGTTAATGTTCTCATCACTGATTTACTGAGGATGAAGGGAGGTGAAGATGAAGGTAGGTCTCATGTATTGGGATACAGTGAAAAGCATTGTTTCTTGTGCACTATACAGACAAAGCATACCGTACATAGAGAAGGAAAGGAGATGGTGCAGAATGTAGTGTTACAGTCATAGCTAGGGTGTAGAGAAAGATCAACTTAATGCGAAGTAGGTCCATTCACAAGTCTGAGGCAGGAGGGAAGAAGCTGTTCTTGAGTCGGTTGGTACGTGACCTCAGACTTTTGTATCTTTTTCCCGACGGAAGAAGATGGAAGAGAGAATGTCTGGGGTGCGAGGGGTCCTTGATTCTGCTGGCTGCTTTTCCGAGGCAGTGGGAAGTGTAGACAGAGTCATTGGATGGGAGGCTGGTTTGCGTGATGGACTGGGCTTCATTCACGACCCTTTCTCTGTATGAGAGCATCCATTTGATGACAATAAGAATTTAAAAAAACCTTTATTAAATGGATTAACTTGATACAATACGGAGCTCTCAATCCATCTTCAGTAACCCACGAACTACTTTTATAATTTTATCTACCCGAGAAAAATTAATAAACATTTATGTTCTTTTCGACCTTCTATATATAACATTTGGGCGACACAGTGGCACAGTGGTTAGCACTGCTGTCTCACAGCGTCAGGGACCCGGGTTCAATTCCAGCCTTGGATGACTGTGTGGAGTTTGCACGTTCTCCCTGTGTCTGCGTGAGTTTCCTCTGGGTGCTCCGGTTTTCTCCCACAGTCCAAAAACGTGTGGATTAGGTGGATTCTCCAAAATAAATTGCCCTTCGTTTCCCAAGATGTGTAGGTTGAGTGGATTAGCCATGGTAAATGCGTGGAGTTACAGGGATACAGCAGGGGTGAGGGCCTGGGTAAGACACACTGGGTGGGATTTTATGGCCTCGCTCGTCCCAAAATCATAAAATCCAATCCCAGGTCAACTGACCTTTCCATGGTCCGCCCCTTGCCCGCTCCGATTCCCGAGTTGGGCAGGATGGTAAAATTCCGTCCATTATCAGAGAGTCGGTGCAGATTTGATGGGCCAAATGGCCTTCTGCACTGTTGGGATTGGGTGGCATGGTGGCATAGCGGTTAGCATTGTTGCCTCACAGCGTCAGGGACCCGAGTGCGATTCCAGCCTTGGGTGACTGTCTGTGTGGAGTTTGCACTCTCTCCCTGGTGGATTGGCGATAATAAATCGCCCCTTAGTGTCCCAAGATGTGTAGGTTATGTGGGTTAGCCATGGTAAATATGTGGAGTTACAGGATAGGGCCTGGCTAAGATGCTCTGTTGGAGAGCTGGTGGAGACTTGACGGGCTGAATGGCCTCTTTCTGCAGTGTAGCGATTCTATGATTCTATGAAATTTTAAGCAAGCAAAAAAGACACTGATAGAAAACTTGAGTGGACTTTCTCTTTATTGTTTCATAAGATATGTGCTTCACTGGCAAAGCCAAGATTTGTTACCCATCCCTAATTGCCCTTCAACTGAGTGGCTTGCTGGACTATTTCAGAGTCAACTACA
This sequence comes from Mustelus asterias, assembly GCF_964213995.1. NCBI lineage: Eukaryota > Metazoa > Chordata > Chondrichthyes > Carcharhiniformes > Triakidae > Mustelus > Mustelus asterias. The sequence continues at coordinate 9,120,345 of NC_135818.1, read as the reverse complement.
TTGCCGTGGTTTTGGAGTCATATGTAGGTCAGGGTGCGTAAGGACAGCAGATTTCCTTCCCTAAAGGATATTAGTGAACCAGATGGGTTTTTACAACAATGGCTGATAGTTTCATGATCATTGTTGAAGGGTTTAGATCTCAATTCCAGATTTTATTCGTTGGATTCAGAGGTCTTGTGGCACTGTGGTAGCGCCACCTACCTCTGGACCAAAAGATCCTTGTTTAAGTTCAACGCCGGGATTTGTTGGTCACAGAAGGAGCATAAAGTAACGCGGTTCAATGGTCTGATAATCAGCTTGGATTCCTTCCACCGCTATTCCCCAAAGGAAAAACAGTCCGGGCTAAATCCTACCAAAGAATGGCAGAGTGTAATTGCCGAAGAGAAAACCGTTTGATTTTCTTTCCAGATCTTACCACGCTCTGCCAAAAAGAATCATGGGTGCGTGTTTCACGCCGTCATGCAGGGGACGGGGCCTAAGCATGCCGGCAAAACTCAGCTGCACAGAGAATGCGCTGCCATCTTTAAACTGATCACAACCAGTGTGAACCTCTCCCCCAGCCCACCATGGTGGTCTCAGGAGCTCCCATCTCCACCTTGATTGAATCTGCTTCCACTATATGCACTCTCAGGCAGTGCATTCCTGGCTCTAACCACTCGCTGCGTGAAACAAGTTTTTTCCCAAATCGTTTTTGCTTCACTTGCCGATTGCTTCGAATCTATGTCTTCAATACGGGCATATTGAATTGTACAATGCGTTTTTATACCAAAACGTATTTACAACACTGAGAGGGATCTGTTGAGCAAAGAGGTTGAGAGTTGCACTGCCAGGGTGCCAGGTGGGCACTGCCAGAGTGCCAGGTGGGCGCTGTCAGATGGACTCTGCCAGATGGGCACTGCTCAGTCATGTCCCCCACCACCCTGGGGGTTTCACTGTCCTCTGAGCCCCCTGGCATGGCCATTAGGCCTGATCTCCCTAATGGAGCCCAGTAGCGATTCTCCTTGGGTCCAAGGGATGGATGATCCCAGGAGTTGGGAGAATCCAGCCTCAAACAGGCTAAGTGCACTTAAATATGCGAATCGGTCTCACGCCCTTTCTGGGTGCGATCAGGTCCGTGCCAGTAGAAAGGGACCGGGATGATTGCAAACCATTTGGCGCTGGGCACTAAACCCATCTTTAGGCCCGCACGCAATCTTCTGAGATTGGTGCGATTTGCGGCAGGCTAGAAAATCGTCCCCAACATTGTCTGGGCTTGCTTTCTTATATTCAGTGGGGAGACAGCTTAATGACTTATACCTAGCAACCTCTCACTTTTAATCAGTCTAATAATCTCTTCCACAATATGAGAAAACTACAAAGAAAACCCTTCCTCATCAAGAGAGATGAATCGTGCGTAACTGCTCTGCACTCCATCAGTTATTCTCCGCAGATGTTGAAAAGAATCATACCTCATGTGTGACAACAGCACAGCGCACATCTGGATGCCTTTGTAAGGTTATGTGTATAGAATTCATCAGAATCTCTGCAAAGTGCTCCTGACTTTTGAAAAGCTCTGGTTTCAGAGCAGCATCTGTTTTCCCTATCGTTTAAAATGTACACCATGAAAATTTAAACACCAGCATGGCCTACTTAATATTTAAATATACTGTGCCTACACAAAGAAGATGGAAAAGGGAACACTGGAACTTCTGGGAGTGCTATTTCTTCCAGATGGTAAAGAATGGCTGGAAATGACAATTTAGCTGGTCCACTCCGTATATATTTTGGGGCACTATCGATAGTGATTGAGTAGAACAGTTTTCAAACTAGAATCATAGAATCCCTACAGTGCAGAAGGAGCCCATTTGGCCCATCAAGCCTGCACCAACAATCCCACCCAGGCCCAATCACCGTGACCCCACATATTTACCCTGCTAATCACCCTGACACCGAGCAGCAATTTAGCATGGCCAATCCTCCATCTTTGGACTGTGGGAGGAAACCAGAGCACCCGGAGGAAACCCACGCAGACAAAGGGAGAATGTTCAAACTTCACACAGTCACCCAAGGCCGGAATCGAACCTAGGCCCCTGGAGCTGTGAGGCAGCAGTGCTAACCACTATGTCACTGTGCCGCCCTTACTGATCTACTTGTGAATCTTCTATAAATATTAACAGACTCCCAGTGTACATAATGGGGCTTGGCTAAGTTACCAGAAATCGATTAGCCTTTTGATACACCTAAGTCCCAAGAAATTATGACCTATTACTTCTCCTCTTCATTAACCTCGAGCCCATCAAGTATCCCAATGTCCTCTTGTTTCACCATGCCTTGGGCAGTATCTTCTTCCTCATAAAGACAGATGCAAATTACTCAATTAATACCTGAGTATGATCTTTGCCTTCTTGAATTGACTTGATTTATTATTGTCACATGTATTAGTATACAGTGAAAAGTATTGTTTCTTATGCGCTATACAAAGCATACCGTTCATAGAGAAGGAAAGGAGAGGGTGCAGAATGTAGTGTTACAGTCATAACTAGGGTGTAGAGAAAGATCAATTTAATGCGAGGTGAGTCCATTCAAAAGTCTGACAGCAGCAGGGAAGAAACTGTTCTTGAGTCGGTTGGTACGTGATCTCAGACTTTTGTATCTTTTTCCTGACAGAAGAAGGTGGAAGGGAGAATGTCCGGGGTGCGTGGGGTCCTTAATTATGCTGGCTGCTTTTCCAAGGCAGCGGGAAGTGTAGACAGAGTCAATGAATGGGAGGCTGGTTTGAGCGATGGACTGGGCTTCATTCACGACTCTTAAAAGTTCCTTGCGGTCTTGGGCAAAGCAGGAGCCATACCAAGCTGTGATACAACCAGAAAGAATGTTTTCTATGGTGTACCTGTAGAAGTGCAGAAGGAGGTCATTTGATCCATCGAGCCTGCACCGTCAACAATCCAACCCCGGCCCTATCCCCTCAACCCCACGTATCTACCCCACTTGTCCCCCAGACACTAGGGTCAATTTAGCATGGCCAATCAACCTAATATGCAAATCTTTGGACTGTGGGAGGAAACCAGAGCAGTTGGAGGAAACCCACGTAGACACGGGGAGAATGTGCAGACTCCACACAGACAGTCAAGGCTGGAATTGAACCCGGGTCCTTGGCGCTGTGAGGCAGTAGTGTTAACCATTGGGCAACCGTGCCGCCCCAAATTATCATGTTGCTTGGTGTGCAGCTGCCTCTTTGACAATACAGTGGTTAGCATTGCTGCCTCACAGCGCCAGGGACCCGGGTTCGATTCCAGCCTTGGGTCACTGTCTGTGCAGAGTTTGCACGTTCTCCCCGTGTCGACATGGGTTTCCTCTGGATGCTCCGGTTTCCTCCCACAGACCAAAGATGTGTGGGTTAGGTTGATTGGCCATGCTAAATTGACCCTTACTGTCAGGGTGATTAGCAGGGTAAATGTGCAGGATTATGGACATAGGGCCCATATGGGATTGTGGTTGGTACAGACTTGATGGGCCGAATGGCCTCCTTCTGCACTGTTGGGATTCTATGATTCTATGATCCATGAATATTACACCAAAAATCACTGCAACAGGTGACGAACCGGAAAAAAGATCATTCCAAAATCAGAACCACTGCTTGGAGAAAACTGTGTGAAACACTATTGGTACATTCAATTTGGAAGTATATCTCGTTAAAATTTGAATGAGTGTGGATGGGATTAAATGCACACAGGAGTGCAGTGCAAAATCATAAAGCATCATTACATTCATGCAACATTTAAATGTACGCAACGAGAAATATACTATGATAAAGGCAAAATACCGTGGATGCTGGAATCTGAAACAACACAGAAAATGCTGGAGAAGGAATGTGTGGAAAGATACGATACAAGTCTTTCTTTTCTAAAGGGTCTATCTAATTAGCTTTTAAACTTCAGAGAATCATCGAATCCCTACAAGTGCAGAAAGAGGCCATTCGGCCCACAAAGCCTGCACTGACAACAATCCCACCTGGCCCTATCCCCATATTTATCCTGTTAATCTCCCTGACGTGGAGATGCCGGCGTTGGACTGGGGTAAACAGAGTAAGGAGTCTAACAACACCAGGTTAAAGTCCAACAGGTTTATTTGGTAGCAAAAGCCACAAGGCTTTTGCTATCAAATAAACCTGTTGGACTTTAACCTGGTGTTGTTAAACTTCTTACTGTGAATCTCCCTGACACCAGGGGGCAGTTGAGCATGGCCAATCAATTTAACCCGCACATCTTTAGTCTAATTTCTAAATTTCATATCGTGTTTCAATTAGCCATAGAGATCCATAGGACCATAAGAGCAGAATTAGCCCATTCGGCCCATCAAGCCTCCTTTGCCATTCAATCATGGCTGATAGTTTCTCAACCTCATTCTCCCACTTTTTTCCCCATAACCTTTGATCCCATTACCAATCAAGAACATATCTATCTCTGTCTTAATACACTCAATGACTTGGCCTCCACAGCCTTCTGCGGCAATGAGTTCCATAGATTCACCATCCATTGGCAAGTCATGTTGCAGCTTTATAGAACCTTAGTTAGGCCGCACTTGGAATATGGTGTTCAATTCTGGTCGCCACACTACCAGAAGGATGTGGAGACTTTGGAGAGGGTACAGAAAAGATTTACCAGGATGTTGCCAGGTATGGAGGGCATTAGCTATGACGAGAGGTTGGAGAAACTTAGTTTGTTCTCACTGGAACGACGGAGGTTGAGGGGTGACCTGATAGAAGTCTGCAAGATTCTGAAGGGCATGGACAGAGTGGATAGTGGATTTTTCCCAGGGTGGAAATGTCAATTACTAAGGGGCATAGGCTTATGGTGCGTGGAGCAAGGTTTAAAGGAGATGTACGAGGCAAGTTTTTTACACAGAGGGTGGTAGGTGCCTGGAACTCGCTGCCGGGGGTGGTAGTGGAAGCAGATACAATAGTGACTTTATGGGGCGTCTGGACAAATACATGAATAGGATGGGAATAGAGGGATACAGTCCCCGGAAGGGTAGGGGTTTTAGTTCAGACGGGCAGCATGATCGGTGCAGGCTTGGAGGGCCGAAGGGCCTGTTCCTGTGCTGTGATTTGCTCTGTTCTTTGTTCTTTGGCTGAAAACATTTCTCCTCATCTCAGTTCTAAAGGGCCCTCGGATGCTCGTCTCTCCTATGAATGGAAACATCTTACCCACGTCCACTCTATCCAGGCCTTTCAATATCCTGTAAGTTTCAATGAGATCCCCCCCCTCATCCTTCTAATCTCCATCGAGGACGGACCCAGAGACCTCAAACACTCCTCATACATTAAGCTTTTCATTGCCAGGATCATTCTCGTGAGCCTCCTCTGGACCCATTCCAAGACCAGCACATCCTTCCTTAGATACAGGGCCCAAAATTGCTCACAATATTCTAAATGTGTTCTGACCAGAACCTTATAAACCCTCAGCAGGTTTACAGCACAGTAAAAAGGCCCTTTGGCCCATCACATCTGCACCAGTCAAAAACAACCAACTAACCATTCTAATCATTGTTTGTTCTCCAACTAATTGTTGGATCTCTTTATAGGTCTTTCCGAGTGGGTTATTCGACAAATCTGTTGTACTTCTTGTGAAAGAAGTTACACATGAAATTCCTTCTGCGTCCTAATTTAGTAATGAGGCTATCTCGTACTTCAACCCGTAAACAAGGCGTCTAAACTAAGTCTACCGATTTTCAGCAAATTCAAAAATTCTACTTGGAGGGTAAAGTCTGAGTAAGTTCTGAATGTCATCAGAACCACAATTGTTCTGCCATCTTTTAACACTTAATGCTGTACACATCAGAGTCAATAGGCTTATCAGATGGTTCACCAGGAAATTGGAAGTAGAGGCTGCATGTGTGCAGTGAGAATTTCTTGGAATCATAAAGGTAGGGCAGTTGATGTCATATACATGGATTTTAGTAAGGCGTTGGATAAGGGCCCCCATGGTCGGCTTATGATGAAAGTGAGGAGGTGTGGGATAGAGGGAAAAGTTGGCCGATTGGATAGGTAACTGGCTATCTGATCGAAGACAGAGGGTGGTGGTGGATGGAAAATTTTCGGATTGGAGGCAGGTTGCTAGCGGAGTGCCGCAGGGATCAGTGCTTGGTCCTCTGCTCTTTGTGATTTTTATTAATGACTTAGAGGAGGGGGCTGAAGGGTGGATCAGTAAATTTGCTGATGACACCAAGATTGGTGGAGTAGTGGATGAGGTGGAGGGCTGTTGTAGGCTGCAAAGAGACATAGATAGGATGCAAAGCTGGGCTGAAAAATGGCAAATGGAGTTTAACCCTGATAAATGTGAGGTGGTTCATTTTGGTAGGACTAATTTAAATGTGGATTACAGGGTCAAAGGTAGGGTTCTGAAGACTGTGGAGGAACAGAGAGATCTTGGAGTCCATATCCACAGATCTCTAAAGGTTGCCACTCAAGTGGATAGAGCTGTGAAGAAGGCCTATAGTGTGTTAGCTTTTATTAACAGGGGGTTGGAGTTTAAGAGCCGTGGGGTTATGCTGCAACTGTACAGGACCTTGGTGAGACCACATTTGGAATATTGTGTGCAGTTCTGGTCACCTCACTATAAGAAGGATGTGGAAGCGCTGGAAAGAGTGCAGAGGAGATTTACCAGGATGCTGCCTGGTTTGGAGGGTAGGTCTTATGAGGAAAGGTTGAGGGAGCTAGGGCTGTTCCCTCTGGAGCGGAGGAGGCTGAGGGGAGACTTAATAGAGGTTTATAAAATGATGAAGGGGATAGATAGAGTGAACGTTCAAAGACTATTTCCTCGGGTGGATGGAGCTATTACAAGAGGGCATAACTATAGGGTTCATGGTGGGAGATACAGGACGGATATCAGAGGTAGGTTCTTTACGCAGAGAGTGGTTGGGGTGTGGAATGGACTGCCTGCAGTGATAGTGGAGTCAGACACTTTAGGAACATTTAAGCGGTTATTGGATAGGCACATGGAGCACACCAGGATGATAGGGAGTGGGATAGCTTGATCTTGGTTTCAGATAAAGCTTGGCACAACATCGTGGGCCAAAGAGCCTGTTCTGTGCTGTACTGTTCTATGTTCTATGTTCTATAGAATCCCTACAGTGCACAGGAGGCCATTCGGCCCATTGAGTCTCTATTGACTCTCGGACAGAGTATCTTACCTCGATCTTCTCCCCTGCCATATACCCATAACCCCTACACATTTTCCATGGCCACCCTAAACCCATCCAATCTACACATCTTTGGATACTAAGGGGCAATTTAGCATGGCCAATCCATCTAACCTACTCATCTTTGGACCGTAGGGGGAATTTAACATAGCCAATCCACCAAACCTGCACATCTTTGGATACTAAAGGGCAATTTAGCATGGCCAATCCATCTAATCTACACATCTTTGGACACGAAGGGACAATTTAGCATGACCAATCCACTAAACCTGCATATCTTTGGATACTAAGGGGCAATTTAGCATGGCCAATCCATCTAACCTACACATCTTTGGACACTAAGGGACAATTTAGCATGGCCAATCCACCAAACCTGCACATCTTTGGATATTAAGGGACAATTTAGCATGGACAATTCATCTAACCTACACATCTTTGCACACTAAGGGGCAATTTAGTGTGGCCAATCCAGCTAACCTGCACATCATTTCCATTATACCATGAATGAAAGTTGGAGATTTTGTAGTATTAAGTAAATTAAGTAACACCCTATAATGTGACTCAGAAGGTGGCCTTTTCTTATTAATAATAATGGTAAATCTTCATACGAACCTGATCCACCAACTTTGCAGCGTAACAGATGTTAAGTAATAATTCTCAGTGTTCACTGCAGCGTAGACTACAAGAGCTGTTGTTTTCTAATGTTTTCAGAATGGTTTTGGCAATATGAATAAATAGTAAATTTTAGAGAATGAATCAACAGTGTGCAATGTTTATGGTCCTGTTACACATCAATCTCAATAAATAATCACTAAAAACAGAAGATTTACAGTGGGTGCTCAGTATGCCACTCATTTCAAAGCTGTTTCCATAGCCATCTATATTCCATTTGCATGTTCTCCCCATCTGTAAAAATGGTGCAAACATTGGCAACACACCACTGAGCTGCATCTCCATTGAGATTCTCTCCAAGACCTTACATTTTTCCACTCATAGATTGAGGGGGAAATAAAGTGGGCGGCACGGTGGCACAGTGGTTAGCACTGTTGCCTCACAGCGCCAGGGACCCAGGTTCGATTCCCAGCTTGGGTCACTATCTGTACGGAATCTGCAAGTTCTCTCCGTGTCTGCGTGGGTTTCCTCCAGGTGCTCCGGTTTCCTCCCACAGTCTGAAAGACGTGCTGGTTAGGTGCATTGGCCACGCTAAATTCTCCGTCAATGTAACCGAACAGGCACCAGAGTATGGCGACGAGGGGAATTTCACAGTAACTTCATTGCAGTGTTAACGTATGCCTACTTGTAACATCTTAGAATGATAATCCGAGGCAGGGATTAGTGTGTGTACACCACAGTGGTGGTTTTACTTTGCATTCTGTGATAAACTGTATTCATTTCCAGTTGGACTTCCTGAGTCATTACACCGTCTATCCTAGTCTAAAATGTTTTCAATGATTGAGCATCTGGGGAAAGATTTCCAAAAATTCATGACCCTTTCAGTGAAGTAATGTCTCCTCATCACAGTCCTAAATATCAACCCCTTATCTGAGATTATGCCCTCATATTTTAGCTTTCCTGGCCTGTGGGAACAGTGGGTGGGGTTTTCCAGCCCCTCGCACCATCGGGATCGGCCAGTCCCGCCGGAAATCAATAGACTTTGGGCTGGACCTCCAAACCTCCCGTGGTAGGTCCCACCATGACGGTACCAGAAAATCTTGGCCAATCTCTCAGTGCCCATCCTATCAAGCCCTTTCAGAAGTTTGTAGGTTCCAGTGAGATGACCTCTCATCCTCCTGAAGAGAATATTTACTCAACCTCTCATCGAAGGACAATCCCTCGCCCCATGGGCCAATTTAGTGAATTTTTGCTGCATTGCCTCCAGTGCAGGTATATTCTTTCTTCAATGTGGAGACCAAAACTGCTCCTGGTATTGTCATGTGGGTGGCCCTTTACTAGTTTCTAAAACACTTCCAATCCTCAGACTTGCTACTTTTCTCCCCCAGAATTGTAAGCCTCATCTTTTCACCTGATACTTCATTTAACTTCCTGAGTGAGCCACGGACGGGGTCTGAGATTTTACTCTTCAATTTAACGTATTTTTTTTGAACATTTTGAATTGTCTCTTTAAATGTTTCCCACTGTTTATTTATCTCCAATCTATAACCCAATTAACTTTAGTCAGTTCTCCTCTCATACCTATGTAATTGGCTTGGTTTCAGTTTAAGATTTTTGTTTGCGATTGGAATACATCACGTTCAAACATAACGTGGAGTTGGATGACGTTATATTCACCATTGCCAAGTAGACCTTTTATTATTTCATTACTAATTAACCCTGCCTTATTACACAACACTAGATCCAAGATAGCTTTACCTCTGATTGGTTCCACTGTGTATTGCTTCAAGAAACTAACACACAAACACATTCTACAAATTCATCTCCTAGACTATTCTTGCCTATACGAAGATTAAAGCCCCCCCCCCACAATTATTATTATTTTTTATTTGTTCATGGGATATCTAATTCCTAATTCCATCCCGAAGACACAAGTACTGTGGCTCTGGAGTCACATGTAGACCAGGCCAGGTAAGGACGGCAGATTTCCTTCCCTAAAGGACATTAGTGAACCAGATGGGTTTTTCAGACAAGCAACAATGGTTTCATGGTCATCATTATTGGGATGTAACCGGTGACAACTTTGCATTGGATGTAATGTGACCAATGGTAACAGGATGTAAGGGTCTGCTGCCCCAATGAATCATGGAACCAATTACAGAATGATGTAATAGTCAGCTGACCAGCTGACTCATTATAAATAAGAACCTGTGTAAAATTGTGCAGAGCTTGGAGTGGCCCTGGGCGAGGCCCCAAGTTTGGAGTAATGATGTTTCTTTATTAAACCCTTTCTTTGATTTCGAAGTTGGAGTAAGTTTTGTTCTATTTTTATTGTCTGCATTTGAAGAGTTCCTTCTGATGAAACAATCATTAGACTTTTAATTCCAGATTTTTAAAATTGAATTCAAGTTTCACAAACCGCAGTGGCAGGATTTGAACCCGGGTCCCTGAAATATTACCTCGGTCTCTAGATTATTAGAATCATAGAGTCATAGAGGCTTACAGCATGGAAACAGGCCCTTCAACCCAACTTGTCCATGCCACCCAGTTTTTACCACTAAGCTAGTCCCAATTGACCGCATTTGGCCCATATCCCTCTATACCCATCTTACCCATGTCACTGTCTAAATGTTTTTTAAAAGACAAAATTGTACCCGCCTCTACTACTGCCTCTGGCAGCTCATTCCAGACACTCACCACCCTCTGAGTCAAAACATTGCCCCTCTGGACCCTTTTGTATCTCTCCCCTCTCACCTTAAACCTATGCCCTTTAGTTTTAGACTCCCCTACCTTTGGGAAAAGATGATGACTATCTAGCTGATCTATGCCCCTCATTAATTTATAGACCTCTATAAGATCACCCCTAAGCCTAGTCCAGTGACAATACCACTAAGCCACCACCTGCCATTTGTTATAGTCTCAAGTAATTAATTGTTTAATGTTCTGCCCAGTGGTGTAGCTACCGTTAGGTGAAGGGGGGTGGTAGGGGTGGGGGGGGGGGGGGGGGGGGGGGGGGGGTGGGGGGGGGTGGGTGGGGGGGGGGGGGGTTAACTACTCCCGCCAGTGTTTTCTAACTCCTGCTGTTTCTAATTTCCACCCATACTGAGTCTGCTGACTTGAGCGGGATAGTTTGGAGAATTGATAAAATCCAAAACCCCTGTTGAGACCCCAACCACACATCGGGGAGCGGTAGGGGGGAGGGTGCGGGGGGGGGGGAGATGTGGAGGGGCCCAAACCTACAACCTAGGTTCCTTCATCAAGATGGCCTTAGCCCCGAAGAGGCACCGAGTGCTGAATGAACATATCAAAGAAGCTTAGTAACTGTTGAATGATACTGCAATTCTACTGTTGCCATTTTAGAGCACAGTTATTTGCCTTTGTTACAGGGACATTGAATATAAAGAATAGACCATAACAATGTAGCTGTTGCATTGTCAAATGTTACAAGGTTGTTGCTGAAAAAAAAACACGCAAAGTCCTATAAATATCCTGTAGTGATTACAATAGAATTATAGAATCCCTACAGTGCAGAAATCATAGAAACCCTACAGTGCAGAAGGAGGCCATTCGGCCCATCGAGTCTGCACCGACCACAATCCCACCCAGGCCCTACCCCCACATATTTACCCGCTAATCCCTCTAACCTACACATCTCAGGACTCTTAAGGGGCAATTTTTAACCTGGCCAATCAATCTAACCCGCACATCTTTGGACTGTGGGAGGAAACCAGAGCACCCGGAGGAAACCCACGCAGACACGAGGAGAATGTGCAAACTCCACACAGACAGTGACCCAAGCCGGGAATCGAACCCAGGTCCCTGGAGCTGTGAAGCAGCAGTGCTAACCACTGTGCTACCGTGCCGCCCCAAGGCGGTCATTTGGCCCATCGAGTCTGCACCGACCACAATCCCACCCATACCCTATCCCCATAACCCCATGCATTTACTCTAGCTAGTCCCCCTGACTCTAAGGGACAATTTAGCATGGCCAATCCACCTAACCCGCACATCTTTGGTGTGTGGGAGGAAACCGGAGCACCCGGAGGAAACCCACGCAGACACGGGAAGAACTTGCAAGCTCCACACAGACAGTCACCCGAGGCCAGAATTGAACCCGGATCCCTGGCGCTGTGAGGCAACAGTGCTAACCACTGTGCCACTGTGCCACCCTCGATTCCCCTGAACGAATAATATTATTGTGATTTTAGGCGGGTAAAATATTTGGAGTTGCACTGGGAGCAAACGGAATATTTGCATTTCAATCCCTGATAATGCATTTGCTAGTTTAAGTTTAAGTTTATTTATTAGTATCCCAAGGAGGAACATCGGAATTAGGAGCAGAAGAAGGCAAATTCTGCCCTTCGAGCCTGCTCTGCCATTCAATCAGACCATGGCTGATCGCTCCCGAGTTTCAAATCCACCTCCCCACCTGTTCCCCATATCCCCTTTTTGTTATTGGAAAGATGTTTATCTCCTTCTTGAAACCATTCAACAATTCAGACTCCACCGCGCTATGGGGCAGCGAGTTCCACAAGTTCATCACTCTCTGTGAGAAGTTGTTCCTCCTCATTTCAGTTTTAAATCTACTGCCTCTCAACCTATACCTGTGACCTCGTGTTCCAGATTGCCCCACAAGAGGAAATATTTGGTCTACATTTACATTATCAACCTCTTTTAATAGTCCTCTCAATCCCTCATAAACACCCTTTAATTGTTCAAATATTCTGGACATGCATGTCATAATTTGTGTTAGTTTTGATGAGTGAAATATTTGGCATTACAGCTACAATGAAGTTACTGTGAAAATCCCCTAGTCGCCACACTGCGGCGCCTGTCCAGGTACACTGAGGAGAATTTAGCACTGCCAATGCACCTAACCAGCACGTCTTTCGGACTGTGTGAGGAAACCGGAGCACCCGGAGGAAACCCATGCAGACACGGGGACAACGTGCAGACTCCGCACAGACAGTGACCCAAGCCAGGAATGCTATTATGACTCATTGCCATTAAGACTTGCTTCCAACAAAACAAAAACTTTCGCGACAGCAAATTGGTGACAGTCGTGTGTTGCTTTGCAAAATAAAGTGCAACTGTTTCATCGTCATAAATTATTAATAGCTTTATATTAAGGGAATACATAATTATTGCAGTGTGGTTACAGTACATTAGACAGAATGATATTGATTTGCAAAAGCAAATGTATTCTCGTAGATTAGAATCTAAATATTGAGTTTGGTCTCACTGTAATGCCAAATACTTCACTCATCAAAAATAACACAAATTATGATATGCGTGTCCAGAATATTTGAACAATTAAAAGGTGTTTATTGGGGATTGAGAGGACTATTAAAAGGGATTGATAATGTAAATGTAGACCAAATATTTCCTCTTGTGGGGCAATCTGGAACACGAGGTCACAGGTACAGGTTGAGAGGCGGTAGATTTAAAACTGAGATGAGGAGGAACTACTTCTCGCAGAGGGTGATGAATTTGCGGAACTCGCTGCCCCATCGCGCGGTGGAGTCTGAATCATTGAATGGTTTCAAGAAGAAGATAGATATATTTCTAATTTTAAAAAAGGATAAGGGGGAACAGGTGGATTTGAGACCAGGGAGAGATCAGCCATGATCTGATTGAATGGCGGAGCAGGCTTGGAGGGCTGAATTTGCCTATTTCTGCTCCTAATTCTACTTCCTATAGTTGGGTATTCTGACCTGAATACTACAAATTGTGCATTAAGTGAAATTATATTAATCAGTGATAGAGAACAGATCAACAGATCAATAGGAAAATTCACTGTCATTTCTATGCCTACATTTACGGTTTAATGGGAAGATTTGCTCCTATTTAATTCTTTCATGAAAGCATTAAATGCTATTGTATAACAAATAAAGAATATTGATAACAGATTGATAGATGGTGATAGGCAATAAATGTCGCTTTCTTTGCTTAATTAATGCAACTTAAAATCCTGACTGTATTGGCGGAATCTTGTTGAGGCGTCTGAGGTTTTGCCTGTCAGCTGGAGAAAGACCCGTTCTGCCTCCTTTTGAGAAGCCCGTCAATCCAATAGCCAATCAGGTCGTGGCGAGGCCGGCTTTGGGCCTACCCCTGGTGTCGAGACCCTGGGGGCAGAGGTCTCCCCAACCGGGGGTTGGCGGCCAATTGGAAGTTGGCAGCTATAACTGAAACAGAAAATGCTGGAAAATCCCAGCAGGTCTGACAGCATTTGTGGAGAGAGAGTAGAGCCAACGTTTCGAGTCTGGTTGACTCTTTCTGAAGAGAGGGAATGGAGTTTCAAGCGGATGACACTCTCGTCAACCAGACTCGAAACGTTGGCTCTATTCTCTCTTCACAGACGCTGTCAGACCTGCTGCGATTTTCCAGCACTGTCTGTCTTTGTTTCAGATTCCAGCACCTGCAGTATTTTGCTTCCACCTTAAGTGGCTGGCAGCTTTTTATTTGCTCAGCAGCGCCACTGGGGAGGATGTGGCAGCTGCTGGAAAGACAGGCACCGGAGCTCCAGGATTTCACTGGAGCGCCTGGCCACAGGGAGGTTTGGGGGGGGGGGGGGGGGGGGGTATGAGTGGGTAGGGGTCGTAGGGAGAGGGTGTGCAGGGAGGTTGGCAGCAAGGTCAGGGGTGTGGCTCTCAACAGGTCTCCCTCCCCACCCAAATTCCTGATGTCCAGTCTCTTGAGCAGGCAATCAGAGCCTTTTATTGGGGGCACCCGCTCACCAGCCTGTCAGGTGGTGACAAGTTGGCTGCTCTGTTTTCCGTGCAGTGCATGCTACATGGCAACAGGCCCACCCATGTTAAGACTAGCGGAGGTGGGGTGAGATCCTTAAATGGCCATTAATTGACCACTTAAGGACCCTGAATGAGGGTGTGGCAGAATGGTTGAACATTCTGATTAGATGTTTCAAGTTTCCTTTACTTTTTTTTTGTTTCGGGCAGTTCCTCCACCCGCCCGCCATTTAAGGAGCCGCCCCTTTTACATTGTCCCTTTGTTTATTTAATTTGCCAAAAAGAATGGCAGGAAGATTGACCATGATGTTTAAGTGTAAAATATGTAGGGATATGGGGGTAGGGCCTGGGTGGCATTGTGGTCGGTGCAAACTCGATGGGCCGAATGGCCTCTTTCTGTGCTGTAGGGTTTCTAAGATTCTATTTATTAGTGTCAGAAATAGACTTACATTAACACTGCAATGAAGTTACTGTGAAAAGCCCCTAGTCGCCACACCTGTTTGGGTACACTGAGGGAGAATTTAGCATGGCCAATGCACATGTTTGGGAGGAAACCAGAGCACCCAGAGGAACCCCGCACAGACGACGGGCAGACTCTGCACAGACAGTGACCCGAGCCAGGAATTGAATCCGAGTCCCTGGTGCCGTGAGGCAGCAGTGCTAACCACCGTGCCACCGTCCTGCACTGTTAATACATAGATTTGAGTCCACATGGTAATTCAGAACAGGACATTGCAGTGCAAGATCAAATTCTCCCTCTTGCGCTCCAATATATTATATTGGTGGCAGAATCAATGGGCACCATTTGCTGCATGCTAATGCATAGGGAGTGGATTTCAATATATTTCATGCTGTAGCAACAATGATTCATTCTCAAAATGTATGTGCAACGGTACAGCTGTTCCTTTCGGTTTCCCTGTTGGTTACTGAGGGTGGCAAAATCTGGCAGAGGGGGGAGATATCTGAGTGTAAATTCTCAGGGGTTGTACTACATGTGATTCCTTGCTTGTCGGAGGGGGGGAAGAAGACATGCGCACATAGGCAGTGTGTGCCTGGGAGATGGGCTGAGCTTTGAGTAGAACTGTGCTCTCTCTCTCTCTGTGTTCACTCAGACTCAGGCTGCTGTTCTGCACACACAGTCTCTCCACCTCCCCAACAGTGCCTGCTTCTCCCTCCCCAATACATGGAGGATCCCTGGAGCTGATCAGTGGATCCTCTCTCTCTCTCTCACACACACACAGAGACAGCAACACACACGCATATATACAGAGACCCCTTTGGAGTTCCTGCTTCCGCCAAACACTGGCTTGACGCGAACAAACACCAGTGGGAATCCACCATCTAATAATGTGCACGTTCATTGAGCTATAGAACACACATCCTCCAAGCAAACGGGGGGAAAGGAAGGAAGGAAGGAAGGAGGAAAACAGCGGAGTGGCGCTTCTGTGGCAGGTCTGTAGCCAGTTTGTGTGTGTCGATGCTGTGTTCCGTAGGCAGCACTGTCGGTCGGTCTGTGTCTGTCTTAAGCCCATCTTGAAGCCTCTATACCCCGGCCTGTTGTTAACTGCTGCTCCCTGGAAATAGCGGTCGGCTCTTGTATTCAAATAATCCAACATTACCGTTAACTCCGGGGCCCTGGTATTCTCATTCTTGCAATAATCTGCTGTGTGTGTGTGTGTGTGTGTGTGGGGAAGGGAAATACAAAAAAAGCGGAATCCATGCAATGGGACTTAACTGTGAGCTGGCCTCTTAAGGATTTACTGTTGGAAGGAAGGCCCCTCTTTTTTTATATATTTCTTATTTTTTTGCTGATTTCTCTCTTCCCCACACACACACATTTCAATGTGTCAGATTGCAGACAGCAAGGGTGCTTCCCCAGTCTCCAATCTCTTTCTAATAAGAAAGCAATCGACTTTTTTTTTTAAAGAGGGAGATTTATTTATGAGTGAAATACTCAAATATTAATGAAATGCTCCACCCTCCCTCCAAATAAAGTGGTGGGGGGAAAAATACTGAATAGTTTATTTTCTGCTGTTGCAATTAACATGAAGGATTGTACCAAGCCCACTGCTAAGTTTGCAGTGGGTGTATTTGGTTCAAGGGGTGGTCTGGCGTGTTGAGAGGCGAATTAAGATGCAAATTTGGCGATTGCTTGCGAGAGAACAGCCAGTGTTCGCCTGGAGAGGGAAGAAGGGTCTGGTTGGGATTTCTGTTCACAGTTACTCAGTAACCAGGAGTTTTATTGTGTGTGTCGATTTCCAAATTGAAATTGGCAACACTTCTCTGTGTGAAATTCCAAGTTGCAATTGACAACACGTCTCTTTTTCTTTCGGGAAAACATGTGTTGCGTTTTGGGTGAAATAGAAGAACAGTGCTTAAGGAAATTGTTATTTAATTCGTGGGAGTAGCGCACTCTACTCGTGACCCAGATATACAAGTAAATAATGCAATTTAGTTCTCAGATACTGAGGTCAGACAGGGGGTAATTGTTAGCCCAGGAGCTGAACGGGAGGCTTAGCGGGAGGGATAAAGGGATGGTCTGTACTCGCTGCCCCCTGTGACCAGCCAGTAGTGGCACGAAAACTGTGACTGGTTTGTGTGGTCTCTTCAATGGAGTTTCAGTTTTGAGTGGGCGTGTATTGGGAGAGTTGGTCAGGATTGGGTTAAAGGATGCACCAGTGCAAACAACGGGGTGTCCCCACATGGAATGGACATCACTGAGCGTTACTTGAGAATTGCCCAAGTGGGTGGCACAGTGGTTAGCATTGCTGCCTCACAGTGCCAGGGACCCAGATTCAATTCCCGGCATCGGGTCACTGTCTGTGTGGAGTCTGCACGTTCTCCCCGTGTCTGCGTGGGTTTCCTCCGGGTGCTCCGGTTTCCTCCCACAGTCTGAAAAACGTGCTGGTTAGGGTGCATTGGCCGTGCTAAATTCTCCCTCAGTCTACCCGAACAGGCGCCAGAGTGTGGCGATGAGGGGATTCTCACAGTAACTTCATTGCAGTGTTAATGTAAGCCTATGCGTAACATTAAATACATTTTTTAAAAAAGTGACCACATTTTGATGACAATGTAAGGAATTGGATAAACCAGCTTGTAGTTTCAGAATGAGTAAGGGTGCGACAGGGTTGTTCTCCAATCCATGTGTTCAATGGAGCCCCTTAGAGACACTGCATCTAATACTCAGACCCGATTCTCACTGAGGGGTGAGGGGTGGGGGGTGGGGGGGGGTGCGCGCGTGTGTGTGTGGGGTGCGCGCGTGTGTGTGTGGGGTGCGCGCGTGTGTGTGTGGGGTGCGCGCGTGTGTGTGTGGGGTGCGCGCGTGTGTGTGTGGGGTGCGCGCGTGTGTGTGTGGGGTGCGCGCGTGTGTGTGTGGGGTGCGCGCGTGTGTGTGTGGGGTGCGCGCGTGTGTGTGTGGGGTGCGCGCGTGTGTGTGTGGGGTGCGCGCGTGTGTGTGTGGGGTGCGCGCGTGTGTGTGTGGGGTGCGCGCGTGTGTGTGTGGGGTGCGCGCGTGTGTGTGTGGGGTGCGCGCGTGTGTGTGGGGTGCGCGCGTGTGTGTGTGGGGTGCGCGCGTGTGTGTGTGGGGTGCGCGCGTGTGTGTGTGGGGTGCGCGCGTGTGTGTGTGGGGTGCGCGCGTGTGTGTGTGGGGTGTGCGCGCGTGTGTGTGTGGGGTGTGCGCGCGTGTGTGTGTGGGGTGCGCGCGTGTGTGTGTGGGGTGCGCGCGTGTGTGTGTGGGGTGCGCGCGTGTGTGTGTGGGGTGCACGCGTGTGTGTGTGGTGCGCGCGCGTGTGTGTGTGGGGTGCGCGCGCGTGTGTGTGTGGGGTGCGCGCGCGTGTGTGTGTGGGGTGCGCGCGCGTGTGTGTGTGGGGTGCGCGCGCGTGTGTGTGTGGGGTGCGCGCGCGTGTGTGTGTGGGGTGCGCGCGTGTGTGTGTGTGGGGTGCGCGCGCGTGTGTGTGTGGGGTGCGCGCGCGTGTGTGTGTGGGGTGCGCGCGCGTGTGTGTGTGGGGTGCGCGCGCGTGTGTGTGTGGGGTGCGCGCGCGCGTGTGTGTGTGGGGTGCGCGCGCGCGTGTGTGTGTGGGGTGCGCGCGCGCGCGTGTGTGTGGGGTGCGCGCGCGCGCGCGTGTGTGTGGGGTGCGCGCGCGCGCGTGTGTGTGGGGTGCGCGCGCGCGCGTGTGTGTGGGGTGCGCGCGCGCGCGTGTGTGTGGGGTGCGCGCGCGCGCGTGTGTGTGTGGGGTGCGCGCGCGCGCGTGTGTGTGGGGTGCGCGCGCGCACGTGTGTGTAGGGGGTTGGGGGGGCGTGTGTGGGTGGGGGGCGTGTGTGCGTGTGGTGGGGGTGCACGTGCATGTGTGGTGGGGGTGCGTGGGGTCAGTTTGGGTGTTTTGGGGGAAGAGACGTGGGGGCGAGGGTGTAGTGGCGGGGGGCGGAGGTGTGGGTGAACGGTTGGGGCGTCGGGGGTGTGGGTGAAGGAGCGGGGGGCAGGGGTGGGGGGCTGGAGTGGGAGGGCGGGAGCAGGAGTGTGGGTGAAGGGGCGTGGGCGGGTGCATGTGTGTCGGGGTGTGTGTGTGTGTCGGGGTGTGTGTGTGTGTCGGGGTGTGTGTGTGTGTCGGGGTGTGTGTGTGTGTCGGGGTGTGTGTGTGTGTCGGGGTGTGTGTGTGTGTCGGGGTGTGTGTGTGTGTCGGGGTGTGTGTGTGTGTCGGGGTGTGTGTGTGTGTCGGGGTGTGTGTGTGTGTCGGGGTGTGTGTGTGTGTCGGGGTGTGTGTGTGTGTCGGGGTGTGTGTGTGTGTCGGGGTGTGTGTGTGTGTCGGGGTGTGTGTGTGTGTCGGGGTGTGTGTGTGTGTCGGGGTGTGTGTGTGTGTCGGGGTGTGTGTGTGTGTGTGTCGGTGTGTGTGTGTGTGTGTCGGTGTGTGTGTGTGTGTCGGTGTGTGTGTGTGTGTGTGTCGGTGTGTGTGTGTGTGTGTGTCGGTGTGTGTGTGTGTGTGCGTCGGTGTGTGTGTGTGTGTGTGTCGGTGTGTGTGTGTGTGTGTGTCGGTGTGTGTGTGTGTGTGTGTCGGTGTGTGTGTGTGTGTGTGTCGGGGTGTGTGTGTGTGTGTCGGGGTGTGTGTGTGTGTGTCGGGGTGTGTGTGTGTGTGTCGGGGTGTGTGTGTGTGTGTCGGGGTGTGTGTGTGTGTGTCGGGGTGTGTGTGTGTGTGTCGGGGTGTGTGTGTGTGTGTCGGGGTGTGTGTGTCGGGGTGTGTGTGTCGGGGTGTGTGTGTCGGGGTGTGTGTGTCGGGGTGTGTGTGTCGGGGTGTGTGTGTGTGTGTGTCGGGGTGTGTGTGTGTGTGTGTCGGGGTGTGTGTGTGTGTGTGTCGGGGTGTGTGTGTGTGTGTGTCGGGGTGTGTGTGTGTGTGTGTCGGGGTGTGTGTGTGTGTGTGTCGGGGTGTGTGTGTGTGTGTGTCGGGGTGTGTGTGTGTGTGTGTCGGGGTGTGTGTGTGTGTGTGTCGGGGTGTGTGTGTGTGTGTGTCGGGGTGTGTGTGTGTGTGTGTCGGGGTGTGTGTGTGTGTGTGTCGGGGTGTGTGTGTGTCGGGGTGTGTGTGTGTCGGGGTGTGTGTGTGTGTGTCGGGGTGTGTGTGTGTGTGTCGGGGTGTGTGTGTGTGTGTCGGGGTGTGTGTGTGTGTGTCGGGGTGTGTGTGTGTGTGTCGGGGTGTGTGTGTGTGTGTCGGGGTGTGTGTGTGTGTGTCGGGGTGTGTGTGTGTGTGTCGGGGTGTGTGTGTGTGTGTGTGTCGGGGTGTGTGTGTGTGTGTGTGTCGGGGTGTGTGTGTGTGTGTGTCGGGGTGTGTGTGTGTGTGTGTCGGGGTGTGTGTGTGTGTGTGTCGGGGTGTGTGTGTGTGTGTGTCGGGGTGTGTGTGTGTGTGTGTCGGGGTGTGTGTGTGTGTGTGTCGGGGTGTGTGTGTGTGTGTGTCGGGGTGTGTGTGTGTGTGTGTCGGGGTGTGTGTGTGTGTGTGTCGGGGTGTGTGTGTGTGTGTGTCGGGGTGTGTGTGTGTCGGGGTGTGTGTGTGTCGGGGTGTGTGTGTGTGTGTGTCGGGGTGTGTGTGTGTGTGTGTCGGGGTGTGTGTGTGTGTGTGTCGGGGTGTGTGTGTGTGTGTGTCGGGGTGTGTGTGTGTGTGTGTCGGGGTGTGTGTGTGTGTGTGTGTCGGGGTGTGTGTGTGTGTGTGTCGGGGTGTGTGTGTGTGTGTGTCGGGGTGTGTGTGTGTGTGTGTCGGGGTGTGTGTGTGTGTGTGTCGGTGTGTGTGTGTGTGTCGGTGTGTGTGTGTGTGTGTGTCGGTGTGTGTGTGTGTCGGGGTGTGTGTGTGTGTGTGTGTCGGGGTGTGTCGGGGTGTGTGTGTGTCGGGGTGTGTGTGTGTGTGTCGGGGTGTGTGTGTCGGGGTGTGTGTGTGTGTGTCGGGGTGTGTGTGTGTGTGTCGGGGTGTGTGTGTGTCGGGGTGTGTGTGTGTGTGTCGGGGTGTGTGTGTGTGTGTGTCGGGGTGTGTGTGTGTGTGTGTGTGTCGGGGTGTGTGTGTGTGTGTGTGTGTCGGGGTGTGTGTGTGTGTGTGTGTGTCGGGGTGTGTGTGTGTGTGTGTCGGGGTGTGTGTGTGTGTGTGTGTCGGGGTGTGTGTGTGTGTGTGTGTCGGGGTGTGTGTGTGTGTGTGTCGGGGTGTGTGTGTGTCGGGGTGTGTGTGTGTCGGGGTGTGTGTGTGTCGGGGTGTGTGTGTGTCGGGGTGTGTGTGTGTCGGGGTGTGTGTGTGTCGGGGTGTGTGTGTGTCGGGGTGTGTGTGTGTCGGGGTGTGTGTGTGTCGGGGTGTGTGTGTGTGTGTGTGTGTCGGGGTGTGTGTGTGTGTGTGTGTGTCGGGGTGTGTGTGTGTGTGTGTGTGTCGGGGTGTGTGTGTGTGTGTGTCGGGGTGTGTGTGTGTGTCGGGGGTGTGTGTGTGTGTCGGGGTGTGTGTGTGTGTGTGTGTCGGGGTGTGTGTGTGTGTGTCGGGGTGTGTGTGTGTGTGTCGGGGTGTGTATGGGGGGGCGGGGCGTGTGTGTGTGTGTGTGTGTGTGGGGGCGGGGCGTGTGTGTGTGGGGGCGGGGCGTGTGTGTGTGTGGGGGCGGGGCGTGTGTGTGTGTGGGGGCGGGGCGTGTGTGTGTAATTGTTCTCTTTTTGGCGTGGTAACTTTGCAACGACTGAGTGAGCTGTCAAGAGTATTACTGAAGGAACAGTGCAGTATTGAAAGCATGAATGGGAAGGAAGCATCCCAGAGTATGGATGAAATACTCCATGTGTCGTACCCTTCTGATCCATACTTCGGATCTCAAACAGGAAAGCAAAACAAGGCAATGAAATTAAATGGCTGGAAGAGAATATTCACAGGAGGCCATTTGGCTCATCGAGTCTGCACCGACAACAATCCCACCCCGGCCCTATCCCTATAACCCCACGTATTTACCCTGTTAATCCCTCTGACACGAAGGGGAATTTAGCATAGCCAATCCACCTAACCCACACATCTTTGGAGGGTGGGAGGAAACTGGAGCACCCGGAGGAAACCCACGCAGACAGGGAGAGAATGTACAAACTCCACACAGACAGTGAGCCAAGTCCGGAATCGAACCCAGGTCCCCAGCGCTGTGAGGCAGCAGTGTCAACCACTGTGCCACCGTATTTGGAGCAAATTGGTTGATTTAACAGCACGGAGTGTGGCCATTTTCAGCCCGTGTCTGTGCTGGCTTTTTGACGATCCAATTATTACCGTTTCCCCCACAGAGCCCTGCAGTTTTTTATTGAAGTATTTACCCAGTTCTCAGTTGAAAATTACTATTGCTTTTGCTTCCACTGCCCTGTCAGGCACTGCACTACATTCCGGATGACGGATGATGATAGCAGCTTAATGATTGGGAAAGTTGAAGTAAAAGCATTAGGGACGTTGAAAGTGGGGGGACTGGGGTTGAGTGGCCCTTATTCTAGTACTAACTACTGTCTCAGAATTCTAGCATGTCCACGTAACTGTTCTTGTACTGCGAAGGTGACACTTTACCCCAGTACCACCCCCTAAACCCCAAGATATGAACCCTCATTGTTATTTGTTGACCAGCGTGAGTTTGATTTTGAGGAGGAAATCATATCGGGTACAACCCGTGTTTTGTCTGATCGTTTGCGAAACTGCAGTATGGGTTGTAAATGGACACAATGCTTCCATTTAAGGA
This sequence comes from Mustelus asterias, assembly GCF_964213995.1. NCBI lineage: Eukaryota > Metazoa > Chordata > Chondrichthyes > Carcharhiniformes > Triakidae > Mustelus > Mustelus asterias. The sequence continues at coordinate 9,097,606 of NC_135818.1, read as the reverse complement.
TGATGTGGAGTTGCCGGCGTTGGACTGGGGTGGGCACAGTAAGAAGTCTCACAACGCCAGGTTAAAGTCCAACAGGTTTATTTGGAATCACGAGCTTTCGGAGCGCTGCTCCTTGACTCACCCGATGAAGGAGCAGCGCTCCGAAAGCTCGTGCTACCAAATAAACCTGTTGTACTTTAACCTGGTGTTGTGAGACGACTTACTCCGTTTAAGCAAATCAGTGTCTTGGGTGATCTGGGGGATGGACGTAAATTGTGACCTGGCTTCAGGCTGTGAGACTGTTTAATGTCAATATTTTAAAAACAAACTTAAATATTGCTTTAGAATTACTGAACAGTTTAACACTATGGTTATAACCGGTTTAAAGTCGATGGTTTTTTTTAAACTTAAATTCTGCTTTGGAAATACTGGGCAGTTTAAAGCTCTGGTTATAACCAGAGAGAACTAATGTCTTTTTTCTTACTGACGTGCGTTTAATTAGTTGGTGCTGAAGAGAGCAGCGCTGTGATGGCTAACCGAGTTGGAAAGATCTTCTGCCAATGTGGGGATTGTTTGATGGGCTTGGGGGGGAAATGTGGAGTCTGAAGCTTTCTGGGTTGCAATTGAGTATTGCACCAAATGAAAGTGATGATAATTTGTTTAGTATGAACCATTTTTTTCAGTGACTTGCTTCAGACATCGGGACTGTGAGCTGTGCAGTCTGCCGGGGGACCTGATGTAAACGAAAGGCAAACCGGTATTTGCTTTATGATTTTAGCGGTTTTTAAACAGTGTTTTCTTTGGGAAAAAACCTGTTCCATTTGTGCATCTTTTTTCTGAGGGTTGCGTTCAGCAGTTGTTGTCTAAAGCAGAGTTAGCACCAGGTGCAGCAGCCTAGGTTAGTAGCAGGCACTAGATGTCGGCAGATATAACATTAGCTGTTACTGATATCTGTCTACACTTCCCGCTGCCTCGGCAAAGCAGCCAGCATAATTAAGGACCCCACGCACCCCTGACATTCTCTCTCCCACCACCTTCCATCAAGGAAAAGATACAAAAGTCTGAGATCACGTAGCAACTGACTCAAAAACAGCTTTTTTAAATAGAATCCTACAGTGCAGAAGGAGGCCATTTGGCCCATCGAGTCTGCACCGACCGCAATCCCACCCAGGCCCTATCTCCGTAACCCCATGCATTTGCTCTATCTAGCCCCCCTGACGCTAAGGGGCAACCTAGCATGGTCAATCCACCTAAACCGCACATCTTTGGACTGTGGGAGGAAACCGGAGCATCCGGAGGAAACCCACGCAGACACGGGAAGAATGTGCAAACTCCACACAGACAGTGACCCGAGCCGGGAATCGAACCCAGGTCCCAGGTGCTGTGAGGCAGCAGTGCTAACCACTGTGCCGCCCCAAAAGCCTGATGACAGCAGGGAAGAAGCAGCTTCTTCCCTGCTGCCATCAGACTTTTGAATAGACCTACCTTATATTAAGCTGATGTTTCTCGACACCCTAGCTATGACTGTAACATTATATTCTGCACCCTTTTCTTTCCTTCTCATCTACGTGGGCGGCCCGGTGGCACAGCACTGCTGCCTCACAGCGTCAGGGACCCAGGTTCAATTCCGGCCTTGGGCCACTGCCTGGTTATAACCAGAGAGAACTAATGTCTTATTTTACCGGCGTGCTTTTAATTAGTTGGTGCTGGAGAGAGCAGCGCTGTGATGGCTAACTGAGTCAGAAGGCTCTTCTGCCAATGTGGGGATTGTCTGGTGAACTTGGGGGGGGGGGTTTGCACATTCTACCCATGTCTGTGTGGTTTTCCTCCGGGTTCTCCAGTTTTTTCCCCACAGTCCAAAGATGTGCGGGTTAGGTTGATTGGCCATGCTAAATTGCCCCTTAGCGTCAGGGGGGCTAGATAGAGCAAATACATGGGGTTACGGAGATAGGGCCTGGGTGGGATTGCGGTCGGTGTGATTTTCCTCTGGGTTCTCTGGTTTTTTTCCCACAGTCCAAAGATGTGCGGGTTAGGTTGATTGGCCGTGCTAAGTTGCCCCTTCGGGGATCTGGGAGGGTAAATACGTGGTAATGGGGATAGGGCCTCATGGGATTGTTGTCGCTGGAGGCTCAATGGGCCGAATGGCCTCCTTCTGCACTGGGGGATTCTACTTACTCTATGAACAGTGTGCTTTGTCTGTATAGCGCATGAGACTATTCTTTTCACTGTATCCCAATACATGTGACAATAATAAATCAAATCAAATACCCGCAAGAAGAAGGGCAGGCTTAGAAAAAGTAGAACTTTCTGTTAAATTAGAAGCCAAATACTGCGAATGCTGGAATCTAAAACAGAAAATGCTGGAAAAGCTCCGCAGGTCTGATGGCACCTGTGGAGAGAGAATAGAGCCAACGTTTCGAGTCTGGATGACCCTTCGTCAGAGCAATATTCTGTTCTTGTTTCCTATTAGGGTGTTATCCAGCTGCAAGTGTCAGATTCCTATGTGTTTATATCTTATTTGTACTGAAAAGTATACAGTTTATGACAGAGACTGTTGGGCGAATTCTTTTGTGAATCTATACTTTTCAATTCCATGAAACAATGCAGTGAGGGGATGGGTTCATTAGCCAAGCGCCAACCTTATACCATCATCTGCCCCAAGGCTTTTCTAAATGCATGGCATCTTTAATGTTCAAAAATGTTGATAGTGGATTAGGCTTATACAGAACCTCGCAACCAAGGGCGCAATCTCAGGCTAAAGGGACGACCCTTTAAAACGGAGATGAGGAGGAATTTCTTCAACCAGAGAGTGGTGAATCTGCGGAACCTTCTGCCGCAGAAGGCTGTGGAGGCCAGGTCATTGAGTGTCTTTAAGACAGAGATAGATAGGTTCTTGATTAATAAGGGGATCAGGGGTTATGGGGAAAAGGCAGGAGAATGGGGATGAGAAAAATGTCAGCCATGATTGAATGGCGGAGCCGACTTGATGGGCCGAGTGGTCTAATTCTGCTGCGATGTCTTATGGTCTTATAACCTGTAACTTTCGATCAATTCCAGTTTTTCAGAAGGCCGGAAAGGATTTTGTGCTCAGATCAATCCGCCTGCTAGCTACTGCGGAATGACACTTGATAGAGTTGAATGCTTGTGTATTAAGTGCACACCTCGTCCAAATATGCAACTAAGTGCTGGTAAAATGAAAGGAAATTTGCTATTGATTTCCTTGCCTGCCAATCTTTTCTGATATGGATTTTCAAAGGTATTTTGGTAGTGGAGAGGGAGCAGCTGCCACTGCAATGATATTGGTGATGCTGTATTGATTCGCCCTGTTTCAGAAGTGGCTGGAGATCTATGGATGAAATGAGGGCAAGGTGAAAACCACTTGGATTCATGAAGGGCCTTTTGAAAGGCAATTCGCCTGAGATTGACTGGGTCATCAGTTAACCCAGTGGTGATGGAGACCGAAGAGCAGCGGTTGAGAAACTGGTGCTGGCGTGGGCACGGAAACTGGATTCAAGTCTTGGTGTCGCCAAGGGGCAGCGTGTCGATTGAAGATAAAGAGGCCAAGGATAGATCTTTGTGGCTGGGAAGAGAAGCCATTGGGGGAGATATTTGGATAGAGGATTGACGAGGATGGGATAGAGTGAGGGGAGTCCCACCAAATTGGAAGAGAAGCATTAACGGAGGATAATGTGGTCATAGAAGTCCTACGATACTGAAGGAGGCTATTCGGCCTATCCAGTCTGTACCAACCACAATCCCACCCAGGCCCTATTCCCGTAACCCCACACATTTACCCTGCTAATTCCCATGATACTAGGGTCAATTTAGCATGGCCAATCAACCTAACCCGCACATCTTTGGTCAATTGTGCTGCACAGTTTGAGGAGGAAGTGGAGGGAAGAATTACTGCAGTTTGTCTAACGTTTATTTATTATTGTCACAAGTAGGCTGACATTAACACTGCAATGAAGTTACTGTGAAAATCCCCTAGTCGCCCCACTCCAGCGCCTGTTCAGGTCAATGCACCTAACCAGCACGTCTTTTGGACCGTGGGAGGAAACCGGAGCACCCGGAGGAAACCCACACGAACACGGGGAGAACGTGCAGACTCCGCACAGACAGTGACCCAAGCCGGGAATCGAACCAGGGTCCCTGGCACTGTGAGGCAGCGATGCTAACCACTGTGCCACTGTTTAAAATTGAACGGGATCAGAATCAACATTCATTATTTAAAGCACTAGTACAGATCGCAGGTCCAATATGTTTAACGTTTAATTACCGCAGTTTGTTGAAAGTTTATTTATTATTGTCACAAGTAGGCTGACATTAACACTGCAATGAAGTTACTGTAAAAATCCCCCAGTCGCCACACTCTGATGCCTGTTCGGGTACACGGAGGGAGAATTTAGCATGGCCAATGCACCTAACCAGCACGTCTTTTGGACTGTGGGAGGAAACTGGAGCATCTGGAAGAAATCCATGCAGACACGGGGAGAATGTGCAAACTCCACACAGACAGTGACCCAAGCCGGGAATCGAACCCGAGTCCCTGGCACTGTGAGGCAGCAATGCTAACGACTGTGCAACTGTTTAAAATTGAACGGGATCAGAATCAACATTCATTATCTAAAGCACTAGTACAGATCGCAGGTCCAATATGTTTAATGTAGGTGCAACCCAAACAATAGCTGAAGAAATTTCACTTCCTGAGGGGAAAAAAGCTTTTGTGCTGACTAACGATTCAGTATTATGTTTTGGAATATTTTATGAGCCATGGTTTGACGTTGTGTTACAGTGAACTGGGTGAAATAAAGGGAGGCTGTGGTGTAATGGTATTGTCGTTGGACTAGTAATCCAGAGATCCAGTTAATGCTCTGGATTCGAATCCCGCCACGGCAGATGGTGGAATTTGAATTCAATAAAAAGTATCAGGAATTAAGAAACTACTGATGACCATGAAACCATTGTCAATTGTCGGAAAAACCCATCTGTTTCACTAATGTCCTTTAGAGAAGGAAATCTGCTGTCCTTACCTGGTCTGGCCTACATGTGACTCCAGAGCCACAGCAATGTGGTTGACTCTTAAATGCCCTCAGGGACGGGCAAAAAATGCTGGCCCAGCCAGCGACGCACACATCCCATGAATGAATACAAAGAAAAATAACAGCTTCAACGTTCCAGGAGAGAGAGCTTCAGATTCGGAGGCTGAAGTGAGATAATCAGCTACTGATCAATTAATTCCCATCGGAAAGGACGACTGTAACAGGCGACATTTGTTTTATTTTTCCTTATCCATAATATAAAGCTGTCAATTTTTTGTCAAACTCACAACAGAGTGAGAAAGAATGGAGGAAAGGATAGGGAGAGTTCTAGGCTTAACTCTCACTCTGGTTATAATGTTTTTGCACAGTAGTAATCAAAAGCTTAATAACTGAAGACTGCACGTCATAGCACAAACCAGTGGGGGGGAAAAAAACACTGACTTGGAGTTTAGAACCTGACTTCCGTTGTTTGGTCTGTGTTATGTAAATTTCCAGATGGCTAAATCCTAAGTTGTCAAAAAACAGCTAAGGGACATTTCTACGAGTGCAATAGAAACATAACTTGTTGTGCTATTGGGATGCTTCAGAATAAGAGGGCACAGTGGTTAGCACTGCTGCCTCACAGCGCCAGGGACACGGTTCGATTCCTGGCCTTGGGTCACTGTCCATGTGGAGTCTGCACGTTCTCACCGTGTCTGCGTGGGTTTCCTCCGGGTGCACCGGAGGAAGGAATTTATGACGGTGTTGGGGTTGGAAGCAACTTCCAGAATAATGTGTACATGTTCACGTATGTATCTGGTGATACATCCTCATGATCACTTGGATTCCATTCATAGTCTTTGCACTCATGAGGGATCCTGCAAGCTGCCAAAAGTCCTCTCTGCCTTTTTAACCCTCTGAGAAAGTGGTAGTGTTGTTACAACAGGCGGGGATGGAATCTGTCACTTGCTTTCTACATGGCACAGTGGTTAGCACTGCTGCCTCACAGCACTAGGGACCCAGGTTCAATTCCGGTCTCGGGTCACTGTCTGTGTGGAGTTTGCACATTCTCCCCGTGTCTGCGTGGGTTTCCTCCGGGTGCTCCGGTTTCCTCCCACACTCCAAAGATGTGCAGGTTAGGTTGATTGGCCATGCTCAATTGTCCCTTAATGCAAGGGGGATTAGTAGAGTAAATACGTGGGGTTACGGAGATTGGGCCTGGATGGGATTGTTGTCGAGTGCAGGTTTGATGGGCCGAATGGCCTCCTTCTGCACTGTCGGGCTCATGAGAAGTTGAATGCAGTATGTGTCACTCTGAATATTTGATCCAATTTTTTTTGATATAACTTGAGTGGAACAAAGGCCACCTTTCCTGTTCAGCTGATATTTAATTTTGGTGTGGAGTTTCGAACTGTCCTCGGAGAGCAGGTTCTGGGCCGAGGGGAGGGAGGGGGTCATTTCATTCAATCCCTGCAATACAGAAAAGGCCATTCGGTCCATCTGCACCAACCACAACCCCACCCAGGCTCTATCCCCATAAACCCTTGCATTTACCCTTGCTAGTTCCCCTGACACTAAGGGGCAATTTAGCATGGCCAATCCACCTAACCCTCTCTATCTTTGGACTGGGGGAGGAAACCCACGCAGACACGGGGAGAACGTGCAAACTCCGCACAGACAGTGACCCAAGCCGGGAATTGAACCCAGGTCCCTGGCGCTGTGAGACAGCAGTGCTAACCACTGTGCCACCCCCTCGAGATGGCATGCAGATTTCCCCAACGAGAGACTAACTCATTCAAATTCGGGAATGTGTCAGCAGGTTCTATAAGAGATAACCCACCCAAAATTCCAAAACGGTCAGGTTAGCCTGTTAATGAGTGGGTTAGGTCGCTCTGGGGACAGGTTTGGATTGTTTTTTAATGACAGGGTGTGACTTGCCCTTGGAACCACGGCTTGGTGGAGGAGGCAATGACACAGCAGGAGGCGAACTGCAAGGGTGGGACTGGAGTGACCGGCAGCATTGAACAGTTCGCCCCCCCGGGTGTTGGCAGCAATACCAATGCAGAATTGTTAGCAAATTGCCAAGGCACACTGGAGAAGTAGGATTCAATATGGGCCAAATTAGAAATGGATTATTCTGGTAACACACTGGCAAGTGGATTATTAACATCTGTAAATAGAGCAGGCTAATATTTAAACTGGAAGCCCTTTCTATGGCCAACTTTCCTTATCTCCCCTGCTTTTGGATTCCATTGAACCATAGAATCCCTACAGTGCAGAAGGAGGCCAATCGGCCCATTGAGACTGCACCAACTTTGGGTGGCACAGTGGTTAGCACTGCTGCTTCACAGCGCCAGGGACCTGGTTTGATTCCCGGCTTGGTCACTGTCTGTGCGGAGTTTGCACGTTCTCCCCATGTCTGTGTGGGTTTTCTCCGGGTGCTCTTGTTTTCTCCCATACTCCAAAGATGTGTGGATAAGGTTGATTGGCCATGCTAAATGGTCCCCTAGTGTCTCGGGATGCATAGGTTAGGGGGATTAGCGGGGTAAATATGTGGGGTGACGTGGATAGAGCCTGGGTGGGGTTGTTGTCAGTACAGACTCAATGGGCCAAATGGTGGCCTCCTGCACTGTAAGGATTCTATGACTCTCAAAGAGCATCTCACCCACATCTCTCCCTGTAACCTTGCGCATTTCCCATGGCCAATTCACCTAACCCGCACATCTTTGGACTGTGGGAGGAAACCAGAGCACCCGGAGGAAACCCACGCAGACACGGGGAGAATGTGTAGAGTTTCCACAGACAGTGACTCGAGGCTGGAATTGAACCCGGGTCCCTGGCGCTGTGAGGCAGGAGTGCTTGCCACATGCCACATATTTATTTTTCCCTCTGTCTCTATTTGGGAGATATCCCTGAATTAAAGATGTTGTATAAATAGAAGCTTTTGTCACTGGCTAGATCCGCAGCGGAGATGTTACGTTTCCCTTTGGGGCAGTTTATGGACCTCCTGTGTTATTTTTGTAGCACAGTACAGATTTCCCTCTGCTCAAGCCCTTTGCAAAGTTTATGGTTCCATTGCGTGGACGGACAGCAGCCTCTGCAAGGGGGCAGCTGCTGGCCTTGTAAATGGGGCCCTCTTCTAGCTTGGCCCGGTTTAAATCCCACAGCCGTCATCACTAACCGAGTGGCGAAGGTGACTCCTGGCTGATGAAGCACTTTGAATATATTTATTTTATTCATTCATGGGATGTGGGTCACTAGGCCAGCATTTATTGCCCATCGATGAGGACATTTAAGAGTCAACAACATTGCTGTGACTCTCGAGTCGCATGTAGGCCAGACCAGGGTAAGGGCGGCAGATTTCCTTCCATAAAGGACATTAGTGAACCAGATGAATTTTTACAACAATTGGCAATGGTTTCATGGTTATCAGTAGATTCTTAATTCCAGATATTTATTGAATTCACATTTCGCCACTTGCTGTGGTGGGATTCCACGTTATGGTGCCTACATATTCCCATGTGGTGCAGGGTCAGAACCTGGCAGTCCACGGTGGCACAGTGGTCAGCACTGCTGCCTCACAGCGCCAGAGACCCGGGTTCGATTCCTGGCTCGGATCATTGTCTGTGTGGAATTTGCACATTCTCGCGCCGTGTCTGCGTGGGTTTCCTCCGGGTGCTCCGGTTTCCTCCCACAGTCCAAAGATGTGCGGGTTAGGTGGATTGGCCATGCTAAATTGTCCCTTAGTGTCAGGGGGACTAGCTAGGGTAAATGCATGGAGTTACAGGGATAGGGCCTGGGTGGGATTGTGGTTGGTGCAGGCTCGATGGGCCAAATGGCCACCTTCTGCACTGTAGGATTCTATGATTCTAAGCCATCGCGACATTGGGGTTCCACCTGGGGAATTGAAATCCTGGCCCTGATGTCCAACTCGCCCACTCCCCCGCCCTCCCCAGCCTGCCCCACTCTGGACCATCATAGCCCAATTTTGAGGAGACCACTTTTAACCGTACCATGATTTTTGGCTTATAACTTTGTACTTTTTTCATATACCCCGTGTCAAAGTCGGCCTTAGTTTTTCAGGTTCAAAGCCCAGAAATTTCAGAACCAAAATATAATCATAGAATCATGCAATCCAGAAGAGGCCCTTCGGCCCATCGACTCTGCACCAGGACACGAGAAACTCCTGAACTCCCACCTAATCCCAATTACCAGCACTTGTCCCATGGTCTTGAATGTTAGGACATGCCAAGTGCTCCAATCCTGGAGATGTTTTTAAGATGTTTCGGGTGTTAAAATCCCAGTGCATTTCATCACATTCATGATGCGATGATTAGATTCAGTTTCTGTCGAGGCTACCATCTTTGTAAATAAATATTAGATAAATAATATCCGTTCTTCAATGTTGTTTTTCACGAGTAGTAAGCCTCCTGGCAATAACCTGGATACGTCTTCATGAAAGTTAGGTTGAAAAAATAAACTGTTTTTTGAAGAATTCATTCCTGAAATACTTTGGCTGGAATTCTCTGACCTTGCCACAAGCATCCTCCGAGCTTGCCCGCCACTGGGATCCTCCAACCTGCCCGCTACTGCAGTTCTACTGCACTGAATGGAGATTTGGCTGAATGGTGGGTGGCCCAGTGGTTAGCACTGCTGCCTCACAGTGCCAGGGTCCCAGGTTCAATTCCTGACTTGGGTTACTGTCTATGCGGAATTGGCATGTTTTCCCCGTGTCTGCGTGGGTTTCCTCCGGGTGCTCCGGTTTCCTCCCACATTCCAAAAGACGTGCTGGTTAGGTGCATTGGCGTGCTAAATTCTCCCTCCGTGTTGGCAACACTGGAGTGTTGGCAATTGCTTTTCCCAACAGCGGCAGTGGCAAGATTCGAATCCGGGTCCCTAGAAAATTAGCTGAGTTTCTGGATTAAAAGTCTAGCGATAATACCACTCGGCCATCACTTCCCCTCGGCCATCACTTCCCCTATCTATATTATATAGATATGTATTCGCAGGACTTTACAAAACAAAGGATTTAAGAACATAGAACAGTACAGTACAGCACAGAACCGGCCCTTCGGCCCACGATGTTGTGCCAAGCTTTATTTCTTCGAGTTAATTCGCTCCCTGCAGTTAAAGTTAATCAAAATCTTCCACAAACATTGCACGGATTATACATATCAGAATCAACTAATTACAGGTCCATGCATCAGGATAAAGGGAAGGATTATAGGTGAGTAGCACCAGAGCTCATGAAAACGCAACCATTCCTGCGCTCACATCACATGACCCCCCAACAAAAGGTTAAAGTTTATTTATTAGTCACAAGTAGGCTTACATCAACACTGCAATGAAGTTGCTATGAAAATGCTCTAGTCACCATATTCCAGCACCAGGTACACTGAGGGAGAATTTTAGCATGGCCAATGCACCTAACCAGCACCAGGGACCTCCAATAGGTTGATAACCCCACTGGGTGTTTGACTTGAGCAGGTGAGACTACACACTGACTTCTGAAATAACTTCAGATACATGGGAAATGATGGGTCCCACTGCTGGAGGTGGTTGAAGGGAGAAGAGTGAATGTGGGAATGGACAAGTGTGTAGGTTTAAGCTGGTTGCGGGGAGGATGTACTTGGCTTGGAATGTCTTACTTCAGTGCTGCAATTTCTTGATTTGATTGATTATTGTCACATATTGGTATAGAGTGAAAAGTATTGTTTCTTGTGCGCTATACAGACAAAGCATACCGTTCATAGAGAAGGAAAGGGGAGAGTGCGGAATGTAGTGTTACAGTCATAGCTACGGTCTAGAGAAAGATCAACTTAATGCGAAGTAGGTCCATTCAAAAGTCTGATGGCAGCAGGGAAGAAGTTGTTCTTGAGTCAGTTGGTACGTGATCTCAGAATTTTGTGTCTTTTTCCTGACGGAAGAAGGTGGAAGAGAGAATGTCCGGAGTGCGTGGGGGGTCCTCAATTATGCTGGCTGCTTTGCCGAGGCAGCGGGAAGTGTAGACAGAGTCAATGGATGCGAGACTGGTTTGAGTGATGGACTGGGCTTCATTCACGATGCTTTGTAGTTCCTTGTGGTCTTGGACAGAGCAGGAGCCATACCAACCTGTGATACAACCAGCTTTCTATGGTGCATCTGTAAAAGTTGGTGAGAGTGGTCGCTGACATGCCAAATTTCCTTAGTCTCCTGCGAAAGTAGAGGCGTTTGTGGGCTTTCTTAACTCAGTGTCCACATGGAGGGACCAGGACAGATTGTTGGCGATCTGGACACCTAAAACCTTAAAGCTCTTGACCATTTCTACTTCATCTCCATTGATGTAGAAAGGGGCATGTTCTCCACTACGCTTCCTGAAGCTGATGACTGTTTCCTTCATTTTGTTGGCATTGAGGGAGAGATTATTGTCATCACACCAGATTATGTGTACCAGTTACTGATATTGAGTGTGAGGCAGTAACAGGGTGTTGGCACGTTGCAATAAGTTTGATGCGCGTGCCATGTGGGTGTTTGCATAAATCTATTGAGTGACTGTTGAAGATTAACAAAATAGTTTTGGGAATAACTAGCTTTTAGATAGCTGTCAATGTTGCTTTTGATCAGCTACTGGGAAGTACAAAGCGTGAGCCCTCTTTGTGGGTTTCCCCTCATCCCCACTGCAGCCTTCTGTAGTCAGTAGGGTTGAGGTCGGTGTACTCTGGGTAACTGTACTGAATTTCAAGAACATTTTCTTTCCCTGCTCTATTAATCTTTATACTGGTTATTCTCTAAAATAACTGAACAATGGGCGGAATCGTACCGGGTTGGAAAGATGGTGGCTGGAATTCTCCAGCCGTTCACGCCCCACTCCTCGCTGCCAGTGAGAACGGAGAATTTGGCAATCAGCCGAACCTCACAGCGGGAGCAGAGAATCCCAGCTGCGGGCGAGGTCGGAGAATTTTTTTTAAAAATTCACCCATGGGACATGGGCATCACTGGCTGGCCAGCATTTACTACCCATCCCTAGTCGCCCTAGAAACTGAGTGGCTTGCTAGGCCCATTTCAGAGAGTAGGTGAGAGTCAAAGCACAGTACAGTCAAAGATCAGGCCCTTTGGCCCACCAAGCCTGTGCCAATCACATTGTCCTATCTAGACCAACCGTCTGTATCCCTCTAAACCCTGCTTGTTCATGTCTTAAATGTCGCTAACGTATCTGCCTCAACCACCTCACTTGGCCCATTAAGTCAGCCACATTGCTGTGGCTCTGGAGTCACATGTAGGCCAGACCAGGTAAGGATGGCAGATTTCCTTCCCTAAAGGATATTAGTGAACCGGATGGTTTTTTCCCAACAATCGACAATGGTTTCCTGGTCATTAATAGATTCTTAATTCCAGATATATTTTGATGAATCCAAATTCCACTATCTACCGTGGAGGGATTTGAACCCGGTTCCCCAGAAGGTTAGCTGAGTTTCTGGATTAATAATCTAGCGATAACACCCTTAGGTCATTGTCTCCCTTAGCCTATTATTTTTTAAGTTAATTTCCACTTTTGCTTGTATGAAACTGAGCTTGTAGTTGGTAGATGTTGATGGGCAGTTGCCCATGGTTGCCAGTGTCGTGATTAAAAGTGGGCAGCTGTCCTGTAGCTTGATTGGCTCAAGGCATGTTTGAGGCCTACTGGCCAATTTAGGCTCTGCCCAAGAGCTCTGCTCCACACGCACCATTTGCTGACCCCCACAGCAAGCAGTTCAAAAGTTTAAAGTTTGTTTATTAGTCACAAGTAAGGCTTACATTAACACTGCAATGAAGTTACTGTGAAATTCCCCTAGTCGCCACATTCCGGCGCCTGTTCAGGCCAATGCACCTAACCAGCACGTCTTTCAGAATGTGGGAGCAAACCGGAGCACCTGGAGGAAACCCACACAGACATGGGGAGAATGTGCAAACTCCACACAGACAGTGACCCAAGCCGGGAATCGAACCCAGGTCCCTGGCGCTGTGAGGCAACAGTGTTAACCAGTGTGCCACTTTTTCAACAGCCTTACAATTAATCACTGGATAAAAGCAAATTACTGCGGATGTTTTGACAAAGGGTCATCTGGACTCGAAGCGTCAGCTCTTTTCTCTCCTTACAGATGCTGCCAGACCCGCTGAGATTGTCCAGCATTTTCTCTTTTGGTTCCAATTAATCACCTTCTGTACGGCCCCATTCCATTTTTATTTGGAAGTTGAGATCTGATCTCCTGTGAAGTTGAGGCTCTTTCTGACTGTGCTGACAATCTTGGAGCCAAAGCCAACTGTTCTTTTTCTTCAAATCAAATGGTTTAATTAAACATGACATCAAAAAATTGCTTTATTTTTGAAGTCTCCTGGATGAATTAATAGTCGAGGGCTAACACGTATTTAATTGAAGATTCCATTGTGTGGATCTGGGTGATTTATGTCTGAAATGTGTTATTACTTTATTCATTTGTATCAAAGTATTGGTTTACAGAACTCATTAAGTTGCTGCATATTTGTATCTGATTTGCATATCTACAATCCCTCTAATTGTTTCTGAGCTGGAGTTGGTACAATGATACTTGTTTGTCTTCAGGTTGTGAAAGGTAGTAAAGGCAATTTAAGTTTTATTTAGTAACACTGCTCGGTGTCTTCCTCTGTGGAATTTGCACAATTCTGGGAACAGTAAACGATGGAGGGGGGGTTAGATTAAAATCCAGCAAGGCTAGATAAAAATCTCTGGCTATAAACGTCCAGTGTGGCATGTTTTCAGCGAGTCACAAAGACAATCCCACAAGAACTGGCTAAAAGCTGCCAATAACACACAAGAAAATTATTTCTTGCGCGGTGTACAGACAAAGCATACCATTCATAGAGAAGGAAAGGAGAGGTTGCAGTATTGTTTCTTGCGCGCTATACCGACAAAGCATACCATTCATAGAGAAGGAAAGGAGAGGTTACAGTATTGTTTCTTGCATGCTATACTGACAAAGCATACCATTCATAGAGAAGGAAAGGGTGCAGAATGTAGTGTTACAGTCATAGCTAGGGTGTAGAGAAAGATCAACTTCGTGCAAGGTAGGTCCATTCAAAAGTCTGATGGCAGCAGGGAAGAAGCTGTTCTTGAGTCGGTTGGTACGTGACCTCAGACTTTTGTATCTTTTTCCTGACTGAAGAAGGTGGAAGAGAGAATGTCCGGGGTGCGTGGGGTCCTTAATTACGCTGGCTGCTTTGCTGAGGCAGCGGGAAGTGTAGACCGAATCGATGGATGGGAGGCTGGTTAGCGTGATGGATTGGGCTGCATTCACGACCTAAGTGCGCTGTATGGGTGAGTGAGACAAAGGGACCACAGCGGTGATCCAAACACGGGCCGCTTCTTTCAGCACTGAGAATTTGACATTTCACCAAGTAACACCAGACTGTCTGTGCTGAGTTGCAAGGTTGGCACTGCCCTTCGGGGTGCTGTCAGAATCTGCAGCACATCGAAAAAAAAAACTGGATCTCTCGTTGTCGGTAAGTCTATCTTTTAAAGTACCACAGCATTGAACAGGCCAAACCCGCACTCCATCCCGGGAAGAGTTCACATCCTAATCACGAGCTCATTAACACTCGCACAGGAGTTGCTGAATGTTACTAAGCATTTCGCAGTGTAAACACGGCCCACTTCAAATCAAAACCCTGCTCCCAGCGGTCCCCAAAATCTCCACTCTGTAGTAGAGTTTGATTTTTATGTCACGTTGCATCACTGCACCCTGTAAACAGGACATCGACTGCAAATTGTCAGAGGGCTTGATTACGTGGCCTGTGTCTTTTGCCAGTTGGGTGCTTTCATCGCACTCCAGTGTGACTTCTCACGGGGCAGCGTTACGGAGTTTAAAAGCACCAACACTCGGTGCTGTGGAGAAGCTTGGGTTTGGTGGCTGCTAATTCTGATATAAGCAAAGGGCAACAAAATAGAGGGCTACAGCATTCCTGCCCGCTGTAAGGTCGAACTGCCTGCGCGCACATACGTGCACACGCAGATACGTGCACACGTACACGCACACGGGCAAGTATTTAACACAGCATCTGGAACAGAGTAAAACATCCCAAGAATCCCAAAGTTCTTCACAGAGACAAGAGGAGCAGGGGAGTTCTCTCCCATGCTGGTCTCGGGTGTTGGCTATGAGGAAAGGTCGAATAAACTAGGATTGTTTTCACCGGAAAGACGGAGGCTGAGGGAAGACCTGATAAAATCATAGAATCCTACAGTGTAGAAAGAGGCCATTCGGCCCATTGAATCTGCACCAACCACAATCCCACCCAGGCCCTATCTACATATCCCTACATATTTACCCACTAACCCCTCTAACCTATGCATCCCGGGACACTAAGGAGCAATTTAGAATGGCCAATCAACCTAGCCCGCACATCTTTGGACTGTGGGAGGAAACCGGAGCACCCGGAGGAAACCCACGCAGACACAGGGAGAATGTGCAAACTCCACACAGACAGCGACCCGAGCCGGGATTCGAACCCAGGTCCCTGGAGCTGTGAAGCAGCAGTGCTAACCACTGTGCTACCGTGCCGCCCAAAGGTCTACAAAATTATGAGAGACATAGACGGGGTGGATAATCAGAGGGCACAGGTTCAAAGTGAGAGAGGGAAAGTTTAAGGGAGGTGTGCGGGGGAAGTTTTTCACGCAGAGAGTAGTGGATGCCTGGAACGTACTGCCAGAGGAGGTGGCGGAAGCAGGCACAGAGGCATTTGGATGGGTACATGAATAGGGAGGAATGGAGGGATACGGACCGAGTAAGGGTGGAAGTTTTTTTTAGTGTAGTCACTTTTTAGTGTAGAGATCGGCACGGGCTTGGAGGGCGGAAGGTTCCGTTCCTGTGCTGTACTTTTCTATGTTCTTTGTATGCCGTGACCAATATTAACCTTTTCAATCAACGCCATAAGAACAGATGGTTTGGTTATTGTTGATGTGTGAGAGCTTGCTGGGTGCACAATGGCTGCTGCATTTCCCACATTTGGAAGTGATTACACTTCATTGGCTGTGAAAAGCTTTGGCGTACAGTGTGGTCATAAAAAGATGCAATATAGACGCAGGAGCCAGAGAGCGCAGTCTCAGAATAAAACGGTGTTAAGTTAAGACTGAGATGAGGAGGAATTTCTTCTCAGAGGGTTGTGGTTCTTTGGAACTCCTTGGTACAGAGAGCTCTGAGGGGGCAGAGCTCTTGATTATATTAAAGGCTGAGAGAGATTTTTAATCAGTAAGGGATTCAAAGGTTACGGGGAAAGGCAGGAAAGTAGACGCGAGGGATGTCTGATCAGCCATGATCCTATTGAATGGTGCAGCAGGCTCGAGGGGCTGAATGGCCTACTCCTGTCCCTATTTCTTATGGCCTGATGTTCTTAAATCTTTCTGCCTATTGGACATAATTTGGGGCAGCACGGTGACGCAGGTTCCAGGGACCTGGGTTCGATTCCCAGCTTGGGTCACTGTCTGTGTGAAGTCTGCACGTTCTCCCCGTGTCTGCGTGGGTTTCCTCCAGGTGCTCCAGTTTCCTCCCACCCTCCAAAGATGTGCGCTATAGGTTGATTGGCCATGCTAAATTGACCCTTAGTGTCCCGGGATGTGTAGGTTAGAGGGATTAGCAGGTTAAATGTGTGGGGTTGTGGGGATAGGGCCTGGGGTGGGATTGTTGTCAGTGCAGACTCGATGGGTCGAATGGCCTCCTTCTGCACTGTAGGAATTCTATGATACCTAACCACATAATAAGGAGATATTGGGAAAGGTGACCAACAAGATGGGTTTTGTCTTGAGGAGGGAAGGTTTATGAAGGGAATTGCAGAACTCAGTAGCTGAAGAAGGCACAACTCCCAGCGGTGATCCGATTAAAATGATGGATCCGCAAGAACGCCACCTAACGCTTGCAGCAATAGGTTAGGGTTAGGATTGGAACAAAGAAAATTACAGCACAGGAACAGGCCCTTCGGCCCGCCAAGCCTGCAACGACCATGCTGCCCGACTGAACTAAAACCCCTTATCCTTCCGGGGATCATATCACTCTATTCCCATCCTATTCATGTATTTGTCAAGACGCCCCTTAAAAGTCACTACCGTATCCGCTTCCACTACCTCCCCCGGCAGCGAGTTCCAGGCACCCACCACCCTCTGTGTTTTAAAAAAAAAATCTGCCTCGTACATCTCCTTTAAACCTTGTCCCTGGCACCTTAAACATATGCCCTCTAGTAATTGACTCTTCCACCCTGGGGAAAAAGCTTCTGACTATCCACTCTGTCCATGCCCCTCATAATCTTGTAGACTTCTATCAGGTCGCCCCTCAACTTCCGTCGTTCCAGTGATAACAAATCAAGTTTCTCCAACCTCTCCTCATAACTAATGCCTTCCATACCAGGCAACATCCTGGTAAATCTTTTCTGCACCCTCTCCAAAGCCTCCACATCCTTCGGGTAGTGTGGCGACCAGAATTGAACACTATATTCCAAGTGCGGCCTAACTAAGATTCTAATGGCTGGGAAATGAAATGGAAGGCCTTCATTGCCCCAAGCAGGGACTGAGTCAGAACGCGAGATTGTTACCCTCCTCTGCCCGAGTGTGCGGGGGATGCAGAGGAAGGCGAGTAGCAGAGCAGTGAAAGGAGAATGGAATTGAGTGTGCAGCAGATTAACAGCTGGGAAAAGCAGAGCTAAACATTGCAGCTGCAAGTTTAAAACAGCAAAGGTGCGTTTTAGCAAGTTCCACAAAGAGTACTGTCCATGACCTCGAGGCATCTGAGAGTGCTTTCCTAGCCAATAAAGTGCTTTTCCAGTGTATGTGCGGGCAGCGTGGCAGTCATATTGTGCACAGTAAGATCCCACAAATGTCTGTGTGCACATGTGTTTGTGCACATGTTTGTGTGTGCGCGTGTGTGAATCTGTGCCTGGGCGGATGTGTGTGTGGGCGTGTGTCCACCTCCTGTCAGCAATAGTGATACATTGTTCATGACCTGAACTATTTGATTTGGGAAGTAGAGACTAAAGTTAAATATTGACTGTGTGTTATAGAAGGGTCAGTGCAAACAACTGATGACAGGCAGCACCTGGTTAACTGGTGTAGGCGGATGACTGAAGTAAATGTGCTTAATAGATGACCTTATGCTTTCTGGCAATGTGACAAGCAGCTCTGTGCGGCCAAAGTTCTTTGGCTCATTCACAAAATTCGAGATTAAAAGTGAACCAAGGGAGGTGCCTGGACTACTTGGACACTCTCTCTTATCAACATTTTTTTCCAGTATTTCTGTCTGTGGAAAACAGCATTGGTTCAAACTCCACTGTGATTCCCAAATTTAATTTCAGTGAGACGCCATTCCAACACTGAGAGTTAACCAATACAGCATGGTGGCACAGCGGTTAGCACTGCTGCCTCACAGTGCCAGGGACCCGGGTTCGATCCCCGGTTTGGGTCACTGTCTGTGTGGAGTTTGCACGTTCTCCCCGTGTCTGCGTGGGTTTCCCTGCAGGTGCTCCGGTTTCCTCCCACAGTCTGAAAGACGTGCTGGTTAGATGTATTGGCCGTGCTAAATTCTCCATCAGTGTCCCTGAACAGGCGCCGGAGTGTGGCGACTGGGGGATTTTCACAGTAACTTCACTGCAGTGTTAATGTAGGTCTACTTGTGACACTGATAAACTTTATAAAAACATTCTTAATTAGGTATTAATGGAGACTTGATACACACTGTAGTCCAAATACCAAAAGGCACAATGATTTGTGGAGGTCATCGTTACAGTTTGTTTGTGCCAAATTCTTAAAAGTATTGACTGAAAGTTCATAACATGACATGACCTTTATTGGACATCAAATGTGGACCACAGGTTCTCTCACTGAAACGTGAAAAGAACTCGTCTTTTCAGTTAAGGGCATAACTTCAGCAAATAGAAATACACAGTGACTTGTTTAATTATGTTTAAAACATAAATTAAGTACAAAAATCGCACATTTACTAAATGCTGATATTTGCACGAGACCTGGCCTGCAAATCAATGGTGCATGCTAATCCCCCTGTACCAATCATGGAATTGATTTACGAGACAGATCAGTCATGATCAAACTGAATGACAGAACAGAAATATGAGTGGACAAATGGCCCACTCCCTGTTCCAAGCCTAACTGCAGAACATACCCAAAGATGTGTGGGTTAGGTGGACTGGCCATGCTCCATTACCCCTTAGTGTCAAGGGGACTAGCTAGGGTAAATGCATGGGGTTGTGGGGATGGGGCCTGGGTGGGATTGTGGTTGGTGCAGACCCGATGGGCCAAATAACCGCCTCCTGCACTGTAGGGATTCTGTGACACCCGCGAATAAAATAGTGGATACAACTTTTTGATTTATTATTGTCATATGTATTAGTATACAGTGAAAAATATTGTTTCTTGCCCGCTATACAGACAAAGCATACCGTTCATAGAGAAGGAAAGGAGAGAGTGCAGAATGTAGTGTTACAGTCACAGCGAGGCTGTAGAGAAAGATCAACTGAATGCGACGTAAGTCCATTCAAAAGTCTGATGGCAGCAATCTTGTAATCATGAAGCGAAACTTATCACACTCATTACAGCCTTGGCTCAAACATGGGCACAAGATCGGAACTCGAAGTGAAGCAAAATTGCCTGCCTTTGACATCAAGAAAGCGTTTGACAAAACGTGGCAATGAGGAGCCCTGGTAGACTTAAAATCAGTAAGAAGTCTCACAACACCAGGTTAAAGTCCAACAGATTTATTTGGTAGCAAATACCATTAGCTTTCGGAGCGCTGCTCCTTCGTCAGATGGAGTGCAAATGTGCTCTCAAACAGTGCAAACAGACAAAATCAAGTTGCAGAATACTGATTAGAATGCGAATCCTACAGCCAGCCAGGTCTTAAAGGTACAGACAATGTGGGTGGAGGGAACATTAAACACAGGTTATAAAAAGACTTAAAATCAACAGGGGAAGAGTTCTCCAATGGCCCAACCCCTCCTCCCCCTGTCCCTGCCCCTCCCGCTCCAAGGCACCAATGACCAGTCTGGAGAGGTGACTCTGTTGGGACAGCCTGCGATTCAGAGCTGCTGGTCACTTGACAACAAAGGGCCCGGGACTGAGCCCAATCTGCTCTTCAACAAGACAGAAAGCCTTGGCAACATGTTCTGTGACATCAAGTAACCATAAGGTGCAAAAGTGCACTATCCTTAACTGTATCCAATTTTTGTGTGCATGTGCACGCGAGGTAGAGTGTGTGATGTTGCATTAATTCAGGGCAAGTGTGAGAGAATAAATATCCTTCTTCATTTTGAACTCTCAAAAGCTTGTTGCTGAATTATTTAAGTGGAATACACACTCCAAAGGTAATGAAAGACACACTTCTCTCTCACAAAACATTCTGATCACGGCAGTGAAAGGGTACAGAGAGAGATGGTGGGGCAGGAATAGCCTCTTGTCTTTACTCAGACTGAGTAGATGCAGCATTGAGAGCATTTCCACACGTAACTGGACTTACTGAGCATGCCTTGCCACTGAAGATGAGTTCCACCTGGATACACGCACTCCCAAAGAAAGCCGTTGCTTCCATTCTTCAGTGGTTTGGAATTTAACTTCTGAAACATTTGGAATCCTGGGCTCCTGTGTTCCTTCACTGAGAGTTGCCTGGAATGAAGTGAATCTCTTGTGATTGGTGCCAACCGCACCAAACCCCTGACCCGCATGATTGCATCATTGCGGGCTTTGTGATCAGCCTGAGAGAAAGTGATTATGATCTGGCTGCCGCCAATATTGGAAAATAATCAGCAGAAAGAGCGAGGGAGCCAGGGCTATAAAAATGTCACCCGCTTCTATTAATCTTTCTCCCGCCTCACTTAATATAAGATCAGTTTTTCAGTGGCTTGTCTTGCCCCATTCGTGAGATTTGAGGAGAGTCCGATGATGTATTTAATCAGCTAGCTTCCCTTAATCACAAACAATTTCACAAGAATATGGATAGGATTCGAGACGTGTAAGAAATGTTGAAGTGCAGTTTTATTCCTGTCACCATATGATTGTGATCCTTTCCTGTGCTGTACGATATTTCTATCGTGGTGAAGAACGCTTCTTGAAGTGGCTGTTTGACAACCTTACAAATGAATGTACGAATTAGGAGCAGAAGGACATTCGGCCCCTCAATCTTGCTCCCCCATTAAACAAGATCATGGCTGATCTAATTGTGGCCCACTGATAATTTATCTATGGGCGGCACAGTGGTTAGCACTGCTGCCTCGCAGCTCCAGGGACCTGGGTTCAATTCCCAGTTCGTTCAATGTCTGTGCAGAGTCTGCACGTTCTCCCTGTGTCTGTGTGATTTTCCTGTGGGTGCTCCAGTTTCTTCCCACAGATGTGCTGGTGAGGGTGCATTGGCCGTGCTAGATTCTCCCAGTGTACCTGAACAGGCATCGGAGTGTGGCGACGAGGGGATTTTCACAGTAACTTCATTGCAGTGTTAATGTAAGCCTACTTGTGACACTAATAAATAAACTTTTAAAAACTCTACTTTTCTCTTTACCCCCTATAACCTTTGACTCCTTGTTAATCAAGGATCTATCTAATTTGACCTTAAATATATTCAGCGACTGTGTTTCCACTGCTTTCTGAGGAAGAGAATTCCACTGACTTCCAAGCCTCTGACAGAAAAATATTCTCTTTTGCCGGATTTAAATGGGAGACTCATTTTTTAACTGCGTCCCCTAGTTCCTTCAAGGGGAAACATCCTTTGTTGTTAGTCCTTGTTGTTATCAGAAGTATAGTTTGACTATAAGTTGTTGTGTGACCCTTTGAAATTTGGAATTCTTGTATTTGTCTTGATGAGTGCAAGATGAAAAGCTTTGGCAAAACGTTCTGTCAGGTCCCCTCAGGATACTAGGGCCGGAACTTTACTGCCCTGCCTGCCACGGGAATCGGAGCGAGTGAGGGGCAGCGCATGGGAAGGTCTGTTGACCTTGGGGCAGGGGTGGGGGGGGCAAGAGTTTATGGTTTTGGGGCAAGTGAGGCCATAAAACCTTGCCAGATAAGTTTCAACAATATCACCTCTCAATCTTTTAAAATCAAATGCGCACAAGCCCGGCCTGTCCAACCTTTCCTCAGAAGGTAACCCCTTTATCCCAAGAATCAGCGGAATAAAGCTTCTCTGAACTGCTTCAAATGCTATCATATACTTAAGGAGATCAGAACTATATACTGTACTCCAGATGTGGTCTCACCAACACCCTCTACAACTATAACAATACTTTCCTAATTTGACAGTTGTTGAGAAATTCTGGCTGGAATTTTATCAGTACACCCGCCCTGAATCTGGGGGCGGGCGAGGGCATTCACCGTGTTATCACAGGACTATTAATCCAGAAACCCAGCTAATGTTCTAAGCACCTGGGTTGAATCTCGCCACGGCAGATGGTGGAATTTGAATTCAGTAAAAATATCTGGGATTAAGAATATACTGATGACCATGAAACTATTGTCAATTGTCAGAAAAATAATTAGTCATCAAGTGCAATTGAGAAATTTTCTAAGTTTCTCAATGGGTGAAACCATAAACAATGCAAATCATAGAAATCCTAGAAACCCTACAGTGCAGAAGGAGGCCATTCGGCCCATCGAGTCTGCACCGACCACAATCCCACCCAGGCCCTACCCCTACCCCCACATATTTACCCGCTAATCCCGCTAACCTACGCATCTCAGGACTTTAAGGGGCAATTTTTAACCTGGCCAATCAACCTAACCCGCACATCTTTGGACTGTGGGAGGAAACCGGAGTACCCGGAGGAAACCCACGCAGACACGAGGAGAATGTGCAAACTCCACACAGACAGTGATCCGAGCCGGGAATCGAACCCGGGACCCTGGAGCTGTGAAGCAGCAGTGCTAACCACTGTGCTACTGTGCCGCCCTCATACAATAATGTTTTCTGTATCACTTACTCTCACTATAATGTCAGTATAAATAATCAGAGGGGAATTAAGAGTATTTTTAAACAAATACGGCGAAACCGTTAAATCAGTCTATGGTTCACTAATGTCATTTAGGGAAGGAAATCTGCCGTTCTTACCCGATCTGGCCTATATGTGACTACAGAGCCACAGCAATGTGGTTGACTCTCAACTGAACCTCCAAGGACAATGAGGGATGGGCAATAAATGCTGGCCAGCCAGCGACACCCACGTCCTGTGAATGAATTTTAAAAAAACAACTAATTTACGTTATATTTACAGCAAGCATGAATTTTCTCGACCTTGCGTCAGTCAAAATATAACTCGGCTGATTGACACGGACTCCACCCAGCCGCAACAAATAGAATCATAGAATCTCTACAGTGCAGAAGGAGGCCATTCGGCCCATTGAGTCTGCACCGACCACAATCCCACCCAGGCCCTATCCCCAATGCCCCATGCATTGACCCTGCTAATCGCCCTGACGCCAAGAGGCAATTTACCATGTCCAATCCACCTATCCTGCACATCTTTGGAGTGTGGGAGGAAACTGGAGCACCCGAAGGAAACCCATGCAGACACGGGGAGAACGTGCAAACTCCACACAGACAGTGACCTAAGCCGGGAATCGAACCCGGGTCCCTGGCGCTGTGAGGCAGCAGAGCTAACCACTGTGCCACCGTGCCATGAAGGAGTTATTTTAACCTGTTTTGTTAGGCTGCAAACTCTCAGGTTTTGGGTGGCTGCCGGTTTTATATTCAGCCTGATGCAGCTCCCCGTGGTGTTGAATAATGGTGGGCAGATGAGTTAGGCTGGATTTACCCCCCCGAGGGCTTTCTGCTTTTTACATCTGAATGAACATAAATTTTTGACACAGCACGTCACTTCTTCTGCCCTTTTATTGGGATATAATATATATACTTAAGCAATTGTTCCCTAATTTCTCACTGAAACTTAGTGTTTTTGAATGACATTGGAAACTGTGCCAATAAAAAGCCAAGTTTCCTCAATTGCATTTGAAAATCATGCTGTGCTTTTAATGAAGGTTTGATAGCTTCAAAATTCAATTCTCATAATATCACTAAGATAGGACAAACTTTGATTTCTTATTGTACACTGAAAAGGTTATTGGCTTTTGCTGTCAATGCATTTCTAATTGCATCGCGCTATCCCTGTTCTTCAACCTCCCTTTGTACCAAAATGGTGTTTGACTCATAAATGTGTTTTGGTAATGACCGGACTTTGTGGCAATTGTTGGCGCTCGGCCTTGTCTGCTTCGTCTTTCGCCGTCATCTGCTGCTTCACGGCGCCGGGGACCTGGTTCACTTCCGGCCTCGGGTCACTGTCTGTGCGGAATTTGCATGTTCTCCCCTTAAGACCATATGATCATAAGACATAGGAGCAGAATTAGGCCACTCGGCCCATCGAGTCTGCTCCGCCATTCAATCATGGCTGATATTTTTCTCATCCCCATTCTCCTGCCTTTTCCCCATAACCCCTGATCCCCTTATTAATCAAGAACCTATCTATCTCTGTCTTAAAGACACTCAATGACCTGGCTTCCATGGCCTTCTGCGGCAAAGAGTTCCACAGATTCACCACTCTCTGGCTGAAGAAATTCCTCCTCATCTCTGTATTAAAGGATCGTCCCTTTAGCCTGAGGTTGTGCCCTCTGGTTCTGGTTTTTCTTACTGGTGGAAACATCCTCTCCACGTCCACTCTATCCAGGCCTCGCAGTATCCTGTAAGTTTCGATAAGTTCCCGTGTCTGCGTGGGTTTTCTCCAGGTACTCCGGTTTCCTCCCACAGTCCAAAGCTGTGTGGGTTAGGTTAATTGGCCATGCTAAATTGACCCTAGTGTCAGGGGGATTAGTGGGGTAAATATGTGGGGTTATGGGGATAAGGCCTGGGTGGGATTGTGGTTGATGCAGACTCGATGGGCCGAATGGCCTGCTTCTGCACTGTAGGATTCTATGATAATACCTCCTTTCGTTGGGTAGTATCGTGTTTTGTTTGAGAGTGCTCCTGTGAAATGCCTTGGGATGTTTTACTTGTAGGAATATTCAAATTCACAATCTCTATCCTCTCTCTGGTTGGTGCAGACTCTCCAAGTCTTTTCCTTGTTCTTTCTCTCTGCCCTGATGTTAACATGGAAGTAAGATAGTGGGCGGTCTTGTGGCACAGTGGGTAACATCCCAGCCTCTGAGCCAGGAGAGGGGGCTTCAAGTCCCATCCGAGGGCTTGGTGGTCACGGAAGATGCGTTCCTAGCATGGCCTAGAGCTCGAGTATTAGCCTGCAAATCCTTCCGTCAAGCCTATGGGAGGTGGTAAGCGTGGGAGAGACTCCTGCTCAGCCATGCTTAACTGGTGCCCATCAAGCTATAGCCTCTGGCTTCAGGTTAGCGAACTGTTCCAGGAAAGACAAGCCACGGAAACAGACATAAGCTTTGATTGCCTTGTGCACCTTCAGACATATAAAGTCTTCTAAGGGGTGGCACAGTGGTTAGCACTGCTGCCTCACAGTGTCAGGGACCCGGGTTAGCACTGCTGCCTCACAGCGTCAGGGACCCGGGTTAGCACTGCTGCCTCACAGCGTCAGGGACCCGGGTTAGCACTGCTGCCTCACAGCGTCAGGGACCCGGGTTAGCACTGCTGCCTCACAGCGTCAGGGACCCGGGTTAGCACTGCTGCCTCACAGCGTCAGGGACCCGGGTTAGCACTGCTGCCTCACAGCGTCAGGGACCCGGGTTAGCACTGCTGCCTCACAGCGTCAGGGACCCGGGTTAGCACTGCTGCCTCACAGCGTCAGGGACCCGGGTTAGCACTGCTGCCTCACAGCGTCAGGGACCCAGTGTTGAAGTGGAAACTTTCCAGCTTCCTGACTGTGATAGAAAGACTCAACAAAGTTCATTTCGACTAAATAACTTAGTCTTTATTTACGAAAAACTGCATGCAGTTTTGGCTGAAAACTTGAGCTCAGAGAGCAGTTGGTACAACTTGCTAATTCCTCCTCAAGTCCGCAATTACACAAAGAATCAGTTCAGTATTTATACATAATCATTGTCAGTTTGCGTGACCAGAGCATATTCAGGCATTCGATTAGTAATAGCATCATAAGCAATGTCACTAATCATGTCATAACTTGCTGACCTCCTCGAACTCTTTGTCTCAACATTCATACCCTTATCTTGTCCTTTGATGGAACAGGAAAAGGTCAGTGACTCCTTCATCCCTGACCTTATCTTGTCTTATTCATACAGCCTTAAGTTATGCGGAGTCAGCCTCATCAAGTCTTACAGGAATCTGGCTTTTGAAATAGCTTGGTCAGCGTTCTTACATTGTACCAGAGAGTTGACCAATTTTCCCATCATGCCACTACTGAGTTCATACAACTTCACACCAGGCTTGAGTCACTGTCTGTGTAGAGTCTGCACGTTCTCCCCGTGTCTGCGTGGGTTTCCTCTGGGTGCTCCAGTTTCCTCCCACAGTCCAAAAGACGTGCTGATTACGTGCATTGGCTGTGCTAAATTCTCCCTCAGTGTACCCGAACAGGTGCCCGAGTGTGGCAACTAGGGGATTTTCACAGTAACTTCATTGCAGTGTTAATGGAAGCCTACTTGTGACACTAATAAATAAACTTGATGAACTTCAACGTCCTTTAGGGAAGGAAATCTGCTGTCCTTATCTGGTCTGGCCTATATGTGACTCGAGATCCACAGCAATGACTCTTAAAATACCCTCA
This sequence comes from Mustelus asterias, assembly GCF_964213995.1. Taxonomy (NCBI): domain Eukaryota; kingdom Metazoa; phylum Chordata; class Chondrichthyes; order Carcharhiniformes; family Triakidae; genus Mustelus; species Mustelus asterias. The sequence continues at coordinate 9,070,907 of NC_135818.1, read as the reverse complement.
GGGATGGGCAATAAATGCTGGTCCAGCCAGTGACGCCCGCATCCCATGAATGAATTAAAAAATATATATATTCTGCCCTCGAATGTTTTGTGACATTGAAGATGGGAAAGCTAAAGTTGTCTTAATAAGAACATAAGAACATAAGAAATAGGAGCAGGAGTAGGCCATCTTGCCCCTCGAGCCTGCCCCGCCATTCAATAAGATCATGGCTGATCTGACGTGGATCAGTACCACTTACCCGCCTGATCCCCATAACCCTTAATTCCCTTACCGATCAGGAATCCATCCATCCGCGCTTTAAACATATTCAGCGAGGTAGCCTCCACCACCGCAGCGGGCAGAGAATTCCAGAGATTCACCACCCTCTGGGAGAAGAGGTTCCTCCTCAACTCTGTCTTAAACCGACCCCCCTTTATTTTGAGGCTGTGCCCTCTAGTTTTAACTTCCTTACTAAGTGGAAAGAATCTCTCCGCCTCCACCCTATCCAGCCCCCGGATTATCTTATAAGTCTCCATAAGATCCCCCCTCATCCTTCTAAACTCCAACGAGTACAAACCCAATCTCCTCAGCCTCTCCTCATAATCCAAACCCCTCATCTCCGGTATCAACCTGGTGAACCTTCTCTGCACTCCCTCCAATGCCAATATATCCTTCCTCATATAAGGGGACCAATACTGCACACAGTATTCCAGCTGCGGCCTCACCAATGCCCTGTACAGGTGCATCAAGACATCCCTGCTTTTATATTCTATCCCCCTCGCGATATAGGCCAACATCCCATTTGCCTTCTTGATCACCTGTTGTACCTGCAGACTGGGCTTTTGTGTCTCATGCACAAGGACCCCCAGGTCCCTTTGCACGGTAGCATGTTTTAGTTTGTTTCCATTGAGATAGTAATCCCATTTGTTATTATTTCCTCCAAAGTGTATAACCTCGCATTTCTCAACGTTATACTCCATTTGCCATATCCTCGCCCACTCACTCAGCCTGTCCAAATCTCTCTGCAGATCTTCTCCGTCCTCCACACGATTCACTTTTCCACTTATCTTTGTGTCGTCTGCAAACTTTGTTACCCTACACTCCGTCCCCTCCTCCAGATCATCTATATAAATGGTAAACAGTTGCGGCCCGAGTACCGATCCCTGCGGCACGCCACTAGTTACCTTCCTCCAACCGGAAAAACACCCATTTATTCCGACTCTTTGCTTCCTGTCGGATAGCCAGTCCCCAATCCACTTTAACACACTACCCCCAACTCCGTGTGCCCTAATCTTCTTCAGCAGCCTTTTATGGGGCACCTTATCAAACGCCTTTTGGAAATCCAAAAACACCGCATCCACCGGTTCTCCTCCATCAACCGCCCTAGTCACATCTTCATAAAAATCCAACATGTTCGTCAAGCACGACTTTCCCCTCATGAATCCATGCTGCGTCTGATTGATCGAACCATTTCTATCCAGATGCCCTGCTATCTCCTCTTTAATAATGGATTCCAGCATTTTCCCTACTACAGACGTTAAGCTGACCGGCCTATAGTTACCCGCCTTTTGTCTCCTTCCTTTTTTAAACAGCGGCGTAACATTAGCCGTTTTCCAATCAACCGGCACTACCCCAGAATGCAACGAGTTTTGATAAATAATCACTAACGCATCCACTATTACCTCTGACATTTCTTTCAATACCCTGGGATGCATTCCATCCGGACCCGGGGACTTGTCCACCTTCAGTCCCATTAGTCTACCCAGCACTGCCTCTCTGGTAACATTAATCGTATTAAGTATTTCTCCTGCTGCCAACCCTCTATCGTTAATATTTGGCAAACTATTTGTGTCCTCCACCGTGAAGACCGACACAAAAAACTTATTTAAAGACTCAGCCATATCCTCATTTCCCACTATTAACTCCCCCCTCTCGTCCTCCAAGGGTCCAATATTCACTCTAGCCACTCTATTCCTTTTTATATATTTATAAAAACTTTTACTATCATTTTTTATATTAATTGCTAGCCTAGCTTCATAGTCTATCCTTCCTTTCTTTATCGCTTTCTTAGTCTCTCTTTGTTGTTTCTTAAATTTTTCCCAATCACTTGTTTCTCCACTATTTTTGGCCACTCTGTACGCAGCTGTTTTTATTTTAATACTCTCCTTTATTTCCTTCGTTATCCACGGCTGGTTCTCCCTTTTCTTACAATCCTTGTTTTTTGCTGGAATATATTTTTGCTGAGAACTGAAAAGGATCTCCTTAAAAATCCTCCACTGTTCCTCAGCTATCCTACCTGCCAGCCTGCCCTCCCAGTCTACCTTAGCCAATTCATCCCTCGTCCTATCATATTTCCCTCTGTTCAAACAGAGGACACTGGTTTGGGACCAAACTTTCTCCTCTTCCATCTGAATCAGAAATTCGACCATATTGTGGTCACTAGACCCAAGAGGGTCCTTCACAATAAGATCCTTAATTCTACCTACCTCGTTACACAATACCAGATCCAAAATAGCTCGTTCCCTCGTCGGTTCCGTAACATGCTGTTCAAGGAAACTATCCCGACAGCATTCTAAGAACTCTTCCTCCATTCCACCCTTACCGACTTGAGTCTGCCAGTCAATGTGCATGTTGAAGTCCCCCATGATTATTGCCGTTCCGTTTTTACACGCATCCCTTATCTGCTTGTTTATAGCCCTCCCTACCTCAACATTATTATTTGGGGGCCTATATACCACACCTACTAGTGTCTTTCTCCCTCTACTATTCCTCATCTCTACCCATAACGATTCCACGTTTTGTTCCTCAGAGCCTATGTCATCCCTCAGTACTACCCTGATATTATCTCTTATTAATAGCGCGACCCCACCACCTTTTCCTTCCTGTCTATTCTTCCTAAACGCCTGATACCCCTGGATATTCATCTCCCAGTCCTGGTCACCTTTCAGCCACGTTTCTGTAATGGCCACCAGATCGTACCCACTTGTGCTGATTTGCACCATCAACTCATTCACCTTGTTCCGAATGCTTCGTGCATTCAGGCAAAGTGTCCTTATTCCAGCTTTTATCTGGACCCGCTTTGATGAGTCGCGAACACCCTCTCCCTCTACTCCCTTATCTAAATTACCGCCTTCATTCACTTGCACCCTCTCCTCTACCATTAATTTTGTAATTCCCCTCACCCCTGCATCCTCCCCCCCATCAATTAGTTCCTTGATCCTAGTCAACTCTTCTAGCTCCCCTCCCCCCAACCTATCTAGTTTAAATTCTCCCCAGTAGCCTTAGCCAACCTACCGGCCAGGATATTGGTCCCCGTGTGATTCAAGTTCCACCCGTTTTTTGTATACAGATCACCCCTGCCCCTAAAGAGGTCCCAATGGTCCAGGAACCTGAATCCCTGCCCCCTGCACCAGTCCCTCAGCCACACATTCATCCTCCACCTCACTCCATTCCTGCCCTCACCTTCCCGTGGCACAGGCAGTAATCCTGAGATTACTTGATGTGGATGTGGCTGTAATTTATCAGCCGTTACTGGCTATCTGGATCCAAGGCAACTGAATGGGCCACATGGCAGGGCAGTTCGGAGTCGAGCACATTGGCACGGGGTGGACTGGAGTCACATATCAGCCGGACCAGGTTTAAAAAAAAAAGGCAGGGTTCTTCTACATAAATGCAAGTAATAGCAGTTGTTGACGGGAGCTCGATAGAGCAGGTAGGTGTGAATAGGAAAGGTTCCTGGTACGCAGTGCTTGATGCTCTGCGGCTTGCCTCAAGCTATAGCCTCTGGCTTCAGGCGAGCAACCTGTTTCTAGGAAAACAGGCCAGTGAAACAGAGAACCAAAGATTGGAAATCATTTACAGTGGTTAGCACTGCTGCTTCACAGCGGCAGGGACGCAGGTTTGATTCCCGGCTTGGGTCACTGTCTGTGCGGAGTCTGCACGTTCTCCCCGTATCTGCGTGGGTTTCCTCCAGGTGCTCCGGTTTCCTCCCACAGTCCAAAGATGTGCAGGTGCGGTGGGTTGGCCATGCTAAATTGCCCCTTAATGTTAGGGGGTCCAGCTAGGGTAAATGCATGGGGTTATGGGGATAGGACCTGGGTGGGATTGTGGTCAGTGCAGACTTGATGGGCCAAATGACCTCCTTCTGCACTGTAGGATTCTGTGTGCTGGTTAGGTGCATTGGCTGTGCTAAATTCTCCCTCAGTGTACCCAAACAGGTGCCGGAGTGTGGCAACTAGTGGATTCTCACAGTAACTTCATGTAAGCCTAGTTGTGACACTAACAAATAAACTAAAAATCAAATCAAATTCTTTTGAACCTCGTCAATCTTTAGTGCAGGAAGTCTAGTTGTTTGCATTGTTTCCCTTGTGATTTTAGTGGTAAGCATGCCAGGAATAAACTTATAACGCGGACCCTGTATTTATTATATTCAGTGATGCGTCTGACTTTTCTAACCATTTTATATATTTTACGCTATGACTGGCCTAAGCTTAGGCTGTTGTATGTTGTTATGCAAGATTTAGCAACCAAAATGATTTGAAATCTGAAATGCAAGCAGCCCCCAGGGTTTTGGATGAAGGATACTCGACCTGTATTGAAATAGCATCATGGGTCTTCCACTGAAACAGAGAGTGGTCCCATCTGAATAATGATAATGGCTGCGCTGTCTGAACATGGAATACAAATTTGCACTTAAGCTCAAATCTACAGTCGCAAGACTGCGACTACACTGACATCTGAAGATGTTAACTGTCCACTTGCTATTCTTGTAGTATTTCTGCAGGCTTTGGCAGGGAGTTGAAGGATATGGACCGCGTAGGGGCAAAAGGTTTTTGGTTTAGAAAAGCATCATGTGTCGGCGCAGGCTTGGTGGGCCGACGGGCCTGTTCCTGTGTTGTACTGTTCTTTGGAATTGAGACTTGGACAGAGGTAGACACAATTTTGCCTTTTAAAAAGCATTTAGACAGGTACATGGGTAAAATGGGTATAAAGGGATATGGGCCAAACACGGGTAATTGGGATTAGCTCAGGGTTTTTTTTTTTAAAAAAAGGGCAGCATGGACAAGTTGGGCTGAAGGGCCTGTTTCCATGCTGTAAACCTCTATGACTCTAACCCTGGGGCAAAGACCCAAGGTTGGACCCAAAGACTCTTTGTAAATCAGGGTAACTATTTATCCAATTTTTAGGAGACAGAAAATGGTGAAATCATCGAGTCCCTACAGTGCAGCAGAGGTCTTTTTTTTATTCATTTGTGGGACATGGTTTGGGCCAGCATTTATTGCCCATCCCCAGTTGCTCTTGTTCAGAGGGCAGTTGAAGGTCAACCACATTGCTGTGGCTCTGGACTCGCGTATAGTCCAGGTAAGGACGACAGATTTCCTTCCCTAAAGGACATTAATGAACCAGTTGGGTTTTTTCGACATTGACAATGGGTCATCAGTAGATTCGTAATTGCAAATTTTTTTTTTTATTGAATTCAAATTCCACCATCTGTGTGGCAGGATTCGAACCCGAATCCCTAGAACATTAGCTGAGTTTCTGGATTAATAGCCTAGCGATAATACCACGAGGCCATCGAGTCTGGACCCACTCTCTGACAGAATGGGTGGGATTTTACAGCCTTGCTCATCCCAAAACCGTCAAAGCCTGTCTGAGGTCAATGGACCTTTCCATGGTCTGCCCCTCGCCCGCTCCGATTCCCGTGGCGGGCAGGACAGTAAAATTCGGGCTAATATCTTACCCAGGCCCCACATGTTTCATAGAATCCATGGAATCCCTACAGTGCAGAAGGAGGCCATTCGGCCCAGCGCGTCTGCACCGACCACAATCCCACCCGGGCCCTATCCCCGTAACCCCACATGTTTACCCTCCAAATCCCCTGACACTAGGCTCAATTTAGCAAGGCCAATCAACCTAACCCGCATATCTTTGGACTGTGGGAGGAAACCGGAACACCCGGAGGAAACCTGCGCAGACACGGAGAACGTGCAAACTCCACACAGACAGTGACCCGAGGCCGGAATTGAACCCAGGTCCCTGGCGCTGTGAGGCAACAGTGCTCACCACTGTGCCACTCCCAAATTTCCCATGGCTGCTCCCCCTAACACATCTTGGGATGCGAAGGGGCAATTTAGCATGGTCAATCCACCTAACTTGCACTTCTTTGGACCATGGGAGGAAACCAGAGGAGACCCACGCAGACACTGGAAGAATGAGTTAGCATTTTGACAAAAACCTTAATTAAGCAGCGTTTACAGCCCTTAACTGGCTCAATAAAAACCTCATGAGTCACGCTTCTCCATTCATGTACAGAACATTGAGGTCACTGTTAATTACAGTATTTCACCCTCAAGATAAATACCGCATTCCCTGCCACACAAATTGATTTTCTTTTTCTAAACTTGTGAATTCAAGAAGTGTCCATTAGCGGGATGAATGCGTGCCTCACCCTCAAACCGCGGCCTTTGTTAGGTGCCATTTTCCCTCTCTGATGGTAAATCCATCAGGAATGTTTGCACTGGACCTCAGTGACCAGCGCACATTACCAGTGAGGTGGTTGCTTCAATCTTTGCCGCACCATGAAGCAGAAACTAATTGGGACGAATAGGCCACAAACATTCAGATGAACCTGGGCCCAAGAACCAGGTTGATTCTGATGGACCTTTGAAAAGTACAAAGAACAGTACAGCACAGGAACAGGCCCTTCGGCCCTCCAAGCCTGCTCCGATCATGATGTCTGCCTAAACTAAAGCCGTATGCACTTACGGAGTCCGTATCCTTCCATTCCCATCCTATTCATGTATTTATCTAGTTGCCCCTTAAATGCCGCTATCATACCTGGAGCCATAGAGGTTTGCAGCATGGAAACAGGCCCTTCGGCCCAACTTGTCCATGCCATCCTTTTTTTAAAAAAAACGCTGCTCCCACCACGTCCCCAGGCAACGCGTTCCAGACATTCACCACCCTCTGTGTTTTAAAAATAAACTTGCCTCACACATCTCCTCTAAACTTTTCCCCACGCACCTTAAACCTATGCCCCCTAGTGCTTGACTTTTCTACCCTAGGAAAGAGCATCTGACTATCCACTCTGTCCAGGCCACTCATAATCTTGTAAACCTCTATCAGGTCACCCCTGCGTCGTTCCAGTGAGAACAAACCGAGTACCGCAGATTTCAAAGATATTTTTCTCTCGTGTTCACTCATCAGGCAACGAAAGCATTACGATGAGTAATAAACTGCAGTGATATATGTGCAAGTCTTTCCCGCTTCTTCTTTTCTGCTTGCTTGTCAGTGTGCGGAAGCCCAATGCTGTGGAATGGAATACAGAGTTCATTTTGGGATTGCACCTTTGACATTGAGCAGCTTTAACTCAAGGCCGATAGTCTCAAAGAAGTAAGCAATTGGCCTTGCATGCAATCCCAACAATTTGTCTAATCCAAACCGCTTGAAAAGCACTCCCTGCTGCAGTTGATTCTTTGCATTTCCTGCTCTTGCAATCGCAGTCATAAAGTTTTATGGACAGCGGAAGGCTATTTGTGAATTCACATCCATTCCAGGAAGGGGCGTTGCCTCATGAGTAAAGGTTGGGAAGGTTAGGTTTGTATCCACTAAAGTTTTGAAGAGTAAGAGGCGAAGTTCATGAGGTATTTTTTAAAATTATTCATTCGTGGTACATGGCGTCGCTGGCTGGGCCAGCATTTATTGCCCATTCCTAGTTGCCCTTGAACTGAGTGCAGCACGGTGAGGGGGTGGCACAGTGGTCAGCACTGCTGCCTCACAGCTCCAAGGCCCCGGGTACGATTCCCGGCCTCAGGTGACTGTACAGAGTCTGCACGTTCTCTGCGTGGGTTTCCTCCGGGTGCTCCGGTTTCCTCCAACAGTCCAAAGATGTGCAGGTTAGGTGGATTGGCCATGCTAAATTGCTCCTTAGTGTCAGGGGGATTAGTAGGGTAAATATGTGGGGTTACGGGGATAGGGCCTGGGTGGGATTGTTGTCGGTGCAGGCTCGATGAGCAGAATGGCCTCCTCCTGCACTGTAGGGATTCTGAGTGGCTTGCTAGGCCATTTCAGAGGGCAGTCAACCACGTTGTTGTGGCTCTGGAATCACATGTAGGCCAGACCGGGTAAGGACGGCAGATTTCCTTCTCTAAAGGACATTAGTGAACCAGATGGGTTTTTCCGACAATCGACAATGGTTTCATGGTCATCAGTAGATTCTTAATTCCATATATTTTTTATTGAATTCCAATTCCACCATCTGCCGTGGCGGGATTCGAACCCGGGTCCCCAGAACATTAGCTGAGTTTCTGGATGAATAGTCTAGTGATAATACCACTAGGCCATCGCCTCCCTGATGGCCCATAGGTATTATTCCTAGACAGGGTGGATGAGGAGAGGATGCTTTTTTGGGACAATCTAGACCTTTTCAAAATAAGGGGTCGCTAATTTAAGACCGAATTTGTTTTCTCTGAGGTTGATGAGTCTTTGGAAACCTCTTCCTCAAAAAGGCAGTGAAAGCAGAGTCTTTGAATAAGCAAGGGGGTGAAAGGTTATTAGGGGTAAGCAGGCATGTGTAGTTGAGGTCCGATCAGATCCCCGATGATCATGTTGAATGGTGGAGCAGGCTCAAGGGACGAAGTGGCCTACCCCTGCTGCTGGTTTGTATGTTGGTACATAGAGTCATAGAATCCTTACAGTGCAGAAGCGGGCCATTCGGCCCATCGGGTTTGCACTGACTCTCTGACAGAGCATCTTATCCAGACCCAATCCCCATAATCCCATGTATTTAGCCTGCTAATCCCCCTAACCCAGGCATTTTGGAGCACGAAGGGGCAATTTAGCACGGCTGATCCACCTAACCCGTTCATATGGTAAGACCTCATTTGGAGTATTGTGAGCAGTTTTGGGCCCCATATCTAAGGAAGGATGTGCTGGCCTTGGAAAGGGTCCAGAGAAGGTTCACAAGAATGATCCCTGGAATGAAGAGCTTGTCATATGAGGGATGGTTGAGGACTCTGAGTCTGTCCTCGTTGGAGTTTAGAAGGATGAGGGGGGATCGTATTGAAACTTACAGGATACTGCGAGGCCTGGATAGAGTGGACGTGGAGAGGATGTTTCCACTGGTAGGAAAAACTAGAACCAGAGGGCACAACCTCAGGCTAAAGGGACAATCCTTTAAAACAGAGATGAGGAGGAATTTCTTCAGCCGGAGAGTGGTGAATCTGTGGAATTCTTTGCTGCAAAAGGCTGTGGAGGCCAGGTCATTGAGTGTCTTTAAGACAGAGATAGATAGGTTCTTGATTAATAAGGGGATCAGGGGTTATGGAGAAAAGGCAGGAGAATGGGGATGAGAAAAAAATCAGCCATGATTGAATGGCGGAGCAGACTCGATGGGCCGAGTGGCCTAATTCTGCTCCTATGTCTTATAGTCTTTGGTCTTATCTTTGTGGACTGTGGGAGGAAACCAGAGCACCCGGAGGATGTCCATGCAGGCACGGGGAGAACGTGCAGACTGAACACACTCAGTCACCCGAGGTTGGAATTGAACCCGGGACCCTGGCACTGTGAGGCAGCATTGCTAGCCACTGTGCCACCCATTAGCACATCTGTACTAACTCCCTCAAACAGCTGTCAACTTAAATCTTTGCCCTTGCCGTTTATATTTCTGAAAAAAAGATTAATCACTGATCCTATGACAAGTTATGGGGGGCTCTGATTGAGGTGAGGGGATGAGTGCTGATTATTCATAGAATCCCTGATCTGATTGAATGGCGGAGCAGGCTCGAGGGGCTGAATTGCCTATTTCTGCTCCTAATGTTGGTTAAATGTGTAGCGCAGTGCTGTGTTCCTGAGCTATCTATAACTTTGATGGGCCCTTCAACTTTTTGAGTGTCTGGTTTTGGTTAAGAGCCAAGGTAGATAGTGCTATCTTGGTTGAAAGGAATAGGAGGCGTGACTGTGGAAACCTAACTTGCTTAAAGGCAATGTCAAGCTTGAGTTTAATGTCTGAAGATTATAGGGGAGAAAATAAATGTTACACTGGGGAAACCGAGGAGGAGACAGTGTGGTAATTCTTCCCAGTGGCAGGAAGAATAGAGGAAGAATTCACGTGACAACTCCGCACGAGCCTTTGGAGCAACAGAAAAGTCCATTCAGGGAAGCAGTCTTGGTAGTTATCTTAGAATCCCTACAGTGCAGGAGGAGGCTATTTGGCCCATCGAGTCTGCACCAACCACAATTCCAACCAGGCCCTAATCCTGTAACCCCATAAATTTATCCTGCTAATCCTCCTGACATGAAGGGGCAATTTAGCACAGCCAATCAAGCTAGCCGGCACATCTTTGGACTGTGGGAGGAAACCAGAGGAAATCCACGCAGACACGGGGAGAACGTGCAAACTCTGCACAGACAGTGACCCGAGGCCGGGAGTCGAACCCGGGTCCCTGATGCTGTGTCTCCCCACCTGATTTGTTTTACTGCACTCCTAGGAAGGATGTTGCTCTGTTAACAGTGCCATGTAGGTTACTGCACAGTGAATTAGACAGCAATTACCAGCCATGCTGCATGCATTGTGAAACACTGATATCGGCGAGTTGTTGTGTGAGATGCTGTTCTCCAGATTTGGTTTTTAAATGCATGAACTTGTCCTCTAGATACCCAGTAAACATGCCAAAAATCACTGGAGCTTGTTCTTTGATGGTTAGTGAATTTTTAATGATGTATTATGTCGAAGCTACCTCTCCAAACTCCGGAATGTTCTCTCTCATCCTCACCGTCTTGCTACTGCTCTCTCTCTCCTTTACTCGATGCTTCATAAACACGACCCGCTTCACCTCTCCCATTACATGGTTTGGCATCGAATGTTGTTTTACTGCACTCCCAGGAAGGATGTTTCTCTGTTAACGGTGCCATGTAAATGCATGTTGTGCGTGCTGTTTCTATCTGTGGGAGAAGTTGGTGCTTTCTGGCTGGCAGAGTGGGGAATTTCTCCTGTCATGTCCCCTCGGGGATTTATTGTTGATTGGAACTGGGTGAGTGAAACACCCATCAAAATTCGGCCCTGGACAAGTTAAGCATTTTCTCAGTCAAAGGGTCGTCCGGGCTTCAAATGTTGGCTCTATTCTCTGGTCAAGAGCTTCATGATTTTAGGTGTCCAGATCATCATCAACCTGTCCTGGTCCCCACCGTGCCGAGACTATAATTAAGAAAGCCCATCAATGCCTCTACTTTCTCAGAAGACTAAGGAAATTTGGTACGTCCATTATGACTCTCTCCAACTTTTACAGATGCACCATAGAAAGCATTCTTTCTGGTTGTATCACAGCTTGGTACGGCTCCTGCTCTGCCCAAGACCGCAAGGAACTACAAAACGTCATGAATGTAGCCCAATCCATCACGCAAATCAGCCTCCCATTCACTGACTCTGTCTCCACTTCCTGCTGCCTCGGAAAAGTAGCCAGCATAATTGGGGACCCCACGCACCCCGGATATTTTCTCTTCCACCTTCTTCCATCAGGAAAAGGTCTGAGGTCACGTACCAACTGACTCGAGAACAGCTTCTTCCCTGCTGCCATCAGACTTTTGAATGGACCTACCTCACATTAAGTTGATCTTTCTCTACACCCTAAAAGGAGGCCATTTGGCCCATTGAGTCTGCACCAACCACAATTCCACCCAGGTCCTAATCCTGTAACCCCATGTATTTATCCTGCTAGTCCCCCTGACACTAAGGGGCAATTTAGCATGGCCAATCAACCTAACCTGTACATCTTTGGAGTGTGGGAGGGAACCAGAGCATCCGGAAGAAAACCCACGCAGACGCGGGGAGAACGTGCAAACTCCACACAGTGTGGAGTTGTTGCACTTTCTGCGCTCTCTCCTTTCCTTCTCTCAATGGTATGCTTTGCCTGTACAGTGCGCACGAAACAATACTTTTCACATTATACTAATACATGTGACAATAATAAATCCAATCCGATCGCAGACATTGTCGATCCTGCTGAGATTTTCCAGCATTTTCTGTTTTTGTTTGAGATTCCAGTATCCGCAGTATTTTGCCTTTATCTGGAATGTTGTGTGCTGGGACTATCCTCCTCTGACTCTGACTTCAATTCCCTCTCTACAAATTGGGCACAGAATGCATTTTGCCTGCTTATTCGCTGTTGTTAGTCCATTGTTGATTGTAGGGTTGGAGTGAGATGTTAAACCTACAAGTAGAAAATCTAAAATGATTCACCATTCATTGCTTGTCTGAGATGCAATGGAAAGTTAATCTAGGCTGCAGGGTCTTGAAGACTCAATTCAATTGCTCACAAGTTTGGAGTCTTTTCAGTGCAGGCAAGACAAGAGTCACATAGACTGGAATTGGCAAATGGATCAGATGGAGTCCAAAATAAAAGCAAAATACTGCGGATGCTGGAATCTGAAACAAAAACAGAAAATGCTGGAAAATCTCAGCAGGTCTGACAGCACCTGTGGAGAGAGAATAGAGCCAATGTTTTGATGTTCCTGTCCAAAATACCTTTCTACCAAGACATGTCTCTCTTTATTGATTAGCCACCTTTATACAGTGCATGAACTGGACGTCTTTAGTTCAATTCAATCTCTACTGCTGACTTCCTTCAGTTAAGTAGTGTGGGAGGAGGCAACGTTACTGAAGATTAAAGCAACTCTACTATTTATTTTTCACATTCATTATGGGACTCTGCTGCTCAATGCAAATATCCTCTTCCAATTCCATTTCACCTTTCAGTTTAGGGGTCTCTAGTTGGTAAAAGCTTTATTTTTCCCTGCACAATACTCACAAAGTGATGTGTTACGATTTCCGTCGAGACCGATACGTTTTTAATCAGATTAATTTCCCAAATGACAAATGGAAGCTAAACTGATGGACAAGATTTCACTTTTTTAAAGACTTCTACTGCAACAAGCAAGCTAAAATCAATATGTATTAGTTGCCTGTTAATTAATGTTACATCTGTTGGACGAAGGAAAAATTGTACATTTTGCAGTACTTAATGAGAACCACCAAAATGGGTCTTATAGGGGGAAGGTGGATATTGAATTTGATGATCAGCCATGATCATCATGAATGAAGAAGCAGGCTCGAAGGGGTGAATTTTCCAGTCATTCGTGGGACATGGGCGTTGCTGGCTGGCCAGTATTGATTGTAGCCATGATGTGGAGATGCCGGCGTTTGACTGGGGTAAACATAGTAAGAAGTCTCCCAACACCAGGTTAAAGTCCAACTACCAAATAAACCTGTTGGACTTTAACCTGGTGTTGTGAGACCTCTTACAGTATTGCCCATTCCCTAGTTGCTCGAGGGCAGTTGAGAGTCAACCACATTGTTGTCATTGGAGCCACATGTAGGCCTGACCAGGTAAGGATGGCAGATTTCCTTCCCTAAAGGACATTAGTGAACCAGATGGGTTTTTCCAACAATCGACAATGGTTTCATGGTCATCAGTAGATTCTTAATTCCAGATATTTTTTATTGAATTCAAATTCCACCATCTGCTGTAGCGGGATTTGAACCCGGGCCTAGTGATTATACCACTAGGCCATCGCCTCCCCCCGAATGGCCTACTCCTGCTTCTAGTTTCTATGTTTTGCTTCTGACACCATGCTTCTTACAGATATGTAGCATTAAAGGAACAGTCAAAAAAGCATCACTGCCGGCTATCCAGCGATCTCTCTCCGCCATATCAGGTTTTGAAAGTTAGGCTGGGACTCCGCACCCCCTGCCCCCCACTCCCCTCCCCAATCCCGTGGCGTGTTTTCCAGTGATGCCACTGGGCACCAGAGGGAGGCCTTTGGCATTTTGTATGGTTCCCCCGGCACACCACTGGGGAACCCACTGTGGGGTGACGCCTTTGGTGGGACGTGAAGATCCCGCTAGCAGGAAGGGCCGGAAAAGCCCCCCTTTAATGTTCTACAAAGATGGAGGAACAGAGGTGCAGACTGTTTCTTAACTGGCGAGAGACTGGGAAGTGTTTGATATCTTGTTCATACGTCACCGAAAGGTGACACACAGATGCAGCAAGCAATTAGCAAGACAAATGGTACATTGTCTTTTATGGCGAGTGGGTTTGAGTGCAGGAGGAACAATGTCTTGCTTCAGTTGTGTAGAAACTTGGTTGGACCACACATGGAGTATTGTGTACCATTTTGTTCCCCTTCCCCAGTGGAGGCTGTACCTGCCATAGATGGAGCGCATCAACAGATTAACTTCTGTGATGGTTGGGCTGTTTTTTTTTTGAAGAAAGATTGTCGACACTGGCGCCTGTGTTCTCCTGAATTATCTCATTGAAATGTACAAAATTCTCAGGGAACTAGATGGAGTAGATGCAGAAAGGATGCGTTCCTTGCCCTGGAGGGGGGGGCGGGGGGGGGGGAGGTTCTAGAACCAAGGGATACAGGCTCAGAATAAGGAGCAGAGCATTTAGGACTGAGAAGAGGAGAAATTTCTTAACTCTAAGGATTGTGAATCTTTAGCATTCTCTGTCCCAGACAGCTGTGGAGACTCAGTCATTGAGTATGTTCAACACAACTAACCTGCACATCTTTGGACACTAAGGGGCAATTTATCATGGACAATCCATCTAACCTACACATCTTTGGATATACGCGACCTTTTTGTGTTTGACCTTGCTCTCCATCTTTGCCATCCTGGGAGCTCTGGCCTTTATTTCCTGTCTCCCGTGTGCCCGACCCCAATCCCTTTATCTCAGCCCCCTGGTCTTGGGTTGACTTTTTTTGGGGTCAGTGGTAAATTTTTTTGATTTGATTTATTATTGTCACATGTATTAGTATACAGTGAAAAGTATTGTTTCTTGCACATTATACAGACAAAGCATACTGTTCATGGAGAAGGAAAAGAGAGAGTGCAGAATGTAGCGTTACGGTCATAGCTAGGGTGTAGAGACAGATCAACTTAACGTGACATAGGTCCATTCAAAAGTCTGATGGCAGCAGGGAAAAAGCTGTTCTTGAGTTGTTTGGTACGTGACCTCCAGACTTTTGTATCTTTTTTCCGACGTAAGAAGGTGGAAGAGAAAATGTCCGGGGTGCGTGGGGTCCTTGATTTTGCTGGCTGCTTAGCCGAGGCAGCGGGAAGTGTCAATGGATGGGAGGCTGGTTTGCGTGATGGACTGGACTTCGTTCATGACCCTTTGTAGTTCCTTGCGGTCTTTGACAGAGCAGGAGCCATACCAAGCTGTGATACAACCAGAAAGAATGCTTTCTATGGTGCATCTGCAAAAGTTGGTGAGAGTCGTAGTGGACATGCTGAATTTCCTTAGTCTTCTGAGAAAGTAGAGGCGTTGGTGGGCTTTCTTAACTATAGCATCAGCATGGGGGTGACCAGGACAGGTTTTTGGTGATCTGTACCATCAGTTCACCACTCACCACTCAGTGTCCCCCCTCTTCCACGCCCCCCCCCCCGAAATTTTGCAGGATTCACTGGCCCATTATCAGTGATGGTAAGCTCTCTCTGAAACTTAGCCAGCAGTATGTGATGGGGCGCCTCCAAAAAACTTCTTTCACGGGACTTTCCCCACAGCAAAACCCGCCTGTGCTGTAGGGTCAGTCTCCGTTCAAAACTTCCATGGTTATTACCTTTAGAATTGAAGCAAGTGTTGAATGCTGGGAATGCTACAATATAAAGATGTGTCAATGGCTATATGACATGAGTGTACTTGAAGTTTTCTGATTATCTTTCCATACTTAAAGTGGCAAAGGTATTATCAAAGCAAGAAGGACTTGTGTTTATATAGTGCTTTTTAAACTTCAGGACAGCGCAAAGTGCTTCTTCGCAGTTAATGAAGCACAAATAATATTTGAACTTATCAACAGTTGCTGGCCCGCACAACAGTGAACACTCAAGGACCACTTGAAACTTATTTCAGCTTCTTGGCTTCTCTGTCTGCCTCTCTTTCACTTGCTTTTTGTTAAATCGATGGAGCACCCGGAGGAAACCCACGCAGACACGAGGAGAATGTGCAGACTCCACACAGTTACCCGAGGCCGGAATTGAACCGGGGCCCCGGGCGCTGTGAGGCGGCAGTGCTGACCACTATACAATGAGTGTGGGGCAACTTTGACACATTTATTTTGCTACCTCCTGGCGTAGCACGGTGTGGTGGCCCAGTGGTTAGCATTGCTGCCTCACAGCGCCAGGGATCCGGGTTCGATTCCCCGCATTGTGTCACTGTCTGTGCGGAGTCTGCACGTTCTCCCCGTGTCTGCGTGGGTTTCCTCCGGGTGCTCCGATTTCCTCCCACAGTCCGAAAGACGTGCTGGTTAGGTGAATTGGCCGTGCTAAATTCTCCCTCAGTGTACCTGAACGGGCGCTGGAGTGTGGCGACTAGGGGATTTTCACAGTAACTTCATTGCAATGTTAATGTAAGCCTACTTGTGACAATAAATAAACTTTACAACAGGTTGAATAATAGGCTGGAGTGTTTTGCCATATACAAAGACACTTTCAGGTATAAGTTAAGTTTTTCAAGTTTATTTATTAGTGTTACTTGTAGGCTTACATTAACACTGCAATGAAGTTACTGTGAAAATCCCCTAGTCGCCACACTCCAGCGTCTGTTCAGGTACGCTGAGGGAGAATTTAGCATGGCCAATGCACCAAATGCCGGACGATGGGAGGAAACCGGATCACCCAGAGGAAACCCACGCAGACATGGGGAGAACGTGCAGACTCCGCACAGGCAGTGACCCAAGCCGGGAATCGAACCCGGGTTGCTGGCGCTGTGAGGTGGCAGTGCTAATCACTGTGCCACCGTGCTGCCCACTGTGGGGGTGTGGGAGTCAGCTGAAAGGTTTCAAATTGGTGTGTGATTGGTTGACATATTTATTTGATTTAAATAAAGGTAGACTTTCTGGTTGTGGTTTTTAAAAAAAAAAATCAGTTTTGCATCTGGTCTAATCCCAGGTGATCGATGCAAGTTCTCAGGCTGAGCTGTGAGAGAAAACAGCAACACAACACCGAACTATGCAAGTAATTAATTGCCACCTCAACTTGCAAGTCCCGTTATGTACGCTGGAATGTGTCCTTGTCTCATATTTATGGGAGGAGTCACTTTTTCTCTCCTCTTTTCCCCCCCTTGTTTGATTTCCTGTTGGCAGAGGTGTCACAGCAGATGGTGGATGTTAGCTTGTGTACCACATAGCTGGGTCGGAAGGGTCCTTCAATTGTTCACACCTACACAATTGCGTACCAAATAATAGAATATGCACAAATGTCCTGGTCAATGCTTAACAGCCCAGCTGCGGGAAACGTCAAGATTTATATCAGAAAGATAGCAACCTTGAAACCTCCTAAATGGTTATTCCTTGACAATGCATTGTCCATTCAATTATTCTCTGGCTCACGGGTCCTGGGTTAGTTTTGAACAGCAGGCGAGTCGTCTTGGAAATCATAGAATCCCTACAGTGCAGAAGGAGGCCATATGGCCAATTGATCCTGCGCTGACAACAATCCCACCCAGGCCCTATTCCCGTAACCCCACACATTTACCCTAGCTAGTCCCCCTGACACAAAGGGGCAATTTAGCACAGCCAATCAACCTAACCCGCACATCTTTGGAGTGTGGGAGGAAATCGGAGCATCCTCCGGAAACCCACGCAGACACGGGGAGAACGTGCAAACTCCACACAGACAGTGACCCAAGCCGGGAATTTAACTCTGGGCCCCTGGCTCTGTGAGGCAGCAGTGCTAACCACTGTGCTGCCCAGAGCATCCCACCCAGGCCATCTCCCTGTAACCCCACATGGTTACCCCACTAATCGCCCTAACCTACATGTCTTCGTACGCTCGGGGGCAATTTAGCATGGCCAATCCACCTAACCTGCACACCTTTGGACTGTGGGAGGAAACCGGAGCACCCAGAGGAAACCCACGCAGACACGGGGAGAACGTGCAAACTGCACAGGCAGTGACCCGTGGCTGGAATTGAACCCGGGTCCCTGGCGCTGTGAGGCAGCACCCTGAAACATACAAACTGGATGTCATTTGAGTGCCGTTGTCTGAGAGGGTCAGTGGTTGGTTTTATTGTGCAGATTATGTCTTTGTCATAGTGCCAAGTTTGCGTACCTTAACCCCATTTGGAGTAGAACTATGTGGGTAGGTGTATGTACAAAATAGACAGACTGGCACTTGCGTATGCAAAATAATCCCTCCCCTTTGCATCAATGGACCTTGTATCCGAATCGTTTGTTATTTTTGAGTAGTGGTGAAATGGTTGGAATGACGTACCTGCCCAGTCTGTACAAAACGCTTGGAAATTTGCATAACTGGCAGCAATCTTGAATTTACCCTGTGAAAACATGCACTAGAACAATTGATAACTCTGGCACGCTTTCCAAATAGGGATTCAATAGTTACACTTGGTTTCAATGCCTGTTTTAGTCGACAAGTATAATTAGCATTGTCAAGTTCACCATTGAAAACAATGCCTTAATAGCATGGTACACTGCCCTGGAGAACTGGCATGTCCACTGTGTATGATCCCAGTCTGAGAATCATTGTGAGCGACAGCACTCTGCGCTCGCTCTCCCTGATCCCTGTTAGCTCTCACTCTGTTGTTCCCTCTGTGCTCCCTGGCACGGGTCCCTCACTATGTTACAAATTGCAGTGAAGAATTGCGTGAATGATTTCTTCTTTCCCTTGTCAAAGCACTGGCAGAAAATCCCAGAATTGCGTTTAAGACTCTTTTTTTAAAATTCATTCATGGGACATGGGCATCGTTGGCTGGACCAGCATTTATTGCCCATCCCAAGTTGAGAGTCATTGCTGTGGCTCTGGAGTGACATGTAGGCCAGACCAGGTAAGGACGGCAGATTTCCTTCCCTGAGGGACATTAGTGAACCAGATGGGTTTCTCCGACAATCAACGATGATTTCATGGTCATCAGTAGATCCTTTATTCCAGATATTTTTTATTGCATTCAAATTGCACTATCTGCTGTGGCGGGATTCGAACACGGGTCCCCAGAACCTTAGCTGAGTTTCTGGATTAATAGTCTAGCGATAATACCACTCGGCCATCGCTTCCTGTACATGTTTTATGGTGAAAAGAATCGCTCTGATTCCAATCACAAACAGTACAAGTGCCGCTACAATTAAACATCACAGAGCTTTGAGAGTCAGATAACACCCTAAATCTCATCCTGCTTATATTACACTTTTTTCCCCAGAACACTTTGCTGATAACATTCCGGTTATAAAACCATGTCAACACCCACTGGAGGTCAGCTGGTACATAATAATTAATTAATTAATTAAGGGGGAAGAGAGGAAGAGTAGCGGGAAGAAGTGGAACAGTCGATCAGGAGGACTGTTGTTGTTCTAGTATTTATGAGTTATTCAATACAGCCACCTGTAACATTACACCGTGTGGAAAATTATTCATCCAGGCCAAATTACTTTTATTCATGTGAGATTGGAGGGAGGTTTCCTTGTAATTGCACTGAGTTTTATTGTTCCGATATTTTTGTAACATTGATGTTTGTAACTGAAATACCAAGGTTCGGCGATCATCTCGCAAAGAGTTTGTATGCTTGTGCATTGGAACAAGTGCTAACCCCCTTTTTTGCCATGTGAATCCTCATCGCGTCATTTCTAGCATGGAAGGAGGCCATTCGGCCTATCCTGTCAGTGCTGTGCTCACTGCTCCAGTCAGTCCCATCCTCCACCGCCCCCCCCCACCCCCCCGCTCTATCCCTGTATTTATTTTCTTTGAGTGCCCGTCAAGCTGCCATTCAAATTTATTGATCGTCTCTGTACTTCCACCACCCTTGGTGGGCAGCGAGTTCTGGGAAAGTGATGCCGGAATGGGTATGCATTTTGGAAACGACAGCCGGCCCCATCATGGGGAAGGAGTGGGACGAGGAGTGGGGCGGCACAGTGGTTAGCACTGCTGCCTCACGGTACCAGGGACATGGGTTCAATTCCCAGCTTGGGAGCTTGTCTGTGCGGAGTCTGCGTGTTCTACCCCTGTCTGCATGGGGTTGCGCCGGTTTCCTCCCACAGTCTGAAAGATGTGCTGGTTAGGGTGCATTGGCCATGCTAAATTCTCCCTCAGTGTACCCGAACAGGTGCCGGAGTGTGGCACCTAGGGGATTTTCACAACTTAATTGTAGTGTTAATGTAAACCGACTTGTGACATTAATAAATAAATCAATATTTGTCTAGATTGCCAATAAAACCTATAGACACTGTCGGGAAAAGCAATTGCCAACACTGTGGAATAGGGAAAAGGCGTAATCTGATGCTGGAAAAAAGACAGGAAAAGCAAAATAGAAAATCTGAAAGCTGGATGATTTGATTTTTTGATTTGATTTATTATTGTCTCATGTATTGGGATACAGTGAAAAGTATTGCTTCCTGCCCCATACAGACAAAGCATCCTGTTCATAGAGAAGGAAAGGAGAGAGTGCAGAATGTAGTGTTACAGTCATAGCTAGGGTGTAGAGAAAGATCAACTTAATGCAAGGTAGGTCCATTCAAAAGTCTGATGGCAGCAGGGAAGAAGCTGTTCTTGAGTCGGTTGGTATGTGACCTCAGACTTTTGTATCTTTCTCCCGACGGAAGAAGGTGGAAGAGAGAATGTCTGGGGTGCATGGGGCCCTTAATTATGCTGGCTGCTTTGTCGAGGCAGCGGGAAGTGTACACCGAGTCAATGGATGGGAGGCTGGTTTGAGTGATGGATTGGGCTACCTTCACGACCTTTCGTAGTTCCTTGCGGTCTTGGACAGAGCAAGAGCCATACCAAGCTGTGATACAACCAGAAAAAATGCTTTCTATGGTGCATCTGTAAAAGTTGGTGAGAGTCGTAGCTGACATGCCAAATTTCCTTAGTCTTCTGAGAAAGTAGAGGTGTTGGTGGGCTTTCTTAACTATGGTGTCAGCATGGGGGGACCAGGACAGCGTGCTGGTGATTTGGACACCTAAAAACCTGAAGCTCTCGACCCTTTCTACTTCATCCCCGTTGATGTAGACAGGAGCATGTTCTCCTTTACGCTTCCTGAAGTCGATGACAATCTCCTTTGTTTTATTGACATTGAGGGAGAGATTATTGTTGCCGCACCAGTTCACCAGATTCTCTATCTCATTCCTGTACTCTGTCTCATCATTGTTTGAGATCCGACCCAATAAGGTGGTGTCACCAGCAAACTTGTAAATCAAATTGGTAGGGAATTTGGCCACACAGTCATCGGTGTATAAGGAGTACAATAGGGGGCTGAGAACACAGCCTTGAGGGGCACCGGTGTTGAGGATGATCGTGGAGGAGGTGTTGTTGCCTATCCTTACTGATTGTGGTCTGTGAGTCAGGATCCAGTCGCAAAGGGAGGTGCCGAGGCCCAGGCCACAGAGTTTGGAGAAGAGTTTTGTGGGAATAATAGTGTTGAAGGCTGAACTGGAGTCAATAAATAGGAGTCCGACATGGGTGTCTTTGTTATCTAGGTGTTCCAGGGTTGAGTGCAGGGCCAGGGAAATGGTGTCTGCTGTGGACCTGTTGTGGCGGTAGGCAAACTGTAGTGGATCCAGCTGGCCGGGAGGCTGGAATTGATTCGTGCCATGACTAACCTTTCAAAGCTCTTCGAAAGGCTAATCATGATGAGGGAGTGTCGGGGAAGCGCGAAGGGAGGGGATGATTGATGGTTAAAGGCTACGATCGGAATTCTCTGGTCTCTTACTCCCTGCCATCGCTGCCAATGAGTGCAGGAAATTTGGCGCTCAGCCAAAACTCCATTCACTGCAGCGGGACCGGAGAATCCCAGCCGTGGGCGAGGTTGGAAAATTCCAACCTATAAATAATGGAAGTGAACAAATTCTCTTTCCGTTTGGGGGAAAAAAAAGTGAAGATTAATCCATGACTTAGAGAAGGGAGGGAGAAAACCAAGGAATAAAGGGTTGTCCTTTGAGAATTATCTGAAGAAAATATTGCGTTATTTTGCAATTAATTCCTTTCAAATTTCGATTAGGTTTATTTATTATTGGCGCAAGTAGGCTGACATTAACACTGCAATGAAGTTACCGGAGTGTGGCGATTAGAGGAATTTCACAGTAACTTCGTTGCAGTGTTAATGTAAGCCTACTTGTAACTCTGATAAATAAACTTAACTTAAGCATTCCATATGCCTTTCCTCACCACCCTATCTCCCGGTGCTGCCACCTTCAGGGATCTGTGGACTTGTACACCATATCCCTTTGTTCCACAATACTCCCTGGGGACCTCCCGTTCATTGTGTACATCCGACCCTTATTAGACTTCCCAAAATGCATCACCTCACACTTATTGGGATTAAATTCCACCTGCCATTGTTCTGCCCAATTTACCAGCTGATCAACATCAGTCTGCAGCCTAAGACTATCCTCCTCACGATCGACAACACCACCAATCTTCATGTCATAATTCTTCAATCTTTTTCCAGCCTTGCTTTTGAAGTTATGAGGGGAAGATCTTTTGCGATTCGGATTTGATTCCAGCTTCCCAGTATTGGTGGGTGCTGGTGACAGAAGGAGTGGCTGATTTGATAGCTTCCCTCAGTCTGGTGGTGGACTCTGTTAATGGACATGGATTCAGAGACTGGCGGGAATGTTGACCCGCTATAGTGCTAGGCACAGCAATTCCAAGCTGTGATACAACCAGAAAGAATGGTGCATCTGTAAAAGGTGGTGAGAGTTGTAGCTGACATGCCAAATTTCCTTAGACTTCTGAGAAAGTAGAGGCGTTGGTGGGCTTTCTTAACTGTATCTCAATCCCATCTCAAATGTACACCGCAATCAAAATGCAACTGTGACTATTTTTGATGTTCTGTCTGGGGTTCGTGGGATTATCTTGAATATGTTTCCTTTCATTTATGTTGTAAGTTTTTATCTGTGTCAATCTAACCTGACATCTCTGGCACTGGGCTAGATACATCCCTTCTCACTGCTGTAATTCCCTGTGAACAGCCACTAGGAGGCACCCGTGACCATCCAGATGTGTCGCCTCCCCAATTTTCCTGATCCCTGTCTGGGCAATTCCACAGTTTCCTGCAGAGAGCGAGTACATGTCCGTCCTCACTCTGATACCTGATATGAATTGTTACAATGGTTACATATTATCACACCACAATCATTTTCTAAATTCACTTACGGGATGTGGGCAACTCTGGGTAGACCAGCATTTATTGCCCATCCCTAGTTGCCCTTGAGAAGGTGGTGTTGAGCTCCCTTCTTGAACCGCTGCGGTCCCTGAGGTGTAGGTGCACCCACAGTGATGTTAGGGAGAGAATTCCAGGGCAGCACGGTGGTTAGCACTGTTGCCTCACAGCGCCAGGGACCCGTTCAATTCTGCCCTTGAGTGACAGTCCGTGTGGACTCTGCACATTCTCCCTGTTTCTGGGTGGGAGTAGGTTTCCTCCGGGTGCTTCGATTTCCTCCTACAGTCCAAAGATGTGCGGGTTACGCTGATTGGCCATGCTAAATTGCCCCTTAGTGTCAAGGGGATTAGCAAGATAAATAGAACAAAGAAAATTACAGCACAGAAATAGGCCCTTCGGCCCTCCTCGCCTGCACCGACCATGCTGCCCGACTTAACTAAAACCCCCTACCCTTCCGGGGATCATATCACTCTATTCCCATCCTATTCATGTGCTTGTCAAAACGCCCCTTAAAAGTCACTACCGTATCCGCTTCCACTACCTCCCCTGGCAACGAGTTCCAGGCACCCACTACTCTCTAAATAATCTGCCTCGTATATCTCCTTTAAACCTTGCCCCTCACACCTTAAACCTATGCCCCCTATTAATTGACTCTTCCACCCTGGGAAAAAGCTTCTGACTATCCACTCTGTCCATGCCTCCCATAATCTTGTAGACTTCTATCGGGTCTCCCCTCAACCTCCGTCGCTCCAGTGAGAACAAGGCAAGTTTCTCCAACCTCTCCTCATAGCTAATGCCCTCCATACCAGGCAACATCCTGGTAAATCTTTTCTCTACCCTCTCCAAAGCCTCCACATCCTTCTGGTAGTGTGGTTACAGGGCTAGAGCCTGGGTGGGATTGTTGTCAGTGCAGGCTCGATGGGCTGAATGGCCTCCTTCTGCACTGTAGGGATTCTGATTCCTGACCCAGGAATGGTGATATATTTCCAAGTAAGGATGGTGAGTGGCTTGGAGGGGAACTTCCAGGTGCTGGTGTCCCCATAGATCTGCTGCCCTTGTCCTTCTTGGTTGTAGCAGTCGTGGGTTTGGAAGGTAATGACTCAGGAGCCTTGGTGAGTTCCTGCAGTGCATCTTATAGATGGTTCGCAAACCTGTGCCCATTTCTTCGGCTGGGTATACTGGGGTAGTGCTAGAGAAAGGGTAATTAACATTTATAGAGGCTGTTTTATAACTAAAATGCGAGGTTGGCACTGAGAGGCCTGATGGTTAATATTGGGTAGCACAGTGGTTAGCACTGCTGCCTCACAGCACCAGGGACCCGGGTTCGATTCCCAGCTTGGGTCACTGTCTGTGTGGAAGTTTGCACATTCTCCCCGTGTCGACGTAGGTTTCCTCCGGGTGCAACAGTTTCCTCTCATTTGAAAGACATGCGGGTTAGGTGGATTGGCCATGCTAAATTGCCCCTTAGTATCAGGGTAAATGCATGGGGTTATGAGGGTAGGGCCTGGGTGGGATTGTGGTCGGTGCAGACTCGATGGGCCGAATGGCCTCCTCCTGCAGGGTAGGATTCTATGACTCAGTAATTCCGTGTTCCTGTGCAGCAAGAAAGGGAACGGAGTTCAAATTGGAACATTCCTCTAGCCCACCCTGTCAGTTCGCTGCATTCGCCTCCTCGCTCCCTCCTGCTGGCAACATGTGCAGTTGAAGGCTCAGCGTGATCTTGTTCTGAGCCTTTGCCAACTATTCCAAGCTGTTTTCCATGAGGCTTACAGTGGGAATCTGGGGAGAATGTGCTTCCAGTCATTCCCGTGGGGGAAGGGTGGTGTTGCTGGGCTGTGATGACTGGATGAGGCAAATCCATTGCTCTCGCATGCAACTCGATTTCTTTCCAACACCACTGTTTTGGGCGTCGTTTCCTTTTAGTTAAGGCCTCGTAAAATTTGCGTGATTAAATCGCTTCGATCCTTTCTCATTATTCGGGTTTGATTCAGCATCCTTCCCAGTGTTCCGACGGAATGTTCCCATCTACTCAGCAATGCAATAATGCCCGTAAAGGGAGAAGAGAACGCAGAATTGCTATGGTTCGATTCACCGCTATTGGTGTCAATTCCCATTCCCAGGCTTGAGCCTTTTGATTTGATTTATTATTGTCACGTATATTAACATACAGTGAAAAGTATTG
Organism: Mustelus asterias; assembly: GCF_964213995.1. NCBI lineage: Eukaryota > Metazoa > Chordata > Chondrichthyes > Carcharhiniformes > Triakidae > Mustelus > Mustelus asterias. Next base: position 9,045,584 of record NC_135818.1, on the reverse strand, counting down.
TTTCTTGCGCGCTATACAGACAAAACATACCGTTCATAGAGAAGGAAACGAGAGAGTGCAGAATGTAGTGTTACAGTCATAGCTAGAGTGTAGAGAAAGATTAACTTCATGTGAGGTAGATCCATTCAAAACTCTGGGCCATTTTGCAGTTTTGAGCGTGGAATTAACCTACTTATGAGCTTTGACAAAGGGTCATCTGGACTCGATGAGCTGAATGGCCTCCTTCTGCACTGTAGGGATTCTATGTCCCTGGATGAGCATTTGCCATGTCATAACATTCAAGGTTATGGGCCAAGTGCTGGGGGGGGGGGGGGGGGGGGGGGGGGAGGAGGAGCGAGAGAGAGGGGGGGGAGGGATCTCCTACCCCTCATTTAGCATGGCCGATCCACCTAACCCGTACATCTGGTCAGACCACATTTGGAGTATTGTGAGCAGTTTTGGGCCCCGTATCTAAGGAAGGATGTGCTGGCCTTGGAAAGGGTCCAGAGGAGGTTCGCGAGAATGATCCCTGGAATGAAGAGCTTGTCGTATGAGGAACGGTTGAGGATTCTGGGTCTGTACTCGTTGGAGTTTACAAGGATGAGGGGGAATCTTATTGAAACTTACAGGATACTGCGAGGCCTGGATCGAGTGGACGTGGAGAGGATGTTTCCACTCGTAGGAAAAACTAGAACCAGAGGGCACAACCTCAGGCTAAAGGGACGATCCTTTAAAACAGAGATGAGGAGGAATTTCTTCAGCCAGAGAGTGGTGAATCTGTGGAACTCTTTGCTGCAGAAGGCTGTGGAGGCCAGGTCATTGAGTGTCTTTAAGACCGGGATAGATAGGTTCTTGATTAATAAGGGGATCAGGGGTTATGAGGATGAGAAAAAAATCAGCCATGATTGAATGGCGGAGCAGACTCGATGGGCCGAGTGGCTTAATTCTGCTCCTATGTTTTATGGTCTAACTTGCCACCCTCAGTCTGGTTGTGGAAGTCAGGTTTATTACAACGCTATACACCAGAAAGGATAGTTGGCTTTGAAAGCACTGCAGTGAGTGGAATATCTTAATCCGCTGGGGATCATGCAGCTTTCCTCTTTAGTTAGCAAGGTTCAAACACTGGTTTGAGCTCCCGACAATGTCTCTAAATAATTTAGTGTTTCTCCTTCCAAGTGTGGCACAGCCCTCTTATGTCGGATCTCCCAGCTGAACTTGTTATGTTCAGGCGTGTTATTTGCTCGGAGTGCAGTTGGGGGCTGAGATTGATGAAGAGGATAGGGCAGCGTGAGTAGTGAAAACAACAGCAACAAACCTGAGGTCTGGGAAATGGATTTTACTTGGAGGAAGTATATTTGGAAAATGTTTTGATCCAGGACTACAGGATGTGAGGTTGTGTGTTGGGAGAATATATGGTTAGCACTGCTGCCCCACAGCGCCAGGACCTGGGCTCGATTCCCGGCTTGGGTCACTGTCTGTGCGGAGTCTGCACGTTCTCCCCGTGTCTGCGTGGGTTTCCTCCGGGTGCTCCGGTTTCCTCCCACGGTCTGAAAGACGTGCTGGTTAGGGGCATTGACCTGAACAGATGCCGGAGTGTGGCGACTAGGGGATTTTCACAGTAACTTCATTGCGGTGTTAATGTAAGCCTTACTTGTGACTAGTAAATAAACTTGAACTTTTGGTGTAAGTTGGAGTACCCACCACTTGCCCTCCCTCCCCTGTGCTTTTGTTTTGAGTTTGGCCAACGCAGGCCTGTTGGACTCATCTGCAGAAACTCGGGGAATTGAGTTCGAATCCAGCCGGAACATGGGAATGGAAACACTGGGGTGATCTTAGCAGAATTTGTCCAAGTGTCAGACTCGAACGGAAAGTTGACGTGTCGCTCTCCAGTTGCACAGACCAGGTATCACTCCGAAAGGGTAGGGATCTCTTAGCACTGGCAACCACAGAGATTGGGGTGCCTTCTTTAAAGAACATTCCAATCAGAAATAAAATGGCCACATTCCAGCTTTCCCAACACATTCCTGCTTTCTCCCCATGTCCTGTGGTGCCATTAAAATCTAAAAAAAATTATCTATCCCATTCTTGAATCCAACAAGTGACTTGCCTCCACAATCCTCTGTGGTAGAGATTTCCATAGATTTACTGTCTTTTTGAGTGAAGAGATTTTTCCTTGTATCTTTTGATTTGACTTGGTTGATTCTTGTCACGTGTATTAACATAGTGAAAAGTATTGTTTCTTACACGCTATACAGACAAAACATACCGTTCATAGACAAGGAAAGGAGAGAGTGCAGAATGTAGTGTTATAGTCATAGCTAGGGTGTTGAGAAAGATCAGCTTAATGCGAGGAGTGTCCATTCAAAAGTCTGATGGCAGCAGGGAAGAAGCTGTTCTTGAGTCGGTTGGTACGTGACCTCAGAATTCTGTATCTTTTTCCTGACAGAAGAAGGTGGAAGAGAGAATGTCCGGGGTGAGTGGGGTCCTTAATTATGCTGGCTGCTTTGTCAAGGCAGCGGGAAGTGTAGACAGAGTCAAAGGACGGGAGGCTGGTTTGCGTGATGGATTGGGCTACATTCATGACCTTTTGTAGTTCCTTGCGGTCTTGGGCAGAGCAGGAGCCATACCAAGCTGTGACACAACCGGAAAGAATGCTTTCTATGGTGCATCTGTAAAAATTGGTGAGAGTCGTAGCTGACATGCCAAATTTCCTTAGTCTTCTGAGAAAGTGGAGGCGTTGGAGGGCTTTCTTAACTATAGTGTCAGCATGGGGGGGACCAGGACAGGTTATTGGTGATCTGGACACCTAGAAACTTGAAGCTCTCGACCATTTCCACTTCATCCCCGTTGATGTAGACAGGGACATGTTTTCCACTATGCTTCGTACTTGATTGTGCTGGTTGGAAAGCAGACACTTCTGCAGAATGGTCAACTGGTTTGATTCTGAGAGTTTTATTTTCCTCATCAGACGTCCCAGATTTTACATTCACGCAACCAGTGGACAGACATGTTTCATCCCTTCACACTTTCCTCTGTGTTTCCCAGTGGCAAGTGGATAGTTTTCAAATTTCCACGTCGGAAACCTTGTCTGAAAGGAAGGATTGGTCGACAGAGTGACAGAATTGTTGCAGCACAGAGGGAAGCCATCGGCTTCCCAAAGGGGACAATTTGCCGTTTGCCAGTCTCCCGTCTTCACCCTTTAGATAAACCACCACCACATGTTTCAGCTAACACGTTAATGATCATTTGCTGGTTCACCCCGTGACTTTCGAGGCTTTTGGTTTGAGTTGGCGTTACTTGCTGTCGATTTGTTAATGTTGTAGTTTTACATCCCGCGTCGAATGGTGCTCTAAAGGTAAGACTTGCACCTGTTTCCAGAGTGGGATTTTACCCTGGAATAGATCGCTAACAGGGTGCTAGTCTGTTAGGGCGCTAACCCACTGCGCCACAAGACCTCTTTGTTATCATTGCGCATGATTAAATAAAAACATTGCAAACCATGTTTTTGAAGCTAATTCTGGATGGAACGCTGCTTACATAAAGCAGCATGGAATGTCACAATCTACTGATAAATTCAAACTGTTTTCAGATAGAAATGTTTCACTAATCAAAATAAAGGGAGCTACAGAGATGTGGGAATTCTGCGCTGCCAAATATTACATTTATCATGATGCAAGTTGTGCAACATCGTATTAAAGAGAGAGATTTGCATTTGTATAGCACCATTCATGACCTCAGGACACCCCAAAGCAATTCACAGCTGATGAAGTATCTCTTGTCGTCGAGTTGTTGTCATTGATAATATTTGCTGGGTTTAAGGCCTTCAATTACGCCCACCATTTTGAATGGACGTACCTCGCATTAAGTTGATCTTTCTCTACATCCTAGCTATGACTGTAACACTACATTCTGTACTCTCTCGTTTCCTTCTCTATGCAAGGTATGCTTTGTCTGTGTCACATGCAAGAAACAATACTTTTCACTGTATGCTAATACATGTGACAAATCAAATCATTGTGATAGAATAGAATCCCTATAATGCAGAAGGAGGCTTTTTGGCCCATCCAGTCTGCACGACTGACCGACAGAACATCTTACCCAGGCCCTTTCCTTGTGCCCTATCCCCGTAACCCCACACATTTAGCATGGCTAATTCCCCCCCGAACCTACACATCTTGGGCCACTATGAGGCAATTTCAGCATGGCCAACCCACCTAACCTGCACAACTTTGGACTGCGGGAGGAAACCGGAGCACCCAGAGGAAACACACGCAGACACGGGGGAGACGTGCAAACTCCACACAGACAGTGACCCAAGGCTGGAATCGAACCCAGGCCTCTGGCGCTGTGAGGCAGCAATGTCAGATGATCATATCTTCAGATGTCACAGACTCCCTGTGACGTCTCTCACTCCCAACTGGTTTGGAGGGAGATGAGATTAATTTTGTGGGGAGTTGGCTGGAGTGTGGCACCAATGGCATGGGTTCCATCCCCCTCCTGAAGTTGCCATTCATGGAGGTTGCCTCCTTGCCTCACTGCGTGCCTGATAGTGGTATCCTTCAAGCAACATTGTGGCGTCTCCTGGGTTTTAATTTGCTTCACAACTTTATCCTCTGAGAGATTGAGTCATCATCAATTGGCCAGCAAGAATTAACTAAACATCTTTGTTTCGAAAGAATGCATCCAGATCAGACTCAACAATAGTTACAGTTCTGGGAGATTATGGTGGATTATGACTGCGGAATGAGAGACAGCGATAACTAAAATATGTACTGCACAACTCCTCTGAGGGACTGTATCCCAGAAATTGTACTTGGATTGGGAGACCAACTAATAATTGGCTGCTTTGTCTCAAACAACACCATCCCACTCTGCAATAGAGATAGAACTGTCATCAATGTGCTTGATGAAAAGGATTGAGCTTAAAGGAGGCACGGTGACACAGTGGTTAGCACCGCTGCCTCACAGTGCCAGAGACTTGATTCCGGCCTTGGGTGACTGTCTATGTGGAGTCTGCACGTTCTTCCCGTGTCTGCGTGGGTTGCCTCCGGGTGCTCCGATTTCTTCCCGCAGTCCAAGGATGTGCGAGTTAGATGGATTGGCCATGCTAAATGGCCCCTTAGTGTCCAAAGATTTGTAGATTGCTGGATTAGTCATGGTAAATACATTGGGTTACAGGTAAGGGCCTGTGTGGGATGCTGTGTTGGAGAATCGGTACAGACTAGAATAATAGAATCCTACAGTGCAGAAGGAGGCTGTTTGGCCCATTGAGTCTGCACTAACTGCAATCCCAGTAGATGGGCTGAATGACGTCCTTCTGCCCTCCAGGGCTTCGATTGTTGTGGGTCTGGAGTCACGTGTAGGCCAGACCAGGTAAGGGTGGCAGATTTCCTTCCCTAGGGGCGGCACAGTGGTTAGCGCTGCCGCCTCCCAGCGCCAGGGACCTGGGTTCGATTCCCAGTTTGGGTCACTGTGTGGAATTTGCACGTTCTCCTCGTGTCTGCGTGGGTTTACTCCGGGTGCTCCAGTTTCCTCCCACAGTCTGAAAGATGTGCTGGTTAGGTGCATTGACCCAAACAGGCGCCAGAATGTGGCGACTAGGGGAATTTCACAGTAACTTCATTGCAGTGTTAATGTAAGCCTTACTTGTGACACTAACAAATAAACTTTACTTTAAAGGACCAGATGGGTTTTTCCGACAATCGACAATGGTTTTGTGGTCGTTGGTAGATTCTTAATTCCAGATATTTTTTATTGAATTCAAATTCTACCACTGCCGTGGTGGGATTTGAACCCGAGTCCCCAGAACATTAGCTGAGTTTCTGGATTAATAGTCTGGCGATAATAGGCCATCGCCTCGTCACTGATAATACTCCTGTTATTTACAGTCATCCAATTCGAGTCTGAAGGTTTAGTTGGGTCTTTTAGATCCAAGTCTTAGGAAAATTGGTTTGAATTTCAGTGGTACATTTGATATTCTTGTTGACTGTTGACCCTTTCACCTGAAGTGGCGTGTTAGTTTAACAAATGTTTAACAGTTTTTGTCTCTGCTCCTGTCCCATCCAAGTTTCTGGAGATTTGACTTGTAACATTTGGCAGCGTTGGATGTTTGCTCCCAGTAGTGGCTAATTCTAGTCTGTCCAAGGGGCACAAACCTCTCTGAGCCCTTCCAGCAAAATCAGAATGCCTCTCTCTCTTTCTCTCTCTCAATCCAAAAATATTATTCTGACTCATATGAGTCAGTGTGTGTCTGAAAACTTGCCTCGTGTCCCAGCAGTCTCCAGACAGTCGTGGCAGAGGTTCAAGTTTTCAGTCCGAGTTGGCAATCACAGTAAGTTTAATTCAAGCAAGAGATAGTGATGAGTTCATCATGTAGCACAACTGGCACTAGCAAGCTATCGAATAGGAACAATCAAGCTTGGCCTCTGATACATCCACTTGAACAGAGAAGTGAGGGAGGTTTGCGTCTGTGTAACGCCAGTCATGACCAAAGCTTTATAGACAATGGGCTATGTTTGAACTGTGGTTCTTAGTGTAGTGTTTTTTCCCATAGAATCCCTGCAGTGTGGAGGTAGGCCATTTAGCCTATCCAGTCTGCACCTACTCTCTGAAAATATTTACCGAGCTCCCCCACAATCCCTGGTTAACGGGTGTGGTTACCATGGCCAATCCACCTTCAAATATTTGGACACTAAGGGGCAACTTGGCATGGCAAATCCACCAAACCTACCTAACCTAAGATGGGAGAGAATATGTCCGGGATGCATGGGGTCCTTGATTATGTTGGCTGCTTTTCCGAGGCAGCAGGAAGTGTAGATAGTCAATGGATGTTACCATCTGCTGTGGTGGGACTTGAACAGTAAGAAGTCTCACAACACCAGGTTCAAGTCCAACATGTTTATTTGGTAGCACAAGCTTTCAGAGTGTCGCTCCTTCTTCAGGTGAGTCACCTGAGGAAGGAGCAGCGCTCCAAAAGCTCGTGCTACCAAATAAACCTGTTGGACTTTAACCTGGTGTTGTGAGACTACTTACTGTGCCCACCCCAGTCCAACGCCGGCATTTCCACATGGTGGGACTTGAACCCAGGTCCCCAGATCTAAAAGTTTAATCGTTAGTGTCACAAGTGGACTTACATTAACACTGCAATGAAGTTGCTGTGAAAATCCCCTAGTTGCCACACTCCGCTCCTGCTCGGGTACACTGAGGGAGACTTTAGCATGGCCAACGCACATCTTTCGGACTGTGGGAGGAAACTGGAGCATCCGGAGGAAACCCACGCAGATGCGGGGAGAATGTGCAAACTCCACACAGATGGTGACCCAAGCCGGGAATCAAACCCGGGTCCCTGGTGCTGTGAGGCTGCAGTGCTAACCACTGTGCCACCGTAATCCAGCTGTGGGTCTCCAGATTTACTCGTCCACTGATAACACCAAGAAGCCACTGCTTCCTGTCTTGCTTCATCCCGAGTTCTTTTTGTTTGACATTGCTGAACACTTTCTTGTCCTTGGCTGGGAATTGGATTTAACAAGCAGGCCATTTCCCAGCAGACATCTGTACCCCTGCTCAAGCTAATGAATAACATCAACAAATGAGGGCAAACCAAATCAGAGCAGTAATAATTATCTCTGCTGGAACAATTTCTGTCAATAAATAATTTTGAAAGCCAGAATTCTGGTTCAGGTTGGAAAGCTCACACAATGTAGGGCAGCTGCAAAGGAACAAGGAATGTCATATTACGCTTTGTCTGTCAAACAGTATTAAATTATGAAGGATGTGCCTGCTTTATGTAGTCAAGGGGAAAACTGTAATGCATTGGTTCATTGATGATGCAAATGAGTATGAAGCAGCTAAATTGATACAAGGAAATGACAGAGGCTTTCAGTAACTGTTTTGCATCTGTCTTCACAGTAGCAGACAAAAGAACCTCCTGAAAATAGGAGAAAATCGAGGGGAAAATGGAGAGAGAGCAACTTCCTTGTCACAGGGTGGCACGGTGGCACAGTGGTTAGCACTGCTGCCTCACAGTGCCAGGGACCCAGGTTCGATTCCCGGCTTGGGTCACTGTCTGTGTGGAGTCTGCACCTTCTCCCCGTGTCTGCGTGGGTTTCCTCCGGGTGCTCCGGTTTCCTCCCACAGTCCAAAGATGTGCGGGTTAGGTTGATTGGCCATGTTAAATTTCTCCTTAGTGTCAGGGGATTGGGCCAGGTTGGGATTGTGGTTGATGCATTCTCGATGGGCCAAATGGCCTCCTTCTGCACTGTAGGGATTCTATGATTCTAGTGGAGAAAGTACGAGGAAAGCTAATAGAACTAAAGACTGACTAGTTTCCTGGACTGGGTGGTCTGCATCTGAGGGTCTTCAAAGACCTGGCTGCTGGGAAAATGGGTGCATTGAATTGTAACTTTCCAAAAATCCTGAGATATTGGAAGTCACAGTGGTTAGCACTGCTGCCTAACAGCACCAGGACCCAGGTTCGATTCCTGGCTTGGGTCACTGTCTGTGTGGAGTCTGTGCGTTCTCCCCGTGTCTGCGTGGGTTTCCTCTGGATGCTCCAGTTTCCCCTTTCGGTCTGAAAGACATGCCGGTTAGGTATATTGACCATGCTAGATTCTCCCTCAGTGTACCTGACCAGGTGTCGGAGTGTGGCGACTAGGGGATTTTCACAGTAACTTCATTGCAGTGTTAATGTAAGCCTACTTGTGACACTAAATAAATAAACCTTATACTTTTCCCAGTGGATTGGAAAACTGCAAATGTAACGTCTCTATTCAAGAAAGGAAGGGATAGGCCAGTTAGTGTCAGTGGGAAAATTCTGGAATCCATTATTCAGGAAGCTGTTAAACTTCACATTACGATTTTTTGAATCAAGCAGTTACAACATGGTCTTGTGAAAGTGAAATAGCGATTGGGAAATTAAGTCCTTTGAGGATATAACGAGCAGGGTGGATAAAGGGGACGCAGTAAATGTAGTGTATTTAGATTTCCAAGAGACATTCGATAAGGTTATCGCATAGCATAACTTGTGGTACTGGGGATAGTGCGTTAGCATATCTAGAGAATTGGCTAACTAACAAAGAGTCATTATAAATGGATCATTTTAGGTTGTCAAACTAATGAGTGGGATGAAGGGACTGGGTGTACTGTAGCCAAGCTTGCTGACGATGCAAAAAGTTGGAAAGCGAATTCTGAGGCAAAGTCTGTAAAGATTAAGTGAGTGAAAAATGAAGAACGACAGACGTGCAGTTTTCATGGTGTTGAATCCTGTTGGCTTGGTAGGAACACTGGAAAAGTAAAATATTCCTTTAATGGCAAATGAGTATGGAATGCAGAGGGATCTGAGAGTTCTTGTGCATGAGGCACAGAAAGTTAACATGCTGATGAAGCAAGTAATTAGGAAGGTAAATGGAATGTTGGCCTTTATAACAAGGAGAATGAAGGAGAAATGTATGGAAGTTGGGGTTGGAGTTTAAGAGCCGTGGGGTTCTTCTGCAACTGTACAGGACCTTGGTGAGACCACATTTGGAATATTGTGTGCAGTTCTGGTCACCTCACTATAAGAAGGATGTGGAAGCAGTGGAAAGAGTGCAGAGGAGATTTACCAGGATGCTGCCTGGTTTGGAGGGTAGGTCTTATGAGGAAAGGTTGAGGGAGCTAGGGCTTTTCTCTTTAGAGCGGAGGAGGTTGAGAGGTGACTTAATAGAGGTTTATAAGATGATGAGGGGATAGATAGAGTGGACGTTCAGAGACTATTTCCTCGGGTGGATGTAGCTGTTACTAGGGGGCATAACTATAAGGTTCATGGTGGGAGATATAGGAGGGCTGTCCGAGGTAGGTTCTTTACTCAGAGAGTGGTTGGGGTGTGGAATGGACTGCCTGCTGTGATAGTGGAGTCGGACACTTTAGGAACTTTCAAGCGGTTATTGGATAGGCACATGGAGCACACTAGAATGATGGGGAGTGGGATAGCTTGATCTTGGTTTCGGAAAAGGTTCGGCACAACATCATGGGCCGAAGGGCCTGTACTGTGCTGTACTGTTCTATGTTCTTGCTGCAAATTTTTAGGTTTTTGCAAGACTGTACCAAGAGTACTGTGTACACTATAGTCTCCTTATTTAAGGAGGGGGACATGGTTGCATTGGAGGCAGTTTGGACAAGATCCAATAGGTTGGTTCCTGGCACGAAAGGGTTACCTTGAGAGGGAAGGTTGAGGAGGTTGGGCCCTTTGGAGTTTGCAAGAGTAATAGGCAATCTTATTAAAATGTATACAGTTGTTTAAAGTTTATTAGTCACAAGTAGGTTTACATTAACACTGCAATGAAGTTACTGTGAAAATCCTCTAGTTGCCACACTCCGGTGCCTGTTCGGGTACACTGAGGGAGAATTTAGCAAGGCCGATGCACCTAACCAGCACGTCTCTCAGACTGTGGGAGGAAACCAGAGCACCCGGAGGAAACCCCCACAGATACGGGGAAATAGTTACTCAGGAGTTAGGCTGGAATTTTTCTCAGGAGAAGAATTCCTGGGTAACTATCCAGGTAAGTAAGTCGGAGCTGTCTGCAATCTCCGACACTGATTCTGAGTTGGAGGTCCCAGAGAGCAGGCGAATTGCCCATTCGAAGTTGGATGTGCTGCGGGGTCCCAAAACACAACGCATTGTTGTACCTGTTAATTCTCAGATACTTTCAACCAGTTTACTTACTCCAAGGTTTTACCCCGGTGCCCTTATTTGCAAGGTGGACAAAGGACAAACACAAGTAAAGATTCAACAAGTTTATTAAATAACACTATTAACCCTTAAATTACCCACATAAAACAAGAGGATACCCCAGCAGATTCAAGTATACTACCCGTAAAGATGGCTTGGTTAAACTGCAGGCCCGATTCTCTGAGTCCCTCTGGTCTGTTGTCACGAAGGTGAGTCTCGATGGCCGCTTCTTCCTTCCTTCCTTGTCTGGTCAGTCTTCCGAATGGTCACGGCTGTCTCCCCTGTCGAGTCTTCGCTCCTGTGCCTCTGAGTGTGTCCCTTTATCCCCAGCCTGCTTGCCTTTCCAGAAACTTCTCTGGCTTCTGGCCAATGAGGTCCCAGGAGGGGGTTCCAATACCCAGTGGGTTTCTTGATGTCTGCCTGACAGGACACCAGGGTCCGCCCCCCAGGTGTCCATCTCCATGTTGTTAAACTTGTTATCAGGTAAGGTTTCTACAGGATCTCTTGGTGACAGAAAGTCTGGCCCGATCTGGGCTTCTAACAATAGACCGATGCATTTCAATGAGGTGCCATGATCTCCTGCTAAGTCTCAAGTAGAGTGTAACGACCTTTGATGGGTGGTTGATGGATCAGGCCCAGACACATTTGTGTATTGTACAATTGGCCTGCCTGCGGTTTGACTGTGTTTGATTTCAATATGCCCAATTCTTTAATTTAGGATATCCAATTTTATCAGCCTTAAAACTAGGCCCTGTTTATATCACCACAGCATCTTGGGGGATACATCCGGTCTCTGACAATCCGGAGACCAGAAAATCTAGGTCATCTTTCTGGTGGTTTCTTTGATCACCTCTGAAACTTTTACTGTTCATCATTATAGTCATAGAATCCCTAAGGTGCAGAAGAGGTCATTGAGCCCATCGAGTCTGCACCGACTCTCTGACAGAGTATCTACTCAGGTCCTATCCTTGTAACCCCACATATTTACCCCACTAATCACCCCAACCTGCACATTTTGGGACACTAAGGGGCAATTTAGCATGGCCAATCCACCTAACCTACATGTTTCTGGACTGTGGGAGGAAACTGGAGCACCCGGAGGAAACCCACGCAGACGTGGGGAAAATGTGCCAACTCCTCACAGACAGAGTGATGGAAGGTGTCATCATCCGTACTATCAAGTGACACTTCGCAATAACCTGCTCAGTTTGGGTTCTGCAAAGGCCATTCAGCTCCTGAACTGATTACCACCTTTGCCCAAACATGGACAAAGGAGCTGAATTCCAAAGGTAAAGTGAGAGTGCCTGCCCTTGGCATCAAGTCAGTGTTTGACCCCCATCAAGATGCCCTTGAAAAACTGGAGTCAGTGGGAATCAAGGTGCAAAAACTCACCACTGATTGCAGTCAAAATCCAGGGCAAAGGTTGTGGTTGTTGGAGTCAAGCATCTGTCTGTACCTGAGCCACACACCACCCTGACTTGGAAATATATTGCCCGCTGTTCCTTCACTGTCGCTGAGTCAAAAATCCTGGAACTCCCTCCCTTGGAGAGAGGCGATGGCCTAGTGGTATTATTGCTAGACTCTTAATCCAGAAAACCAGCTGGGGACCTGGGTTCGAATCCCCCACGGCAGATGGTGGGGTTTGAATTCAGTTTTAAGAAACAAATCTGGAATTAAGAATCTACTGATAACAATGAAACCATTGTTGATTGTCAGAAAAACCCATCTGGTTCACTAATGTCCTTTAGGGAAGGAAATCTGCCGTCCTTACCTGGTCCGGTCTACATGCGACTCCAGAGCCACAGCAATGTGGTTGACTCTCAACTGCCCTCGGGCAACTAGGGATGGGCAATAAATGCTGGCCCAACCATCGATGCCCATGTCCCATAAAGGGTAAAAAAACCTCTTGGCACTGTGGGTGTACCTACACCACAGCCATTCAAGGAGGCATCTCACCACCACTTTCTCAAGGGCAATTAGGGATGGGCAATAAATGTTGGCCAGCCAGTGATGCCCACATCCTGTGAATGAATGAAGTAAAAAAAAAAATCCTGTCGAAGTTTCTGCTTTGTGTGTTTAGTGTTAGTACTAACATTCATTGGCTGGCCTCCAGTGTACACTACAGCATGTCAAGCTACCTATTCAGTTTATTTATCCAGCAGAACTAACTACATTGCTTATGCGCTGTTCAGTTGGCACACATCTCATTACTGTGTACGTTTTGACTTCAGTCTCTCATTATGAAGCCAAGCTGCGTTGTGGAAATGGAACACCGTTTCTCGACACTCTTGGTTGCCTATCGCTTCAGCTGCCTTATCTACAGGAGACAGAGCCAGGAATAGGGTGGAACAAACTAACGTGTAAAATTGAAGTTTGCTCGTTGACCAGACTGCACAACTTAAGGGGGGGGGGGGGGGGGAAGGAAGTGTCACAGACTGTATATTTGCAAATCAAACAAGCTACCCTCCAGTGTAGTCAAACGCCCACATTGGATTACCAACCGCGATTAAATGCATTCCCGGAGGTTTCATCACATGACTTGCTCCCCACACTACAGCCATTAGTCGGCCAACACATCCATCCTTGTGACGCACTGCCTTCCTACACCAATTGGAAAGCAGGAGGACTCATTACCCAATTGGATGATCCTTGACATTCAGTCAAACACTCCCTTACTCCCTCCATTTTCAATATTTTCATGTCTGGTCAAGATAAATCTTCAAAGAACACTTTAAAGGAAATCAATCTTTTTTAATAAACTGATGGATTTTCTTCTCCAGGGTTACAGTGTCCTGGAGACTGATCTTCAGGGGTGGCACAGTGGTTAGCACTGCTGCCTCTCAGCACCAGGGGCCCGGTTCGATTCCGGCCTTGGGTCACTGTCTGTGTGGAGTCTGCACATTCTCCCTGTGTCTGCGTGGGTTTCCTCCGGTTTCCTCCTCCAGTCCGAAGATGTGCGGGTTAGGTTCATTGGCCATGCTAAATTGCCCCTTAGTGTCCTGGATGCGCAGGTTAGCAGGGTAAATATGTGGGGTGACGGGGATAGGGCCTGGGTGGGATCGTAGTCGGTGCAGACCAGATGGGCCGAATGGTCTCCTTCTGCACTGTAGGGATTCTATGACCCGAGTTTGATTCCTGCCTCGGGTCACTGTCTGTGTGGAGTCTGCACATTCTCCCCGTGTCTGCGTGGGTTTCCTCCGGGTGCTCCGGTTTCCTCCCACACTCCAAAGATGTGCGAGTTAGGTTGATTGGCCATGTTAAATTGACCCTAGTGTCAAGGGGGATTAGCAGTGTAAATGTGTGGGGTTATGGGAATAGGGCCTGGATGGGATTGTGTTTGGTGCCGTTTCGATGGGCCGAATGGCTTCCTTCTGCACTGTAGGGATTCTATGAATTCCTGGAGACTCCATTCCGACCCATACTCATAAACCTCTGCTGGACAAGAATCATTGTCAACACAAGTTTTTTTTAATTATTCATTCGTGGGACATGGGTGTCGCTGGCTGGCCACCATTTATTGCCCATCCCTAGTTGCCCCTTGAGAAGGTGGTGGTGAGCTGCTGCCTTGAATCGCTGCAGTCCATGTTCTGTGGGTTGACCCACAATGCCATTGGAGAGGGAATTCCGGGATTTCGACCCAGCGACTGCGAAGAAACGGCCGATATATTTCCAAATCGGGACGGTGAGTGGCTTGGAGGGGAACTTGCAGGTGGTGGTGTTCCCATGTATCCGCTGCCCTTGTCCTTCTTGGTGGAAGTGGTGGTGGGTTTGGAAGGTGCTGTCTAAGGATGTTTGGTGAATTTCTGCAGTGTGGTATTCCAGGGTAGGCTGAGTGATGACATTTTCTGGTGGCATGATGTTTTCCCGCTATAACTGCAGAAAATGAGAAAGTAAACGGGGAATCTTTTTTTGGACTGTGTTAAGTGTAGATTAGTCATGCCATGCACTGTGCCTGTCTGCTTCTGAGTGTGACTGGGGTGTCTGGTTTGATTTACAGTCGTGATTTGCAGTCAATAAATTATCAGTTGCTCGCAGTGTCGAACACATTTTTCTTTGTGCTCACTGCGCACACCAACTTTAATGAACTGTGTCACTCACAGGCCACAGCTCCCTGAACAGACCCTCGCTGTCATTGCATTGAGCTCACTGCAGCTTGAAGGCAAGTGGCAGGAGGGAAAATTAATATTTAGTTCCACTCCACTGTGGGATCTTGAAAGAGAAACCTAGGCTGTGCCTATTATTAGTCTGGAGGAGTCCTTGCAGGATGCTGTACGGTCCAGTAAAGTCTCACCACTTCCACCATTCAGTACACAGTTACGTCTCCACAAAGCCCCTCAAACAGTAAAATTACAGACAACAAATTTACTTTATACAGTCTGAGGAGACAGGACAGACCATTTAGGACGGAGATAAAGAGACATTTCTTCATCCAAAGAGTGGTGAGCCTGTGGAATTCATTACCACAGGAAGTAGTTGATGCCAAAACATTGAATGTATTCAAGAGGCGGCTGGATATAGCACTTGGGGCGAATGGGATCAAAGGTTATGGGGAGAAAGCAGGATTAGGCTATTGAGTTGGACGATCAGCCATGATGGTAATGAATGGCAGGGCAGTCTTGAAGGGCCGAATGGCCTCCTCCTGCTCCTATCTTCTATGTTTACAATGGGAGTCAGTTAGATATTGACTAACGGTGGTACGGTGGTTAGCACTTCTGCCTCACAGCGGCAGGGACCCGGGTTTGATTCCCTGTCTGTGGGTCACTGTCTGTGCAGAGTCTGCACGTTCTCCCCGTGTCTGCATGGGTTTCCTCCGGGTGCTCCGGTTTCCTCCCACAGTCCGAAAGACGTGCTGGTTAGGTGCATTGGCCATGCTAAATTCTCCCTCAGTGTACCCGAACAGGCGCCAGAGTGTGGCGACTAGGGGATTTTCATAGTAACTTCATTGCAGTGTTAATGTAAGCCTGTGACACCAATAATGAACTTAGGTTCCAGCCAGCCTAAAATTCGACCTGTAGAAAAGATCAAAGGCAATCTATCGAGGGAGGCGATGGCCTTGTGGTATTGTCGCTAGACTATTAATCCCGAAACTCAGCTAATATTCTGGGTTCCCAGGTTCGAATCCCGCCACAGCAGATGGTGGAATTTGAATTCAATATAAAAAAATCTGGAATTAAGAATCTACTGATGACCATGAAATCATTGTCGGAAAAACCCATCTGGTTCACGAATGTCCTTTAGGGAAGGAAATCTGCCGCCCTTGCCCAGTCTGGCCTACATGTGGCTCCAGAACCACAGCAATGTGGTTGACTCTGAACTGCCCTCGGGCAACTAGGCATGGGCAATAAATGCTGGCCCAGCCAGCGACGCCTATGAATAAAAAAAAAGAATCAAACTATGGGCGGAACTTTCTCAAAAGCAGGCAGCGTGGCACAGGTGCGGGAAGAGCGATAAGGAAGCTGCCAGCTCCAAGGTGGCTTAACCTGCTGTATTGTTTGGCATGAGGAGTGAAGGGGTGTGTCCCATGACGTGTCTCTGGCATCTGATTGAACCTGGCCTGCCAGCTACTTTGGTTGTAAAAGATCTTTTTAAAGGGCCCCTCCGCCACAAGAAATTGAAAATGGAAACCTCTCGAGCCCCACCCCCCCCCAAATCATCCAACACCCACCCATGGAATCCCCCTTCCCAACCCCCAATGGAACACTGCCCCACGAAAACTCCCAACAAAGAACCCCCCCTCCCCCAGCCACTCAACACTCCTTCCCCAAGGGACAACCCTCCGGCACTGCCTGGGCACTGCATCCACCCACCCCCCTCCTCCGAGTCCAGCACTCACCTCATTTCCTCTGGCAGATTCCTCTTGCCAGGTACACGCTGAGGGAGGCCTGAATGGACAGTCTAATGGGTGAGGGGCGGGGGTGGGGGGGAGAAACTGGGGGAGGAAAGGGGGATGATGAGGTGTGATGGTCTGATAATTGTATTCAAATGGGCTTCCTGACTTTCAAAGTTGGCATTGCCTTTGTGCCATTGACCTAGGGGTGGGATCAGGGACCATCAGAAGGGGAAACGGGAATCTACATCTTGGGACTCCCGCGTGAAACCGCCCCCCCTCCCCGGGAAAAAGGAATGTAAGTTTAAAGACAAAATTGCAGGGAAAATTGCTTAGTAAAACCAGATAAGTGTAACATTTGCCACGCTTACAGTACTTCATATGAGAGAGATTGGGTGGACTGTGATCAGGGATATCAATAGCAGCAACAAGAAGCATCCGCGTACAAACAACAGCTGATGACGCACGTGATTGGTGCACTTTTTACTGGAAGAAATGTGCCATGGACACCTCCCCTTTTTTCACTTGGTAAAGGAGAGACCTTACATTCACATAGCACCTAGGACGTCCCAAAGCATTTTATGTCATTCCTTTGAAATGGTTTCTCTGTTGCTTTGCCGATGGCAATGTCTTGGCCAATCGCAGCCGACTTGCCAACCAATCGGTGCCTTTTTCTCCTGCAATACCAATTGTTGAGATTGTTTGAAATTTGGTATTCTTGCATTTGTCCTGATGAGGTGAAAAGTTTCGGGGAAGCGATGGCCTTGTGGTATTATCGCCAGACTATTAATCCAGAAACTCAGCCTAATGTTCTGGGGATTCGGGTTCGAATCCCGTCACGGCAGATGGTGGAATTTGAATTCAATAAAAAGTATCTGGAATTAAGAATCTACTGATGACCCATTGTTGTAAAATCTCATCTGGTTCACTAATGTCCTTTAGGGAAGGAAATCTGCCGTCCTTGCCTTGTCTGGCCTACACGTGGCTCCAGAGCCATGGGATTGACTCTCAACTGCCCTCAGGCAACTAAGGATGGGCAATAAATGCCAGCGACTCCCATGTCCCACAAATGAATTTTTAAAAGTCTCTCTTTTCATCAATTCTTTTGAGATGTAATTACTCTGTTGTAGAAAACACAGCGGCTAATTTGTACACAACAAATTGCTGCAAACAGCAGTGGGTAATGACCAGATAATCTGTTGATTTTAAGGATGAGAGAGAGGTCCATTCTGACCATCACCAATGTTTAAACTGTGTTGATGGCCAGATGGGTGGGTTCAGAACTCAGCTTGCTCTTCGCGAGAACCAATTTTCACGTTGAAACCAGTGTGTATCCTTGATTGCCATTCAGATGTACTTCACCTACAACAGAGAGAAACCACTTCCTGAGGATTTGCTGCATGCAGCCAGAGACATTACTGTTGTCTCATTCATCTGCACAGCCTTGCCGCACAGTTGGAATAATCTCGCAGTGCAAGTGCTGTGAAAAATTCTATCGTTGAGTTCCACTCGCTGTTCTCACAGGTGTGCGATACGGTGTTTGGACCTGGCTAACTCTAAAACCTGTCTGTAATTCTGACAATCGTCTAAATTTGGAGACCAGACACTGTGCCACGTAGGATCAACCTGGAAAGTTGCCTCCATGGTTGTAACTTATCCCAAGTTGCCTCCACTGGTTGTAACTTATCCTTAAATCGGTACGGTAGCACAGTGGTTAGCACTGCTGCCTCACAGCGCCAGGGACCCAGGTTCAATTCCTGGCTTGGGTCACTGCCTGTGTGGAGTCTGCACGTTCTCCACGTGTCTGTGTGGGTTTCCTCCGGGCGCTCCAGTTTCCTCCCACAGGCTCAAAGACATGCTGGTTAGGGTGCATTGACCTGAACAGGCGCCGGACTGTGGCGACTGTGGGAATTTCACAGTAACTTCATTGCAGTGTTAATGTAAGCCTCACTTGTGACTAATAAATAAACTTTTTTAACCTAAATTTGTTGGGTATAAGAAACACTGGCCTGGACACCTCTTCGAAATACGACCTACTCTGAGCTATTTTTACAGAGAAACACTCACTGATAGATACTAAATGATCATGTGAATAGATCTTAAAGTGGCAGAACTGACTGAGTAATTCGGGAATCAAATGGGGCATTTCCCTCCATGAGTAGAAGAATCATAGAATCCCTACGGTGCAGAAAGAGGCCATTCGGCCCATCAAGCCTGCACCGACCACAATCCCACCCAGGCCCTATCTCCATAACCCCACCTATTTACCCTGCTAATCCCCCGACTCTAAGGGGCAATTTAGAATGGCCAATCCACCTAATCCACACATCTTTGGACACTAAGGGACAATTTAGCATGGCCAACCACCTAGCACGCATATCTTTGGACTGTGGGAGGAAACTGGAGCACCCGGAGGAAACCCACGCAGACACGGGGAGAACGTGCAAACTCCACACAGACAGTCACCCGAGTCCGGAATTGAACCCGGGTCCCTGGCACTGAGGCAGCCGTGCCAACCACTGTGCCACCATGGAGCTCATGGTGGAGTTTGAACTTGCAATCTCTGGGCTTCTAGGCCAGTGCGATGACCCACTTGTTCTGAAGGATCTTTTATCAAACCAGTTGCTACCCTGGCCATTGCTATATTCCATGGTGATTTTTGATTTAGTCTCAATAAATAATTAAAAGCAACATATTTCACACTGGAATCGTAAATCACCGAGCAAGTAATCCTGCTGATTAAGTGTTACAGTTCACACTCAGTGCCAGTTTAATTCAGTGCTGGATGGTAACTGCAAATTCCAGCTGCGCCTTCCCAGCATGTGGTGTTGAGACTATCTACAGACACAAAGCTTCAATATGCAAATTCAACACTCTAATCGCCTGCAAACGAAGTAGGCACTGCCAAGCTACATTCCTCGTGACCCTGCCCGTAGCTGGCATTGCGATACCAGGGAATGCCGGGTGGAGAGGCAGATCGTAACGGCTCGGAGTGCTCAGGTGGGCAATGCGCCAACCGAGTGCCCGTCCTTTACATCTGCCTTGCTTGACCCTGTGTCTCTCGGGTTGCCAACTCTCCAGGATCGGCCTGGGGCCTCCAGAAATTGAAGATCAGCCCCCAGGACACTGCCGTGTGCAAACCTGGAGTCAAAAAAATAGTAAGAAGTTTAACAACACCAGGTTAAAGTCCAACAGGTTTATTTGGTAGCAAATGCCCCACCCTTTTGCTTTGGCTTTTGCTACCAAATAAACCTGTTGGACTTTAACCTGGTGTTGTTAAACTTCTTACTGTGTTTACCCCAGTCCAACGCCGGCATCTCCACGTCAAAAAAATAATCAGGATGTTAAAAAGGGTTGTTTTTTATTGTCATTTTTTTCTTTCAATGTTCTTCTATTTGAGAAAAAGAAATGTTTAAAGTCGGGATAAGATTGGTTTGGTTGACGGTCCAGCATCGTCCAATTGGGTGGTGAGCCCTTTTAGAATGGAATCCCTACAGAAGAAGGCCATTTGGCCCATCGAGCCTGCTCCAAAAACAATCCCACTCAGGCCCCACGTATTTACCCTGCTAGTCCCCTGACATTAAGGGGCAATTTAGCACCTAACCCTTTGGAGTGTGGGAGGAAACCCACGCAGACACGTGGAGAACGTGCAAACTCCACACAGGCAGTGACCCAAGGCTGGGAGCAAACTCCACACAGGCACCTCAAACCAAAATTGAACCTGTGTCCCTGGCGCTGTGAGGCAGCAGTGCGAACCATTGTGCCAGCATGCAGCCCAATGGGTGTAGGAAGGCAGTGCGTCACAAGGTTGGATGTGTTGGCCGACTAATGGCTGGAGATTGGTGGCAAGTCATGTGATGAAACCTTCAGGAATGCACCTAATCGTAGTAACAACCCTATCTGCCTCCCTTGGCTTCACACAGCTGCAATCCAGGATGTCACTGCAAATGTCCAACATGGAAGTGTCCAACCCGCCATGGCTTCCGGAGTAGAACTTGCCAAGTGCATCCTCCACCAGCTGGATGGACAAGGACAGCAGGCTAACGGGAATGCCAACACCCCAATGGGTGAGAGGGCATGGGATCCAAGGGGCTGTTGCCTTGTGGATCCAGAACTGGCTTGCCTGCAGAAGGCAGAGAGTGGCTGTGGAGGGGTCTTTCTCTGCATGGAGGTCAGTGACCAGTGGAGTGCCCCAGGGATCTGTTCTGGGACCCTTGCTGTTTGTCATTTTCATAAATGACCTGGATGAGGAAGTGGAGGGATGGGTTGGTAAGTTTGCTGACGACACCAAGGTAGGTGGTGTTGTGGATAGTTTGGAGGGATGTCAGAAGTTGCAGCGAGACATAGATAGAATGCAAGACTGGGCGGAGAAGTGGCAGATGGACTTCAACCCGGATAAGTGTGTGGTGATCCATTTTGGCAGATCCAATGGGATGAAGCAGCAGTATAATATGAAGGGTACCATTCTTAGCAGTGTAGAGGATCAGAAGGACCTTGGGGTCCGGGTCCATAGGACTCTTAAATCGGCCTCGCAGGTGGAGGATGCGGTCAAGAAGGCGTACGGCGTACTGGCCTTCATTAATCGAGGGATTGAGTTTAGGAGTCGGGAGATAATGCTGCAGCTTTATAGGACCCTGGTTAGACCCCACTTGGAGTACTGCGCGCAGTTCTGGTCACCTCATTACAGGAAAGATGTTGAAGCCATTGAAAGGGTGCAGAGGAGATTTACAAGGATGTTGCCTGGATTGGGGGGCATGCCTTATGAGGATAGGTTGAGGGAGCTTGGTCTCTTCTCCCTGGAGAGACGAAGGATGAGAGGTGACCTGATAGAGGTTTACAAGATGTTGAGAGGTCTGGATAGGGTAGACTCTCAGAGGCTATTTCCAAGGGCTGAAATGGTTGCTACGAGAGGACACAGGTTTAAGGTGCTGGGGGGTAGGTACAGAGGAGATGTCAGGGGTAAGTTTTTCACTCAGAGGGTGGTGGGTGAGTGGAATTGGCTGACGTCGGTGGTGGTGGAGGCAAACTCGTTGGGGTCTTTTAAGAGACTTCTGGATGAGTACATGGGATTTAATGGGATTGAGGGCTATAGATAGGCCTAGAGGTGGGGATGTGATCGGCGCAACTTGTGGGCCGAAGGGCCTGTTTGTGCTGTGGCTTTCTATGTTCTATGTTCTATGTACACCATCCTGACTGTTCCCATTCTTTGCTGCTGAGTCAATACTCTGGAACTCCTTCATGGCTAGCGTTGTGGGAATACCTGCACCTCATAGACTCCAGCAGTTCAAGAAGTCTCACCCTTGCCTTTTCAAGGACAACTATAGTAGTGACATCCACCTGCTTCCCTCGCTATGAACCTGTACAGGTAGAGTTGTACTGATTGAAGGATATATTGGCCTTGGAGGCAGTGCAGTGTAAGTTTACAAGAATGATACCTAGACTTCAGGGGTTAAGTTATGAGGGGAGATTACACAAATTAGACCTGTTTTCTCTAGAATTTAGAAGGTTAAGCTGTGACCTGACCAAAGTGTTCAAGACACTAACAGAAAAAGGCAGGGTAGATCAAGATAAATAATTTCTCCTGGCTGGGGATTCTAGAATTGGGGGTCATAGTTTAAAATTTAGGGCCAGCCATTAAGGAGAGATGTTAAGAAGCACTTCTACACGTGGGGTGGCACAGTGGTTAGCACTGCTGCCTCACTGCACCAGGGACCTGGGTTCAATTCCCGGCTCGGGTCACTGTCTGTGCGCAGTCTGTGCGTTTTCCCCCGTGTCTGTGTGGGTTTCCTCCCCCAGTCCGAAAGACGTGCTGGTTAGGTGCATTGGCCATGCTAAATTCTACCTCAAGGTATGCGAGCAGGCGCCAGAGTGTGGCGACTTGGGGATTTTCACAGTAACTTCATTGCAGTGTTAATGTAAGCCTACTTGTGACTAATGTCACAAGTAGGCTTACATTGCTGGAGCAGTTGCTAATTTAAAATCTGAGAGAGATAAATTTTTGTTCAGCAAAGGGACATGGACTAAAGGCAGGTGTATGGAGTTAGGCCACGGATCAGGCATGGTCTCATTGAATGGCGGAACAGGCTCGATGGGCTGAATGGCCTACTCCTGTTCTTCTGTTCCTCATTGGAAGAAGCTGACACCTCCACTCAGAGGATGATCTTTACTCGTCACTCAGTGAAGCAGTTTATTGAAGCGTAGAAGATCCTGAGGGGACTTTAGAGTGAGAGGATGTTCCCCCTTGTTGGAGCTGGGTGGGGGCGTGTGGTTATTGAAGTAGGGTGTAAAAATAAGGGATCTCTGACGGAAGAGTGAGACGTGAGTGTTTTTTCACTCTCTCTATTGTTAACGTGTGGAGTTCTGTTCACCAGACAGCAATGGAGGCTGGGACATTGAGTAGATTCAAGGCTGAGTTCGACAGGGTTTTGACCAACTAAGGAGTCGAGGGTTATTGGGCA
This sequence comes from Mustelus asterias, assembly GCF_964213995.1. Classification (NCBI taxonomy): domain Eukaryota; kingdom Metazoa; phylum Chordata; class Chondrichthyes; order Carcharhiniformes; family Triakidae; genus Mustelus; species Mustelus asterias. The sequence goes on along the minus strand of NC_135818.1, from coordinate 9,022,615 downwards.
GTGGAGTTAAGATCACAATCAGATCAGTCATGAGGTATGGAACAGGCTCGAGGGGGCCGAATGGCCTACTCTTGCTCCTAATTCTGGTGTTCAGCTGCCTCTTTGATTTGATTTATTATTGTCCCATGTATTAGCAAACAGTGAAAAGTACAGAACAGCATGGTGGCACAGTGGTGAGCACTGCTGCCTCACAGCGCCAGGAGACCCAGGTTCGATTCACTTGGGTCACTGTCTCCCCGTGTCTGCGTGGGTTTTCTCCAGGTGCTCCGGTTTCCTCCCACAGCCCAAAGATGTGCAGGTTAGGTGGATTGTCCATGCTAAATTCTCCCTCGGTGTACCCGAACAGACACCAGAGTGTGGCGACTAGGGGATTTTCACAGTAACTTCATTGCAGTGTTAATGTAAGCCTTACTTGTGACAAATAAATAAACTTTTTAAAATATTGCTTCTTGCGAGGTATACAGATAAAGCATACCGTTCATAGAGAAGGAAAGGGGAGAGTGCAGAATGAGGTGTTACAGTCATAGCTAGGGTGTAGAGAAAGATCAACTGAATGCAAGGTAAGACCATTCAAAAGTCTGACAGCAGCAGGGAAGAAGCTGTTCTCGAGTCGGTTGGTACGTGACCTCAGACTTCTGTATCTTTTGTGACGTTAAGTGGATTCAGGGCAGTTTTGATGCAGCAATATGATTTACGTTGTGTCCCAGTAGTTTAAGCTCTGGCTGACAGTTCTTCAAATTACTGCTGCACCACGGATTCTATGTAAGCAGTGCAGCCAAACACTATTATAGTTCTGTCCTTTTGAACAACGAGACTTTATGCCAAAGTTATGTTTTTCTGCTGAATTGAGTTTGGCACGAAAGTGGTAGCAATACATGGAAGTTAGTGACAGCATCCTCAGCAGTAGAGAGCATACACTCATGGAAACATAGAGAATAGGAGCAGGAGGCCATTCGGCCCTTTGAGCCTGCTCCGCCATTCATCATGGTCATGGCTGATCAACCAACTCAGCAACCTGTTCCCACTTCCCCCCCCACACATAACTGAATCCCCTTCGCTCCAAGAGCTATATCTATCTCCTTCTTGAAAACACAATGTTTTGGCCTCCAGTGCTTCCTTTGTTAGTGAATTCCACCAACTCACTACTCTCTGGGTGAAGAAATTTCTCCTCCTCTCTGTCCTTAAGCGGTCTACCACATAAGTTCAGACTGTGATCCCCTGGTTCTAGACACCCGCAGCATCAGAAACATCCTTCCTGCATTTACCCTGTCTAGTCCTATTAGAATTTTATAGGTTTCTATGAGATCCCCCCCAACAACCCATGATTGTTCTAAACTCCAGTGAATATAATCCTGATGGACTCGATCTCTCCTCATACGTCAGTCCCACCATCCAAGGAATCAGTCTGAAAAACCTTCTCTGCACTCCCTCTATTACAAGAACATTCTATCTCTCTAGCGAACCACTGGAAGGTGTGGTCAAATGGACAGACAGAAGAATTTCAAATGTTTAATCCCGGGAAGTATAATAAATTCAAATGCAATACTAGTTAGGTCACAGATTACTGTGCACAGTTCAGGATAATAGAACACTAAAGTTAAGGAGAGTAGAAACATAGAATCTCTACAGCGCAGAAAGAGGCCATTTGGCCCATCGAGCCTGCACCGACTCTCCGAAAGAGCATCCCACCCAGGCCTTCCCTCCACCCTATACCCACAACCTCATGCATTTTGCGTAGCCAATCCACCTCATCTATGCATCTTTGGACACAAAGGGTCGATTTACCACGGCCAATCAACCTAACCTATACATCTTTGGGCTGCGGGAGGAAGCCGGAGCACCTGGGGGAAACCCACGCAGACACGGGGAGAACATGCAAACTCCACACAGAGGAGTCACCCGAGGTCAGAATTGAACCTGGGTCCCTGGCACAGTGAGGCAGCAGCGCCAACCACTGTGCCACCCATGAAGTGAATTTATTCACTTTGGCAGGAAAACAGAATATTTCTGAAATGGTGAGGGGTTGGAAAGTGTGGGTGTTGAAGGGGACCTGCATGTCCTTGTTCACAAAGCTAACATGCAGCTGTAGCAAGCAATTGGGAAGGTAAGTGATATGTTGTCCTTCCTCACAATGGGGCTTGAGTACAGGTGTAATTTTTCTTTTTATTCATTTGTGGGACATGGGCGTCGCTGGTTGGCCAACATTTATTGCCCATCCCTAGTTGCCCATGAGCAGGTGGCGGTGAGCTGCCTTCTTGAATCACTGCAGTCCACGTATAACAACATAAGAAATAGGAGCAGGAGTAGGCCATCTAGCCTCTCGAGCCTGCCCCGCCATTCAATAAGATCATGGCTGATCTGAAGTGGATCAGTTCCACTTACCCGCCTGATCCCTATAACCCCTAATTCCCTTACCGATCAGGAATCCATCTATCCGTGATTTAAACATATTCAACGAGGTAGCCTCCACCACTTCAGTGGGCAGAGAATTCCAGAGATTCACCACCCTCTGAGAGAAGAAGTTCCTCCTCAACTCTGTCCTAAACCGACCCCCCTTTATTTTGAGGCTGTGCCCTCTAGTTCTAGTTTCCTTTCTAAGTGGAAAGAATCTCTCCATCTCTACCCTATCCAGCCCCTTCATCTGGCCCACAATGCCAATCGGGAGGGAATTCCAGGATCTTGACCCAGTCTTGCTGCAGTTGTATGGAGTCTTGGTGAGACATCAGCTGGAGTATTGTGATCAAGGAAGAAGTAAGGAGTGTCCGCTTAGCAGTGTTTCGCAGCAGGGCTGCTGCGTCCTGAGCACAAGTTGAGAATATGAACTCCATCTTGGCTTCCAGGTTGTTTTGCTTTAGGGATGGTGTATGAAGTGGTTGAGGAGTGAGAGAGAGGGAGGTGCGACGGCAAAGTCTCTCAGCGTAGTCTGTGTTATCATAGAATTCCTATAGTGCAGAAGGCCATTCGGCCCATCGAGTCTGCACCAACCACAATTCCACCCAGGCCCTATTCCCATATATTTACCCTGCTAATCCCCTAACACTAGAGTCAATTTACCTTTGGACCGTGGGAGGAAACCGGAGGACCTGGAGGAAACCGACACAGACATGGGGAGAATGTACAAACTCCACACAGACAGTGACCCAAGGCCAGAAATGAATCCGGGCCCCTGGCGCTGTGAGGAAACAGTGCTAACCACCGTGCCACCCATATAGGTCGACTTGAGTGGGTTTGTGATCTGTAGTCCTTTCAGGACACCGTCACATCATATCTAAGGAAGGATATATTTGCCATAGCGGAGTGCTGTGAAGGTAGACCAGACTGATCCCTGGGATGGCGGGATTGACACACACGGGGAAACTGGGGAGATTGGGTCTGCATTCCCTAGAATTGTGAAGAATGAGGGGCAATCTTACTGAAACTTGTGAAATTTTTACAGGGTGGATGTAGCTAAGATGTTTCCCCTGGTTGGTGAGTCTAAACCAGGGAGGCATCATCTCAGGATAAAGGATGGGCCATTTGAGACTGAGACGAGGAGGAATTTCTTCACTCAGTTGGTGGTAAATCTTTGGAATTCTCTGCCCCAGAGCACTGGAATCTCAATCATTGAGTATGTTCAAAGGAGAAATTAATAGATTTCTAGAGACTAATGACAGTGGGGGACATAGAGATAATGCAGGAAATTGGTGTTGATAGAAGATTGTCCATGATTGTATTGAATGGCAGAACAGACTTGATGGGCTGAATGGCCTACCCCATTCCTATGTTTTTTAAAAACATTTATTAGTGTCACAAGTGGGCTTCCATTAACACTGCAATGAAGTTACTGTGAAAATCCCCTAGTCGCCACACTCCGGCGCCTGTTTGGGTACACTGAGGGAGAATTTAGCATGGCCAATGCACCTAACCAGCATGTCTTTGGAACCAAAAGAGAAAATACTGGAAAAGCTCAGCAGGTCAGGCAGCATCTGTAAGGAGAGAAAAGAGCTGACGTTTCGAGTCCAGATGACCCTTTGTCAAAGCCTTTTTTGTCAGCTTTGACAAAGGTTCATCTGGACTCGAAACGTCAGCTCTTTTCTCTCCTTACAGATGCTGCCAGACCTGCTGAGATTTTCCAGCATTTTCTCTTTTGGTTTCAGATTCCAGCGTCCGCAGTAATTTGCTTTGATCCAGCACGTCTTTGGGACTGTGGGAGGAAACCGGAGCGCCCGGAGGAAAGCCACACAGCCACGGGGAGAACGTGCATATTCAGCAGAGAGAGTGACCCAAGCTGGGAATCGAACCCGGGACCCTGGTGCTGTGAGGCAGCAGTGCTAACCACTGTGCCACCGTGCTGTGCCATTCTCAACCATATTGATTATTGTACTCTAAGAATCAAACGCTGGCTGACAACAATAACCTGTACGAATCCACCGTGATATGTGTGCAAGGTATGCCCGTTTCCACTTTATTTTAAATTGCTGTCCTTCTGAAATTGCCTTCCTCTAGTCATCCTTCTTGTGATTACAGTTAAACACACAGAAAAAAAAATGCCTTGGATGTGCAAATCCACTGAAAGCTAATGAATTCTCTCCACTTAGTTTTCAATAAAATTTGAACTCTAGCTCTGCAAATGCCCACTTCTGATTTTAGATCAAACTAAAGTGTGTAATTGGACACAAGTTTAATCTTTCCCCTTGGAGAATGTTTGACTGGTGAATTTTGTGATCAGTGGTTCATTTTTGGTTTGATTACGTATTTTTCAACTCTCGTTCGCTTTAGCCTTTTTCAGCCTTTGAAAGATGAGTGCCTTTCTGATCCGTTTTTCTCTCATTTCCATCCAAATATTTGCACTGCTGCGTTATGTTTTAGGGCAGCAGAGTGGTTAGCACTGCTGTCTCACAGTGCCAGGGACCCTGGTTTGATTCCCGGCCTCGGGTCACCAGCAACAATCCCGCCCAGCCCCTATCTCTGTAACCCCACGTAGTTACCCTCCTAGCCCCCCTAACACTAATGGGCAATTTAGCATGGCCGATCCATCTAACCTGCACATCTTTGGACTGTGGGAGGAAACCGGAGCACCCGGAGGAAGCCCATGCAGTCACGGGGAGAACGTGCATATTCAGCACAGACAGTGACCCAAGCCGGGAATTGAACCCATGTCCCTGGCGCTGTGAGGCTGCAGTGCTAACCACTGTGCCACCCATGTGGTCAGGAATTTTCTTCCCCTCTCATTCCCTCTGCTGGGTCTATTCTCCCACTGCGCGGGGGCTGCTGTTGCTCCTGGATTTTTGAAAATGCTTCGAGTGGGCGGCACAGTGGTTAGCTCTGCTGCCTCACAGCTCCAGGGACCCGGGTTCGATTCCCGGCTTGGGTCACTGTCTGTGTGGAGTTTGCACATTCTCCCCGTGCCTGCGTGGGTTTCTTCTGCGTGCTCAGGTTTCTTCCCACAGTCCAAAGGTGTGCGGGTTAAGTTGATTGGCCATGCTAAATTGCCCATTAGTGTTAGGGGACGAGCAGGGTAAATATGTGGGGTTACGGGAATGGGGGCTGGGCGGGATTGTTGCTGGTGACAATAGGGGCTGGGTGGGATTGTGGTCGCCGCAGACTCTTTGGGCCGAATGGCCTCCTTCTGCACTGCAGGGATTCTATGAGTGAACTTTGTCTCCTGAAGTTGCTGTGTACATTCACCTCATGTTAGAGTTCCTCGCTGGAGGCTGAATTCTGTCTCCCTTGCAGTTGCCTCCTGTCTTGTCATCCGCCTGAATATTGCCTGCAAGAGGGAACAAAATAAGGTAACTTATACCTTAATGTGCTGTAGATAATGAGAATTCAATCTCCTTTATAACGGAATTCGCGCACACATTGATGTATCATTTAGAATCCAGCGTTCTGTCATTGTCGTTTAAAATTACGATTCCCCTCAAATTTACATTGCCAGACGCAACAAAAGCCGCAAGATATACCGTTCCCTCATATTCTGGCATTTAAAGTAGCACTCTCTTTCGGAATTTTTAAAAACCCTTTCTGCAAATGAATATTGTAATTTAGCTTGACATGGAACAGGACTCCAAGCTGTACAGCTATTGGAAAAATAACAGAGTTTAAAGTTTATTCATTAGTGTCACAAGTAGGCTTACATTAGCGCTGCAATGAAGTTGCACTTGGCGTAATGACTTCAATGAGGTTGGCCTCTTGGAGTATGAGCTCCCTGGTTGGGTAGGGAATTATGGCCTCCATCAGGGAGCTCATACTCGAAGAGGCCAACCTCATGGGCCTGGATGAAGTCATTATGCTTCTGTCAAGCAAAATAAGGAACAGGATCAAGAAATATAAGGTGGGATATTACGGCCTCGCTCGAGCGAGACCGGAAATTCCCGCCCGAGGTCACCGGACATTTCCATTGTCCGTCCCTTGCCCGCTCCGATTCCGTGGCGGGCGAGCCAGTAGAATTCTGATGGTAGTTTTCAGCCTTGGAGCAGCACAGAGTAATAAGGTCAAAGTCTTCTCGGTACAAAGAATAGTACAGCACAGGAACAAGCCCTTCGGCCCTCCAAGCCTGTACCGATCACGTTTATCTATCTGGATCAACTGCTTATATCCCTCTATTCCCTGTTTGTTCATATGTCCATCAAGATGAGTCTTAAATATGGCTAACGTATCTGCCTCAACCACCTCACTTGGCAGTGCAATCCAGGCCCCAGTAAGCTGGTTATGGGCCCCAAGTGAGACACTAGTTTGTGTAATCAGTTTTGAACTCTCATGAATTTCTGCGCACGTCCGTAAGTTGATGACGTCACAGGATAACATTATCGAGTGGACGTAGAGAGGATGTTTCCACTAGTAGGCATAACCTCAGGCTTAAGGGACGATCCTTTAATACAGAGATGAGGAGGAATTTCTTCAGCCAGAGAGTGATGAATCTGTGGAACTCTTGGCCGCAGAAGGCTGTGGAGGCCAGGTCATTGAGTGTCTTTAAGACAGGGATAGATAGGTTCTTGATTAATAAGGGGATCAGGGGTTATGGGGAAAAGGCAGGAGAATGGGGATGAGAAAAATATCAGCCATGATTGAATGGCGGAGCAGACTCGATGGGCCGAGTGGCCTAATTCTGCTCCTACGTCTTATGGTCTTATGATAGCTGACCAACGTAACCGGTTGGAAACGATAAAGGAGACTCGAGGGGAAGAGGAAGGAGGGGCTGAAGATTTCTTTTCAGATCAATGAGTGTTTTTTCCTGAGATTAGAGTTGAAGGATAGCATTGAGCTTTCCCCGAGAGTGTTTGATGTTTGCCATTCTTTGGTAATTTTTAACCTTATTCAAACACCTCATTTCCTCTTGTGTCACCTTTTGCACTTACGTCCAATAACGTGTCAGCAGAAGCAACTTGCACTGGTAACTCACTTCCGCTCCATTGATATAGTGAGATTGTTTGCTAGTTATTGAATAGTCATGTCCGTTGGAGTGGCAAACTGGAATCTGATTATAAGCAAAATCCTCACTTGTGAGTGATCCAATACTTACAAATATTTGTTTGCTCCCTGCTGAACAGAGAGGAGATTTAACAGAATTCAATGTTTAAAATTGATTGAAGGATTTTGATAGGTTAGAGAGAAAAAGATTACAATACAATGATTATTAATAATAATCTTTAATTTTTTTATTTCATTCATGGGACATGGGCATCGCTGGTTGGCCAGCATTTATTGCCCATCCCTAGTTGCCCGAGGGCATAGAGTCATAGAGGTTTACAGCATGGAAACAGGCCTTTTGGCCCAACTTGTTCATACCGCCAAGTTTTCACCACTAAGCTAGTCCCAATTGCCCGCATTTGGTCCATATCCCTCTCTAGATATCCCATGTAACTGTCTAAATGCTTTTTTAAAAGACAAAATTGCACCCGCCTCTACTACTACTTCTGGCAGCTTGTTCCACACACTGGTTTGTTTCCACAAACCAGCCTCCCATCCATTGACTCTGTCTACACTTTCCGCTGCCTCGGCAAAGCAGCCGCATAATTAAGACCCCACGCACCCCGGACATTCTCTCTTCCACCTTCTTCCGTTGCAAAAAAGATACAAAAGTCTGAGGTCACGTACCAACCGACTCAAGAAAAGCTTCTTCCCTGCTGCTGCCAGACTTTTGAATGAACTCACCTTGCATTAAGTTGATCTTTCTCTTCACCCTAGCTATGACTGTAACACTACATTCTGCACTCTCTCCTTTCCTTCTCTGTGAACAGTATGCTTTGTCTGTATATGCGCAAGAAACAATACTTTTCACTGTATACTAATACAAATAATAAATCAAATCAAAAACACTCACCACCCTCTGTGTGAAAAAATGTCCCTTTGGACCCTTTTGAATCTCTTCCCTCTCACCTTAAACCTACGTCTAGTTTTAGACTCCCTGACGTTTGGGAAAAGATATTGACTATCTACCTTATCTATGCCCCTCATTATTTTATGGACCTCTATAAGATCACCCGAAGCCTCCTACACTCCAGGGCAAAATGTCCCGGTCTATCCAGCCTCTCCTTATAACTCAAACCATCAAATTCCGGTAGCATCCTAATAAATCTTTTCTGCACTCTCCTAGTTTAATAATATCCTTTCTATAATAGGATGACCAGAACTGTACACAGTTGAGAGTCAACCACATTGCTGTGGCTCTAGAGTCCCATGTAGGCCAGACCAGGTAAAGACAGCAGATTTCCTTCCCTAAAGGACATTGGTGAACCAGATGGATTTTTCCGACAATGGTTTAACGGTCATTACTAGATTCTTATTTCCCAGATTTTTTTTTTATTGAATTCAAATTCCACCATCTGTCCTGGCGGGATTCGAACCCTGGTCCCCAGAATGTGAGCTGAGTTCCTGGATTAATAGTCTAGTGATAATACCACTACGCCATCGACTCCCCAAGAGCGAGAGTAAAATGCTGGAAGTCTGAAGACAAAAATGCCAGAAATACTCAGCTGGTCTGGCAGCATCTGTGGAGAGATAAACAGAGCTCACGACTGGAATTCTCCAGCCATTCATCCCCCGCCGCCACTGACAGCAGGAACGGAGAATTTGGCGCTCAGTCAAATCTCCATTCACTGCAGCGGGACCGGAGAATCCCAGTCGCTGACATGGTCGGGGAATCCAACCCTACGTCTTGGGTCTAGGTGACCCTTTGTCAAAACTGGGAAAAGTTTGAGATGTAACGGATGTGGAGCATTGGGGCGGGGGGAACGGGACGAAGATCCAAGATGGGATAGAAGGCAGGAGGGAGTAAAATGGTAGAGCCTTTTGGACCTGTGCATTAAACTCTTCTGTCACTTAATTTCCAATAAGATTATAGCATTTTCTTGTTCGGCATGACAATTTCCAATTAGAACTGGAGAAATGCAATGAGGAAAGAGCTAAGGACAATTTTGTTGTGCATGTTTGGTAATATCGTGAAATGCGTTGCCACTAGCCGTGTTTGAGACAGAGGTGGTTGTTCAAGAGTAAACTGGGAGTTAGGAGGTGAGAGCAGGGTAATGGACATCATTTTGGATTGTTCTAGCAAAGAGATAGCGAAGCCACAAGGGACCCAATGGCAGTTCCAAGGACGAGTCTCAAATTGGGCGGCACGATGGCACAGTGGTTAGCACTGCTGCCTCACAGCTCCAGGGACCTGGGTTCAATTCCGGCCTTGGGTGACTGTCTGCGTGAGGTTTGCACGTTCTCCCCGTGTCTGTTTCCTCCAGCGGCTCCGGTTTCCTCCCACAGACCAAGGATGTGTAGGTTAGGTAGGTTGGCCATGCAAAATTGCCCCCGAGTGGCCCGAGATGTGTAGGTTAAATGGGATTAACCATGGTAAATGTGTGGGGTTACAGGAGTAGGGTGGGGGAAGAGGGTCTGGGTAAGATCCTCTGTTAGTGAATCGGTGCAGACTCGATTGGCTGAATGGCCTCTTCTGCACTGTAGGGATTCGATGAAATGTTTATCCAGTTTCTCTCTCCACAGACGCTGCCAGACCGGCTGAGTTTTTCCAGCACTTCCCGTTTTTATTACTGAACAGCCTTGTTCTGCTATAAACCTCAATGATTCCATAGCTACTGATTTCCTTGGTATGATGAGGAATGATTGCAGTGTAAACCCACAGCACTTCAACAATACCTGGCGCCTGCATTTATGTGGCGCCTTTTTCTTAAATGAGTTTTTAGTTGTGTTGTTTGAGGGGTCTGAGCGGAGACGAGAGCTGTCCAAAGGCATGATTGAAGAGGGACATTGAGGAGGCTTTTAGGGCAGTGAGAAAAGTTTAAGAAGTTTGGGGACATTGTCCTACAGTGCAGTTTATTGGCCTAAAAACACCACACTATCCTCGCGTTGATATTTTCCTCTTGTGTGCTGACATTTAAAAGACTGCAACCAGATCATTACGTACAGACTCCTCCGTAGCCCTCACAAGATGAAGTGGGAGAGACTTTTGCAGTGACCGAGGGAGACGAGGGCCAGGGTACCCCGATCTCGTTTGACCCCACTGTGAGAATTTGGCGCTCAGCCAAAACTTCATTCCCTGCAGCGGGACTGGAGAATCCCAGGTGAGGGCAGCCTAGATTGGGATGAAGGTGGTAAGGAGCAGTGAATGGCCAAACGGCCATCAAACCAAACTTGACTGATGAGATGCAGTAGATAGACTTGGGGCCGGATTCCCCGACTTCGTCCGCGGCTGGGATTCTCCAGTCCCGCTGCAGCGAAGGAATATTTGGCTGAGCGTCAAATTCTCGGTGGCAGGGTGTGAATTCCGGCCTCAGTCCTGCTATCTCTCGTTCCTTCCCTTGATGTGGGGATGCCGGTGTTGGACTGGGGTGGGCACAGTAAGAAGTCTCACAACACCAGGTTAAAGTCCAACAAGTTTATTTGGAATCACGAGCTTTCGGAGCGCTGCTCCTTCCTCAGGTGAGTGAGTGAGTGACTCACCTGATGAAGGAGCAGTGCTCCGAAAGCTTGCGATTCCAAATAAACCTGTTGGACTTTAACCCAGTGTTGTGAAAGCCCTTCCCTTGAATCAGCGAGCTCTGAAACCTTTCTGGTGGGGCATTGAATCATCCATCCACCAGACTGACTCCATACTACCTGCCAGCAAATAAAATGAAGGAGTCACTTCCCTCTAACATTTTCACACATGGCCCCTAGATTTCCCTACGTGGAATGAACATTATTCGTTTAGTCATTATAAAAAGGTGACTCCCAAGACCCACAGTTCACTTTGCAGTCGTACTGGCCTCATGTCATTAGTTTGAAGTCCCTTTCCTGTGAGGTCTATGTTGTTTGTAATTCTTGTTACTGAAAAGTGTTTGATAAATATCGGAGTTCCAGGGCGTTACTCTGTTTGATTAATGGCGCTTCAGTTATTCCACGTTGGAGACCTGCAAATGACTGTAATTGTGGCGTAATTATACAGTAGAAATTTATTTCTTAATTAGATAGGATTATTCTTTCAGGGGGTGAAGGATAAAACATCTAACGAGCTGAAACTGGGGACCGAACCTATCCGCATCCTCTAACTTGCTTGTGTGGTGGAAGTATTGAATAGTGGAACAAATTATTCATTATCGTTGGATCGTGACATTGGACTTGCCCAATCCAAATGTTACAGTATTTGATTTTTACATCATAACACGAACAAAAATATACCTTAAGTCCTCCTGCTCACAGGTGTAATGCAGCCTGAACCTTATTAAGACATTTCCAACCTCCAGTGTCACTGCTGGTTTGTCGGTGGAACAATGGAATTTGTGGTTTGCAGTGATGTTTGTTGACCTTATACCCTGGGCAAGAGCCTTCCCTGACATCGGGCTTTGCAGTTTATTGGTTACGTTACTGGACTCGTGATCGGAGACTTGGACTAATGTTCGTTGGGCTGGGATTTTCCAGTCCCGCCGTAATGACTTCAATGAGGCCCATGAGGTTGGCATTTGATTTGATTTATTATTGTCGCATGTATTAGCATACAGTGAAAAGTATTGTTTCTTGCGCGCTATACAGACCAAGCATACCGTTCATAGAGAGAGAGTGCAAAATGTAGTGTTACTGTCATAGCTAGGGTGTAGAGAAAGATCAACTTAATGCAAGGTAAGTCCATTCAAAAGTCTGACAGCAGCAGGGAAGAAGCTGTTCTTGAGTCGGTTGGTACGTGACCTCAGATTCTTGTATCATTTTCCCGACGGAAGAAGGTGGAAGAGAGAATGTCCGGGGTGCGTGGGGTCCTTGATTGTGCTGGCTGCTTTGCCGAGGCAGCGGGAAGTGTAGACAGAGTCAATGGATGGGAGGCTGGTTTGCGTGATGGATTGGGCTTCATTCACGACCTTTTGTAATTTCTTGCAGTCCTGGGTAGAGCAGGAGCCATACCTGGCTGTGATACAACCAGAAAGAATGCTTTCTATGGTGCAACTGTAAAAGTATGAGCTGGAAATGTTGGAGTATGAGCTCCCAGATGGAGGCCATAATTCCCTCCAATCCCCAGGGAGCTCATACTCCAAGAAGCCAACCTCATTGAAGTCATGACACCAAGTGTAACCTCTTTGCAGGTTAGGTTGATTGGCCATGCTAAATTGCCCCTCAATTGTCAGGGGGATTAGCAGAGTAAGTATGTGGGGTTACAGGGATAGGGCCTGGGTGGGATTGTGGTCGGTGCAGACTCGATGGGCCGAATGGCCTCTTTCTGCACTGTGTAGGGATTCTATAGTTCTCCTTATTGTTCTTATTCTGCGAGATGCAGGGTTTTTTTTTCAATGATTATGCAATGTAGTTTAGTCAGTTACAGTCTGATAGCAATCTTATGACCCAGTATGCTGTGGTTATGTATTTAATTACATTGTCATTCGATAATGTTCAGTAAAACTGTGCTGTCCCAGCGCAGGGCAGTTTATCAAATATAAAGCTGCACGCTGACTCATCAAAGCTTTTAGATAAGTGTTTGGAAGCTGACTTTGCAGTTTATTTAGTAAACCAGAAGCATCATTAATTTTTTTTAAAAAATTGAGCACTTTGCGAATGTGTCAGCTGCCTGCTAAAGGCTGGCTTTTCAGTGTCCTCACTGGTGTTGTCCCTCACTGGTGTTGTTCCTCACTGGTGTTGAATTTCAGAATCGTGCCGTGAACCAGTTCTTGAAATCTCGCCAACTTGTCGTGGGGGTTTGTGTAGAGTCTCGCGGTAATTAGAGGCGGACTTCAGTGTGACGCCCACTACAGGGGGCATGGGGAACTCGTGTGACTGAGTTTTTTATTCCTTCATGGGATGGGATTGTCACTGGCTGGGCCAGCATTCATTTCCTATCCCTAATTGCCCTTGAACTGAGTGGCCTGCTAGACCAGATCTGAGGGGCGGTTAACCACAAGAGAGAAAATGCTGGAAAACCTCAGCGAGTCTGGCAGCATCTGTGAGGAGAGAAAAGAGCCGATTTTCCAGCATTTTCTCATTTGGTTTCAGATTCCAGCAGTAATTTGCTTTTATAGGAGTCATCCACATTGCTGGAGTCACATGCAGGTCAGAGCAGGTGAGGACGACAGATTTCCTTCTCTAAAGGGACATTAGTTAACCAAACAGGGTTTTACGACAATCGACAATGGTTTCATGGTCACCAGTAGATTCTTATTTCCAGATTTTTACTGAATTCAAATTTCTCCATCTGCTGTGGTGGGATTCGCACCTCGGTCCCCAATGCGCTATGGTGGGTCCCTGGATTGCTAATCCAGTGGCAACACCACTATGCCATCTTTGGACTGTGGGAGGAAACTGGAGTACCCGGAGGAAACCCACGTAGCCATGGGGATAATATTCAAACTCCACACAGACAGTGACCCGAGGTCGGAATTGAACCCGGGTCCCTGGCGCTGTGAGGCAGCAGTGCTAACCACTGTGCTACCGTGCCGCCCACTATCTGAGGATATCCAGACAAGGGCAGGGAAGAGGCAGTTAAGAGATTCCAGTTGTAATATTGACTCAGATTTTGCAGTTTTAATAACGGGGACACAATCGGTGCTTGCCATTGTTAAAGGGTTAAATAAGACAGCGTGTTCACCTATCCAAGTCTTTTGCACCCTGTGAATACTGTACGAATCGGACGGTAATGTCACTGTGATTTAGCTGTTAAGATTCATTTTGATTTTGTTGGAACTTGCGTCTTTATACTCGGTGCCTCTCGATTGGGCCAGGTGTTTTATTGTTGCACTCGTGGTCCTGTCAGTGTCAGGTGACACGGGCCTTTTCCCCACAGGTCCAATTAAAATAGTTCCGACCACAAACTTATATTCTGTGTGATTTTGAACTCTTGCCTTGAAGCATTTGGCTCTTATTCTTGCAATGGACTCGGTTGGAAGTATCGTGCGCCATTGGATTAGTCGCAACCATACTTCACAGCAAGTTCCAATTCCTTGAAACCTGTTTGGATGCAGTGTTGCTAATGTAAATGGATAAATATCTTGAGGGTCAAGGAAGTTTCCCAATTGGGTAGTGAAGATATGGAGGAACAGAAGTGTTAACTGACCTGGTTAATGGGCAGAAGGTGGAGGCCATTGATTCAGTGGGTCCAAAATGAGAGGGAGCAAAGAATTCAGTTTATAAGACTATAAGAACTAGGAACAGGCCATCTGGCCCCTCGAGCCTGCTCCGCCATTCAATAAGATCATGGCTGATCTTTTCATGGCCTCAGCTCCACTTACCCGCACGCTCACCATAACCCTTAATTCCTTTACTGTTCAAAAATTTAATCTATCCTTGCCTTAAAAACATTCAATGAGGTAGTCTCAACTGCTTCACTGGGCAGGGAATTGTTCACAGCCCTTTGTGTGAAGAAGTTCCTCCTCAACTCAGTCCTAAATCTGCTCCCCCTTATTTTGAGGCCATGCCCCCTAGTTCTAGTTTCACCTGCCAGTGGAAACAACTTCCCTGCTTCTATCTTATCTATTCCCTTCATAATCTTATATGTTTCTATAAGATCTCCCCTCATTCTTCTAAATTCAAATGAGTATAGCCCCAGTTTACTCAGTCTCTCCTCATAAGACAACCCTCTCAACTCCAGAATCAACCTAGTGAATCTCCTCTGCACCCCCTCCAGTGCCAGGATATCTTTTCTCAAGTAAGGAGACCAAAACTGTACACGGTACTCCAGGTGTGGCCTCACCAGCTCCTTATACAGCTGCAACATAACCTCGCTGTTTTTAAACTCCATCCCTCTAGCAATGAAGAACAAAATTCCATTTGCCTTCTTAATTACCTGCTGCACCTGCAAACCAACTCCTTGTGATTCAAGCACAAGGACACCAAGGTCCCTCGGCACAGCAGCATGCTGCAATTTTTTATCATTTAAATAATAGTCCATTTTGCTGTTGTTCCGACCAAAATGGACTCAAGTGCCCAGCATCACTGCTCTCTATGGTAATGTGACAAAGCTTGTACTTGCTGTGAGATTTCCTTTTGCTTCATGCACATAACCATCCCCTTGAAGCAGTTATGTTATTTTTGCTGCTGAATAGTGAATAGATTACTGCCAGATATCAAATGATATTGCAGCATCAAGTACTGTTTGACTTCCAGAGGAATGTGACAACCCTGTGAAAGGTAAAATGCTTCTATCATAGAAACCCTACAGTGCAGAAGGAGGCCATTTGGCCCATCGAGACTGCACCGACCACAATCCCACCCCAGGCCCTATCCCCACATATTTACTCCTCTAATCCCTCTAACCCACACATCGCAGGACGCTATGGGCAATTTAGCATGGCTAATCAACCTAACACGCATATCTTTGGACTTTGAGAGGAAACCGGAGCATCCGGAGGAAACCCACGTAGACACGGGGAGAATGTGCACACTCTGCGCAGACAGTGACCCAAGCCTGGAATTGAACCCAGGGCCCGGAGCTGTGAGGCAGCAGTGCTAACCACTGTGCCACCATGCCGCCCATATCACTTGCTAGCAGAATAATGCACTGGGTCCTTAAGCACATCTCCTTTAGGATTCTCCCTGGGCTGAGCTTGGATGCTTGAATGGAACTAATTGGGTGTGTTTCTGAGGATATGCAGGGATATACTGTGAGGCAGCAGTGCTAACCACTGTGTCACCCACTATCTGAGGATATCCAGGGAAGAGGCAGTTAAGAGCTTCCAGTTGTAATATTGACCCAGATTTTGCAGTTTTAACAACAGGGACACAATCAATGCTCACCATTGTTAAAAGTTAAATAAGACAGTATTCGCACCAATCCAATCCAATCGGGGTGGCACAAGTGGTTAACACCGTTGCCTCACAATGCCAGGGACCCGGGTTCAATTCCGGCCTTGGGTCACTGTCTGTGTGGAGTTTGCACATTTTTCCTCGTGTCTGCGTGGGTTTTCTCCGGGTGCTCCAGTTTCCTCCTACAGTCCAACGATGTGCGGGTTAGGTTGATTGGCCATGCTAAATTGTCCCTTAGTCTCAGGGGGATTAGGACTGTAAATATGTGGGGTTATGGGCATGGGGCCTGGGTGGGATTGTGGTCGGTGCAGACTCGATGGGCCGAATGGCTTCCTGCACTGTAGGTTCTGTGATTCTCTTCATACCTGCCGGGGTAAGGGTAATTATGAGGCTATTAGGAGAGAATTAGGAAACATAGGTTGGACTAGGAGATTACAGGGACTGGGAACGTCCGACATGTGGAGTTTTTTCAAGGAGCAGCTACTGCGAGTCTGTGATAGGTATGTCCCTGTCAGGCAAGGAGGAATTGATAGGGCTAGGGAACCGTGGTGCACCAAAAAAGTTTCTTTGTTGGTTAAAAAGAAAAAGGAGGCTTATGTTTGGATGAGACGTGAGCACTCGGGTAGTGCACTAGAAAGCTTTAGATTGGCTAGGAGGGAGTTGAAGAGCGAGCTTAGAAGGGCTAAAAGGGGACATGAGAAGACTTTGGCGGATAGGGTTAAAGAGAATCCTAAGGCGTTCTATAGGTATGTCAAGAACAGAAGGCTGGTTCGGGCAAGTTTAGGGCCAGTTATAGATGGCAGAGGGAAGTTATGTGTGGAACCGGAGGAGATTGGTGAAGCATTGAACCAATATTTCTCTTCGGTGTTCACGCAAGGGGACATGAATATAGCTGAGGAAGACACTGGGTTGCAGGGGAGTAGAATTAACAGTATTACAGTTGATAAGGAGGATGTGCATGATATTCTGGAGGGTCTGAAAATAGATAAATCCCCTGGTCCGGATGGGATTTATCCAAGGATTCTCTGGGAGGCAAGAGAAGTGATTGCAGAGCCTCTGGCTCTGATCTTCAGGTCGTCGTTGGCCTCTGGTATAGTACCAGAAGATTGGAGGTTAGCGAATGTTGTTCCATTATTTAAGAAGGGGAACAGAGACTTCCCCGGGAATTATAGACCGGTGAGTCTCACTTCTGTTGTCGGCAAGATGTTGGAAAAAATTATAAGGGATAGGATTTATAGTTATTTGGAGAGTAATGAATTGATAGGTGATAGTCAGCATGGTTTTGTGGCAGGTAGGTCGTGCCTTACTAACCTTATTGAGTTTTTTGAGAAAGTGACCAAGGAGGTGGATGGGGGCAAGGCAGTGGACGTGATATATATGGATTTTAGTAAGGCGTTTGATAAGGTTCACCATGGTAGGCTTCTGCAGAAAATGCAGATGTATGGGATTGGGGGTGATCTAGGAAATTGGATCAGGAATTGGCTAGCGGATAGGAAACAGAGGGTGGTGGTTGATAGTAAATATTCATCATGGAGTGCGGTTACAAGTGGTGTACCTCAGGGATCTGTTTTGGGGCCACTGCTGTTTGTAATATTTATTAATGACCTGGATGAGGGTATAATTGGGTGGATTAGCAAATTTGCTGATGACACCAAAGTCGGTGGTGTGGTAGACAGTGAGGAAGGGTGTCGTAGTTTGCAGGAAGACTTAGACAGGTTGCAATGTTGGGCCGAGAGGTGGCGGATGGAGTTTAATGCGGAGAAGTGTGAGGTAATTCACTTTGGTAGGAATAACAGATGTGTTGAGTATAGGGCTAACGGGAGGACTTTGAATAGTGTGGAGGAGCAGAGGGATCTAGGTGTATGTGTACATAGATCCCTGAAAGTTGGGAATCAAGTAGATAAGGTTGTTAAGAAGGCATATGGTGTCTTGGCGTTTATTGGTAGGGGGATTGAATTTAGGAGTCGTAGCGTTATGTTGCTACTGTACACAACTCTGGTGCGGCCGCACTTGGAGTACTGTGTGCAGTTCTGGTCCCCACATTACAGGAAGGATGTGGAGGCTTTGGAGAAGGTGCAGAGGAGGTTTACCAGGATGTTGCCTGGTATGGAGGGGAGATCCTATGAGGAGAGGCTGAGTGAGTTGGGATTGTTTTCGCTGGAAAGGCGGCGGCTAAGAGGGGATCTTATTGAAACATATAAGATGATTAGAGGATTAGATAGGGTGGATAGTGATAGCCTTTTTCCTCTGATGGAGAAATCCAGCACGAGGGGGCATGGCTTTAAATTGAGGGGGGGTAGTTACAGGACCGATGTCAGGGGTAGGTTCTTTACCCAGAGAGTGGTGAGGGATTGGAATGCCCTACCAGCATCAGTTGTAAATGCGCCTAGTTTGGGGGCGTTTAAGAGAGCCGTAGATAGATTCATGGACGATAAGAAATTGGTTTAGGTTGGAGGGTCACTTTTTTTTTTTTTTTTTTTTTTTTTTTTTTTTTTTTGTTTGTAACTGGTCGGTGCAACATCGTGGGCCGAAGGGCCTGTTCTGCGCTGTAATGTTCTATGTTCTATGTTCTATGCCACTTCCCTTATTCCGCAAATGAAGCAACTGCGGATAAATCTCTTCCTTGTGTAAAAAAAATGGTTACTGCGATGGTGTGTGTGTGAAGTGACCAACTGAATGTCAATCAGTTAACAGAGCAGTTTGATCGGATGCTTTGCACCTCCTTTGTGGCTCTTTCTGCTGTAGCCATTATCACTTGGAGAAAGCCGTTGTCAACATAGACTTAAACGCAGTCCTTACAAATCTCTTTCACACTCTTACCCTCTCACTCTCTTGTACAGGTGCCATTCAACAGCCAATGTCGCATTGGCTAACAGGACATGGAGAAGAGCTATGAGTTGCCCCTCATTGTGGAGAAACTCCTTCACTTGTTTGGCTAAGATGGACTGTTTGTGGAACCGTAAATGCAAATATATTAGAATCCATAGAATCCCTACAGTGCAGAAGGAGGCCATTCGGCCCATTGAGTCTGCACCGGCCACAATCCCACCCAGGCCCTATCCTCGTAATCCCATATATTTACCCCGCTGATCCTCTGACACTAGGGTCAATTTAGTATGACCAATCAACCTAACCCGCACATCTTTGGACTATGGGAGGAAACCCTCGCAGACACGGGGAGAATGTGCAAACTCCACACAGTCAGTGACCCAAGCCAGGAATTGAACCCGGGTTCCTAGCGCTGTGAGGCAGCAGTGCTAACCACTGTGCCACCGTGCCGCCCCTGTGCCATCTCATATTTCTCCTTTGTTGGGTGAAAGTATTGTGGTATTACAGAACCAAGTTGGGTAGATGGATTTAAGCTACAGATTAGTTGCGATCTCAATGAATATTAATCACAGAATACTACAGTGCAGAAGAGGCCCTTCAGCCCATCAAGTCTGCACCGACACATGAAAGGTCCTGACCTGTCCACCTAATCCCACTTGCCAGCACTTGGTCCTTAGCCTTGAATGTTATGGCGTTCCAAATACTCACCCAGGTACTTTTTAAAGGATGTGAGGCATCCCGCCTCCACCACCCTCCCAGGCAGTGCATTCCAGACCCTCACCACCCTCTGGGTAAAAAAGGTTTTCCTCAAATCTCCCCAAACCTCCCACCCCTCACTTTTAACTTGTGTCCCCTCGTAACTGACCCTTCAACAAAGGGGAACAACTGCTCCCTATCCACCCTGTCCATGCCCCTCATAATCTTGAACATTGAGATAGGTTTGGGGCTGAAAGTGCTTCTGTGTCACTGTTCATTAAGTGCTGAAGTGGCACAAAGTACCTTTGCGAATTCTGCTTATTAGTATATCACGATGTACTTGAAACAACACAAATGCGACAAATGTTTCTTAAACCTATTGTGAACAAACTTGCTACTGATCTAAGTCTACAGATGGCCCAGTGATTGAAAACTGTTTCCCCCTTCACCTGTAATGCTAAGTTGTTTGTATTTGTTATGGGATGTGGGTCTTCATGATAAGCTTAGTGACATCCCAAATTGTCCTGGGGGGTGGAGGGAAAGGGTGGTGAGTTACCTTGAAGTGGTTAGGGGTGGCACAGTGGTTAGGGATGGCACAGTGGTGAGCACTGCTGCTTCACAGCCCCAGGGACACGGGTTCGATTCCCGGCTTGGGTCACGATCTGTGTGGAGTTTGCACATGCTCCCCGTGTCTGCGTGGGTTTCCTCCGGGTGCTCCGGTTTCCTCCTACAGATGTGCAGGTTAGGTGGATTGGCCATGCTAAATTGCCCCTTGGTGTCAGGGGGATTAGGAGGGTAAATGTATGGGGTTATGGGATAGGGTTTGGGTGGGATTGTGATCGGCGCAGACTCGATGGGCCGAATGGCCTCCTTCTGCACTGTGGGATTCTATGATCCTAAGTGCTGCAGTTTGTATTCTGACGGTACATCCACAAGTGCTATTAGCAAGGGAGTTGTGAGATTACGATCTGGGGAAATGTCTTTTCTTGTTGTGTGATTGTTAGGTGGTAGTTTTCCCTCGGACCTGCTGCCCTGGGCCTACTCGGTGGTCAAGGTTGATGGTTTGGGAGATTGTGTCAAAGTCGTCTACTCTCAAACAGAAGACTCGGTCCTTCGGCTGTGTTGCGATTGCTGCTCTCAGCAATTGGGATGTCTGTGAGTGAAGGAACTGAAAGATAAGCCAGGCGTCTTGCTCCTGATAGTTTGCTAACCGCCACTGGGAAATAGGGATATTTGGTGATGGTCGGGAATGGCTCACAGACTTACGACCTGAGACCTGAATTTCCACAAAAAGGCCATTTAGCCCTTTGAACCCGTGCTGGCTCTTTGCAAGAACCACACAGTTAGTTGCAATCCCTGCTCTTGTCCAAGACGCCTGCCGATATTGACCCCACGGGTTTAGAACCAAGAGTGCTTTTGACTCATAGAATCGTCAAATCCACGGCACGGAGACGGGCCCTTCGGCCCAAACTGGTCCATGCCGACCAAAATGCCCAGCTAAGCCAACCCCATTTACCTGCATTTGGCCCATATCCCTCTAAACCTTTCCTATCCACGTATCTGTCCAAACGCCTTTTAAATGTTGTCGATGCCCCTGCCTCAATTACTTCCACAACACCAGGTTAAAGTCCAACAGGTTGATTTGGTAGCACAAGCTTTCGGAGCGTTCCTCCTTCTTCAGGGAAGGAGCAGCGCTACCAAATAAACCTGTTGGACTTTAACCTCGTGTTGTGAGACTTCTTACTGTGCCCACCCCAGTCCAACGCCAGCATCTTCACATCATGTTAATCACTTCCTCCAGCAGCTCATTCCATATACGTACTGCCCTCTGTGTAAAAAAAAGTTGCTCCTCAGGTTCCCATTAATTCTTTCCACTCTTAACTTAAACCTATGTCCTCTCGTTCTCGATTCACCAACTCTGGGAGAAAGACAGTGCATTCACCCTATCCATGCTTCTTATGATCTTGTACACCTCTATAAGGTCACCCCTCAGTCCCCTACGCTCCAAAGAAAAAAGTCTAATCTTTCCCTATACCTCAGTCCCTTGAGTCCTGGCAACATCCCTGTAAATCTGTTCTGCACTCTCTCCAGTTTAATAATATCTTTCCTATAGCAAGGCGACCAAGACGGAACACAATACTCCAAGTGCGGCCTCACCAACACCCTGTACAACTGCAACATAACTTCCCAACTTCTATACTCAGTGCCCTGACTGATGATGGGCAGCATGCCAAAAGCCGCCTTCACTGCCCTATCTACCTGTGACTCCACCTTTAGAGAATCGTGCACCTGAACTCCAAGGTCCCTCTATTCCACCATACTCCCTAAGGCCCTACCATTCACTGTGAAAGTCTTCCCTTGACTTAACTTTCCAAAATACAACACCTCGCCACTTATCTATATTGAACTCCATTGTCCATTTCTCGGCCCACTTCCCCAGCTTGATCAAGATCCTGCTGCAATTTTGGATAACCTTTCTCTCTCTCTCTCTCTCTACGATTCCTGCTATTTTAGTGTCATCTGCGAACTTACTGATCATGTCTTGTACATTCTCATCCTCTGAATTTTACAATGTTCAATTTAAAAAGGAATTGTAAATTGAACCCAGGTGGTTTGCAAGAGATGTGAAAGAAATTACTGGTCTGAAAATGCAGAGTTTATTAGAATTCCACAGTAAGCACACAGTTCTTTTAGCATCTTATTTCACTTTGCGAGATTGGTGTCTGTAATCAGCGAAGCTCAGTGTAATGTCTGATGGTGATCAAAGAAGTTGTTTTCCTTGAATGGAAAGGAACAGTCAGGTATTGCTAAATTAGAACAGAAAATGCTGGAAATACTCAGCAGGTCTGGCCAGTATTTTCTGTTTTGAATTTCAGATTCCTGGCATCTGCAGTATTGTGCGTTTTGACTGATGCTGTTGATTCCTTGTCTGGATGTTTCAACACGTTGCGGATGGAAACCATTTAGAGAAATAACTCCCTGATCTCGCCATGCGATCATCAATGAATTGAACAACACTTCATCTTCCGGCTAGGCACTTCACAGCCTCCTGTTCTTGACATCGAGTTCAAGAACTTCAGATGATTCGCTCTATCCCACCTCGGCCCCCTTTGTTTTTATCCTATTTTATCTATTTTTTAATGTTCTCTACCTTTTATTTCTTTGTCTTTCTTCATTTTTCTTCCCCTCCCCCCCACTCTTTCCCCCTACTTCATTCTCCTTCCCTTCATCCCCCCCACTTCCCCTTTTCTACATTCTACCTCTGCCCCATTCCACCCCCCTCCTGTTCCCCCCAACATCTTCATCTGTCACAGCTTACAGCTTCTCTGCCGTTTGGCCATTCACACCCTTTATTCTCTCTCTGGGCTGCCATTAGCAGCCTTTCCCCTGGTTTCTGTGGCTATGACTCATCTTTCATTCCCTCCCCCTGCAGTATAAATATCTCCCACTTTCTGTGCCTTTTAGCTTTTGACAAAGGGTCACCTGGACTTGAAGCATCAGCTCTTTTCTCTCCTTACAGATGCTGCCAGACCTGCTGAGATTTTCCAGCATTTTCTCTCTTGGTTTCAGACTCCAGCATCCGCAGTAATTTGCTTTTATCCAATGAATTTGAGAGTGTTGTTAATATGGCAAAGGGCTGAGAAAATTAACACACTTGCAGAGTGGGCGTTTAACTTAAGTGAACATTATAGATAAATGTGCGGTGGGGCGGTTTTAGTAGGGAGAATAAGGATGCAATTATGTCCTTAGAAAATAAGTATCTTATTGGGGTAAGGCAGCCTGTAACATCTTTTCAATAAACTTGATAGCAGGCACTAAGAAAGTGGAAGGTGGTGGCGTAGTGGTATTGATGCTGAGCTAATCACTCAGAGACCCAGCGTAATGCTCAGGGGGGTTCGAATCTCAGCAGATGGTGAAATCCAAAGGTGGAATTAAAAAAGTCTAATAATGACCATGAAACCGTTGTCGTTGTCAGAAAACCCATCTGCTTCACTAATGTTACCATCTGGAAATCTAGAAGCCCAGGCTCAGGGGATGTGGGTTCAAATCCCACCACAGCAGCTGGTGGAGTTTAAACTCAATGGTCATGGTAAAAACCCATCTGGTTCACTAATGTCCTTTTAGGGAAGGAAATCTGCCGTCCTTACCTGGTCTGGCCTACATGTGACTCCAGGCCCACAGCAATGTGGTTGACTCTTCATTGCTCCATTAAGGATGGGCAATAAATGCTGGCCCAGCCAGCGACGCCCTCATCCCATTTATGAATAATTTTAAAAAAAATGTCCTGGTCAGCCGCACCTCAGGAGGCAACGGCAAACCACGTCAGTACGTTGCCAAGCATAATCGCACAGTGATCCAATGGGAGTCCAAGGTTGCCGAAGGCTTCTTAGAGCCTGGTACCTCATGAAAGAGGAATGAGTTACAGACTGATTCAAAACTAAAACTAACCTTCGTCTTCAGCGCTGTGGCAGGTATCTCCAGGACCTGAGGCCGGTATCTCGGGCCTCCCGCGCATGCGCCGGCTGGGAAAGGGCACAGTGGTTAGCACTGCTACCTCACAGCGCCAGGGACCCGGGTTCAATTCCCGCCTCGGGTCACTGTCTGTGTGGAGTCTACACATTCTCCCCGTGTCTGCGTGGGTTTCCTCCGGGTGCTCCGGTTTCCTCCCACAGTCCAAAGACATGCTGAATTAGCCAAGCTAAATTCTCCCTCCGTGTACCTGAACAGGCGCCGGAGTGTGGCGACTGGGGGATTTTCACAGTAACTTCATCGCAGAGTTAATGTAAGCCTACTTGTGACACTGATAAATAAACTTTAATGAAACTTTAATTTTAAAAAAACCTTGTTTTTAAACAAAAACATGCGCAGTTTAGATTTTTATGTTTGATCAGTCCCAAGCGCATTGACCAACGGGACTTGGAGTTGAAGACACAGGTCCCACGCGCCCACACAAAAAGTGAAAACTCAAAGGGCACAAAAATCCCGGGAGAAGTGAGCGATAGGGAGAAGTTAAAATAACAGGGGAGAGTGACAGGGGGCGGCACGGTAGCACAGTGGTTAGCACTGCTGCTTCACAGCTCCAGGGTCCCGGGTTCGATTCCCGGCTCGGGTCACTGTCTGTGTGGAGTTAGCACATTCTCCTCGTGTCTGTGTGGGTTTCCTCCGGGTGCTCCGGTTTCCTCCCACAGTCCAAAGATGTGCGGGTTAGGTTGATTGGCCAGGTTAAAAATTGCCCCTTAGAGTCCTGTGATGCGTAGGTTAGTGGGATTAGCGGGTAAATATGTGGGGGTAGGGCCTGGGTGGGATTGTGGTCGGTGCAGACTCGATGGGCCGAATGGCCTCCTTCTGCACTGTAGGGTTTCTATGGTTTCTATGGTTAAAATAACGGGGGAGAGAGACAGAGAGGTTAAAATCAAACGGGAGAGACAGAGGGAAGTTAAGTAAACACAGACGAGAGGATAGGGAGAAGTTAAAAATAAAGTTCCCAGCAAGGGAAGAAGACAGAGATTTTAGGAAATGTATCTCAATTTTGTTTTCATAGTACAGAGATGTGCCAAGACATATAAAAGGTTGGGATAAGGATGTATCCTTGGCTTCCAGGTTCTCTTGACTCTCTTCCATCTATACTGATCCCTGCCAGCATCAGCCAAAGACCTGGAACAAGTTTTGGAATGTACTTCACTGACAATTGGGTCCAGCTGTCCACCATCTCTTTCAACCTCTCCATTATCCCTTTGTTGTCTTTTTTGATTTGATTTGATTTGATTTATTATTGTCACATGTATTAGTATACAGTGAAAAGACTTGTTTCTTGTGCGCTATACAGACAAAACATATCGTTCATAGGGAAGGAAAGGAGAGAGTGCAGAATGTAGTGTTACAGTCACAGCTAGGATGTAGAGAAAGATCAACTTAATGCGAGGTAGGTCCATTCAAAAGCCTGATGGCAGCAGGGAAGAAGCTGTTCTTGAGTCTGAGTGCTTTGTCCAACACCCTCTCATCAACAAATTGAAATTTCCCCAAGTTAAACATTGGCAAGACCAAAGTTATTGGCTGGAATTCTCCAGCCGTTCATGCTTTGCCACCGTGGCCAGAGAGGACGGGGAATTTGGCGCTCAGCCGAATCTCTGTTCACTGTAGCGGGACTGGAGAATCTTACCTGCGAGAACGGCCAGAGAATCCTTCCAATTCTGCACAGTGGTTCGTACCGCTATCTGCCAGGGATCCGGGTTCAATTCTGGCCTTGGGTCACTGTCTGTGTGGAGTTTGCACGTTCTCCCCATGTCTGCGTGGGTTTCCTCCGGGTGCTCCAGTTTCCTCCCGCAGTCCGAAAGATGTTAGGTGGATTGGCCATGCTAAATTGTCCCTTAGTTCCCAAAGATGTATAGGTTAGTGGGGTGAATACCTGGGCTTATGAGGATGGGGCCTGGGTAGGAAGCTCTTTCGAAGAGTATGTGCAGATCTGATGGGCTGAATGGTCTCCTTCTGCACTTACTGATTCTATGATTGTCTTTTATTACACCTTCCAGTCTCTACCTCAGACTGAACGAGCCCCCATATCAGTGTATCACACCCTTGAACTCAAACAGTGGCATGGTAGTTAGCACTGCTGCCTCACAGCGCCAGGGATCCGGCTTCGATTCCTGCCTTGGGTAACTGTCTGTGTGGAGTTTGCACATTCTCCCCGTGTCTGCGTGGGTTTCCTCCAGGTGCTTTGGTTCCTCCCACAGTCCAAGATGTGCGGGTTAGGTGAATTGGGCATGCTCAATTGCCCCATAGTGTCAGGGGGATAGCAAGGTAAATACGTGGGATTACGGGGATAGGGCCTGGGTGGGATTGATTTGATTTATTATTGTCACATGTATTGGTATACAGTGAAAAGTATTGTTTCTTGAGCACTATACAGACAAAGCATACCGTTCATAGAGAAGGAAAGGAGAGAGTGCGGAATATAGTGTTACAGTCATAGCTAGGATGTAGAGAAAGATCAGCTTAGTGCGAGGTAGGTCCATTGAAAAGTCTGATGGCAGCAGGGAAGAAGCTGTTCTTGAGTCAGTTGGTACGTGTCCTCAGGTTGATGCGCTAATGGCCTCCTTCTGCATTGTAGGGATTCTATGATTGTCGTCTTCACTCCTTCCAGTCTCTATCTCAGACTGGACCAGCCTGCATATTAGCGTATCGCAACTTTGGGCTCAGCACAGGTCGACCGTTAAATACGGGCCAGGCACTTTTCCTACTGAGACACTGCAGGAAGATGCGCGCAGGTCCGGAGAACAGATCTATCACTAAAGGCCAAAGTAATGAAAGTACAGCCAAGCCTGCAAATAATGAGGAGGGGAGTTATTAAAGTGAGTTACTGTTTGCTTGGCTTTTCATTGCTTAATCACTATCATTATAAATGGGACAGAAACAACTTGCGCCGCGGAAAAGAGACTGAAAAGGTGGAAATGTTGAGTCTTTGCAGCTCGTGTAATGAAATCAGATCACTGTCGCGAGCAGATTGTTCTCTAATTAGGTATTCTGGGAGATAAATTATTATCCCAGCTGGAAGAATATAATCAACTTCTACCCACAAAAGATAAGCCAGTCATTGGGAATCTAATTGGTTTAGCAATTATTATCTGCTCTGTTCAATTATTCCAGATATAACAAGTTTATTAACATCCAAGGGCAGGACCTGAGGTGTTGTTGTCCAGTCAGCATTTCAACGCCGGGGACTTTGCTGTGTCAGTCATGTGGAATTAGCCGTGATTGTCCGATATTTACCGGCACTTTGGAGTTTGCGGAGAGTACTAATTGCTGACCGCGGACTTGAAGCCAACTTTAGCTCCCGGCTATTGAGCAGGATTCTGGAAACACGGCAGACACTGGGGAAGGTGCAAACTCCACACGGACAGTCACCCAAGCTGGGAATTGAACCCAGGTCCCTGGCGCTGTGAGTGCCACTGTGCCGCCCCCTATGCTGTGCCCACCAATAAAGTCCATAGTTACCAGCAGAGTTCCACATAGCCATAACTGAAGGATCCTGGGTGAAGTGACTTTTTTTTCCCACGCTTTAGTGGCAGATCTTGGAGTTCAAAATACAGCGTCCTGATTAATTTGCGCCTTGTTAGTGCCCTGGTGTGCTTCCAGTAATACCACTGAGGAGAAAATGGGTGCGAAGTGTATCAGTGGTGGTACAGTGGTTAACACAGTCCCGTTGCCAAACATGCTGACAGATGTGTCAATCTCTCTGGGGCCCACTTCCTTCCTCAGTTTTCAAAAAAAAAGCCTTGTATTTAAGTCGTGTTTTTCACAACCCACTGGTCATCTCAAAACACTCGCGTCAGTGGATTGGGAAATTATTGGAGAAAAATCTGACGGAGAGAGTTAATCTCCGCGTGGGTTTATTAGGGGTAGTCAGTGTGGCTTTGTCAGAGGGAGACCTGCCAAACAAACTTGTTAGAATTTTTCGAAAAAGTAATCGTGTGTGTGGAGGAGGGAGGTGCAGTCGATGTAGTTTGTGGGTTTTAGCAAAGCCTTTGACAAGGAACCACATGGTAGAGCGATTCTGAAGGTTAAAGCACATGGAATTGAGGGAAACTTGGTGAGCATAATTAAAGACCCGACAGAGAGTATGTATAGAGTGCGTGGAGTCCTTAATTATGCTGGCTGCTTTCCCACTGCCTCAGAAAAGCAGCGAGCGTGACCCCACGCATCCCATACGTACTCTCTTCCACCTTTTTCTGTCGGAAAAGACACAAAAGCTTGAGGTCACGTGCCAACCAACTTGAACAGCTTCTTCTCTGCTGCTGTCAGACTTTTGAATCGACTCACCTCGACTAAGTTGATATTTCTCTACACCCTTGCTATGACTGTAACACTACATTGTGCACCCTCTCCTTTCCTTCTCTATGAACGGTATGCTTTGTCTGTATAGTGTGCAAGAAACAGTACTTTTCACTGTATATTAATACATGTGACAAATCAAATCAAAGATGGATCCAAAACTGGCTGAGTGATAGGACACAAAATGTGGTGGTCGAAGGCTGTTTGAGTGACTGGAGGCTGGTATCCAGTGGTATAGCACAAGGTCCAGTGCCCGCTCCCTTATTGTTTCATTTAGATGAGGGAGGGCACCAAGATTGGCATGGACTGGTTGGGCCGAAGGGCCTGATTCTGTGCTGTATTGTGCTATGATTTGTACAGCCAATGAAGTACTTTTTTGAAGTCTAGTTATCATTTTAAAAAATTCTTTCATGGGAATTGTTGCCCATTCCTAATTGCCCTTGAACTGAGTGCCACTACTGGACCATTTCAGAGGGCATTTAAGAGTCTACCACATTGCTGTGGCTCTGGAGTCACATGTAGGCCAGACCAGGCAAGGACAGCAGATTTCCTTCCCTAAAGGACATTAGTGGACCAGATGGGTTTTTACCATTACCATTCATTTAAAATTCCACCTGCTGCTCTGGTAGGATTTGAACCCATGGCCCGCAGCATGGGCCTCTAGATTACTAGACGGTAACATTACTGCTGCCTCCCAGCGCCAGAGACCTGGGGCCAGAGACCTGTGTTCAATCCCGGCCTCGGATCACTGTCTGTGTGGAGTTTGCACGTTCTCCCCTTGTCTGCGTGGGTTTCCTCCGGGTGCTCCGGTTTCCTCCCACAGTCCAAAGATGTGCCGGTTAGGTGGATTGGTTGTGGTAAATTACCCCTTAGTGTCAGGGGGATTAGCAGGGTAAATGTGTGGAGTTACAGGGATAGGGCCTGGGTGGGATTGTTGTTGGTGCAGACTCAATGGGCCAAATGGCCACTTCCTGCACTGTAGAGTTTATATGATTCTATGTTTTGAGTCTGGATGATAAGTCCACAAGATATAGGAGCAGAATTAGATCATTCGGCCCATCTAGTCTGTTCCACCATTCAATCATGGCTGATATGATTCTCATCCCCATTCTCCTGCCTTCTCCCTGTAACCCTTGATCCCCTTATTGATCAAAAACCTATCTATTTCTGTCTTAAAGGCACTCGATAACCCGACCTCCACATCCCTCTGTGGCAAAGAGTTCCACAGATCCACCACCCTCTGGCTGAAGAAATAGCTCCTCATCTCAGTTTTAAAGGAGCATCCCTTCACTTTGAGGTTGTGCCCTCGAGTTCTAGTCTCTCCCGCTAGTGGAAACATCCTCTCCACGTCCACTCTATCCAGGCCTCTCAGTATTCTGTAAGTTTCAATAAGATCCCCCCCTCATCCATCTAAACTCCAACGAGTACAGACCCAAAGTCCTCAACCGTTCCTCATACGACAAGCTCTTCATTCCAGGGATCATTCTTGTGAACCTCCTCTGGACCCTTTCCAAGGCCAGCACATCCTTCCTTAGATGTGAGGTTCAAAACTGCTCTCAATATTCCGAATGGGGTCTGACCAGAGCCTTATACAGCCTCAGAAGTACATCCCTGCTCTTGTATTCTAGCCCTCTCGACATGAATGCTAACATTGCATTTGCCTTCCTAACTGCTAAGTGAACCTGCACGTTAACCTTAAGAGGTGAGTCAAAGTGTTGGCTCTATTCCATCTCCACAGATACTGTCGGACCTGCTGAGTTTTTCTGGAATTTTCTGTTTTTGTTTCATGTCCCAGCATCTGCAGTATTTTAAAAGCAAAACACTGCGGACGCTGGAATCTGAATCAAAAACGGAAAATGCCGGAAAATCGGTCCGCATCTGTGAAGAGGCACAGTAAGAAGTCTCACAACACTAGGTTAAAGTCCAACAGGTTTATTTGGTAGCATGAGCTTTCGGAGCACCGCTTCTTCAACAGGTGAGTGCTTAGGAGCGGCGCTCTGAAAGCTTGTGCTACCAAATAAACCTGTTGGATTCTAACCTGGTGTTGTGAGACTGCTTACTGTGCCCACCCCAGTCCAATGCCAGCATCTCCACATCTGTGGAGAGGGGATAGAGTGTACGTTTCCAGTCTGGAAGACCCTTTGTCAGAGCAGTATTTTGCCTTTTACGTACATTCAGCAAATCCCTGCCAACAGCAATGTGATGGTGACCAGATAATTGGGTTCTTACGATATTCTTTAAGGAATAAGGATTGGCCGGGACACGAGAGAACACCCTCCTCTTTTGAAATGGTGCCAATGGTATCTATTGCATTCCCCTGAGCAGGCAGCTGGGGTTTCAGTTGAAAGTCTCCTCCGAAAGCTCTGTATTGTCTTTAGAAAGGAACTGGAGGATTATTTATACGCCGGGGAACTGGTGCGTCTGCACAGGACGATAACAGCGAAGGAATCAAGCGTCTCTGTCTCTATTTGTTCGAGTAATAAAGTTGTCGGGGAGTTCTCCAACCAAAAAA
This sequence comes from Mustelus asterias, assembly GCF_964213995.1. Lineage (NCBI taxonomy): Eukaryota > Metazoa > Chordata > Chondrichthyes > Carcharhiniformes > Triakidae > Mustelus > Mustelus asterias. The sequence continues at coordinate 8,991,564 of NC_135818.1, read as the reverse complement.
CCACGATGGCAGACTGTGAGTTGCCTTTTGAGTAATTCACGTGACCCAGGCTGTCAGCCGTCCCAGGCAGAATCAAGCTTTAAATTTCACGGGCATTCCAGCTGAGGCTTATTGAAGGAAGTGAGCATTCATTGCGAGGGAGACAAAGTGAACTGGATGCATCAGTGTGGTCCCAGCTTACAGGCTTTCTTCCCATGGTTCCGTGCTGTTGCTATCACGTCATCCTGCATTGGCGGTGTCTTGGTCTACACCGGGTCTTACCGTGGGTGCAAGTGATTGGTGATGGCGCTAAATTTAGCACTGCTGCCTCACAGCGCTGGGGACCCAGGTTCAATTCCGGCCTCGGGTGACTGTGTGGAGTTTGCACTTTCTCCCTGTGTGTCTGCGTGGGTTTCCTCCGGGTTCTCCGGTTTCCTCCCACACTCCAAAGATGTGCAGGTTAGCTGGATTGGCCATGGTAAATTGCCCCTTGGCGTCCAAAGATGTGTAGGTAAGGTGGATTGGCCATGCTAAATTGCCCCTTTATGTAGGTTAGGGACATTAGTGGGGTAAATGTGTAAGATTAGGGGATAGGGCAGGGGTTGGGTTGGACTTGGGTGGGGCGTTCTGTCGGTGCAGACTCAATGGGCCAAATGGCCTCTTTCTGCACTGTCGGGATTATATTCTGTTCTAAATTTGAGAGCTGCTCCAGAGAAAGGCAAGGGTGGGATGGGTGATAATGAATGGCGGAGCAGGCTTGAACAGCTGAATGGCCTACTCCTGCTTCTAGTTTCTGTGCTATCAAAAGGCTTTGTGGGGCCGAATAGCCGCCTCTTATTGTGATCAGTGAGGAACTGAAGTGAGTGCCAATCACTGGCCGATGCTATGAAGTGGAACAGAAGATGGAAAGCAGATTGAAACCGGGGAGATGATGATTGAACCACAGACTAGAGTTAGTTCCGGAAGTCTGATGTCAAATTCAGTTTATATTGCCAGGACGAAGAGGTGGGGCCTTCATCTGAGCACAATTATACATAAGGACTGTGAAAGAGAGAAATAATAATGGCGGAAACCGTGTCGTTGGCGCATTTGGGAATTAACAGTCTTGTTAGGTGTGACCAATCCAGAGAGACCATAAGACATAGGAGCAGAATGAGGCCACTCGGCCCATCGAGTCTGCTCCGCCATTCAATCATGGCTGATATTTTTTTCTCTCATCCCCATTCTCCTGCCTTTTCCCCATAACTCCTGATCCCCTTATTAATCAAGAACCTATCTATCTCTGTCTTAAAGACACTCAATGACCTGACCTCCACAGCCTTCTGCGGCAAAGAGTTCCACAGATTCACCACTCTCTGGTTGAAGAAATTCCTCTTCATCTCTGTTTTAAAGGATCATCCCTTTAGCCTGAGGTTGTGCCCTCTGGTTCTAGTTTTTCCTACCAGTGGAAATATCCTCTCCATGTCCACTCTATCCAGGCCTCGCAGTGTCCTGTAAGTTTCAATCAGATCCCCCGTCATCCTTCTAAACTCCAATGAGTACAGACCCAGAGTCCTCAACCGTTCCTCATACGAGAGTGGACCAGGGGTAGCACACTTCCCCTCTCCAATGTTTTGGAATCTACTTTTGTTTATTCGACATGCCTGGACTCCTCGGTGCAAATTCCAAAGGATCTCATTTGGAAATATCATAGAACATAGAACAGTACAGCACAGAACAGGCCCTTCGGCCCATTTAACTTCACATTGATTGACTGATGAGTTGAATCAGCCTGTCCCTCTCGCTAACGGGATCGCAGTTGTGGGCTGATGATAAAAACCCAGTTTCAGCAGCATGTCAACATCGAGTGAGACTTGGAAATGAGAGACGAAGCTTTGGAGGTATGTTTGAGTCTAGTTTACCCATGAGGGATCGCTGCTCTTGTATTTTAAAAAAAAACTTCCTGAACGTAAATGGCAAAGATCGTGGCACAAAGTGGTATCGGCAACAAATGATCAACTGGAATCAAAGCAAAATGCCGTGGACGCAGGATACCTGGAACATAAAATTCTGGAAAATCTCAGGCTTGGCAGCATCTGTGGAGACAAACGGAGTTAATATTTTGGATCTAAATGATCCTTGGACAGAACAAAGAACTTTAGATCTGAAATGTTAACACTCTCTCTCTCTCCATAGGTGCGCCTCTATCCCTCTTCCTCCTCCCCCCCCCCTCTCCTCCCCCCCTCTCCTCTTTCCCCCCCCTCCTTCCCCCTCTCCTTCCCCCCCCCTCCTTCCCCCCCCCTCCTTCCCCCCCCCTCCTTCCCCCTCCCCCCCCTCCTTCCCCCCCCCTCCTTCCCCCCCCCTCCTTCCCCCCCCTCCTTCCCCCCCCTCCTTCCCCCCCCTCCTTCCCCCCCTCCTTCCCCCCTCCTTCCCCCCCCTCCTTCCCCCCCCCTCCTTCCCCCCCTCCTTCCCCCCCCCCTCCTTCCCCCCCCTCCTTCCCCCCCCTCCTTCCCCCCCCTCCTTCCCCCCCCTCCTTCCCCCCCCTCCTTCCCCCCCTCCTTCCCCCCCTCCTTCCCCCCCTCCTTCCCCCCCCCTCCTTCCCCCCCCTCCTTCCCCCCTCCTTCCCCCCCTCTTCCCCCCCCTCCTTCCCCCCCCCTCCTTCCCCCCCCCTCCTTCC